>NC_044405.1:16302575-16927575 GCF_006542625.1 Nomascus leucogenys | reverse complement strand
AATTTTCTTGATGATGCCCTATGCATATTTATTTTTAAAAGCTGAAAGTCAATAACAAATGTTTACTTAGTCATGATTCTGCCAATACTTTTCACTACATATGTAGGTGGTATGCTAATTTACATTTCCTTTTCTACACTTCTGGTGTGACTAATTAAGTTATAGATCAAGAACAGGAACACAGGAAACATTTTGTTTTAAAACATCAATTTCACACTTAAAAAAAGCAAAACTTTGTTTACTTAAAAAACTGAATCACTCAGTTATTTTATTTATCAGAGCTTCTTGAAGAAAATATTTGCAATGAGATTCGGAAGTGAACTACATTTGGGTATCAGCTTTTGGGTGTTAAACTTTGGCAGGGTGGTAGTTTTTGTTGTGTTTTATTAATACAGAGGTTCTCAACTGGGGGCAGCCTTGCCTCCAAACATTTGGCAATATCTGGAGATATTTTTGGTTGTCATGGCTAGAGAGGTTCTAGTGGCATCTAGTGGGTAAAGGCCAGTGATGCTGCTGGACATCCTCCAGTGCATAGAACAGCCCACCAGGACAGTGATCAGGTCCATAGTCAATGATGTTCAGCTTGGCCTGGCATGGTGGCTCATGCCTGCAATGTTGGCACTTGGGGAGGCTGAGGTGGGGGGATCACTTGTGGCCAGGAGTTCGAGACCAGCCTGGCCAACATGGCGAAGACCCATCTCTAGAAAAAAATACAAAAATTAGCTGGGCATGGTGGTGCATGTCTGTAGTCATAGCTACTTGGGAGGCTGAGGCAGGAGGATTGTTTGAGCCCAGAAAGCAGAGATTGCAGTGAGCTGAGATTGTGCCATTGCACTCCAGCCTGAGTGACAGAGCGAGGCTCTCGTCTCAAAAAAAAAAACAAAAAACAACAAAAGGTTGAGGTTGAGAAACCCTGCATTTAAAAGACACAGATGGCCTGGCATGGTGGGTCACGCCTGTAATCCCAACACTTTGAGAGGCTGAGGTGGTCGGATCACTTGAGGTCAGGAGTTCGAGACCAGCCTGGCCAACATGGCGAACCCTGTCCCTACTAAAAATACAAAAATTGGCTGGGTGTGGTGGCACACACCTGTAATCCCAGCTACCGAGGAGGCTGAGGCACATGAGAATCGCTTGAACCCAGGAGGCGGAGGTTGCAGTGAGCTGAGATCTCGCCACTGTACTCCAGCCTGGGTGACACAGCGGGACTCTGTCTCTGAAAAAAAAAGACACACATAACAAATACTATTCGAGATCACATGTTTAAATGTCTTAGGAAAGAATCTTGTACTTTCTAGATATTTGGAACTGAGCTATCTTGAGGCATCAGCTTTTGGTTATTATTTTAGCTGGAATTAAGAAAGTATATCTTCCTTTTATACAATAGAAAGTTCTTTAAAGCGAGATAATAATTTCAGGTGTTTTGGGCTTTTCTGTGCTTGAGCAAGTTCTTTCAGTTAATGTCTGGATATTGCTAATAACTGTGTCATGCAAAGCTCATCCTTAACCCTCAAATCTGTTATGGTTAATATATCGCTGGGTGATTATTACAGAATTACTCCTCTTAAGCAGTTTATCGAGCATTGAAAATATTTTCAGAAAACGTTCCGAGTGTGGTGCATGGTCTACCATGACATTTTAGAAAAGATGTATGAATGTTCAAATAATTATCTCATCTTGAAATCTCTGTGATTAGAAGTTACAATTTCAGTGCCACAATTATATCAATTGAACTTTAACATTTCATTGTAATTATAAAAATTAAAACCTTGTAACTGTGGTTCTTAGTTAACTAAACAATTTAACAATCGAATTCCTTAAAAGTAGATTGAAAATCCTCACCCTAAAGTTTTTTTCCTTTTTTTCCCCCTCCTGATGGACGGCTAATTGCTTTAATTTTGAGGGTTGGATCCGCCTGCCACCTTGGCCCTGTGAAACCTCACCAATTGTATCAAACAATTCAAATTATCTTAAAGGTTTGTGGGAGTCTGTTGCCACAATTTCAGTGCACTTCAAGTAAGAATACACAAATGACTGTCTCTTTCTTGGAAGATGAGCTCAAAACCAGGTATACTTCGTTTATAAAAGTTGCTGGTTAGCATGAGGAACCGGCAGTCTTCATGCCAAAGACTTGAGAGATCCCAGTTAACTGCCCATTTTTTAAAACAGGACCAGTTAATGTAGCTTATTAGAGTGGGAAGGGCTAAAATTGTTCCTTTTGGACAGACTGAATTTTGATTGTAGTAATCCATGTCTTCTCAGCCTGTGATACAGCAGTTCTGAATCTCATCCAAGTCAGGAAAAGTGAATTTATGAGCCTCCTAGCAACTAGCAACTAGTAAGCTGGAGTGCCTGGACCTTATCTTTATTACAACATAGGAGCCAGCCCCACTATGGGGCACAGCCCTGCAGCCGAGACAGGGCTTTGGGGAAACTGGTTTCAAGGGTATAAGATATGGTCTTGGTTGCTGCATTATGGTTGCTAGAGAACTTTAATTTGGGAAAAACTTGAAAACTCTCAAGGTTTTTCAAGCTTCAACAAGTTACTTTGTGGAATTCTGGAGCAGAGGGGAGTCGGGTTTAATAGTTTTTACTCCCACTGTAGATGCTGTGACATGCATATCCTTGAATTTTTTCCTTTGCCATGAATAAAGTATTTCTGATCTCTAGCAGTGTTAAAATGGTTAATAGCCTTTGATTACATGGGCCCACCCTTCTCCATTTTTTGCAGGCATGCTCTGGTTTCTTTCTTTCTTTTTTTTTTTTTCTTTTGAAATGGAGTCTTGCTCTGTCACCCAGGCTGGAGTGCAGTGGTGTGATCTCAGCTCACTGCAACCTCCGCCTCCCAGGTTCAAGTGATTCTCCTGCCTCAGCCTCCTGAGTAGCTGGGATTACAGGTGTGCGCCACCATGCCTGGCTCATTTTTGTATTTTTAGTAGACACGGGTTTTTGCCATGTTGGCCAGGCTGGTCTTGAACTCCTGACCGCGTGATCTGCCTGCCTGAGCCTCCCAAAGTGCTGAGATTACAGGTGTGAGCCACTGAGCCTGGCCTGTGGTTTCTTTTTAACATTTTTTTCCCTTCTTCTTTTTTTTTTTTTTTTTAGACAGAGTCTTGCTGTGTCACCAGGCTGGAGTGCAGTGGCGTGGTCTTGGCTCACTGCAACCTCCGCCTCCTGGGTTCAAGCCATTCTCCTGCCTCAGCCTCCCGAGTAGCCGGGATTACAGGTGCCCACCACCACGCCCAGCTAATTTTTGTATTTTTAGTAGAGACGGGGTTTCACCATGTTGGCCAGGATGGTCTCGATCTCCCAACCTTGTGATCTGCCCGCCTTGGCCTCCCAAAGTGCTGGGATTACGGGCGTGAGCCACCGTGCCCGGCACGTTTTTTTTTCCTTCTGCCTGGGTAATTCTTCTGGAAGATTCTCTCACAGTTTTTTTTTTTTTTTTAAATTACAAATACTTCTTTTCATTACATAAAGTGTGCCAGAATATCCATTATAAATATTCTTTAGTGTTGAGATTAAGGGTGGTTATTTTCTTTTATTTAAACAATTTAAAAAAAAATAATTAAAACAATTTTTTTCTCTTCCTATATAAAAGCAGCTTATTTTCTTCTGTATGATTTTCTCTAACTTTGAAAGATTTTGCGATGAGTAGGAGTTACTTGTATAATCAGAAAAATCACATTAATGAATATACACCTTCATCTTTGAGTGGGTGTGACTAGTGGACACTTAAGCCCCCCAAAGTCATATTTTCTTGTTTTGTAATCCACTTTACACATGGAGATTAATCGCAAAGTGCTCCTCTTAACAAGGAAGAATAAAGAATATGTGGGCTCTGTCAGAGCGAACAAAGATGAGAAAGCCAGTGGGGGCCACAGAGGAGCCCAGTGATTGAATCTCAATGGAAGGATTAGCGCTATTAATGGATCCTTTCAGGCTGGGATTGAACCAAGACCCTCACACATCAGAACACTGTTGACCTTGGAAGGTTGAGTGCCTCCCCTTTTCTCCGCTTTCTCTTTAGATACTAGTCTTATATCCACAGTCCCAATCAAGGTTGTGTCTCATGACCTCAGCTTTTCTCTAGGATTGTCTCCTGGTTCGTGAAGGATCCCATCTTCTCTGAATGTTCCAAAGCATTGATGATTTCCAAGACATTTAATTCATGTCTGTGTTAGTTTCCTCGCAGTAACAAGGTACCTCAATCTGGTGACTTAAGACAACAAAAGTTTATTCTTTCACAGAACTGGAGGCTAGAAGTCTGAAATCAAGGTGTCAGCAGGGCCACACTCCCTCTGGGAGCCCTAGGGAAAATTCCTTTCTTGCCTCTTCCAGCTTTTGGTGGCTCCGGGCAATCCTTGGCTTGTCACATTATCACTCCAATCTCTGACATTATCATATGGCTGCATTCTCCATGTGTGTCTGTGTGTCTGTTTCCACATCTCCCTCTTTCTCTTATAAGGTTATCAGCTATTGGCTGTAGGGCCCCGCCTAATTCAGTATGACCTCTTCTTAACTTGATTACATCTGCAAAGACCCTGTTTCCAAAGAAGCTCACGTTCACAGGTACCAGGGATTAAGGTTTGGACATATCTTTTTTTTTTTTTTTTTTTTGAGATGGAGTCTCACTCTGTCGCCCAGGCTGGAGTACAGTGGTGTGATCTTGGGTCACTGCAAGCTCCGCCTCCCGGGTTCACACCATTCTGCTGCTTCAGCCTCCCCAGAAGCTGGGAATACAGGCGCCCGCTACCACGCCCGGCTAATTTTTTGTATTTTTAGTAGAGACGGAGTTTCACCGTGTTAGCCAGGATGGTCTCGATCTCCTGACCTTGTAATCTGCCTGCCTCGGCCTCCCAAAGTGCTGGGATTACAGGCGTGAGCCACTGCGCCTGGCCCGGATTTTGACATATCTTTTTTTGAGGGCTGCAGTTCAACCCATAACCATGCCTAGCTGCTCTGTTAGACTGCCTGTTTGTTTGTTTGTTTATTTATTTATTTTGAGACGGAGTCTTGCTCTGTTACCCAGGCTGGAGTGCAGTGGCGCGATCTTAGCTCACTGCAGCCTTCACCACCGGGGTTCAAGTGATTGTCCTGCCTCAGCCTCCTGAGTAGCTGGGATTACAGGTGCCCACCATCGTGCCTGGCTAATTTTTGTATTTGTGTAGGGATGGGGTTTCACCATGTTGGCCAGGCTGCTCTTGAACTCCTGACCTCATGTAATCTGCCCGCCTCAGCCTCTGAAAGTGCTGGGATTACAGGCGTGAGCCACTGCACCTGGCCCATTTTTAAATTTTTATTTATTTATTTATTTATTGAGACCGTCTCCCTCTGTCGCCTTGGCTGGAGTGCAGTGATGCGATCTTGGCACTGCAACCTCCACCTCCCAGGTTCAAGTGATTCTCCTGCCTCAGCCTCCTGAGTAGCTGGGATTACAGGTGCCTGCCACCACGCCCAGCTAATTTTTGTATTTTTAGTAGAGATGGGGTTTCGCCGTGTTCGCCAGGCTGGTCTTGAACTCCTGACCTCATGTAATCTGCCCGCCTTGGCCTCCCAAAGTCCTGGAATTACAGGCATGAGCCACCGTGCTGGGTCTTAGACTGCCTATTTAAATTGGTTAAGGACGTGTAATATGGATGTGCCCTCAATGCTAAGAAGCTTGATTTTCTGAAAGCTTAGCTCTGATATGCCACCTTGTGTTTTAAACTTTCGGTGGCAATGGCTAGCTCTCTGGTCCAGACCTTGGTTTTCAATCTTGTCTGACAGGACTCCTTGTTCAAATCCTTTGAGCCAGTGAAACAGGAGTTCCTTCTCCTCTGGGATATATCCTGTTTTCTTATTCTTTTGCTCACACGGTTTCCAGATCTGGGACATTCCTATTTCTGCATGTCAAAACTTACCTCCTCTTCTAGGTCTGGTTGAAATCAGCCATCTTCTTACAGTTTTCCTCGATGTTCTGCTTCCTCCATGACTTGGAGTCGTCCCTTCCCTTCTGAATCGTCATAATGTTTCATGACTCTTTTCTGTGTGTTGTTATAGTCTAGCTTGGGTCTCTGTGGACACTTGCTAGACCGCAAACTCTTAGATGGTAAGTTCTCAGCCAAATTCATCTCCCACGGCACTGCTGTGGAGGGGCTTGGCCTGTGTTTGGATAAACTTGCCCCGATTTGTAACTCAGCAGTCTGTATGTACGCATGATGCACAGGTCATTGCCAAGAGCATGAGCTTGGAATGGTGGCGGCTGTGGGATGAGAAGCCCAAAGTGAAAAGGGGATTTTACTCAGGAGAGATCAGAGAAGGCAACTTCCCTATGGGCCCATTGGAGAAGAAAGTTTCTCTTAGTTGCTGATGAGCAGTTTCCAGCCAGGGTGAAACTGATGTATAGGAAGAGGCAACATGAGGCAGCATGTACTCTGAGGGGGAGGCAGGGTAGGCAAGCAGTTTGGAACTAGCAGATAAATAGAAACCAGAAAACCAAGAAAAACATTGCACCGATATGCCTTTGATTCCAAGGTGAGCTCTTCTGGACCTGTTTTTATTTTTATTTTATTTTTTATTTTTGAGATGGAGTCTTGCTCTGTCACCCAGGCTGGAATTCAGTGGTGCAATCTCGGCTCACTGCAACCTCCGCCTCCCGGGTTTGAGTGATTCTTCTACCTCAGCCTCCCGAGTATCTGGGACTACAGATGCGCACCACCATCCCGGCTAATTTTTGTGTTTTTAGTAGAGACGGGGTTTTGCCATGTTGACCAGGCCTTGGTCTTGAACCCCTGACCTCAAGTGATCTGCCCTGCTCAGTCTCCCAAAGTGCTGGGATTACAGGCATAAGCTACTGTGCCCAACCGTGGACCTGGGTTTTTAAAAAGTGTCACAGGGACTGAGCAGCCCAGGACCTAACCTGCAAATGGTTGCAGAAGAATTTGTACCTGGATACTGAGACTATGTGTAGAAAATCATGGATGATCCTTGAGGGAGTAGTAAGGGTTGGGAGGCAAGTAGAAATAGAGAGAAGCTGAGTTCCCTAACCTCAAGGAGAAAACATTTTGCCTCGGAGGTGAGATGATCCCACAATGCTGTACCTATTACTTTTTTTTTTTTTTTTGAGACAGAGTCTCGCTCTGTCTCCCAGGCTAGAGTGCAGTGGTGCGATCTCGGCTCACTGCAAGCTCTGCCTCCTGGGTTCACGCCATTCTCCTGCTTCAGCCTCCCCAGAAGCTGGGAATACAGACGCCCACCGCCACGTCCGGCTAATTTTTTTTATTTTTATTTTTAGTGGAGACGGGGTTTCACCGTGTTAGCCAGGATGGTCTCGATCTCCTGACCTCGTGATCCGCCGTGATCCACCCGCCTTGGCCTTCCAAAGTGCTGGGATTACAGGCGTGAGCCACCGCGGGCCCGGCCTGCTGTACCCATTACTAAGCATTCAGAAGAATGAGGGAGATCTTCATGGGAGGAGCCTGGCTTGAATGCCTGTGGTTGGGTCAAGGGTTGAGGGCATAGTCTTCATTGCGCATGACCACAGAGGGAGGGGTGAGGGCATTGGTTTTAGGGAAAGTGAGGAAATTGGTAATTGAGATCTGATAAGGGTTCAGGCCTTTGCTTGACTTTCCCAACCTATTTTTCTAGGCAGTTGGGCAAGCACTTAGTTTCTAAAGGGATTTTGTGCTGCACATGCATCAGCTTACTCTTTTAAAATGTATTTTTATAGACTGCATGATTTTTGTAAGAACAATAAAATGCATTTAAAAGGCGACATTCTTCTACATTCCTAGGATAGGAACACATTGGTTGCTTTTGGTTTTCTCTGTTTTTTCTTATCCATATTTTGGATGTACTTTTTATATAATTGTAACTCTTAAATAGATACAGCTTTGTATTTTGTTTCTTTTCAGGTAATGTTGCACCATCAGCCTGTATATGGTAGCCACTTTATCCTCATACTTCTCATTTATAATGGTCATACATTTCAGTGAGTTCATCATTTACTTAACTATTCTCCTGTAATTGAACATTAGTATAGTATTATTTTCATCACTATTTTAAGAATCTTTTTTGACCTTTTTCTTTTCTTTCTTTTTTCTTTTTTTTTGAGACAGGGTCTCACTCTGTTGCCCAGGCTGGAGGGCAGTGGCATGATCTTGGCTCAGTGCAGCCTCAACCTCTGGGGCTGAGGCGATCCTCCCACCTCAGCCTTCCGGGTAGCTGGGACTACAGGTGGGCACCGTCACACACGGCTAACTTTTGTATTTTTTGTAGAGAAGGGGTTTTGCCATGTTGCCCAATCTAGCCTCAGACTCCTAGCCTCAAGTGATCTGCCCACCTCAGCCTCCCAAAGTGCTGGGATTAAGGCATGAGCCACCATGCCCAGCCTGACATTCTTTAAGTATGTATTGTTTGCTTGCTTTCTTTTCTAAGCATATCTTTCTCAGGATAAATTCCCAGGATGTGGGGTCTGTATTCAATAGGTATTAAATATGACACTGTAAAAAATAGCTCTTGATTTGAATTGCCAAACTGCCTTCCAGAAGTCTTGATTGGTCTTCATCAGTTGATGTATATATCCATATATGAATTTATCAATAATAAGTATATTGGACTCACCACAGCCTAACTAGCAACGGAATCTTAATCATTTCACTTTATTTTGTTGCTGTTAATTGAACAATATCTCCGGCTCTCTCTCTTTTCTCCATTTCTTTACTTTTCAGGTAGACTTTACTTTTCATGTTTATTACTTTAAACATTGTTTTAAAGGTTTACAAAACACTATCATTATCTTATCACTTAAATCATTCTTACGCCTCAGAGCAAAAAAAACAAACAAAAGAAAACTATAAACAACTGTCTTTGGATTCCTCATCTGTGAGACATTGTTTCTGAGGTCCTTTCTAGCTTCCAGTGTCTTGAGTCTTTGATTTTATGAACCAGAAGTTTAAGAAGTGAGCAGGCTGGACATTAAGAGAGCCTCATCTGCAGAGATGGGGGTCCCTGTATGTTGTCCAAGCTGGTCACAAACTCCCGGGCTTAAGCGATCCTCCTGCCTCAGCTTCCCAAAGTGCTGGGATTATAGGTGTAAGCCACCTCTCCCAGCCACTTGAATACTTTTATAAGTGGTGTTTAGGACTATAACCATTATACTCGCTACCTTTTTTTTTTTTTTTTTGAGATGGAGTTTTGCTCTTTTTGCCTAGGCTGGAGTGCAATGGTGTGATCTTGGCTCACTGCAACCTCCTCCTCCTAGGTTCAAGTGATTCTCCTGCCTCAGCCTCCTGAGTAGCTGGGATTACAGGCGCACGCCACGACACCCAGCTAATTTTGTATTTTTAGTAGAGATGAGGTTTCACCAGGTTGGGCAAGCTAGCCTTGAACTCCTGACCTCCAGTAATCCACCTGCCTTGGCCTCCCAAAGTGCTGAGATTATAGGCGTGAGACACTGCACCCAGCCTGTACTTCCTACCTTTTATTGATCCTTTCCTTTCTGCTAGGCTTTAATTTTTTTTTTTTTTTTTTTTTTTTTTTTTTATGTTTTTTTGAGACGAGGTTTCACTATGTTGCCTAGGCTGGTCTTGAACTCCTGGGCTCAAGTGATCCTTGTGCCTCAGCCTCCCAAGTAGCCGATATTACAGGTGCGTACCACAGCTTGCACTGGGCCTTTTTGATACTTTACATGTTATCATTAAGAAGTCCTCAAAAGGTGAGTACTGCCATCCCATTTTACAGATGAAAAATTGGAGAAGCAAAGAGATTAGATCTGTGACAGGCCACACAACCTGGATGCGATGAAATCCACTCTTATCAACTGCTAGCAGCACTTGGGTGGTTATGTGGCTGGGATTCACTGATTCTCACCCTCCCCTTAATTCTGCGTCTGTCAGGGCCACCACATTCCCCTCCCCCTTCTCATTTTGTGTCCCTCTGTGAAGCAGTCCGGAGTGTCCATGTGACTCTGCTAAACTGAGCAGAATGTTTAGTACAGAATAACTAACCCATTCCGGCCGGGGCGCGGTGGCTCTTGGGCGGCCGAGACAGGCGGATCACAAAGTCTGGAGACTGAGACCATCCTGGCTAACACGGTGAAACCCTGTCTCTACTAAAAATACAAAAAATTAGCTGGGCATGCTGGCGGGCGCCTGTAGTCCCAGCTACTCGGGAGGCTGAGGCAGGAGAATGGCGTGAACCCGGGAGGTGGAGCTTGCAGGGAGCTGAGATCGTGCCACTGCACTCCAGCCTGGGTGACAGAGCGGGACTCCGTCTCAAAAAAAAAAAGGAAAAGAAAAAGAATAACTAACCCATTCCCTCTTCCCCTGTCATTTAATACAATCCAGTGCCTCAGAATACTCTGTCAAAGGTATTTTATTTAGTCGAGACCATTTAAGAATGGAAGAAATTTCCTGTTGAGAGATTTAATGTATGTGGTGTGTGTGTGCTCTTGGAGGCAAATGGACGTTTAAGAGTGTGTGAGGTGAAGGATAGCAGACTCCGGAAGTCTGGGGACCTCTTAGGTCTGTAACCCTCCCTTTCGCACCAGCTGTCCAGCTCCGAGAGGCCTCCTAGGTTTCCCATTTATGGGGCCCCTTTACTGTTACGACACCTGTTTAAATGTGGTGTTTCCATTACGGGAGGCATGGTAGGTGGCTGGAATGAGCGGCCGTGCAGGGACGATGTGTGCAGGCTGCCCCTCCTCCCACCACTTCTTGGGGAAAGTCCATTTTTGGTCTTTTGTTTCAGCGAGAAATGCATAAAAACGTTTTCAGGGACCCCTCCCCCCCTTGCTTTGCAGCTAAAATTTCAAGCTTTGACAATAGGGGCCAAATCTCTTTCGAAACCAAGACAGCATTAATGAAAACATTGTCATGTCCATATTTCTTTTGGAAAAATCTTTTAGAGCATGTGACATGGACGTGCATGACATTGGATGTTCTCCCTTGGAATTCTGGGCGTCCTCAGGCAGGAGAGCTTTGCTGTAAACGGGGTGATATCATCCCCATTTTACAGATAGGAAGCTATACACTAACATTATGTATATATTTACTTATTTTAAAAAATACTTTTTAATTTATATAGAGATACGGTCTTCTCCCATCTCAGCCTCCTGAGTAGCTGAGACTACAGGCGCGTGCCACGACACCTGGCTATTTTAAAATTTTTTTGTAGAGACAGGGTCTCACTGTGTTGCCCAGGCTGGTCTCAAACTTCTGGCCTCATGCATTCCTTCTGTCTCAACCTCCCAAAGTACTGGGATTACAGGCGTGAGTAACCGCACCTGGCCACATATTTATTTAATTAAAAAATTATTGAAATTAAATATAACATACATACAGAAAAGTGTACGTTATTGTATTTGTACAGCTTGATGAATTCTTACAAATGGGATAAAACCATGTAACCAGCACTTGGATCTAGAAACAGAACATGCTGAGACCCCAGAAACTTTCCTGTTGGGCCTCCTTCAGGGCAACCCCAATGCTGATTTCTAACCCCATAGATGTATTTTTGTACTTGATAGTAAGGAATCGCACAGGATGTACTTGATTGTATTTGGTGTCTTTCGTTCACTGTTACGTTTGTGAGATTCATCCATTTGTAATTTTCACCTCCAAAACATTGTTTTTAAGTTTTCTTTGTTTGGATACATAATGCCTTTACATGGTTTCATGATTAAAGAGATTATAATGAAGTACACATAGAGCAGTCTTGTGCTCACCCCCTCCCTTAATACCCTAGTTTTCTATCCCCTTGGGTAAATATTAATACTTTCTTTCTTTTTTTTTTTTCTTTTGGAGACAGACTTGCTCTGTTGCCCAGGCTGGAGTGCAGTGGTGCGATCTTGGATCACGGCAACCTCTGCCTCCCGGGTTCAACGATTCTTCCGTCTCAGCTTCGCGAGTAGCTGGGATTACAGATACACACCACCATGCCCAGCTAATTTTTGTATTTTTAGAAGAGACGGGTTTCACCATGTTGGCCAGGCTGGTCTTGAACTCCTGACCTTGGGTGATCCACCCACCTCGGCCTCCCAAAGTGCTGGGATTATAGGCATGAGCCCAGTTGATTTTGGATTCTTAAGTGCTTCTTTGGTTTGTCCTGGAACTTAGAACAAGACAGGCCATTAGGCCAGGGAGCTCCGTTTCCTGTTGTTAAGTCTGGTTGTTCTCGATGTAGGCACTGGATTTAATGACTTTTTAATAAGGCGTAGAGATCCATAGAAGACAATGTCTCCTGGCCAGCATGTTAGGCTTAGATGTTAATGGTGAGTTTGAATATGCTTAGTGTCAGCCCCTAGCATGGTTTTTGTACCTTGGAGTTACTTGCTTTCTCTTCATTGTGTTTTCCATTATATGGAGTGGATGAGGTTTTGGATCTGCAACTCAGAGCCCTAGAGAGATTCTCTGGATGCCAGGCGGGTATTTCCGAAAGACCACAGGGCGTGTGTGTCCTTTGGAGGGGCTGTGTGAAAGGAAAGCTAAGCACATCCTGTAATTGAGCACTTAAGAGATCCTGAATCCCTCATGCCTAGGAACTTCTTTATCTAACCTTATTCCCGCCTGTCCACACATTTCCATCAGAGGGTCTGTAGCTGTACTGGCCACTATGTTGACACGTGGCTAGTCTGAATTAGGAAGTGCTGTCAGTATAAACTACAAACCACATTTCAAAGACACAGGGAGAAGGAGAAGAATGTTTGCTATCTCAGTAATAATTTTTTATTTTATTTTTTTAGAGACAGGGTCTTGCTCTGTCACCGAGGCTGGAGAGCAGTGGCATGAACACAGCTCGTGCAGCCTCAAACTTCCGGGCTCAAGTGATCCTGCCACCTCAGCCTCCCTGGTAGCTGAGACTACGGGTGTGCACCACCACCCCTGGCTAATTAAAAAAAATTTTTGTAAGTGGGCTTGTCTTGAACTCCCGACCTCAAGTGAGCCTCCTGGGTTGGCCTTCCTAAGCGCTAGGATGACAGGTGTGGGCCACTACACCCAGCCACGTGAATAATTTTTTGTGTTGATTATATGTTGAAATGATAGTATCCGTGATATACCTGGTTGAACAAAATAGGTTATTAAATTCTGTTTAACCTTTTAACTTTTAAAAACATGTGGCTACTAGAAAATTTATTTTATTATTATTATTTTTGAGACAGAGTCTCACACTGTTGCTTAAGCTGAGTGCAGTGGTACTATCTTGGCGCACTGCACCCTCTGCCTCCCATGTTCAAGCGATTCTCCTGCCTCAGCCTCCTGAGTAGCTGGGATTACAGGCGCGTGCCACCATGCCTGGCTAATTTTTGTAGTTTTAGTAGAGACAGGGTTTCACCATGTTGGCCAGGCTGGTCTTGAACCCTTGGCCTCAAGTGACCTGCCCACCTCGGCCTCCCAGAGTGCTGGGATTACAGGCATGATTATGTTGACATATGCCTGGCCTGGAAAATTTAAAATTATGTTTTCCCCTGGCCTAGAGAAAGGCTGTCCACCTATCTTGCTGGGATAACCTGCTAGGGTAGGTATATTTATTTATTTTTTTCTCTTTGTTGCCCAGGCTGGAGTGTAGTGGTGTAACCACAACTCACTATGGCCTTGACCTCCAGGACACAAGGATCCTTTTACCTCCCCATCCTGAGCAGCTGGGACTGCAGGCATGCGCCACCACGCCGGCTAATTTTTTGTAGAGGTGGGATTTGGCCATGTTGCCCAGGCTGGATAGGATGGGGAAATTTCTCTTATTTCAGGAATTTCTTAATTTTAATGCGCCTCTTCACCCCACAAAGCGTGTTTGAAGCTAGAGTGTGGGGAGATTAAAAAGTACCAGGCTAAGTGGTTTCCAAAAATGAGTTTTCATCACCAGCCTATTGGAAAGATAGGAATTTTCTCTGCAGCAAAATTAATGTAGGCACATTTAGAAGATTAGGTAGACATTATATCAGTGCCTATTGTGAGTAACAGTAGCTCTGTGTATTTAATTGCTTGACTCCCCTTTAAAAGTCTAAGAATAAAGAAGTAAGAGTAGTCATAAAACCCTAAAATAGTTTAGGAAAAATTAATGAAGGACATAAAAGCAAGCAGCATAGCATTGGACGGGGAGGCTCAGCCTATCAAGAAGAGATTTTGTCTGTTGGTTGGTCATGTGTGTAATTACCTTCAGCACTGGGCTGTTTTGGTGTGTGTTGCCAAGGCTGTGCCTAGTTTTAGTTGGACCAGGGAGGTGCTTCTGTGTAATCTCCTCCACTCTTACTCCACAGCCAGAGATAGCATGTAAGTCGTTGCATCATTAAATGGCTCTGTAGAAGAGTGAACTGTAGGCCTGTTTGCATTGCTTGCTGTTGGTTTCTTTTTTTCTTTTTGAGACAGGGTCTTGCTCTGTCACCCAGGCTGGAATGCAATGGCGCAATCATGGCTCATTGCAGCCTGGAACTCCCAGGCTCAAGCAATCCTCCTACCTCAGCTCCCTAAGTAGCTGGGACTGCAGGCACACGCCACCATGCCTGGTTAATTTTTTTATTTTTCATAGAGATGGGGTACCCCTCTGTTGCCCAGGCTGGTCTCAAACTCCTGGACTCATGCAATCTGCCTGCCTTGGCCTCCCAAAGTGCTGGGATTATAAGCGTGAGCCACCGTGCCTGGCCTTCTGTTGGTTTCATATTTGTTTCTCTTGCTGTTGATTTTGTTTCTCTCAAGGAGGCATCTTTTTTTTTTTTTTTTGTAACTCCTGTATAGTTGAATGTAAAATGGATATTCAGTTTAGTGGTTTTTAATTAGTATACTTAATGGTGAGTAAAAAAAAAAGCAGATTGTTCCCTTCCCTTCTCTCCTGTCCTCCTTTCTCCTCTGGGTCCTCTTTGATCCTCCTTTGTCCATTTCTTTCACCATCTCATTCCCTTCTATAATTTATTCTACTGTTTCTTCCTCTTTTTTTTCTTTCACGATAGGGATCACATGGAGAAATCAAGAGAAATATGTGTTTAGCCAGTTTGTCTCTGTTCCCTGACTTTTACTAATAATGCCTTGCTTACTAGGGTGTCGTTTTTTTTTTTTTTATTATTTGGTCACCTCTGCCCTTCCTTCCATACAGTCCCCTCTCACTAGGCAGCCCCCAGGGGTTGCAGCCCTTGTGTGGCACCAGTGGCTGGCTCACAGCATAGACCTGCCTTGGACTGGGGCCAATCCTACGGTTGGAGCTGGGCAAACACTGTTTTTCACTGGGGAGCTGATTGGACAGAGGCCCAGGGTGGAGTACCCACGGGCTCAGTGGAGGCCTGGTTTTACTTAAGATATTCCAATCAGAGAAGGGGGGAGTAAACAGTCTGCTAATTAAATCTGTGGGTGGCAGTAAATTTGGAGGTGTTGCAAAGCCCTCTGTGCACAGAGAGGACGCTGGGAAAACACAAAGAGCTGTAGAAAGGTGAGGCAAGGCTTGGGGAGATGAGATTCTGCCTGGAAAAGTACAAGCCGCCATCTGGAGAGAAATTAGCCATGGTTGCTGCTCTGTGGGGCATAAGTCAGTGGCACTGTGATTGACTTGGAGCCAGAACTGTTCAATCCTCTTTCTTGTTCTTGATACTCACTAGGAATCATTTTTTTTTTAACCTCTAAATTTATTACTCAGGAATGAAGCCAATCCTACTGTATTCTGGGGATTCTAAGGCTTGGGTATACAAGTGAACAGATAGGAGAGTGTCTTCCAGAAACATTTGCCTACCCACTTACATTTCCAGGCCAGGGGTCTGGGGTCTTGGAGGTTGGTTCTGGGGATGCGAAGTGCGGCTGACCAGCTGGTGGGGACAGCTGATGACTCAGTGTGGATCAGAAGGTGCCTTGCTTCCACCTGGAGGCGTCCAGGTGTGTGCCCACCAGGGGTCTCATACAGTCGGGCGCTGGGGTGCCCCACAGTTTCATTTGTAGATCTCCATTCATCTTCGTGGCTCTGCTTCCTCTGGGAGTTTCGTAGCCACACAAATATGCTTTAGTATGTTGAGCTGGTTTCCATTTGCCAGCCTGAAAAGCTACACTGTTGTGATGGGAGACAGAATAGCATTGACGGTGAAGAGCAGGGATTTGGGGATTTGGAGATTTTTGGAATTCCATCACTGTTCAAGCCTCTGGACAGTGTTCAGGCCTCTTGGCCAAGTTGCTGAATGTCTCAGCCTCAATTGCCTTGTCTAAAAAGTGGTGCTGAGAGGGTTAAAGAAATGTTGTGTAGAGATAACTTTGCTTGGCAGCAAACTTCAGGTAGATCGATGATAGCTATTCTTGAAATACGTGGAGGTCATCTTCAAAACCTTTTCAGTATGAATTCAGAGGAGACCCTCCCAGATGAGGTTGCCCTGGGAGATGGCATTGACGGTAGCCTGGAACTGGGGGAATAGTGGTGACATCAGGCTCTAAGAAAGGAGTTAAGTTCCTCCTTGAGTTTCCTGATATGGTTGTTTGAATGCCAAGTTATCTTCTTGCCTTCCAACATGTTAGTAGAAATAAACATTTGCAGGGGGGTCGCAAAAGCAGTGCTAGGTCCTGGCTCCAGCAAAGATGGCAACAAGAGAATGCTGTAATGTCCGTGACACTTCCCTGGAGATGACAGAAACTGACAGGAGGCCAAGCAAGGTGGAATCTTCCCTGGTGAGAACATCTTACATTGTCTCTGCAGACCTTCCCTCGAGAGGGAAGGGGCATGAGGTGAATTTTCTCTGGAGTTAAAAGAGGAGAGATGCTACCAGGTTGGAGTTCATGGACTTTAAGTTCATAAACACATGTCTGCACAGCTGTCTTGCAATGACAGTTGCTCTCTGCATTTGAGGAGGAGGTATTTGGGAAGGAGTGATGCTGGATGGGTGACCTAATTTATTGCCTTTGTTTCCTTCTGGCCTGAACTGGGCAGGTAGTCCTGACCCACAAGGTCTTAAACTCCCTGAAAGGAAATCCATTTGCTGATAAAGAAGATAGGTTGAAGAGATAAAGAAGAGAATGTTTGGTTTCCTGCTTCCTTCTCTGTTTACTCAAGGTATTCAAGAGCTACTGAAGGGAACATACTCCTCCTTTCTGAAATCTTATCCTTGGAACTCAAAATTACACTAGTAATTGTTACAGTAGTAACAACCCATAACTACACTAGTTATTGTTTTCTAATTGTTTTACCCGCATTAATTTTCTCTCCCTAACCTAATAGAATGGAGGGCTTTTTGAGGACAGGTTTTGTGACTTTTTTTTTCCACCTTTCCCCATTGGACTCAAGTATCTGTTTGAAAGAATAAAAAGACATTTCGGCTGGGCGCGGTGGCTCACACCTGTAATCCCAGCATTTTGGGATGCCGAGGCAGGCAGATCACGAGGTCAGGAGATCGAGACCATCCTGGCTAACACGGTGAAACCCCGTCTCTACTAAAAATACAAAAAAATTAGCCAGGTGTGGTGGTGGGCGCCTGTAGTCCCAGCTACTCGGGAGGCTGAGGCAGGAGAATGGCGTGAACCCAGGAGGCGGAGCTTGCAGTGAGCTGAGATCGCGCCACTGCACTCCAGCCTGGGCGACTGAGTGAGACTCTGTCTCAAAAAAAAAAAAAAAAAGAATAAAAAGACATTTCATTTTCATAATACCTATTCTTCCAGTTTCCTGAAAGGACATGATAAATAGAACTGAATTTTAATCTTGAGAGTTTTTTTTTGTTTTGTTTTTGTTTTTGTTTTTTTTTGAGACGGAGTCTTGCTCTGTCGCCCAGGCTGGAGTGCAGTGGTGCAATCTCGGCTCACTGCAAGCTCCGCCTCCCGGGTTCACACCATTCTCCTGCCTCAGCCTCTCTGAGTAGCTGGGACTGCAGGCGCCCGCCACCACGCCCGGCTAATTTTTTTTTTTTTGTATTTTTAGTAGAGACAGGGTTTCACCGTGGTCTCGATCTCCTGACCTCGTGATCCGCCCGCCTCGGCCTCCCAAAGTGCTGGGATTACAAGCGTGAGCCACCGCGCCCGGCCGAGAGTTTTTTTTTAATTTGTTTGTTTACTTATTTATTTAGAGTCTTGCTCTGTTGCCCAGGCTGGAGTGCAGTGGTACAATCTCCACTCACTGCAACCTCTGCCTCCTGGGTTCAAGCAATTCTCCTGCCTCAGCCTCCCGAGTAGCTGGGATTACAGGCACATGACACCATGCCTGGCTAATTTTTTTATATTTTTAGTAGAGACAGGGTTTCACCGTGTTGGCCAGGCTGGTCTCAAACTCCTGACCATGTGATCCGCCTGCCTCGGCCTCCCAAAGTGCTGAGATTACAGGTGTGAGCCACCGTGCCCTGCGTATTTATTTTAATTTTTATTTCTGTTGCTCAGGCTAGAGTATGGAGGCGCGATCCTAGCTCACTGCAGCCTCCATCTCTTGGGCTCAGGGAGCTTCCTGCCTCAGCCTCCTGAGGAGCTAGGACTGAGTAGCTAGGTGCACCACTATGCCCAGCTAATTTTCAAATTTTTTGTAGAGACAGGGTCTTGCTGTGTTGCTCAGGCTGGTCTTGGACTCTGGGCCTCAAGCAATCCTCCTGCCTTGGCCTCCCAAAGTGCTGGGAGTATAGGGATGAGCCACTGTGCCTGGCTTTGAGAAGTATTTTAAATAGAGGTCACATACTTGGTGCATTGATAGTGCTGCCTATTCCCTGGAAGAAATCTTTTCATTGATCGGCATCCCCCCTCCCTGCTCCCTTAATCTTCCTAGTTATCTCTTTCTCTTTATCAATGAATGTGGTTTAAACACTGAAGTCTCATCAATCTTCTTGTATGCTGGAAAGCCTAGAATCACTAGTTTAGGGCTTCCCATCTCAGCTATATTAACACTGTGACACTTGTATCAACAACAGTCTATCACTCTGTTGGAATTAACACTCATGGTGCTCCCACTCTGTTCCTGTGTAGGGAGAAGGAGACATTTCCTTGGGAGCAAATCTATTTCTGAAGGGTAGTGATGGGCTTGATCAGGGGACTCAATGTGATCAACATTGAGAGACTGTTGACCACAAGTGGCCCAGGTGAGTGGAGACTGGGACACACTGAGGAGATTCTAAGCATTGGGTTGGGACTGGTGACCTTTAAGATCATAATCTGTATTTTAGGCTTTTGTGATAGGTGACAGGGTGGGATGGGGTGGGGCAGGTGGCTGATAGATGGATGATTTTAGCCCCATCCCTTCCCTCTGCGAATGTCTTAACACCCAATCAGAAGAAAATGGTTAAAACTGGAGAGTCAGCTGTGAATTTAGTAACCCATCAGGGCAGATGGAGAGCTGGCAAAAATGCATGCTAGGTCCCCATGCTCTTCGAATGACTCACTCATCTTTATCTTGATCTTTTAGATACTCAATGTAAGTGTTTGCTATTTAAATAATAGATTGTAGTTTAAAATCACTTCTGCTTGAGATCAGGCCCTCTATTTTTAGAACTTTCCTGCAAAGTTGAGAAGCACCTAAATGTGGTCTTTTTGTGTCTCCGGGCCTCCTCTAAGATTCTGATAACCTGAGTTTACCCTACTCATTCTCTACCAAAATTTTCTATTTAGAAAATGCTTGTGTGTCAGCATGAGTAAGTCCCACGGAGGAGTTTCAGCTTAAGACAGGGGGAGGAAGCTGAGTTAGCAGAGGCTGG
This sequence comes from Nomascus leucogenys, assembly GCF_006542625.1. Taxonomy (NCBI): domain Eukaryota; kingdom Metazoa; phylum Chordata; class Mammalia; order Primates; family Hylobatidae; genus Nomascus; species Nomascus leucogenys. Next base: position 16,907,975 of record NC_044405.1, on the reverse strand, counting down.
GTTAACAGAGGCAGGAGGCATGGAGAGTTTTGCAGGCTCTGTATTGGTGTGCAGAGCTTCTAGGCTCTGGCTGTTGCCAAGCAGGAGTGTGTTAAATCTAGTCTTTGTGTTGGAGCCCAGTTTCTCCAGTGTCTGTTCCACAGTGTGTGGCCCGGACATCTCTGGAAGTCTTTGGAAGCTTGATGGAAGATCAGAAAAGAGTATACAGCTTTTGGCCAGGCATGGTGGCTCACACCTGTAATTCCAGCACTTTGGGAGGCTGAGGCAGGTGGATCACCTGAGGTCAGGAGTTCGAGACCAGCCTGGTCAACATGGCAAAACCCTGTCTCTACTAAAAAAACAAAATTAGCTTGGCATGGTGGTGCGCGCCTGTAGTCCCAGCTACTCGGGAGGTTGAGGCAGGAGAATCGCATGAACCCGGGAGGCGGAGGTTTTAGTGAGCTGAGATCACGCCCCTGTACTCCAGCCTGAGTGACAGACGGAGACTCTGTCACAAACAAACAAACAACAAAAAAAGAGAATACAGCTTTTGAGATTCTCATAGATACATGATGAAGGTAAAGTACATGATGAGATATGTGACCCCAGGCTCACTATCACGATTCCCACCTATGGCCATGCGGGGTCTGCATTGTCGTGGGAAAGCATTGTCATGTTGTCTTAGAAAAAAAGGGAGTTTTCTCATGAGATTTCCTCTCAAAGTGATTTGCTGAGCAGTTCTTTTTCTGTTTAGAATGACTTAAAAGGTTTAGAAGGTCATTAATTTGCTAAATGAACTCAGCTCATGGAGCCCCTGAGCATAGAAAACATGGTTACGGAAACCAGAAGTTTCCAGAAGTTTCCGCCGTGCATGCACTCATCAAAGTCAGCAGAAACAGTCAGTGGAGTCTTTGGCCTCTTTTGGTTTTGCTGCTTGCTTCCCGCTGCCTTCCGTCTTCCCTGGTCACTTGTTTCTTGTCCTTCCCTCTTCAGTCTCCTGCTATGAAGACCCAGATCTGATCCTGTTTGCTTACTCATCTGCCCCAGGGCTCAGTGCTGCTATGGGGGTGCCACCCCTGCCTGCCAGGCCTGAACACACAGCATGGTGGTGAGTGCCCAAACAGGGAGAACTGCAGACCAGGTTCAAAGCAAGTTGTGCTCACTTGGATGAGATAATTTTTTTTTTTTTTTTTTTTTTTTTTTTTTTGAGATGGAGTCTTGCTCTGCCACCCAGGCTTGAGTGCAGTGGCGTGATCTTGGCTCACTGCAACCTCCGCCTCCCAGGTTCAAGCGATTCTCCTGCCTCAGCCTCTCAAGTAGCTGGGACTACAGGCGCCCGCCACCAAGCCCAGCTAATTTTTGTATTTTTAGTAAAGGTGGGATTTCACCATGTTGGCCAGGCTATCCTCGAAATCCTGACCTCAAATGATCCACCCATCTCAGCCTTCCAAAGTGCTGGGGTTACAGACATGAGCCCCTGCGCCCGGCGTCGGATGAGATAATTAATGTCTCACCCTCTCATTTTATTTCTTCATATAATAAGAGTCCCTGGTACGGGGGTTAATAGCATGGACTCTGGCGCCAGACTGCCTGGGTTTGAATTCTGGCCCTGCTAGCAGTGTGACTTTGGAGAAGTCACTTGGCTCTGTGCCTCAAGTGCCTTGTCTATAAAGTGATGATTCCTAATAGTTGGGGTATTTGTCCCCTCCAAATCTCATGCTGAAATTTGTTTTCCAGTGTTAGAGGTAGGGCCTAGTGGGAGGTGTTTGGGTCTTGGGGGTGGATCCCTCATGAATGCCTTGGTGCCATTCTCACAAGGAGCAAGTTCTCGCTCTATGAGTTCCCGTCAGATCTGATTTTTTTTTTTTTTTGAGACGGAGGCTGGCTCTGTCGCCCAGGTTGGAGTGCAGTGGCGCGATCTCAGCTCACTGCAACCTCTACCTCCTGGGTTCAAGTGATTCTCCTCCCTCAGCCTCCGAAGTAGCTGAGATTACAGGTGTGCGCCGCCACGCCTGGCTAATTTTTGTGTTTTTATTACAGACAGGTTTCACCATGTTCGCCAGGCTGGTCTCAAACTCTTGACCTCAGGTGATTGGCCTCCCCAAGTGCTGAGATTACGGGTACGAGCCACCGCGCCCGGCCTCAGATCTGATTATTGAAAAGAGTCTGGCCCCTCTCTCGTCCTCCTCCTTGCCATGTGACATGCTCGCTCCCCCTTTTCCTTCCATCATGAGTGGAAGCTTCCTGAGGCCTCTCCAGAAGCAGATGTTGCTGCCATTTTTCTGGTACAGTCTGCACAACCATGAGCCAAATAGACCCCTTTTCTTTATAATTACACAGTCTCAGGCATTCCTTTATAGCAACACAAATGGACTAAGACAAGGATGTATCTGCCTCCCTGAGATGTTGGGAAGAGCAGATGAATCACATGACAGAAGTTTGGAATGGTACAAGGCACACGCTAAATGCTATGTAAGTTTTTGCTGTAATTATCTAGCTAAAGGAGCGTTGCATGATAAAATGGATATAAAACTCTTGGGCATAGTGCTCAATACACTTTAGCTCTTTTGCTTATAACCTTGGCAGAGAGCAAACTCTGATTATTCCTCCTGATTTCCCATTAGATTTTCCATTTTTCTATTTCAAAGCTCTCAGGATCAAACCTTCACCAGCAAATGCTTTTTGCCATCTAGCAAGAGAATATACTTTTGAGTCCAGGTTCTGGGATTCACTAGCTAATATAGTTGGATGTCCCCTCCAAATCTCTTGTTGAGATTAACTCCCGGTGTTGGAGGAGAGGCCTGGTGGGAGGTGTTTGTGTTTTGGGGGCGGATCCCTCCTGGCTTGGTGCAGTTCTTGCCATAATGAGCCAGTTCTTGCTAGATCTGGCTGTTGTAAAGTGTGGCACCTCCTCCTCTACTCTCTCTTGCTCCTCCTCTGCCATGTGAGACTCCTACCCCACTTCACCTTGCACCATGAGTAAAAGCTCCCTGAGGCTTTCCCAGAAGCCCTGCTTCTTGTACGACCTGCAGAACCATGAGCCAATTAAACCTCTTTTCTATATAAATTACCCAGCCTTAGGTATTTCCTTACAGCAATGCAAAAATGGCCTGACACACTAGTCTTGGAAGTGTATCCTGAGTCTTAGCTTTTTTTCACCCAAGCATTGGTAATTATCACGCTTGCAGAGCAGGCAGAATACATACTATTTTTTTTTTTTTTGAGTTGGGGTCTGGCTTCGTCACCCAGGCTGGAGTGAGCATTGGGAATTATCATGCCTGCAGAGCAGGTAAGAGTACATACTAATTTTTTTTTTTTTTTTTTTTTTTGAGACAGAGTCTGGCTGTGTCACCCAGGCTGGAGTGCAGTGGTGCAATCTCAGCTCACTGCAACCTCCGCCTCCCGGGTTCAAGTGATTCTCGCACCTCAGCCTCCTGGGTAGCTGAGATTACAGGCCACCATGCCCGGCTAATTTTTGTATTTTTAGTAGAGATGGGGTTTCGCCATGTTGGCCAGGCTGTTCTCGAACTCCTGACCTCAGGTGATCTGCCCGCCTTGGCCTCCCAAAGTGCTGGGATTACAGGTGTGAGCCACCTTGCCCCACTGAGTACGTACTATTATCTCCAGTTTATTGATGAGCAAACTGAGGTTCAGAGATGAAGAGATTTGCCCACAGTCACACAATTAGTAAACAGCTGGGTGGAGCCTAGAGGCACTTCAGGCTGTATGCCTCATGGCTGGGAGCTTTTGCTATTTCATGCTGCTGCCCTGAACGATTAGTCTTCCTTCCTCACTTTCAAAATCCAGACATCTTTCTGCATTTTGAAGAGTCTCAAATGAATGGTGCATATGACTTGTTCTCAATTGGGAAGAAGATTTCTGCTGCTTATATAAAATCATTGTGTTGTTTTAGATTTTTCTTAATTGCACTACTTGGGACTTTTTCTGCAAAAGCATCGAACTATTCAGTTCATTAAGCTATATTTAGTGAAAACTGCACCCAGTAAAATTTCAAGGCATCCATTTTATGTCTCGATGCTGTAGCTCTGTACTTTGATACCGTTTGTAATGGAAAAATAAACATAACTTATATGTTTTGTTTGATTTACCTCTCTTTGCAGGTACCTTTTGTAAGGTTTGAAAAGTTGCAAAGAGAAATATTGCTTTGCAGAGGAGTTACTGCTGCTTAAAAACATGGCATTGGGTGCTGTTGAAATCTGTGAATGATGACAGTTTATTGAGAATGATTGAGATGTGCTAAAAATTTATTTTACAGCTGGACAGTGAATTATTGTGACTGCTCCTAAATTTAAATGACAGAATTTGTGGTTGTAGCTTAAAAACTTATCACATTGAAATACGGGGTAGTATTAGATATGAGAATGGGAAAACAACATTTTAATTTGTTGTTTTAATTGGTCAAATCAAAAGAAACTTCCTGGTCATCACTATTTTCAATTCTTTTTTTTTTTTTGAGACGGAGTCTTGCTCTGTCTCCCAGGCTGGAGTGCAGTGGCGCAGTCTCGGCTCACTGCAAGCTCCGCCTCCCGGATTCACGCCATTCTCCTGCCTCAGCCTCTCCGAATAGCTGGGACTACAGGCGCCCGCCACCACGCCCGGCTAATTTTTTGTATTTTTAGTAGAGATGGGGTTTCACCGTGGTCTCGATCTCCTGACCTCGTGATCCGCCCGCCTTGGCCTCCCAAAGTGCTGGGATTACAAGCGTGAGCCACCGCGCGGCCTATTTTCAATTCTTGATATGTTATAGCCAGCGATCCCTTTTGGATAGAACTTTACAAAGGACTACTTCGGTTGGACAGATGGGCCTTAAAGTGTTGTGGAACATTCGTGTTAGAAGCCTCCTTTGAGAGAACTGGTGGTCTGGCCAGTTTACTACGATGGGAAGCCTGAGGCCCAGCCCAGGAACAGGGGCTCCCTGACCATAAACAATTATGTTTAATAGTTTCATGGTGGGGGCATGATTAATTATTATTATTTTTCGTTTTTGTTTTATTTTTTGGGATGGAGTTTCACTCTTGTTGCCCAGACTGGAGTGCAATGGTGCGATCTCGGCTCACTGCAACCTCTGCCTCCCGGGTTCAAGCGATTCTCCTGCCTCAGCCTACTGAGTAGCTGGGATTACAGGCATGCGCCACCATGCCTGGCTGAGTTTTTTTGTATTTTTAGTAGAGACGGGGTTTCTCCATGTTGGTCAGGCTGGTCTCGAACTTCTGACCTCAGGTGATCTGCCCACCTTGGCCTCCCAAACTGTTGGAATTACAGGCATGAGCCACCGTGCCCAGCAATTTCTTAATAATTAAAAATTATTAAGAATAAGAATATTAAGAGCCAAGATCCCGCCACTGCATTCTAGCCTGGGCCACAGAGTGATACTCTAACAAACAACAAAAATTATTAGAGTTCTTACTGTCCTTTGTGTGTGTGTGTGTGAGGCAGGGTCTTGCTCTGTTGCCCAGGCTGGCATGCAGTGGTACAAGGCATGGTGAAAGGTGACAGCGTGCTGGCAGTCCTCACGGCCCTCACTCGCTCTCGGTGCCTCCTCTGCCTGGGCTCCCACTTTGGTGGCACTTGGGGAGCCCTTCAGCCCACCACTGCACTGTGGGGCCCCTTTCTGGGCTGGCCAAGGCGGGAGCCGGCTCCTTCAGCTTGCAGGGAGGTGTGGAGGGAGAGGCACAAGCGGAAGCTGGGGCTGTGTGCGGCGCTTGCGGGCCGGCTGGAGTTCCGGGTGGGCGTGGGCTCGGCGGGCCCTGCACTAGGAGCACCCGGCCGGCCCTGCCGGCCCCGGGCAATAAGGGACTTAGCACCCGGGCCCGTGGCTGCGGAGGGTGTACAGGGTCCCCCAGCAGTGCCAGCCCACTGGGCTGCGCTGGATTTCTCGCCGGACCTTGGCTGCCTTCCTGCGGGGCAGGTCTCGGGACCTGCAGCCCACCATGCCTGAGCCTCCCACCCCTCCATGAGCTCCTATGCCGCCCGAGCCTTCCCGATGAGCGCTGCCCCCTGCTCCACGGCGCCCAGTCCCATCGACCACCCAAGGGCTGAGGATTGCGAGCGCACGGCAAGGGACTGGCAGGCAGCTCCACCTGCAGCCCCGGTGCAGGATCCACTGGGTGAAGCCAGCTGGGCTCCTGAGTCTGGTGGAGATGTGGGGAACCTTTATGTCTAGCTCAGGGATTGTAAACACACCAATCAGCACCCTGTGTCTAGCTCGAGTGCACCAATTGACACTGTATCTAGCTGCTCTGGTGGAGATGTGGGGAACCTTTATGTCTAGCTCAGGGATTGTAAACACACCAATCAGCACCCTGTGTCTAGCTCGAGTGCACCAATTGACACTGTATCTAGCTGCTCTGGTGGAGATGTGGGGAACCTTTATGTCTAGCTCACTGATCGTAAACACGCCAATCAGCACTCTGTATCTAGCTCAAGGTGTGTGAACACACCAATCAGCGCCCTGTCAAAACAGACCACTCGGCTCTACCAATCAGCAGGACGTGGGTGGGGCTAGATAAGAGAATAAAAGCAGGCTGCCCGAGCCAGTAGCGGCAACCCGCTTGGGTCCCCTTCCACACCGTGGAAGCTTTGTTCTTTCGTTCTTTGGGTCCACACTGCTTTTATGAGCTGTAATGCTCACTGCGAAGGTCCGCAGCTTCACTCCTGAACCAGCGAGACCACGAATCCACCAGAAGGAAGAAACTCCGAACATATCCGAACATCAGAAGGAACAACTCCGGACACGCCACCTTTAGAACTGTAACACTCATCGCGAAGGTCCGCGGCTTCATTCTTGAAGTCAGTGAGACCAAGAACCCACCAATTCCGGACACAGTGGCTCACTACAGTCTTGAACTCCTGGGCTCAAGCGATCCTTCCACCTCAGCTTCCTGAATAGTTGGGACTACAGGTGCAGACCACCAGTACTGGCTAAGTTTTTACATTTTTTGTCGAGATATGGGGTATTGCTATATTAGCCAGGCTGGTCTTGAACTAGCCTCATGTGATCCTCCCGTCTCCACCTACCAAATCACTGGGATTACAGGTGTGCACTCTTTTACCTTTTTAAGAGACTCAATTGTGTATATCTGGTTTACATCATTTGTGATGTAAATATCAAGGCTCTGAGGATAAGTACTTTGCCCAGGGTCATGCAGCTAGTGACTGCCAGAACCTTAGGTTTTCTGGATCTCTAGAGTGTGATCTTGAAGAGAAACTCTAGAAACCTTTTTCTAATTTAAATGAAGCCTTCCAGCTTGATATTTTGCCAGCTCTCTGGTCATTTCCAGTTATCTGGCCATAAAATAGAAAGCTGACCTCATTAAGAGTTTTAGGATGAGGGTTTCTTTTTAGAGAAGGTGGCGGAGTTGAGGCAATTAAGAGTAAATCTGGCAATCTGTTCCTTCTTAAGAAGTTAAGGAACAAGCATAAAGCCACCTGACGCGTGAGTGCCTGCATGGATGGAGTGAAAGGAAGCAAGCCTTGGGCATTTATTAAGCACCTGCTCTGTGGCAGGCTGTGTTCTTTCACACATGCTGTGTCTAAACCCCTGACATTTGCCAGGCATGGGTTCTTTGCAGGATTTACGGTTACCTTATGAAGCAGGTGTTCTTTCACCTTACGGAAACGGCAGCAGAAGCCTGGGGAGTTTTTAATTGGTCCAGTGGTGGGAATTGCAGGGCGAAGCACGTCTTGAATTCAGCTTCTGACCCACGCCTCCTGGCCCACAGCTTAAGTTACATAATGTTTCTTTATGTTGATGTGCAATATAAATCTCCAATCACACGGCTGGGAAGTGCTTTTGACTGGCTTTGTTGCTTCAGCTGTCCTAAAGGAATGGCTTTCATAAACACAGAGAGGGAATTGGATTTTCGCTTTGCGATCATTCATATTACAGAAGTGGGGAAGGTCATTGCCACAGGAATTCCATTAATCCCTGAAGCTGTGGGTCCTAAATGAGTTGGCCTGCCGTAGGACAGCGCATTTCTTTCCTTTTGCTGTTTATACCACAAATGCCTTTTCTTTTTTTAAGAGAAATTTCATGAATGAAAATTTAGGACTCTAAGGAAAAAGCAAAACCGCACTCAAAAACCTATTATTCTTAAACAGTTATTGCTAGTACTTCCTTTTTTTCATTGCAGTAAAATATGTATAACATCATTTGTCATTTTAACCATTTCTTTTTTTTTTTTTTGAGACGGAGTTTCGCTCTTGTTGCCCAGGCTGCGGTGCAATGGCGTGATCTCAGCTCACCGCGACCTCTGCCTCCCGGGTTCAAGCGATTCTCCTGCCCCAGCCTCCCGAGTAGCTGGGATTATAGGCATGCGCCACCATACCCAGCTAATTTTTGTATTAGTAGATACAGAGTTTTTCCATGTTGGTCAGGCTGGTCTCGAACTCTCGACCTCAGGTGATCCGCCTGCCTCAGCCTCCCAGAGTGCTGGGATTCAAGGCGTGGCCACCGTGCCCGGCCCATTTTAACCATTTTAAAGTGTCAAGTTCAGTGGCATTAAGTACATTTAACAATGTAACGTTGCCTCACCACCAGCCATCTCCAGAACTTTTCATCTTCTCAAACGGAAACTCCGAAACTCGGTACCCATTCAACAATAACTCCCACTTCCACCCTCCCTCCAGGCCCTGGCATTACCATTCTGCTTTCTGTCTCTATGTATTTGACTGCTCTAGGGACCTCATATAAATGGAATCTTAACAGTATTTGTCTTTTTTGGCTTATTTCTCTTAGCATGATGTTTTTAGGGTTCTGTGTTGCAGCATGTGCCAGAATTTCCTTCCTTTTTAAGGCTGAATAGTATTCCATTGTATGGATATGCCACATTTTGCTTATCCGTTCATGTGCCAAAGCACGCTTGAGTTACCTCCATCTTTTGGCTGTTGTTAACATGGGTGTACAAATATCTGTTCAATTTCTTGCTTTCTTTTGGGTGTTTACTCTGAAGTGGATTTGCTGGATCATATCGTAATTCTGTTTAATTTTTTTTGAGACAGAATCTCGCTCTGTGGCTCAGGGTGGAGTGCAGTAGTGCGATCTCAGCTCACTGCAACCTCTGCTTCCCAGATTGAATCAATTCTCCTGCCTCAACATCCTGAGTAGCTGGGATTACAGACACAGGCCACAACGCCTGGCTAATATCTTGTATTTTTAGTAGAGGCGAGGTTTCTTTCTTTCTTTCTTTTTTTTTTTTTTTTGAGACATAGTTTCACTCTTGTTGCCCAGGCTGGAGTGCAATGGCGCGATCTCGGCTCACCGCAACCTCCGCCTCCCAGGTTCAAGCAATTCTCCTGCCTCAGCCTCCTGAGTAGCTGAGATACAGGCATGCACCACTACGCCCAGCTAATTTTGTATTTTTTTTTTTTTTTTTGAGACGAGTCTCGCTCTGTCGCCCAGGCTGGAGTGCAGTGGCGTGATCTCGGCCCACTGTAAGCTCCGCCTCCCGGGTTCACGCCATTCTTCTGCCTCAGCCTCCCCAGGAGCTGGGACTACAGGCGCCTGCCACCACGCCCGGCTAATTTTTTTTTGTATTTTTAGTAGAGACGGGGTTTCACCATGTTAGCCAGGATGGTCTGGATCTCCTGACCTTGTGATCCGCCCGCCTCGGCCTCCCAAAGTGCTGGGATTACAGGCGTGAGCCACCGCGCCCGGCCTTCTAATTTTGTATTTTTAGTAGTCGGGGTTTCTCCATGTTGAGGCTGGTCTCGAACTCCTGACCTCAGGTGATCCGCCTGCCTCAGCCTCCCAAAGTGCTGGGATTACAGGCGTGAGCCACCATGGCTGGCCAAGGTGGGGTTTCACTATGTTGGCCAGGCTGGTCTCGAACTCCTGACCTCAAGTGATCCTCCTGCCTTGTCCTCCCAAAGTGTTGGGATTACAGGCGTGAGCCATTTGTCTTTTATTTGAAATCCAGACTACATTTTCTGTAAAAACAATGTTACCAGGGTGATTGTTTTCCAGGCTATCCCTAAAGGCCAGAAAGCAACATGTGGATTCACTGGGGCTGGCCAGGCATGCTGGGAAGATCAGATTGCTGTTCCTTGCACCTGGCTTTGTCCCATCTGCATGATGTGAGCTGCCACCCCACCTTCCCAGTGTAAGCATTCCTGTGCTTACAGTGGGGGTGATACTGGCTCGCCTGCATTATTGTGGAAAAAGATGAAGTGACTGATGATGGTACTCGTTTCCTAAGCCACAAATTCAGTAGCTTAAAAAACACTCATTTAGGGCCGGGTGCAGTGGCTAACACCTGTAATCCCAGCACTTTGGGAGACCGAGGCGGGTGGATCGCCTCAGGTCGGGAGTTCGAGACCAGCCTGACCAACATGGAGAAACCCCGTGTCTACTAAAAATACAAAATTAGCCGGGCGTGGTGGCGCATGCCTGTAATGTCAGCTACTCGGGAGGCTGAGGCAGGAGAATCACTTGAACCCAGGAGGTAGAGGTTGTGGTGAGTCAAGATCGCACCATTGCACTGCAGCCTGGGCAACAAGAGTGAAACTTCATTTCAAAAAAAAAAAAAAAACAAACCCACAAAAAAACCCCACTCATTTATTCTTTTTAAGTTTTGAGACCAGAATTCCCAAATGAATACCCCTGACCCCAACTGTAATTGGCAGGGCTATGCTCATACCCGAGGCTCCAGGGGAGAACTGTTGCCTCTCCAGCTTCTGGTATGAGAAAGGGAGAATCTTTTTCCTCTAGCCATCTCAGGATTTCTGGCTGAGGCCTTATACGTTAGACTACAAAAAGACAGATTAACAGGAGAAAAGCATGCATATTTTATTGAGTTATTTTTACAAGTCCATGGGAGCCCTCATGAGAAAAATGAAGACTCGAAGGGGCAGTGAGAGCTGAGAGCTCATATACTTGTTTGGACCAAGTGCAGTAAACTATGGAAACGTGGCTAGACAGAGGGGTTTGGGCTAAGGAAGTTGATCATGGAGGAGTGACTAGGAAGATAAGGGTTAGTTTAACAAGGTTTGTTTGTACAGATTTCTCTTGGCCTCGACTCGCCATCTCTGTTGATAAGAAAGTTTCCTTCCTCCTGGTACAAGAAGGACATCTTTTGCATGGTTTTATTTCTGGCTTGCAGGAAGAAAATGGAGGTCAGAGTGCCCTTCTTGCATCTGCTGTTTAAGTGTCTTTAATTCAAAACTTCCCTTAAGCCAAAGTGGCATATTTGGGGGTTTCATAGTCTACCATCGTACCAGCATTCCTTGGCCTGTGGCTGTATTGCTCCATCTCTGCTGCCTCTGTGGTCACATAGCTTTTTCCTCTTCTGCGTGTGTTTTCTTCTCTTAGATCTATGTGGAATCTCCCTCTGCCTCCCTCTTTAGGGCCTGGGGATACCTTTGGGGACAGTTTTAGTCTTCTACTATGAGTAATCATAGTAATAGTATCATCCATTAATATTTTTATATTATAGGACCGTTTTAAAGTTTTAACTATTTATTTACAGAGACGGGGTTTCGTCATGTTGCTCAGGCTGTCTTGAACTCCTGGCCTCAAGTGATTTTCCTGTCCTGTCCTCCTAAAGTGCTGGGATTACAGGCACGAGCCATGACCCTCAGTCTGTTTTAAAGCTCTTTACACAGGTCTCCTGAGATCGTGTGATGGAGCAGGGAACACTTGTGTGGTCTGCCTTTAGAGTTATAGCCTTAACCGCTGCACTGTGAGCCTTGAAGACCCTGACATAGTGCCTGGCAAAGAGAGAAGCCTAGAACATGTGAATTCATTGTATTCTTTTCTTTTTTTTGAAACAGAGTCTTGCTCTGTTGCCCAGGCTGGAGTGCACTGGCGTGATCTTGGCTCACTGCAACCTCCGCTTCCTGGGTTCAAGTGATTCTCCTGCCTCAGCCTCCCGAGTAGCTGGACTACAGGTGCCCACCACCACGCCTGGCTAATTTTTGTATTTTTAGTAGAGATGGGGTTTCACCATATTGGTCAGGCTGGTCTTCAACTTCTGACCCATGATCTGCCTTGGCCTCCCAAAGTGTTGGGATTACAGGCGTGAGCCACCAAGCCCGGCCTGAATTCATTATATTTCTAAGGATTTTGTGCTGTGCTGCCCTGTTATTCAATTTTATTCTGATTTTTATCTATCTTTTCTTCTTCTTTTTTTTTTTTTTTTAGGGTAAGTCTAGTTGTGTGAGCACCAATAGTGTGCTGAGTTTTGCAAGGTGGAAGCTTGGAATCAGTGGCTGTAATGAGGCAAGAGGACATTACACCAAATACTGTGGGTTAATTTCTCTTAGAGAATTATCTTCCTTAGGGAGTGGTTCAGCTCCGCTGTCCCGATGGAGCCAGTGAAGACTCCTTTTGAGACATAAACCAGTGTCATTCCCAACATTTCCCTAGTGTGTTTTATTTTTTAATTTTATTTATTTTTTTGAGACAGAGTCTCTCGCTGTCACCCAGGCTGGAGTGCAGTGGCGAGATCTCAGCTCACTGCAACCTCCACCTCCTGGGTTCAAACAATTCTCCTGCCTCAGCCTCACTAGTAGCTGGGATTACAGGCACATGCCACCACTCCTGGCTAATTTTTGTATTTTTAGTAGAGATGGGGTTTCACCATGTTGGCCAGGCTGGTCTTGAACTCCTGGCCTCAGGTGATCTGCCTGCCTTGGCCTCTCAGAGTGCTGGGATTACAGGTGTGAGCCACTGTGCCCAGCCCCTATTTTTTTTTTTTTTTTTTTTGAGATGGAGTCTCACTGTGTCTCCCAGGCTGGAGTGCGGTGATGCCTTCTTGGCTCACTGCAACCTCCGCTTCCTGGGTTCAAGTGATTCTCCTACCTCAGCCTCCTGAGCAGCTGGGATTACAGGTGCGCACCACCACACCCAGCTAATTTTTGTATTTTTAGTAGAGACGGGGTTTTGCCATGTTGGCCAGGCTGGTCTCGAACTCCTGACCTCAGGTGATCCGCCTGCCTTGGCCTTTCAAAGTTCTGGGATTACAGGTGTGAGCCATGTGCCCAGTCCCTAGTGTGTTTTAGAATCTTACTGCAGACAATCGTCATGAACAGGAGCCACACATTAATTTTTCTCAAGTCACTTGCTCCATGGAAATTCTGACCGAGTCCAGTTTTATTCTGCAGGATTTTATTCTGCAGGATTCCTGGGTGCTGCTGGCGCTGCGTGCCTGAACATGGTGGTGGAGGTTCAGTAACCTGTAAAGTTGTCGATTTCACACTGTCCTTTCCAGTTTTAGAAGAGGTTATTTGGCTTAATTCAACAATTGGGTGTTTATAGGGTGCCTAGCTTGTGCCAGGCTCTGAGGGACTCACAATGACAAGAGTCCTAAGCTAAGCAGGGAGGAGGTAAAGTAGTGATTATGACTGTTGCAGTGGGCAAAGCTTGAGCGGGCATCAGCACCCCCGGAAAAGCACAGATTGCTGGTTCACCCCAAGCTTCTGTTTCATTAGATCCTGGGATGCAGTGTACAGATTTTGATATTGATGCCACTGGCCCAGGGACCACACTTTGAGGATTTCTGTGCAATAGGATGGAGGATAGAGTATCTATCTCAACCTAGAGGATGGTGAGATTTTCCTAGAGAGACAAAAGAAGAAGGAGCATTCCAGGCACATGAGGGCTGCGTGGGGAGGGTGGGTCATGATTTTGGAGTCGAGTCCTGTGGGTCGATAGCGAAGAAAGGGAAAAGGTGGAGAACAAAGGGTAGGAGTAGTTTATGGTCCAGGGCCAAACTTGGGTTTCTGCAAAAGTGTAGTCAAATCCACAGTGTCCTTTGGCAAAGAGTCACCGAACCAGGCAAGGCCCGTCTGCCTACTTCTGGGTCTGGAAGCTGTCGTGTGCCTGTGTAATAGACATGATGAGAGTTGGAAGCAAGAAATAAAGTGACTCTATCTTGCTTTCCATCTCTCCCAACTCCTAACATCGGCTTTCCACTGGAACAAAGTCTGCTTTGTCCCGTGGTTCCACCCAGCTGTGGGCTGCAGGAGGCCTGTTTCTTGCAGAGAGAGGGCAGCGCAGCTGCATCAGCAGGGACCACACTCCAGACCTCCAGGCGTGCACTCTGCAGTTCAGAATGCTGGAAGTTTTCAGAACTGTGGTTGTATCCAAATTCAGGTCAATGTGATTTTTTTTTTTTTTTTGAGATAGAGTCTCACTCTGTCGCCCAGACTGGAGTACAGCGGTGCAATCTTGGCTCACTGCAATCTCCACCTCCCAGGTTTAAGTGATTCTCGTGCCTCAGCCTGTTGAGTAGCTGGGATTACAGGCGCAGTGCCTGCCGCCACACCTGGCAATTTTTTTTTTTTTTTTTGTATTTTTAGTAGAGATGGGGTTTTACCATCTTGGTCAGGCTGGTCTCAAACTCCTGACCCCAGTTGATCTGCCCATTTTGGCCTCCCAAAGTTCAAAAATCAATATGATTTTTTTAACTTTCCAGCTTGTGACTTAACATTTTCGGCAGCGGCTTTGCTGGCCCTGAGCAATTGGTGGCTAATCTTTAGAACCCTAGAAGGAAGAACCTAGAATTTGTAAATTCTCTCATTAAACCAGATTGGTTGGATAATTGCCTTTTTGGTCTTAAACAGTTTTTACTTTCTTTAATCTTGGGTTTGCACTATGTTTGGGGGCAAACATCTTTGATTCTACAAGTCAGGGAGTCTGTTCTTAATTTCACCTCTTAGTTCATGAAATACAATTGAGGGTGGGATGAGGCAGGAGGATGGGGTCAGAGCCGCTTTTGAAATACAAGGGAATTTTCCTTCCAGAAATGTCCCTCTGTCGCAGGCCTTTGGGGGATGTGCCAGAACCTTATTATTATTTTTTTGAGATGGAGTTTCGCTCTTGTTGCTCAGGCTGGAGTGCAATGGCATGATCTTGGCTCACTGTATCCTCCGCCTCCCAGGTTCAAGTGATTCTCCTGCCTGAGCCTCCGGGGTAGCTGGGATTACAGGCATACGCCACCATGCCCAGCTAATTTTGTATTTTTAGTAGAGATGGGGTTTCACTATGTTGGCCAGGCTGGTCTCGAACTCCTGACCTCAGGTGATCCGCCCGCCTCGACCTCCCAAAGTGCTGGAATTACAGGCGTGAGTCACTGCATCCGGCTCCAGAACCTTATTTTTACAAGTAGGTACAGATTGACCCTAAAGAAAACAACTGAAGGGCATGGTATCTGTACAAGGGTTTCCATTAAAACAGATCCAGAAGTTAGCTCTTTCAATGGCTGAGGTGGTGTCTCTCTTGTCTATTTCTGCCTGTCACTTCCAGCTGATTTTTCAAATAGATTCTCAAATTAAATTTTGTTGTTATAATATTTTTCCCTTGCCCTAGCAACGAGGTGTAAACTTGGGACATTTTAATCATTTAGAAATATTTCCTTTGTATTGTTACATTTTCCCTTTCTGCAAAGTGCCTTCCTGGAACTTCAGTGAATTTTAAGGTTACACATGATCAGTCCAGGATCGGGGAGGCCCGACCCAGGATTCTTCGGGATGTCACATACAACTGAGAGAAGCATACTTCGGTGGCATAGCTCTTTGTCAGGACTTATCAGACCCTTGCATAGCTTGGTCCCGGTGCCAGGCATTGATTGCTGCGTAAGTATTGCCTCGTGTGATTTTCCTGGCAGGATGAGCTAGATACTATTATTATCATGCCCTTTTTACAGATGAGGAAAACTGAGGCCCGGGGTGTGTGTCTTGGCCAAGGTCAGATGTCTGGTAAGGGACAGAGCAAGGTTCTGAACCCAGGCAGTCTGGCCACAGAGTCCGCACTGAGAATTCCTCTGCTAGGCTGCATTGCAAGTCAATTATGGAATTTTATTAGAAGGAAATAATGTTGATGGAGGCTTTGTATGTGTGGCTAAGTGGCCTCAGAGGTCTGAACCTTTAGTGCCCAGCCAACTGCTCACCCTCGTTTCCTAGGGCTGAGTGTCCTAGGGTTGCCCTAACAAAGTGCCACCAACAGGGCGACTTAGAACAACGCAAGTTTATTCTCTTCGTTGTTCTGGAGGGCACAAGCCCTGAATCGGTGCCCGCGGCACTGGTTCCTCCTGTGATTCTGTGTAGAATCCTTCTTTGCCTTTTCCTAACTTATGGTGCTTCCCAGCAACCTATGGCATTCTTTGACTTGTCTCTCTTCTGTTGCCACACGGCGTTGTCCTGTGTGTCTCTGCTTTCAAATGGTTACCTTCCCTGTGTGTATCTTTGTGTCTTTTTTCTGCTTGCAAGGACACCAGTCATAGGAACTGAGGGACCACCCTACTCCAATATGTCCTCGTCTTAATGAATTACATCTCCAAGACATGATCATAAAATGTGAACAGTTTTTTTTTTTGTTTTTGTTTTGAGATGGAGTTTCACTCTTGTAGCCCAGGCTGGAGTGTAGTGGCACGATCTCAACTCACTGCAACCTCCGCCTCCTGGGTTCAAGCAATTCTCCTGCCTCAGCCTCCCGAGTAGCTGGGATTACAGGTGCCTGCCACCACGCCCGGCTAATTTTTTGTATTTTGAGTAGAGACGAGGTTTCACCTTGTTGACCAGACTGGTGTTGAACTCCTGATCTCAGGCGATCCACCCGCCTTGGCCTCCCAAAGTGCTGGGATTACAGGTGTGAGCCCAACAGTTTTCAAATGAGATCTGTTATGGGCTGAAATGTGTCCCCCAAAACTACCTATGTTGAAACTTCATATGTTGAAGCCCGAACCCTCATTATGCCTGAATGTGATTGTATTTGGAGATAGGACCTCTAAAGAGGCGATGAAGTGCAAATGAGGCCCTTAGGGCGGGCTCTAATCCATCTGACCGTTGTCCTTAGGAGAAGAGGAAATTTGGAATAGAGGCACCAGGGATGTGCACGCACAGAGGAGAGGCCGTGTGAGGACACAGCGAGAAAGAAGGCAGCCATCTGCCCGCCGAGGACAGGCCTCAGGAGAAACCACCCTGCTGGCCCCTTGGTCGTGGACTTCCAGTCTCTAGAACTGTAAGATAATAAGTTGCTGTTGTTCAAACCACCTGGACTCTGGTATTTTGTTATGGCAAGCCTAGCAAACTGATGCAGTTACATTTACAGGTACCCAGGGTTAGGACTTCAGCATATCTTTTTGGGGGACACACTTCAGAACCATAGCACCAGGGTTTGCTGTTAGGAGGTCCTTTGATGGCTGTGCCTCATAAAAGATGCTAGTTCTGGTCTGGGGTTATGATTTTCATGTCTTTTCTGCCTGGGCACTAATACCTCTGCTTGAGACAGATAAACACACTCTCATGGTGGGGAGGTGCCCGGCGGTAATTGGCTGACTCATCCCTGAAGTTCAGTGGCTCTCCAGGCACGTGGAACTTACTGGTAGAAAAAACTGTCCTTCCAGGTAGGGGGCGCCCCTGAGAGAGAAACATGCAGCCCCGTCTTTGTTGCAAGGGAAGGGCCTCTGACTTTTATCTCTTTTAGAGATGATCTCTGTCTGACAGTATAGACAAAGCACAGGGCACGGAACTGTCTAACTCCCTGCCTCTCTCGCCTGTCTGTGGTTCCTTGATGCCTGCAGGGGACTGAGAGAGGCGTGCCTTGGGAAGGTGATGAGGCATGAGACATGCTATGAAACGGCTGGTTATTTTTACTTCCTGCCTGGGTGTGGGTGTTTGTGTTGACAGTGGCGGAGGCGGTGCGGTGATGGGTGCTGGAACAGTTGGGTGCCCGAGGAGCGGGTGGGAAGTGGCGCCTGTGCCAGGCAGGTGACTTGGCGCTCACATGGCCCTCGAGTGGGTCCTGGGGGCTTTGCAGGACTCCAGGAGAGCTGGGTTTGCACCTCTGTGCCGGGGGATGTCTGCTTCCTTTTTCCATGTCATATTCAGGAGGCTTCCCCATGCCACGCTTCATGCATCCAACAGGGTCTGACACTCCCAGCTGTAGTAGTGGTTCCTTAAGTGGGTGATTCTCCCTGGGGTGACCTCCCAGTCTCAGCAGGTAGGGTTTGTTGGGTAGTCCTGAAGAACCATTGTGCAGGGTGCACTCCATACCCCATAATGTCCACCACTGAGGCACGCAGATACTCCGAATGTATTCAAACATAGATCTCATGGAAAATCAGTGGCCTGCTCTATGACCCAGCTTTAAGACTCATTCCCTCCAGGGGTCTCACCTCTTGCTGGCTTCTCTAGAAATATGGGTGGAGGCATTTTTGTTCATGACAAGGCACAGGGAAGGGGCAGGGTGAGTTCCTAGCACAGCCCAGTTTGCTAAATGTCCTGCAGCAAGTCATATCTTAATACCAATAGTGTGCCCATTGGTCTCCCATGGGGATGATTGGGAACTGCCCTGTGGGCTAGCTTGAAAAACATTCCATGGGAATCTCAGGACCACTTCAACGCTAGGTTCTTGGATATAGTCTTTTAAGGGCACACTCACCCTACAGAGTCAGAAGCTGAGATTCAGGTCCAGGTCCACAGGCCAGGATCGAAAGCTGGTTAGAAATTTCAAGATGAGTCTGGGCGTGGTGGCTTATGCCTGTAATCCTAGCACTTTGGGAAGCAGAGGCGGGCAGATCACCTGAGGTCAGGAGTTCGAGACCAGCCTGACAACATGGAGAAACCCCATCTCTACTGAAAATACAAAATTAGCTGGGTGTGGTGGTGGCTCATGCCTGTAATCCCAGCTACTTGGGAGGCTGAGGCAGGAGAATTGCTTGAACCTGGGAGACGGAGGTTGCGGTGAGCCGAGATCGCGTCATTGCACTCTAGCCTGGGCAACAAGAGCCAAACTCTGTTTCAAAAAAAAAAAAAAAAGAAATTTCAATATGAAAACCTAGTTCTTTATTTCTCTCTCTCCTCCCCACTCCAGGGAAAGGTAGAAAAGAATCCAACCTAGGACTATGTTCCACCCTGTAGGGTTTCCTAGGGCTGTGCAAACAGAGTACCACGGAGGGGAAGTGTCAAGCAATGGAAATGTAGTCTCCCACAGTTCAGGAGGCTCAAAGTCCACGATTGAGGTGTGAGCAGGGCCACGTTCACTCTGAAGGCTCTAGGGAAGAACCCGTCCTTGCCTCTTCCAGCTTCTGGTGGCTTCCTCAGTGTGCAGCTGTGTCCTTCCTGTCCCTGCCTGTGTCTTCCATGTCCTCCTTCCCCATGTCTGTCTGTGTCCAAGTCTCCCTCTTTTTATTAGGACATTGGTCATTAAAATAGGGCCCACCTTAAGCCAGTATGACTTCATCTTAACTTGATTATGTCTACAAAGACCCTATTTCCAGTTGGGTTACAGTCACAGGTTCTGGGAGGTAGGACAGGTAGGACTTCAGCATATCTTTTAAGGCACTCAGTTCAACCCACAGCACAGACGCACCCCTGGGCTACCACTCTAAAACACCTTCCCATAATATGATTGATGGCAGAGTTACTGCTGCCTGCGTCAGTTTCACTGTTGTCTGTCTGCTCCAGATAGCTGCCTGTGATCTGATTCCTGTCTGTCCCTCCTGCTAGACTGTGAGTCCCAAGAGGATGGGGACCATGACTTTAGGTCATGATTGATCGTATCCCTGGTACATAGCCCAAGGCCTACCATATAATGTTGAATAATTTATTCAACATTAGTTGAATAAAAAACATATTTTGCTATTAGTTGTAGTTGTGGAGAAGTGTGATATAATTTTAAAAGGGACCAGGTATGGTCCCTTTTACAGGCTCACACCTGTAATCCCAGCACTTTGAGAGGCGGAGGTGGGCAGATCACTTGAGGTCAGGAGTTCAAGACCAGCCTGGCCAACATGGTGAAACCCCATCTCTACTAAGAATACAAAAAAATTAGCGGGGCATGGTGGCAGGTGCCTGTCATCCCAGCTACTCAGGAGGCTGAGGCAAGAGAATTGCTTGAACCCGGGAGGCAGAGGTTTCATGAGCTGAGATCCTTGCATTGCACTCCATCCTGGGTGACAGAGAAAGACTCTGTCTCAAAAAAAAAAAAAAAAAAAAAAAATGAAAAAGGTGCATGCACCTCAAAAAATTAAAAATAGAATTACCATATGATCTAGCAATTTCACTTCTTGGTCTCTACCCAAAAGAATTGAAAGCAGACACTTAGAGATATTTGCATACCCACGCACGTAACAGCATTATTCACAATAGCCAAAAGAGGAAGCAACCCAAGTGTCTGTTGATTGAATGGGTCAACAAAATGTGTATACGTACAGTGGAATATGATTTAGCCTTAAGAAGGAAGTTTTTTGTTTGTTTGTTTGAGACAGGGTCTCCCTCTGTCGCCCAGGCTGGAGTACGGTGGCACGATCTTGGCTCACTGCAACCTCTGCCTCCCGGTTAAAGTGATTCTCCTGCCTCAACCACCCAAGTAGCTAGGATTACAGGCTTGGGCCACCATGCCTGGCTAAGTTTTATATTTTTAATAGAGACGGGGTTTCACCATGTTGCCCAGGCTGGTCTTGAACTCCTCACCTTGAGTGATCCAACTGCCTCAGCCTCCCTGAGTGCTGGGATTACAGGCATGAGCCACTGTGCCTGACCAAAAAGGAAGGAAATTCTGACCCATGCTACAACATGGATGAACCTTGAAGACATTACGTTAAGTAAAATAAGCCAGACACAAAAAGAGAAATACTATGTGATTCCACTTGTATGAGGGACCTAGAGTAGTGAAATTCAAGGGAGTTTGTGTTGGATGGGTATAGACTTTCAGTTTAGCAAGATGGAAAGAGTTCGGAAGATGGATGTTGGTGATATTTGCACAATAATATGAATGTACTTAATAACACAACTGTACACTTAAGAAGGGTTAAGATGATAAATGTTATGGTATATGTATTTCCTATACCTTAAAAAAAGATATGGAAGGGAGGAAAAAGATGCGTATGCGTGTGCGTGTGTGTGTGTATGTGTATGTGTGTGAGAGTGCGTGAGTTTAGAGAGAGTGCTATTAAGGATGGGAAGAGAGATGGAAATGGGGAGGGAGCCTGTGTAGGTGGCTGATTTCCTGCTGTGAAGAGAAGGAGTTGTGCTGGGCAGAAAACCATGAGGGCAGCCATCAGTGCCTAGGTTGTAATCAGAGCTCTGTCTCCAGCAAGCTGGGGGACCTTGAGCAAGTTGGTCGTTTCCTGTTGTGCACATCAGCTTTTTTTTTTTTTTTGAGACAGTCTCACCATGTCGCCCAGGCTGGAGTGCCCAAGATCTTGGCTTACTGCGACCTCCGCCTCCCAGGTTCAAGCATTTCTCCTGCGTCAGCCTCCCGAGTAGCTGGGACTACAGGCACCCATCACCACGCCCGGCTAATTTTTGTAATTTTAGTAAAGACGGGGTTTCACTGTGTTGGCCACGCTGGTCTCGAACTCCCGACCTCAGGTGACGCGCCCGCTTCAGCCTCCCAAATTGCTAGGATTACAAAAAAAAAAGCTGATGCTGTGCCCGGCCTGGCATCAGCTTTTAAAAGGAGCTGGAATAGTAACCTTTGATGATCTTTCCAGCTAAGAAAACTGCAGAGGCTTTAAACATCTAAGATGGTAATGCTGATTCACTGATTTTTTTCACCACAATTCTCTGCGATATCTACACTCAATGGGTGCTCTCCCAATCCATGGGCTCCAGAGTGTGCTGGTTGAAGTAGTTATCTTAGTCATCTTTTTGGTCAAGAATTCCTTGTGTTTGTGAATGACACCAGTGAGCTTGGCTTAAGAAGAATACATTTACTTCTTTTTTTTTCTTGATCTCTCTTTACTCTTTGTTTATCCAGTTTCCAGGTTCTTCTAGTTTTAAAATTTCCTTGACTTTTCATATCTTTTAACATTTATACTTCTTGGTCTTAGAATCTAATTATTCATGCTGATGATAATATCTCCTGTAGAGAGCTAAGCTTTTTTGCATGAGTTATATCATTGAATCCTATGTCAACACTGTGAGGTGGATTCACAATCTCTACCTTGTAGGTGAGGAAACTGAGGGTTAATTAGCTTGCTTGGCCTTGTGGTCACCCGGCCAATCAGTGGCTGAGTTGTGATTGAATCTGGTTTGTTCTTAGCTACACACCATGGGATGCTGCTTTAGGCCCATGGGGTCCTCACTCCTTCTGCGTCCTAAGTCCCTTTATGACAGGGATCGTATCTTTTTATTTTTGGTGCTTCTGAGGTCTCCAGTGCGGGGCTGTCAGAGGCTAATAACAAATTTGTTGAACGTACTTGCTAATTTCTTTAAAAGAGGTAATTTCTGTCTTGCAGTATCAGGGCAGGAGTATCTATTATGTGGAGGAGACCATAGCTGTTAAGTTCTTAGCTTCTGGGAAAAGGGTCAGGTTTCTCTAAAAGTTTTGTGTGTGTGTTTTTTTTTTTTTTTTTTTTTTTTAGTAAGAGCGGTTATTAGCAAGCATGAGATCCTGAAAAAAT
Organism: Nomascus leucogenys; assembly: GCF_006542625.1. Taxonomy (NCBI): domain Eukaryota; kingdom Metazoa; phylum Chordata; class Mammalia; order Primates; family Hylobatidae; genus Nomascus; species Nomascus leucogenys. Next base: position 16,885,629 of record NC_044405.1, on the reverse strand, counting down.
GCAGGCTGATGAGTACTACTTTAACATCCAAAGAAGAAAGGGATGACTTGGGATCTGAACGTAGAGAAACCAGATTGAGTTCCTGCATTTCCCCCTCACTGCAGAAGTCATCAGCCCTTGGTGCAGTCAGAGACGTTGACCTGGAGAACTAGCCTTGGTTCCACTGGGTTGAGCTAACTGGGGAGTAGGAGCTTTCCCAGCTTTGGAAGTTTTCATGTTGTAGTCTTTTCAGATCTAACAGAGGAGCGACCTAGATCCCAGCTGCCCATATTGCTTCTGCTTCTTACAGTGGAAGCAAGGAGGGGTGCATTGCTCTCAAGGTGGCTTCTGAAATTGCCAGGTAGCGAACTTGTTGTACCTTCCTTCTGACATAGTGGCAGCCCATCCCTGAAAATTATCAGGGAATGAATTACCCCAAAGGGTTGGATTCCTCGCTTCTCAGCGGACATGCCCACTCTTCTCGATGCTCCCTTGCATTTCTGTGAAGATTAAATCAGATCTCCCTTTTACCTGCAAAGGCAACCCCTCTCAGGCTTGTTCGTTGTAGGCCTGGGTTGCCTTGTAACACATATGCCAGCAAGCAGGAACCTGTCAGTCCTCAGCAAGTCAAGACAGACAGCATGCCAGCCCTCTGCACGCCCATGCTTAACTTGGAGAGCGCTCATGCTTCATCTGGAAGATCCGGGCTCCTGTTCACTGTAAGATTGGGCAGGGATTGGCAGGAGGGACAGTTACTCTTTTATCCCTTTGTGAGTGATACCATGTAAGCATTAGAGATCTGCTCTGGGAAAGTGGATGGGCTGATCCCAACTCTTCCACTGGAATACCCAGGATAGTTAGTCTACCAAATCGTGCTTAGAATTTTGGACGTGGAAGGGGTCATAGTCTGGTCCTCACTTTTTTTTTTTAAAACATAAATTAACCTATTTATTTTAGGCTAGTGATGTCTCAAATGGTGGTGTTTCTCCTAGTCTTTCAACCTCTCCAGTCTTCTGAGGGCGGACTTTACTGTGATGATGAAGAGGTATTGTGGGTCCTGACACTATCAGCCACTGTTTTCATGCAGGATGCACAGTCCTGGATCCCTACAGCCTGCCATCTTGGTTTTGTCAGAGAAAAAGCAAGTGCATTTTGGAGTGCTGATTTCAGGTCCCTCCTGTCCCCTCTCCTCCCCTTCCCCTCCCCTCCCCTCCCCTTCTCCTTCCCCTTCCCCTTCCCTCCCCTCCCCTTCTCCTTCCCCTTCCCCTTCCCCTCCTCTCTTTCTCTTTCTTTCCCTCTTTGCCTCTCTCCCTCCCTCCCTCCCTTCCTTCCTTTCTCTTTCTCTTTTTCTCTTTCTCTCTTTTTCTTTCTCTCTTTCCCTCCCTCCCTCCCTCCCTCCCTTCCTTCCTTCCTTCTTTCCTTCCTCTCTCTTTCTCCTCTTCTCTTCTTTTTCTTTTCTTTCCTCAGTTTGTTCTGTTGGCCAGGCTGGAGTGCAGTGGCACAATCTCGGCTCACTGCAACCTCCACCTTCTGGGTTCAAGTGATTCTTGCGCCTCAGCCTCCTGAGTAGCTGGGATTACAGCCACGCACAACCACACCTGGCTAATTTTTTTATTTTTAGTAGAGATGGGGTTTTGCTGTGTTGGCCAGGCTGGTCTTGAACTCCTGACCTCAAACGACCCACCCGCTCAGCCTCCCAAAGTGCTGGGATTACAGGCGTGAGCCACTGCACCCAGCCTTCTTCACCATTTTCCTAAGGGAGACACAATAGCGGATTACCGACAATTTTGACCTTGGTGCATTTAGCCATGTCACTGCAACATACGTCAGAGCCCAGGTTGTGGCTCTCACAGCAGGCATGAGCCACTGCGCCCGTCCTTTTTTTTCTCTATTTTTGAATTGGACCTTGCCAAGTCAATTTCATCATCCTAACTCAAGTAAGAGCTTGGAATGTGAGGGTGCCTTGCTTGACTGATTGGCTTTCTTTAAACTTCCTTTGCTCTCCCTTTGATGAGATGCTCCTAAGCAGAGAAATGGCAGGCAGCCAAAACTGGAGAGTATGGCCACCTGGATTAGCAATCCTTGAATCATTAGGATCTGAGCGTAAAGGGAAACTATGAAATGCTTTAAAGGGTGCAATCCAGAGTGAACCAGGAAACTCAAGACAGATGATCTAGGCAAAATACATCTTAAGGCGGCTTCCTGAATGGAGCAGAAACTCCTCTCACCTGACTCATTATCTAGGCTTTGTGATCTCCTTCTTTTTCTAGCTGAAATCCTGTCCTTAGTTCCGTTTTCCTCATGCTTGGTGCTGACCCAGATTTGGGGGAGGGAGGGTAGGAAGTGGTGGGTGATGGTGGTGGTTGTGGTAGTAATGGACATGGAAGTCAGTCCTCTCTTAAAATTGCTTCCAGGCTGGGTGCAGTGGCTTACACCTGTAATCCCGGCCACTTGGGAGGCTGAGGCCGGGATAATTGCATGAGCCCAGGAGTTCGAGGCTGCCGTGAGCCTAGATTGCCTCACTGCACTCCTGCCTGGGCGACAGAGCGAGACGCTGTCTCAAAAGATAAATAAAAAACAAATAATGAAATTGCTTCCTTCCTGACAGTGTTTGTGGGACCCTAAAATGTCCTCTCTGCTATTTCTCCTTTTACCTTTTTTTTTCTTTAAGATATGTTACTTGGCAGACTGGTTTGGTAACCTTATTAGAACTGAAGCTATTGAGTCATTAATTCTGCCAGTTGAATTCCTTGACACTGGAACTTTCCCCCAGCTCTCAAAACAGCTAAGTGAAACCTGGGGGAGAATAAATAGGATGGACAAGGCAGTGCCTACTCTTAGTCTTACTCTGATTGAATTCCCAGGTGGCTGCGGATGGGGCATTCAGCCCGTTGGTCCCACGTTTTCAAGCAAATGGCTTCTTTCTTATTGGTAAAAACCACTTTATGAGGCTGAGCGCAGTGGCTCATGCCTGTAATCCCAGCACTTTGGGAGGCCGAGGTGGACAGATCATCTGAGGTTAGGAGTTCCAGACCAGCCTGGCCAACATGGTGAAACTCCGTCTCTACTAAAAATACAAAAATTAGCCGGGCATGGTGGTGGATGCCTGTAATCCCAGCTACTCTGGAGGCTGCGGCAGGAGAATCGCTTGAACCTGGGAGGTGGAGGTTGCAGAGAGCCGAGATCACACCACTGCACTCCAGCCTGGGGAACAGAGTGAGACCCTGTCTCAAAAAAAAAAAAAAAAAAAAAAACCCTCTTCATGGATTTGGTGGGTTCCAGTGAGAAATACCAGCTTTGTCTTGAGAGAACAACAGGTAGGTATGAAAGTCCAAAGAAAGCCGTTGAGCTTGGGTCACTTTGGTCAATCAGGCCCAAAGGTCACTTTTTTTCCTCCTAGATGTGTAGATGCTTAGAAAAGTGATTTTCTGCTTTGCATTGACTCTTTCCTCCTCTCTTCTTTCCATCCTGATTGACCTGTGGCTTGCTGAGAGCCCATTACATTAAAAAAAAAAAAAAAAATTCCAGCCCCCTGGTTCTTCACCGTTGTAACTGAGCAGAGTTGGTAAGGGGCTTCTGGAAGGTGCAATGTATGTGCGGCGTGAACCCGCCTCTGCAGTAATGGAGTGTGTGGTCCTGACCTTCTGGACTGCATTTGAAGGTCCTTGTTTAGCTGTATCTTTATCCCTTGGGGGAATCATTAAACAACCTCAAATGGTGGCAGGTCCAATATGAGAGGGGCAGGGAGGAGGAGAGAGGGGAAAAAAAAAGAACCAACAAAACACCCACATTTCTCTTTCTGTTGCCAGGGCGTGTTAGCAAAGATAGCCTTTCCTGAAATGTTACTTATTAGTTCCTTTTGTAAAAGTGTCCTGTTTTCTCAGGCAAGTCAAGAATTTGTTTTTTGTAGAGGGGAGGAGGATGTAGCTGTTTCCTCCTACTGCCGTTATAACATAGCACAAACTGGTAGCTTCCAACAACAGAAACGGATCCTCTCACAATTCTGGAGGCCAGAAGTCCAAAATCAAGATGTTGGCCAGGTCGGTTCATTCTGACGGCTCCGTGGGACCGTCAGTTTCATGCCTCTTCCTAGTTTCTGGTGGTTTCTCTGCAAGCTTTGGAGTTCCTTGACTTGTAGAGGCCTCCCTCCATTTTGTGCCTCCATTGTCCCTGTGTGTCTCTGTCTCTCCTTCTCCTCCTCCTGAGGATGCTAACCATACTGGATTAAAAGACTGCTGTGCCCCAGTGTGACCTCTTCTTGATCACATCTGCAGTGACCTTATTTCCAAATAAGGTCACATTCCAAGCTACTGGGGATGTAAAGTAAGGACTTCAACGTATCTTTCTGGGAGACCCGGTTAAACCCCTAACAGAGGACTTATGTGCTTGGCCTGATGTCAGCTGACAAAGGGGAAGAGCCTCGTTGGCCAAGGGTCTACTACATGGCGGATGCTGTGTTAGACCCTTGCAGCTTCACCTTTTTGAAGGTCGCTGTTGTTCTTTCCAGAGAAAACTGAGTTTCAGGAGTGAAGTAGCTGGCCCAGTCACATGCTGCCTGTCAGTGAAGACCTGGGCTCGAATCCAGCTTTCTGACAGTGAGCTGGCCTTTCCAAGGGTGTACTTGTCCTCCTTTGCTACCACTCCTCTTTGTTTTTATTTATCTTATTTTATTTTATTTTTTGAGATGGAGTCTCGCTCTGTCACCCAGGCTGGAGTGCAGTGGTGTGATCTCACTGCAACCTCTGTCTCCTGGATTCAAGTGATTCTCCTGCCTCAGCCTCTGAGTAGCTGGGATCACAGGTGCCCACCACCATGCCCAGCTAATTTTTGTATTTTAGTGGAGACGGGGTTTCACCATGTTGGCCAGGCTGGTCTTGAACTCCTGACCTCAGGCGATTTGCCGCCTTGACCTCCCAAAGTGCGGGGATTACAGGCGTGAGCCACCGCGTCCAGCTGTTTTTTTTTTTTGTTTTCTTCTTCTTTTTTTCCCCTAAGATGGAGGCTCACTCTGTCGCCCAGGCTGGAGTGCAGTGGCGTGATCTTGGCTCACTGCAACCTCTGCCTCCCAGGTTCAAGCAATTCTCCTGCCTCAGCCTCCTGAGTAGCTGGGATTACAGGGGCACACCAACACACCTGGCTAATTTTTGTATTTTTAGTAGAGATGGGGTTTCGCCATGTTGGCCAGTCTGGTTTTGAATTTCTGACCTTGTTATCCGCCTGCCTCGGCCTCCCAAAGTGCTGAGATTACAGGTGTGAGCCACCGCGCCCAGCCTTTTTTTTTAGTCTTAATTTTTTTTCAGAGACAGCATCTTGTTTTCTGGTCCAGGCTGGAGAGCAGCAGCGCGACCGTTGCTCACCGTAACCTTGAACTCCTGGTCTCAAGTGATCCTCCTGCCCCCGAGCAGCGTGTACTGCCATGCCTGGCTAATTTTTGGTATTTTTTATAGAGATGCAATTTCACCGTGTTGCCCAGGCTGGTCTCAAACTCCTGGGCTCAAGTGATTTGTCCACCTCAGCCTCCCAAAGTGCTGAGAGTACAGGCGTGAGCCACTGTGCCTGGCCGTATCTTTGTTAAAGTATGTCGTTTACGTGTAAATGTGCCTCCTTCGTAGCACCCCAGGGAGATGGGTGAGGACCTTCCCCATCCATTATGATTGGTGTTTGTCTCCCTCCACCGGACTAGGAGCTCCTCAGCTGTGTCTTTCCAGGCTTTGCTCACTGACTGACAGAGCCAATGCTCAAGGTCTCTTTGCCAAATAAATAGATCCCATCATCTTAATGTTCTGGGGCAAAAGGACCCCCTTTTCTTTCCTTTCTTCCTTTCCCCCTCCCCTCCCCTCCCCTCCCCTCTCCTCTTTTCCTTCCTTTTCTTTCTTTTCTTCTTTTGATGGAGTCTCGCTCTGTAGCCCAGGCTGGAGTGCAGTGGCACGATCTCGGCTCATTGCAACCTCCGCCTCCCGGGTTCAAGCAATTCTCCTGCCTCAGCCTCCCAAGTAGCTGGGATTCCAGGCACCTGCCATCACGCCCGGCTAATTTTTGTAATTTTAGTAGAGATGGGGTTTCACCATGTTGGCCAGGCTGGTCTCGAACTTCTGACCTCAGGTGATCCACCTGCCTCAGCCTTCCAAAGTGCTGGCAGTACAGGCGTGAACCACCGTGCCCGGCCAGGACCCTGCTTTCTCATTCCATGTCTTGACTTCTCACTAGTCCCACACCCTTTTTCAAATACAAATATCAATCACATTTCAGGCTACAGTTCATGTGGCACAAACATACACAGGTGTGCCCAATCAAATCCTCCCCCAAAACACTAGAGACTGGGTCATGGAGCCGGAATCTTGGCTGGGAGAGCAGCTGTGGGTTTCCTTAAGGGAGAGTGGGGTGCTGCGGGGGGTCCCTTGCCTGGTGTTCTGACAGTTGGAAAGCCAGATGAGCTCACCATCTTCTCAGTCTGGCTTCTGCAGACAGTAGTACCTTCTTACCTTTCTATGGTTGTCTGAGAGCTTGCTTAAGTCCCATAAAGTTTAACATGGTGAGTCTAGGCTGGTGAGAAGGTTCATTTCTCCATTCAGAATTGCTCGCTGCTGGAATCATCTGTGATCATCTCGGAAAGCTCTTGCATAGATCCAAGAATCTCTTTCCTTCAGTGACACACGACCAAATGGCTTGTTGGCTGTTATCTCCAAGGGAGGGGAGGCTGCCACTGAAGAGGGTTGGATGCTGTTTACATTTGGGTGTGTCCTTCCAAGGAATGGGATATCCTCCGGAGGGCTTAGCAGGTTGTGACAGTCAGATGGAGGACAGAGGTGCCAGTGTGTCACATGATTCAGCCACAGTACCAGCAATAATCAGCTTGGGGGAACAGGGCTATGGGGAATTGGTGGCTTGTAAGTCAATCACATGATTTATTTTATGTGAAAGTTCTGTCCAATTTAGGCTGAAACTTGACAGAACATGTTTTTCCAAGCCCCCAGCTTTACTTGTCTGGAATGAGCCCTTTCTAAACAGGCAACTCTCCAAGCACAGTGGCTCATGGGGTCACATCTGGGCAGCACCCTGCCAGGTGGCTTTTAGCTGATTTCTTATGTGTCTCTGGCCTAAGCCACTCCAAACTGTCTGCTCACGCTATTATTTTATTATTTTCCTTGAACATATTTTCAAAGTAATTTTATTTCCTTTATTTATATTTTGAATACACAATATGTTCACATGGTTCAAAATTCAAAATATATAAAAGTAAATAGTGAAAAATCTCCATTCTACTCCATCTCCAACTACCCTGTTCCCTTCTACAAAGAGGTAGTAATGGTACCAGTTTCTTATCTGCCATTATGGATATAACATCCAAATAAATACATATCAGTACCTTTTCCTCTCCACTTCTGAAATGAATGGTAATATTCCATACATCTCGTTTTGCATTTTTTTATTTTGCATATTTTAAAGATTTTATCAGTATAACGCTTCCTTACTCTTATAACTATTTGTTTTGATATTTCAATTTCAGACTTACATAAAAGTAGCAAGAATAACATAAAAAACTTTCATACAGAGTTATGCGTTGCTTAACGCTTGGGATATGTTCTGAGAAATGTGTTGTTAGGCAATTTCATCATTGCACAGACAACATAGGGTGTATTTTCCCAAACCTAGATGGTATAGCCTACAACACACCTACGCTGGATGATAGCCTAGGGGATCCCCAACCCCTGGGTATCGACTGGTATCGGTCAATGGCCTGTCACGAACAGGGCCGCACAGCCGGAGGTGAGCGGCGGGTGGGTGAGCATTCCCGCCTGAACTCCGCTTCTTGTCACATCAGTGGTGGTATTAGATTCTTACAGGAGTGCGAACTCTATTGTGAACTGCTCATGTGAGGGATGTAGGTTGCGTGCTCCTCATGAGAATCTAACTAATGCCTGATGATCTGAGGTGGAGCAGCTTCATCCTGAAACCATCCTCCCCAACCCCCACCCCAGTCCATGGAAAAATTGTGCATCTAAACAAAGGAAAGATACAGCAAAAATACAGAATCAAAGAGAAAAAGTGCTACACCCGTATAGGGTGCTTGCCATGAGTGGAGCTTGCAGGACTGGAAGTTGTGGTGAGTGGGTCAGCGAGTGAGTGGTGAGTGAATGTGAAGGCCTAGGACATTCTGGACACTAAAATGAGGCTATAAATATTGGACACTTAGGCTACACTAAATTTTCTTTAATAATAACAATAGCTTACTGTAGCTTTTTAACTTCACAGACTTTGATTTTTTAAAAACTGGACTCTGTTGTAACCCTGTTTAAAACATAAGCACAATGTACAGCTGTACAAAAGATATTCTCCTTTTTTTTTTTTTTTGAGACAGAGTCGCCCAGGCTGGAGTGCAGTGGTGCAATCTTGGCTCACTGCAAACTTCGTCTCCTGGATTCAGGCGATTCTCCCACCTCCCCAAGTAACTGGGACTACTGGTACATACCATCACACTCAGCTAATTTTTGTATTTTTGGTAGAGATGGGGTTTCACCATGTTGGTCAGGTTGGTTTCAACCACCTGATCTCAAGTGATCCGCCTGCCTCGGCCTCCCAATGTGTTGGGATTACAGGCGTGAGCCACCACACCTGGCCAGTATTCTCCTTCTTTACATCCTTTTTCTGTACACTTTTTTCTATTTTTAAACATTTTATTTTATTGTTTAACTTTTTAAACTTTTAGTTAAAAACCAAGATACGGACATACTCATTGGCCTAGGCCTACACAGGAGCGGGGCCAGCAGTATCACTGTTGTCCACCTCCACATCTTGTCCTTGTCTTTTGGGAAACTCTTCGGGGCAGTGAGAACTCCATTGTAATCTTTTTTTTTTTTTTTTGAGACCCTCACTCTATCACTCAGGCTGGAGTGCAGTGGAGCGATCTCGGCTCACTGCAACCTCCAACCCCTGGGTTCAAGTGATTCTCCTGCCTCAGCCCCCTGAGTAGCTGGGATTATAGGCGCCTGCTCCTGTGCCTGGCTAAATTTTGTATTTTTAGTAGAGACGGGGTTTCACTATGGCCAGGCTAGTCTTGAACTCCTGACCTCAGGTGATCCCTCCGCCAGCCCCGCCTCGGCCTCCCAAAGTGCTGGGATTACAGGCGTGAGCCACTGCGCCTGGCCTCCATTGTAATAAGACCACTGTCGTATATGGTTCAGACCACTGTCACTGACTGAAATGTCATCGTGCAGTGCATGAATGTATTGCTGTGGTTTGAATGTGGCCCCTCCAAAATTCAGGTGTTTCTAGTATGATGGTATTGGGAGGTGGGGCCTTTAAGAGGCGATTAGGCTGTGAAGGCTCCTCTGCCATGGAGACTCCTCTGCCATGGAGACTCCTCTGTCATGAATGGCATTAAGGCCCTTATAAAGGAGACTTTATGCAGCCTTTGGCTCTCTTGCCATTCCACCTTCTGCCAGGTGAGAACACAGCGCTGCTCCTCTCTGGAGGATGCCACATCAAAAGGTGCCATCTTGGAGGCAGAGAGCAGTCCTCCCCAGACAACTGAATCTGCCGGTGCCTTGATCTTGGACTTCCCAGCCTCCAGAACTATGAGAAAATGAATTTCTCTTCTTTATAAATTACCTAGTCTCAGGTATTTTGTTGTAGCTGCACAAGCAGATTAAGACATACACGTTACCAAAATTCACCAGTTGTTTGCATTTCATCCCATTTGCTTTATAATTCTCTCTCTCTATATATAAATATGTATCCACACACTTTTACGCCTAACACATTTATCCTCATACACATTTATATATGCACACTTATACACACACTGTTTTTTCCCTGACCTATTTTAGAGTATTTTGGCAACATCACGTCCCTTTGCTGCCTAAGTACTTCAGCGTGGTGGCCTGAAGAATGAGGACATCCTTGCACGTTCTCAGAGAACCTCTAATTCTATTGCACTTTTCTGCAGGTGTTGCTTTGTGCTAGTTAGGTGAGTATACATTTTTGTTAATTTTTAGGACTCCTTTTTTTTGAGACAGAGTCTCGCTCTGTTGCCAGGCTGGAGTTCCGTGGCGTGATCTAGGCTTATTGCAATCTCTGCCTCCCAGGTTCAAGCAGTTCTCCTGCCTCAGCCTCCTGAGTAGCTGGGACTACAGGCATGTGCCACCATGCCCGGCTAATTCTTGTATTTTTAGTAGAGACAGGTTTTCACCGTGTTGGCCAGGATGGTCTCGATCTCTTGACCGCGTGAGCCACCTGCCTCGGCCTCCCAAAGTGTTGGGATTACAGGCGTGAGCCACTGTGCCCGGCTGATTTTTAGGAATCTTCTATGCTGACTTTTCCCGCGTAGGGAGCAGAGAGGTGGAAAGCATCTTACTTTTTCATATCAAGCTGATAAGGTATTCTTTCTTAGACCCATAGCCCTTTCCTGGAGTGTTTGTTAAGCTTCTGTGCTTTCCTCATGTTTGCTTTGGGAGAAAGAGGATTCTTCATTGGAAATAGGAAAAGGGACGGTTTGTCTTGATCTTGGTGCTTCATCTGTGTGCTTTTTGGATTGGGTCACTTGTAGAAGAAGAAGGGGGCAAGAGGAGCTGGCATCATTAGTTAGTGCCTTATGTGTGTTCAGAGCCTGTAGAGGGTAGAGAAATAAATTATTAGATGGGCCAGGCATGGTGGCTTACACCTGTAATCCCAGCACTTCGGGAGGCCAAGGTGGGCGGATCACTTGAGGTCAGGAGTTCGAGACCAGCCTGGCCAACATGGCAAAACCCTGTCTCTATAAAAATACAAAAATTAGCTGGGCATAGTGGCGCACGCCTGTAATCCCAGCTACTGGGGAGGCTGAGGCATGATAATCCCTTGAACCTGGGAGGTAGAGGTTGCAGTGAGCTGAGATCTCGTCACTGTACTCCAGCCCGGGTGACATAGTGAGACTCTGTCTTTTTTTTAAAAAAAGAAGTAGATCTAATTCCTGCCCACAAGAAACCTAATTCACTTTAACAAATATCTGTGGAGCTGTCTATGCTTTACCCACTGTGCTGCCAGCCGTGGTTATACACTCCCTACTTCTGCCCTGACTGAGTGCAGATGCCACCGGCTGGTCCCTTCTCCAGCTCCAGACCAGGTCACCTGCTGCTGCTGGATCCATTTATTTCTAAAGCACAGCTCCGATGTGTCACTGCCAAGCCAGCCTGTTCTCCTAACCCTTCGTTGCCTCTCAAACCAAGGCAGCCTGGCATCTGGTCCTGCAGGTCTTGCCATCTGCTTTTTTTCTGGACCCATGACTTGCCTATACATACCCTGCACTCCAGCTTATCTTGATACTCTACATTGTTCCCAGAATTCTTGTTAAAGTTTTCTGTTTTTGTCTTTGTTTAAGCTGTTGGTACCCTCTGAAAATGCCAGTCTAGGTACCTAATTTCCATCCTTTGGTTTCCATTTAAGATGCCACCTCTTCACGATACCTTTCCTGAAATTCTCCATGCGATCTCTTCCTCATTTAAAGCTATCATTTCATATCTGTTTTTATCATTGATTGATTGTGTGTCTTACTTTAGATGTGTCTGTATTTACCCTTCACATACTCCTCCCTGCTCCTAATTAGATTATGCATTCTTAGAAGGTAAAATTCATCTTCCTTCATGCTTTCCCTCATTTCTCACCTTCCAGAAAGAGTTCAAGGCCACTAGGGCTGTATGTGAAATATAATTGAATTCTTTGCAGAGCCTGCGTGGTACCTGGAATGTAGTTGGCCCTCAGATTATGCAGGATTGAGCTTAATAAAGGTAAGAAGGTCAGTGAGTGGTTTTGATGAACTTACAATTCCAAGCACTGGAGATGTCTGAGAACATACTCATCATCAGCTTAAACAACTTCATTAAAAATAAATCCATATGTTAACTATTAACTTCGTTAAAAAGGCAACTTCATTAAAACACACCTTAAAAATTATTTATTCCTCCAGATTCTTTCTGGTCTTTTCACTGAGCACATACGTATTTTCTTTTGGAATCAGTATATATGTGATAGATGGATTTTTTTCACTTAACATTTTTATGTGTATACGTGTGTGTGTGTGTGTGTGTAGAACCCAAAATATCTCAGGTCTCAATCAATGTAGAAAGTTTATTTTGCCAAGGTTAACGACGTGCCCATGACACAGCCTCAGGAGGTCCTGACGACCTGTGCCCAAGGTGGTCGGGGCACAGGTTGCTTTTATAGATTTTAGGGAGAAATGAGACAGCAATCAATATATGTAAGATGTACATTGGTTTGGTCTGGTAAGGTGGGAGAACTCTAAGCGAGGGGCTTCCAGGTCATAGGTAGATAAGAGACAAAAGGCTGCATTCTTTTGAGTCCTTGATCAGTCTTTAAAGTTTTCTGTTCTTTGTTTAAATTTACACAATTTAATCTGGCTCAGTGAATCTGCATTCTTACATAAACAGCGTGGTGGAGGAAGCAATCAGATATGCCTTCGTCTCAGGTGAGCAGAGGGATGACTTTCCTTCCTGCACCTGTGAAGATCAGCTTTCAGTTCAGAACTGTTTTAGGGTCAAGATCTTGAGGCCCACCAGGAAATTCCAAATTGTGAGGGAGGTATGTAGCTTTTAAAAATCTTTTTAGCTATCTTATTTAGGAATAAAATGGGAGGCAGGTTTACCTGATGTAGTTCCCAGCTTGACTTCTCCCTTGGCTTAATGATTTTGGGGTCTTGAGATTTATTTTCCTCTCTTCCTTTCTCTCTCTGTGTGTTTATATACATATACATATGCATATACATATACATACATATATATACACACATCACATATATATATATACACACATATATAAGTAATTATTTTTAATGCTTATGTAGTCTCAGGAAGTTAGTTCTTGAAGAATAACCTTGCAGACACATAGTAGAGAAATTTTCTATCCAGTCAGATGGTGTTATCTTTTGTTTATGTCTGTTTCCTGAGCATGGAGAGTCCTACGTGAAATTCTTTAACAAGATGATTCATGTACTGATTTATCTAGCACTGTCTCCCCCACCAACCTCCATGCTTGAAAAAATTGCTTTGGAAGATTTTCTTCTCCACAGTCTCATAGATTCATCAATCAGTTTTATTTAATGTCTAAACTCGGGGATGACATTTAGCAGTGGGTAGTCTATAAACTGCGAAAGCAAAGAGCTTTTGAATCCTGGCTTTCACTGCTCCTTCTCAGATGGCCACAAAGCATCAATTTTCTACCTCTTGAATATGTCATAAAAGATATCAGTTGGTCAGCCTTCTGTTAGGATGAGTTACAGTCAGAGTGTGAAGAAAGGAGGGTTGGAAAACAGGTTGGTGACTGACAAGAAGTCATCATGAAGGTCCTGGTCACCTGTCCTCTCCGTTCTTCTCTGTGCCTTGCTGGGGATCTGGTCCAGACAATCTGACACATTGTCTTGGCTTTAATATGTTTGTAAGATTCCAGACTCTTAGTAATGAGCCTTGGTATAGGGTTGTATCAGTTGGGATGGTTTTGGCTGCTAGAAAAAAAAGACCCAACCAAACATACCTTAAACAATATGGGGTTTAGTATCTCACATGATGGTTCCAAGGTTAATTCATTAATGTAGTGATGGCATCAGAATCATGAGTTCTTTCCACTTTTCTACTCCACTGTCCTCAGGTTCTTTGCTTGATCCTTGGGCTTTCTTTCTTTTCTTTCTTTCCTCTTCCTTTCTTCCTTCTTTTCCTTCCTTTCGTTCTTTCTTTTGACAGAGTCTTACTCTGTCGCCAGGCTGGAGTGCAGTGGCGCCATCCTGGCTCACCTCAACCTCCGACTCCCTAGGTCAAGCGATTCTCCTGCCTCAGCCTCCGCCTCCGGAGTAGTTGGGATTACAGGCACGCACCACCACACCCGGCCAATTTTTGTATTTTTAGTAGAGACAGGGTTTCACCATGTTGGCCAGGATGGTCTCGATCTCCAGACCTCGCGATCCGCCTGCCTCGGCCTCCCAAAGTTCTGGGATTACAGGCGCGAGCCACCACGCCCGGCCAATCCTTGGGCTTATTTCTACACAGTAGCAGGGGTGGCAGCTGGAGTTGCAGCACTGCCAGTAATTGCAACAACACTTGAATGAAGAGACACGCATTTCTACCACTTGGCCTCTTTTCATCTGCAAAGAATCCTTCCTGGAACTCCCCGGTCTACTTCCTGTCTTGTTCCATTGGTGGCAGCTGAGTCACATGGCCAGCCCTAACCCAATCACAGGCAGAGTAATGGGAGGCTCCCATTGGTTTATATCTGGCTTATTTCTGGCTGGGGCTGGGCAGTGGTGGTTCCGAGTCTGTCCTGGCCTGAGAATGTGAACTTGGATGATCAGTGTTCTGTTGACAGGGAGGGAGGCATCCAAGGGGTGCTCTTGGGAAGGCAACTAGGGATTTATTATTATTATTATGTAAAGGCCAGGTCTAGTCCTGCTGGCAGTCTAAAAAAAAACATTTTATTTCGTGCTTTAATCAATGGTGACATTTGGGTATTTTTTATCTCTGCATTTTTGAGTGTGGTATCTTAAACTTTAGAGATTTTTCTTTAAACTTGAGGATGTCTGTAAGAAGTTTTTTATAAAGCCACCTAATTATTTTACATAAAGTAGAATCAGAGAGGGCCTCACAGTGACCCCAAGTCATGGTCACAGGGCAGGAATAGAAGAACCCACCTCTCTGAGTTAACAATAATAATAACAAAAAAGATTTATTAGATAATGGGCACCTTTGCATATAGTAGGTTTTTATGGTGGAAGGAGACTCCAAACAGAATTAAGAGTAACACATGTACAAGTTTTTTGGGAAAAAATTGGAAAGGCACACTTTTCAGTGAATGCTAGAATTCTTTTCCTTTTTTTTCCTAAAACAAACTTTCACATGAAGGCCTGGATAAAAAAGTCTTCTTTTTCCTCTTACTCCTGCCAGTTAATAAAATTGCTGAAAGACAATTGTAATGATCTGGAAACCTTGTTTTTCTGGAGGTTTCTTCAAGTGCTTTGAGCATGGGCATAAACAGCCAGATGAAGTGGGATGGGGAGGGGGATTTGACCTTCCCCTCCAGGGCTCTCCCTCTGGGCACTTTCTGCCCTGAGATGGATGAGGAGCTGACATGCTGTCTCAGACTCCAGGGAGTGTTTTTCTTTAGGACCGGATCCCTTACAGGTGTGTTGTGAGCGTGGCCTTCTGAGGATGGCTCCCTAAGGTCACGGTTGTGGAGGTATGATGGGTCCAAGCGACCCAGGGTGGCCCCTCCCATCTGCCAAGGTGGGGGTCTGCACTTTTCCCTTAGCACAACTTTTCCTTCCTTCCTTTCCTTTCCTTCCTTCCTTCCTTCCTTCCTTCCTTCCTTCCTTCCTTCCTTCCTTCCCTCCCTCCCTTGCTCCCTCCCTCCCTTTCTCCCTCCCTCCCTCACTCCCTACCTCCCTCACTCCCTCCCTCCCTCACTCCCTCCCTCCCTCACTCCCTCTCTCCCTCCCTCTCTCTCTTTCTTTCGTCTCCTTCTCACTTACTTTCTTTTTCTTTCTTTCTTCTCCTCCTCCTCGTTCTTCTCGTTCTTCTTCCCTCCCCCTCCCCCTCCCCCTCCCTCTCCTCCTCCCCCCCCTTCTCTGTCGTCAACACTGGAGTGCAGTGATATAATCATAGCTCATTGCAGCCTTGAACTCCTGGGTTCAAGCCATCCTCCTGCCCCAGCCTCCCAAGTAGCTGGGACTGTGGGTGTGCACCACTATGCCTGGCTAAGGTTGTAAAAGTTTTTGTAGAGATAAGGTCTCTATGTTGCCCAGGCTGTTCTCAAACTCCTAGACTCAAGCATTCCTCCTGCCTCAGCCTCCCAAATTGCTGTGATTGCAGGCGTGAGCTACTGCACCCGGCCTACAGTTATTATTGTTACCGTTTAGTTGGCTGGTGCTGATGAAAATCTTGAAATATATGCTTGGCAAGTATTTTTTTTTTTTTTCTGATTGTAGCATGCATTTTCCTTGGAGAGAATACAGACAATACAGGAAGGCATAGAGAAGAAAATAAGAGTTATCCATAATTTTGCCACTTATAATAGCTGCTGTGAACATTTTCACCTATGCTTTTGCTGTCTTTTTTTCTCCTGTATATATCTATGTTCTTCCCTTGTTCTCCTCTTTGCTCCTGTCCCCTCTGGATAAGGTTTGTGTCCCCACCCAAATCTCACCTTGAATTATTATAATCCCCACATGCCAAGGGTGGGGCCAGGTGGAGATAATTGAATCATGGGGGGCGGTTTCCTTCCTACTGTTCTCCTGGTAGTGAATAAGTCTCACGAGGTCTGATGGTTTTATAAATGGCAGTTCCCCGGCGTATGCTGTCTTGCCCGTCGCCATGTAAGACATGAGTTTGCTCCTCCTTCACCTTCCGCCGTGATTGTGAGGCCTCCCCAGCCGTGTGGAACTCAGTCCATGAAACTTCTTTCCTTTATAAATTACCCAGTCTCGTGTGTGTCTTTATTAGCAGTGTGAGAGCAGATTAATACACCTCCCGTTTCCCCTTCCTCTCCTTCTTTTTCTTTTTTCTGTCTGTACATATGAGGATCACACAGAATACAGATATAATTTTGTATCTCCCTCCCCGTCCCCCTGAATACACTGACTGGGGTCGGACTGCCTGGATTCAAATCCCAGCTCTTCTAAGCAGAATTGATCATTATGTGCCTCAGTTTCCCAGTCTGTGAAACGAGAATAAGGGTAGCTATGAGGACCAATTGTAAAGCTCTCTGGAGTACTCAGTCCTGTGCCCAGTGTCGGCATAGACGTTCCTGGTTGACAGTCTCCTGCGTTCTCAGCGACTGCCCTTTCACATGCCCTCCCTGCGCTGTGAAGTGGGGATGAAAACCCTGGTTTCCTTTAATCCCAGAACTTTGGGAGGCCGAAGTGGGTGGATCACCTGAGATCAGGAGTTACAAATAGACTGTAGATTTCTTCATGCATTTTTGTTTTTTAAAAGGATCAAGTGGCCGGGCACAGTGGCTCGTGCCTGTAATCCCAGCACTTTGGGAGGCCAAGGCGGACGGATCACTTGAGCCCAGATGCTTGAGACCAGCCTGGCCAACATGGTGAAACCTCATCTCTACTAAAAATACAAAAAAAAAAAAAAAAATTAGCTGGGTGTGGTGGTGGGTGCCTGTAATCCCAGCTACTTGGGAGGCTGAGGCAGGAGAATTGCTTGAATCCAGGAGGCAGAGGTTATGGTGAGCCAAGATCGCACCATTGCACTTAAGCCTGGGCGACAGAGCAATACTCCTTCTCAAAAAAAGAAAAAAGAAAAAGAAAATCCTGGTTTCTGGCAAAGGAAAACTGGATGTCACGGGTTGCTTAGACTGGGATGTGTGAACCGCGGCAGTATTGAGCTTTTGGGCTGGAGGATTCTTTGTCGTGGGGGCCGTCCTGTGCCTTGTATGGCTCTGCTCATTACTAACAGCCCCCACCTCCAGCTGTTTTCAGATACCACCAAATGTGCCCTGTCGGAAAAAGCTCCTTGAGTTTTAAACTCCTGCACTGGACCAGTCAGGATTTATCACCTGGATTGCCCACAGCCCTGAACAAAACTGATGGGCAGCCAGGTTGTCAAGCACCTGTGAAGCCAGGCGTGACATCCGACGCCTCCTTTCCCAGCCTCTGAATATCTGCCACCCCACATTCCAAGGAGAGACCTGCCGTGGCTGTGTCACCAAGTCTTAACTAGCACCACTGCCTGTCCTCTCCTGACCCTAGGTGGAGACTCCTGTGGCCCTGGTGAGGAGTTGGGCGAAGCGGCCACACAGCAGAAAGGTCTCAGTGCTCCCTCATGTGACATCTGGGGGCCTGAGTGGTGATATGACTCTCATTACATCTCAGGCTGTGGACGAGGCAGCTTTGCACAAAGTGCTTCTGCCCTGGGACTGTCCCACATCAAAGGCCACCAGGCTTTACTGGTCCTTGGGCTTCCCATCAGGAAGGATGGCCCAGCCTGTTGCCCTCCTCAGTGGAGAGGGCGGATGCAGGAAGCTTCCACCTGAGCCTGGCTGCCAAGCCCGTGACATGGGTGATTGGTAAGTGGTCACTGAGGAGCAGTTGAATGTAAAAAAGCACAACCAAGCCCAGAGCAGCACCTCAGGACACAGAATATTTGTCAGACCTAAATGAAATGCTTTGCAAATCTTGCTGCCCAAGGAGGGACAGGCTGGTGGAGCTGCTGACGCACCCTTTGTCCCCTTCGTCCTGACCCTGTAGGATGAGGCAGGACAGCGGGATGCTCATTTCTGCTGCTGCAGGTTCTGAATGCAGCCTCAGACTTGAGGGCTGGATGACGGCAGTGCAGCTGGCTTTCAGAGGGATGGTGGGGAGTTCCTTGGGGGCCGCTGATTGGCTGTCAGAGGGCGAGGGTTTTCATTTTTTCCCCAGGATGATCCAGAGTGGAAAGTGTCCTGTGTTCCAGTGCTGGATGGCTGGGACTCCCAGTCCTCCTAAAGGGACACTGGTTTCACAGTGCCCCATGGCACCTCCCTCCCCACAGTTCATATTTTATTGTGGGCAAGAACTGGTTTTGAATGGTGAATCCTCGGGTGGAAGAGGGGTGGGATGTGCTGTTGGTTTCCACTCAGTGGCATGCAGCTTGTTCCTGACCCCACAGGGAGCAGATCGTGTATGTGAAGATGGTTGCTCGGAATCAGGGAATCAGAGAACCAGGCACTGCGAACATGTGGTTAGGCAGGGCGTAGAGCTAAGAGGAAAGGTTCTAGAGCTGGACTGTGACCTTGTACAGGGAACTCACCCTCTTCATGCCTGGGTTTCCTCATCTGCAAAGTAGGAACATTAGTAGCACCTACCCCTCAGGCAGGTGCGAAGCTTTAGTGCGCCAATACACATGGGGGCTTAGACCAGTATCTGGCCCTGGTTGGCACCCAGTGGCTGTTGCTGGTGGTGGTGTTGGAATTGTTGGCACCTTGCTGCTTCCCTGGGACACAAGCCGTGCAAGCCCCTCCCTTCAGGAGTGTGCTGTCTCTAGAGGGCAGGCTGTCTTTGAGGATGTGAGAGCTTATTGAGGTTCCTGACACAATGGAGGCTGCTGGAGTCCAGCAGAGAGAATATGGTCTTTAGGTGTTGGAGATTCCAGGTCTGAATTTTGATCTGTTATCCCAGAGTTAGCGTTTTGCTTTCTCTCTGCCTCCTGTCTCCACACTCTCAGGCAACAGTGCATTAAATGTTTTCATTTTTTGTCTCTGGATTAGCATGTGAATTTTATAGGCTCCTAGATAATGCTACAGTGAGTTATAAATTGTCCACCCAGCAGCGCCACCTCTTGGTGTCACAGTCATTTTATGTTCTGTGTTGTAAGATGTGAGGATGAGAATAGCCCATGTCTGAGAAGCCCCTGGGACACCTTTCTGGGGATCAGCTGGAATGTGTGCGAGCCATGGAGTGAGGCATGCCCTGGTTTGTGGGAAGGCAGCGTGGTGCCCTAGACTTGCTCTTCAGTCTCTGTTCCTCAGTGCATGTGTTATGCTATGATTGGTGCTTGTCTTAGTCTGTGTTTTGCTGCTCTGAAAGAATAGAAATTATTCACAGACTGAGTAATTTATAAAGAACAGAAGTTTATTTGGCTCATGGTTCTGGAGGCTAGAAAGTCCAAGATCAAGGGACTGGCAGATTTGGTGTCTGGTGAAGACCTGCTTCCTGGTTCATAGAAGACTGTCTTCTCACTGAGTCCTCACATGGTGGAAGGGACTGGCTTGTATTCTGAGGCCTCTTTTATAAGGGCACTAATCCCATTCAAAAGGGCTCTGCCCTCCTACCCAGTCACCTCCGAAAGGCCCCACCTCCTCATACCGTCACCTAGGGGGCTAGGATTTCAGGGAGATAGGAATTTGGAGAGGTGGGGCACAAACATTTAGGTCACAGCACTGGCTGTACTGGGGGAGCCTCAGAACATGAAGATGGCCGTGGCTGGTGTCAGGGGCCCAGAAAGTCTGTCAGGCCTCCCTTCCTGGAGGAGCAGGAAGCTGAGATTACAGGACACACAGTGCTGTGGACTTTGGCGCCTGCTTTAATAGCTGGGCCTTGAGTAGGTTTACTACTAGAAAGTGGTGGGCAAGGATTTGAAACCCATAGTAGTTTGCTCTTTCAGGCTTCCTCAGTCTTTTCTTTGTGTGTTTCTCCCTGATTTTCACATTGGTTAAGAGCTGCTGTTTAAGTAATGTCCTTGCCCCGGAGGCAGAGGCAAGCTGGGTTTGGAGGCCACCCACAGTGCTAGCTCCATGGTGCTAATTCAACCAGCAGGTGTTGACGTATTGAGCTCATACCTGCGGGTATGTGCCTGCAGATGAACCGGGGAGCAAAGCACACACAGTCCCCACCCCAGAAGCCTCTTTGTGGAGTCCTGTGGGGGACACACAAAGTGACAGGCAGTTGGGGTACAGTGTTCTTAGTGGGTGTCTTCATCTATTTGGGTTGCTGTCACAGAATACCACAGACTGGGTGGCATATAAACAACACAGTTCTGGTGGCTGGGAAGTCCAAGATCAGGGAGCCAGCAGATTTGTGTCTGGTGAGGGCTGGCTTCCTGGCTCATAGACAGCCAACTTTTGCTGTGTCCTCACGTGGTAGAAGAGTGAGGGAGTTCTTTGGGGTCTCTTAAAAGAGCACTAATCCCATACATGAGGATTGCACCTTATGGCTGATCACCTTTCAAAGGCCATCACATTTAAGGTGAGGATTTGAAAGTGTGAGTTCTGCAGGGGACCCAACCTTTCAGCCTATGGCAGTGGATTTTCTGACTCCTTTTCCAGCAATGACCAGGGTTCCATAATGCCTTGGTTCACTCTCTTTTTCCAAGGCTGCCTTGGATCTGCTTGGGAGTTTCTTATATTGGACCCTACTTTCCCACCAGATGGGGACAAGGGACATTGTCTCTGGTCCTATGTGCAGATTTGTCAGGCTGCTCCTCGACTGGATGCATGGACTCTGTCATGAAGCAGTGCCTCTTGCGATATCAGCTAGATTGATGATAGTGTCTCATTTTTCTGGATTTTGTAGGTATCTTGAGTGCTCGCAGAGCTCGCATTGCTCTTGCCCTGCATATAAAACCAATCTTGGCCCCTTGGGATCCTCTGGCTGCCCTGAAATGAATGGAAGAGACTGTCAGTAGAAGCAGCTGCTTCTACTCTTAGAAATCCACATAGCAAAAAATGAGTCTCACCATGTTGAAACTGTGACATGTGTTTGAAAATAAAGTTTTAATTAGAAGGAGCATTTCTCAGCCTCAACCTGGTGCTGGCTGTCTTAACATTGAGACTAAAATAAACTGGCTCCAACTTCTTGGCACAAGACCCACTCTGTCTTTTACACACTGAATCTCGGGTTGAAGCGTGGGGTGCAGTGCGTATGTGTCTTTTCAAGACCTCAGATTTCATAAAACAAAGGAGTGGGAGGGTGCTTGATCCCATGGTGGTGGGGACTGCAGCACCATTTGCTGCAAGTCCTGTTAGTTTTGGCCTACTTATGTTTGCTTATGTGTATAAAATATCTCCTTCTTTCTAAACATAAGTCTGAGGACTTCATGGAAGGAGCCAGAGAGACAGCCCACCATGGTGTGATGCCAAGACCATGGCCTTTGCAGCCAGATACACTTGGGTTCCTGTCCTTCATTTACCAGCTGTGTGACCTGGGGCAGGCTGCTTAGTGTCTGAGCCTCTGTATCCTTATCTGTAAAATGGGCGCAACACTTTCATTACAAGTTTGACAATGATTATATACACACAGTGCCCAGGGCCTGGCACAGTAGCTACTCAGTAAGTGGTATCTGTTCTTCTTATAATCTCATGATTAGCACAGTCCTTACGTTGTTCTGGGTCACTACCAAGGGCTCCCATGCTGTTTTCAGTGTTACGTTGGCCTTGACTAGGGGTGCCTCTGGTTCAGCTGAGGACTGGCAAGCTTCAAATTCACTTTACCAGATGCACATGGGCAGGCAGGAGGGCGTGTCCTGAGCGTCAGCTTGCATATTGCATCACCCTTCTGTTGTGCTTCTGGGCTCCCACTCTGCACTCTGTCCTCCCACCTGCCACCAGAAGCCGTCACCAGACAGAAACAAAACAAACTGGTACTGCTTCAAAGCCAGAAAATAAGCCCTTTCTTGATTCCCTCATGCTAGGCTGATTTAGCCCAGGTGAGAAGAGGGTACCATCTTTAGGTTGGTGTGCAAGGCAGAATTTCTGGTTAAGATGGGTGTGATGGGCCAGGTGCGTGCCTGTAATCACAGCACTTTGGGAGGCCAAGGTGGGTGGATCACCTGAGGTCAGGAGTTTGAGACCAGCCTGGACAATGTGGTGAAACCGTGTCTCTACTATAAGTACGAAAATTAGCTGGGCATGGTGGCGGGAGCCTGTAATCCCAGCTACTTGGGAGGCTGAGGCAGGAGAATCACTTGAACCTGGGAGATGGAGGTTGCAGTGAGCCAAGATTGTGCCACTGCACTCCAGCCTGGGAGACAGAGCAAGACTCCGACTCAAAAAAAAAAAAAAAGAAAAGAAAAAGGATGTTTGTTATAGTAAGAAAAAATATATATTTATATGTATATAAATATCTATGTGTGTATATATATGTATACACACACACACACACACACACTTTGTCCCAGTTCCTGGCACACAGTTCTCCAAACCCTTGGAATCTCTGGAGCGATAGAATGTCTTTCTTTTGTACACTGGGGACCTCCTGATAGCTTCAGGATGAGGGCTGGTCTCCCAAAAGACCAAACCATGTGATTAGAAGGTTGAAACTTTCAGCTCCATCCTCTCCTTAGGGAGAGGAGAGAGGGGCGAGAGAGAGATTGAATTAATCATCAGTGACCAATGATTTACTCACTCATGCCGTAAGATCTCTGAACAACAGAATTCAGAGAGCTTCTGGGTTGGTGAACACATGTTGGTCCTGTGAGGTGGCATGTCCAGAGAGGGCGTGGGAGCTGGGTGCTCTTCTCCACACCTTGCCCTGTGCATCTCTAACATTTGGCTGTTTCTGAGTTGTGTCCTTGATCATAAACCAGTAATAGTAAGTCAGGTGTTTTCCTGAGTTCTGCGAGCCATTCTAGCAAATTATTGAGCCTGGGGAGAGGATCATGGGAACCCCAGAATTTGTAGTTGGTCAAGCCGAAGTGTGGCCACTCCATTTGTAGCTGGTGTCTGAAATGGGGGCAATCTTGTGGGAATGAGCCCTTAACCTGTGGGTTCTCTGCTAACTGTGGATAGTTAGCGTCAGTCTTGAATTGAATTGTAGGACCCCCCCAGTTGGCGTCCAGAGAGTTGGAGCATTGGTTGGTGTGAGGAAAAACCCCACACATTTGGTGTCAGAAGTGTGAGTAAAAGCAGTTCATGATGTAGGATAGAAACAGGTACCCCAACAAGGAGCTATGGCTTAACTTGGAAGTGTTGACTATACCTTAGGCATCTGGGTTAAGTCTTATTGTTGAGTGTATAGGACCTGTACACACTTGTGTGTACAGAGGAAAGGCCATGTGAGGACACAGAAAGAAGGTGGCTGTCCACAAGCCAAGAAGAAAGGCCTCACCAGAAACCAATGTAGACAGCACCCCGATCATGGACTTCCAGCCTCTAGCACTGTAAGAAAATAAATGTCTGTTGGCTGGGCGCAGTGGTTCATGACTGTAATTCCTGCACTTTGGGAGCCCGAAGTGGTGGATCATATGAGGTCAGGAGTTTGAGACCAGCCTGACCAACACGGTGAAACCCCATCTCTACTAAAAATACAAAAAAATTAGTTGGGCGTGGGGGCTCATGCCTGTAATCACAGCTACTCAGGAGCCTGAGGCAGGAGAATTGTCTGAACCTGGGAGACGGAGGTTGCAGTAAGCCAAGATTGTGCCAGTGCACTTCAGCCTGGGCAACAGAGTGAGACTACTCTGTCTCAAAAATAAATGAATGAATGAACGAATGAATGAATGAATGAATGAATGTTGTTGAATCCCCCAGTCTGTGCTATTTTGTTATGGCAGCCCAGGGAGACTAAGACACTTTCCCTCCTTCCTTCCAAACGTGATAGAAGGGTGTGGCTCCATTTGCAGCCACTGCCAAGGTCAGGGCTGGCTGGTGTCCCTGCCTTTACTCTGGCATGGGGCAGTGTGGTGGTTTCTTTTTTGTCTGTGCTATTTCTAGTCTTCTGTCTTCATTTAATGGATTGGGTAGCTAAGGATGAGAAAGCTTAAGCAGTTTGCTCCAAGTCACTTTAGTGTATTAGGCAGTAGAGCCCAAGGGTGCATCCCAAGCCTCCCTTGGGTAAATCCAGGACAGAGATAGTTAATTCCTTATTTAAAAATGTAACTCATAGTGACATGTGGATGTCATTGAGTAGCAAAGAAATGAAACAAAGTGGGCCAGTGACACACTACACTGCTTTGTGACAAGAGTAGGTTAACTGATTTAATGGCAAACCACAATGTAAGGGAAAGTGGACCTGAAAAGCTTAAGCTACCCAATGATGACCAGGATAGAAGTGCTGCTCTTGGAGGCTGAACCTTTTATCATCAGATGTTTTGCTCTGCCTTGTAGCTAAAACCATTGCTTTAATTTAAAATCGATTGATTGGATGGTGGCTATGTGCCTGTCTTTGTGCTGGGCGTTAAGCACCAAGAGCTAAAATGCATAGTTGCTGTGCAGAATTAGCTGATGCTTTAGCAGGGCTGACTAAATGGACAATGGCTGCACTGTGTAGTAGGTGTTCCCTAGGAGGGTGGAGAGGGGTAATTACTGCATGCTGTGAGAGCACGTGTAGGGCATCTCAGGTGGAGGGCAGATGCCGGGAATGGCTTTTCTAAAAGAGGCAAAACAGGCAGGGAATCCCAGTGGGGAATAGGGTTTCAAGCAGAGAAAATATGAAGTGTATCAGTGTGGAGAAACAGGGGAACAGCCCACTTGGAGGACTTTGTAGGTACTTACAGGTA
Source organism: Nomascus leucogenys (assembly GCF_006542625.1). NCBI lineage: Eukaryota > Metazoa > Chordata > Mammalia > Primates > Hylobatidae > Nomascus > Nomascus leucogenys. The sequence continues at coordinate 16,860,694 of NC_044405.1, read as the reverse complement.
CTGTTTCTTTGTCTTTCTTCTCCCTTTCTTACCCTTCCTTTTTCACTTTCATCAGTGGCATGTTAGTAAATTGGCTCCCAAGGTGAATAAAGAGGCCTGATTTGTAGTGTTTTGTCGATTTCGATGGTATAAATTTTCCCATCATGGCCAATTCCAAGCTATCAGCATGATATCAACTGGTCTACAAAATTCCTAAAACTGTAACAATTGGTCACAAGCCTATATGGTCCCACTCCAGCAGACCTCTGCCTCTCATCCATCCTTCCATCCATCCATCCATCCATCCATCCATCCATCCATCCATCCATCCATCCATCGTTCCACCCATCCATCCATCCATCCTTCCATTCATCCATCCACCCCTCCGTCCATCCATCCATCCAATCATCCATCCACCTGCATAATTATAACCAGACAGAATCACAGGAATAAATTATGTTGCAGATTTTAGAGTTTTTTTTTTTTTAAATCAACTCCTCTCATTTTATAGACAAGAAAACTAATGTCTAGAGAGGGGAAGTGGCTTTTTAAAATTCTGTTCATTGAGCTATTAGGACCATTTTCTCCAGAATTCAAGTAAAGAATATGGCTTAGCAATTCTTGAGTTGAAGCAATGTAGAATCTAAGTTGTGCAGATCACAGTTGTGACAGTCCTAATGCTCACGAAGCTGTTTTTGTTCCTTGTCTCAATAGTTGCTTGTTCCCAGCAGGCTCACGATTTCTTTTGCAGGTGGTTAAAAATGTCCTTGTAGAAATCACATTCTTTTCCTAGTGCATAGCAGATAGTTTCAGAATCTAATTTAGCAGTTGGCTCTTAATATTTCTTGAGTCTTCGGTGTTTCTGGGTTTCATTTATCTCTTTTTGGGTGATGGTAGTCATCTTTCCTTTAGGATTCCAACTTAAGCTACGCATTTGGGATGTCAGCTAGCTGCCTCTACCCCATTTGTGTTGGGCTGGGTTTCCTTGACACATCTATGGGGTTGAAAAGCTTTGGCTTCTAACAGCCTGCTTTGGAACTTTTGGAAACATGAATAATTAATCATTGTTTTGGTGATCTTTAAATTGTTGTAAACTCATGGGTAGGGGGTGATTCTTACCAACTAAGAAGCTTTATTTTGAACAAAAAAGACAAAAAAAGAAAAACAAAAAGAAGCTTTATTTTGAAATTGTGGACACATTGGCTGGTGAATACTGAATGTTCCAGAGGACTCCATTTACAAGTAGTTTCTGTGCTATAATGTTGAGTGAAAAAGCAAGTCGCCAGGATATATATTACGATATGACTTTTGTAAAAAGTAGGCAAACAAATTGGCAGTTACCTCTGGGGACTGACAATGAGGATATAATTTGTTCACTTTTAACTCTACATGTTTCTGTATGGATTCATTTTTTTAAACTTTGTAATTACAAGTAGGTAGTAAAGCAAATCCAGACTAAATAGAAAGCTTGGTTCTATTTTAAGAGGCCTCATCTGGGAATGGGTGATAAACTTTGTTTGTCCTTTTAAGGCAATTTGCCATTTGCCCAATGCAAAGTTTATATGTGTCTAGTTTATAAATTGTTACGTAGTAATCCTAGAAACAATTGATTTTGCTTGCTAAAAATTAAAATTGCATAGCTGTTCACATCTGCTCAATAAGGCCAGCAATCTAACCTTAAACTTCACTGCGAGTTCTCCCTTCACCTCATAATTTTTTCCCAATTCTTTCCTAATGAGGTTAATCACCTGTGCACACGCACTGCCTAAGCTGGTTGTTATTCTGTACTCCCAGTGGTAATTCATTCTAAGAACCTCCTGGAGATATTCTGTAAACTAACATAGGGCCATTCTGTTTCTTTAGCATTTCTTGACTGTGAGGCTCTCAGCTGCCTGGGACACGGAGAGTCATTAGACTTCACTTGCTTCCCAGGAATAGCATCATGCCATGATACCAACGTGCTGCCTTCCTTCCTCTTTCCTCCTAAATGAACTTCTTTCATGCAGTTGGCAGTTTCCGTCCTCATCTTCAGGATGTCCTCTGGGGTTCCGGATCTCAATTTAAAAAAAATGCATTTAGAGTTCGAGACCAGCCTGGCCAACATGGTGAAACCCCGTCTCTACTAAAAATACAAAAATCAGCTGGGCGTGGTGGCGTGCACCTATAATCCTAGCTACTTGGGAGGCTGAGGCAGAAGAATTGCTTGAACCTGGGAAGCGGAGGTTGCAGTGAGCCGAGATTGCGCCACCGCACTGCAGCCTGGGTGACAAAGCAAGATTCCGTCTCAAAAAAAAAAAAAAAAAAAGAAGAAGAATGCATTTAGTTCCCTTTCCTGAGTCGCTGAACATTTGAAAAGGTAGGGAATGCATGGATATTGTACAAGAATCGGTCAAATCAGATTGTGTTAGTCTAAAATGGAAAAATAACTGTGACTTCTTATTCAGGCATTTGCCAGCAGATTCCCTCTCCCAACTCTTTCTTATAAAAAGAATTTCAGGAAATATGTGACTTAGGTAAGTGATGTGTTATTGATGCAAAGCCCAAATATGATTACGCTTGTGGGGGAAAATAGTTCTTCTATTTCACAGACTCTGGAAGCCTCCCTCTGATTAGGTTGACCCATATGAATTGCCAAATTGAGCTACCAAAAGGGCAATTTCCCCCAGTTCAACCTAAGATTGCTTATTTGCTAAGTCGTAAGCGCAGGAAATACATGTCTACATTAAGAAAGGACATGAGATGGATGTGCTCTAAGGAAGTCAGGCATCCCTTTTTTATTTGAACCTGTCTCTAATGGTTAGTGTTTACTTAGTTGACACTTGGTTGTTGCCTCACTAGCTTTCAGAAAGTATCTAGAGCAAAATTGGTTGCCTAGCAACATGTTCCAGCCCAGAAGCGTTGGAGAATGGGTCAGTGATTAACAATTATATACAATCAAGCTTAAAAATGCATAGCAGCCGGCAACATTTCTGCTCTGACCACCAGGAAGCATCAGCATTCTACTGCCCTGGGTTTTGGGCTATTGTAAGTAAATTTATTGCAGTTGTGATCTTGACCTCATGGTGGCAATTAAGAAAAACTGTTCTGGACTGAAATAGGCTCATGGCGCCCCTCCGTGCATGGATCGATTTTGCAAAAGCATCTGACACCCATCATTTGGTTGGCTGCCTGTCTGGACACTCATCCCCATGGAAAATGAGAAGAGAAAATGAAGAATCTGGATATTTATGATTGTTGTCATCTCAACAAATTGGCCCCTATTAGTGAATCTGTAATTTACTAAAGAACAAGTACACACAAAATGAGTGACAACAGCTCCCTCGCTCAACCCAGATCGTTCTTTCAAGAATTACCAATGCAGTGCAGATGTTCTTCCTGAAATGGCCCAAGCCCTTAATCGTTTTTCTTCCTTCCGTTACAGCAAAAGAGAAGACAAATTTTGCATCAGCCAGTCCTTAATCTTTCTGTCAGCACAAATATCAATGGTGTAAATCGTGAAAATGGCAGTAAAGCTAGGAGACATTTTTATAACTCTGGCAAAGCTAATAATGCACATTTCATTGTTGAGAATCATTGAGTTTAATTAGCTAATCAATTTTTAGGCCCTTTCCATTTGTATTTTGTTTAATCAACAAAAATAAATCGCCCTGCCAACCTTGAAAGACCCAAGTTGGAGAACAGTGGCAGATATTTCGTTTGTCCTGCCAAAAGTGCTTTTCCAACAGAAATGTCTTAATTGAAGATGATTTATATTCAGAAGTGCTGATGTTTTATCATTTGTCTAAAGAAGGAAAAAGCTGTGTAAGCAGGCAGTAGGCAGCCATTTTAGGCATTGTTTTTGACATTTATCTACACTCTTTATCCTTCAGATGCTTATATAAAAATGACCTGCCCTAGCCTTTCTTGCTAATGATTCGGACATCACCTCATGAAGTAGTTGTCAAGTTGTTCCCATAACTTTAGGTTAGAATCAGGATTTGCTCAGGAGGACTCCAGGCCCAGATCGTTTTGCTGTTTCCTCTGCGTTTCCTGATTCCTGCTCTCTGGGCCATGGGTGGAAAATGGCTGACATCTCAGCATTGGAGGACAGGCCACATGGGTGTGCCCTGGTGAAGTGCTGTGATTCTTGGTTTCTTGGCAAGAAAACATCACTAGTCCCAGCTGGCCATGATGTATCAGGGCACCCTGAGGCTTTGATCTGGGCGGGTGACAAGCTTTCTGAGAGTTGCAAGAATGTAGCGTTTGCTTTGATTGCCTCCTTTGCACCCCAAGGAAGGGGAAGAGATGAAGAAAATAACATTTATTTAATACCTACATGGTGTAGTCTCATTTCTTACAACAATTCCAGGAAGTCGCCAAACCCTATGTAGCTGGTGAAGAAGAGGAGTTTCAGAGAACTTCATAACTAGAATAGCTCACAGTGCCGGATGCAGTGGCTCACTCCTGTAGTCAGTAATCCTAACACTTTGGGAGGCTGAAGAGGGTGGCTCACTTGAGCCCAGGAGTTTGAGACCAGCCTGGGCAACATGGAGAAACCCTGTCTCTACAAAGGAATACAAAAATCAGCTGGATGTGAGATGTGTACCTGTAGTCCCAGCTACTTGTGGGGCTGAGGTGGGAGAATCACCTGAACCTGGGGAGGTCAATGCTGCAGTGAGCTGTGATCAAACCACTGTACTCCAGACTGGGAGACAGAGTAAGACCTTGTCTAAAACTAATAATAATAATAATAATAAAAAACTAGCTCACAGTAAGTTATATGTGGAGCGGCTGCAATTTGAATCCTGTTCTGTGGGTCTCCAATTATCTTCCCATTTCACCGGCTGCAGGAAGCTGGAAAAGTTCCCCTCCTTACCCTAAACAGGTTTTCGCTGTAGGACTCCCAGGGCGCAGGAACTGAAGAATAATAAAGGCTAAAAGTTGGTTGGGAGTGGTGGCCTGTAATCCCAGCACTTTGGGAGGCCAAGGCAGGTGGATCAACTGAGGCCGGGAGTTCGATACCAGCCTGACCAACATGGAGAAACCCCGTCTCCACTAAAAATACAAAATTAGCCGGGCATGGTGGCACATGCCTGTAATCCCAGCTACTCAGGAGGCTGAGGCAGGAGAATCGCTTGAACCCGGGAGGCGGAGGTTGCAGTGAGCCGAGATCGCATCATTGCACTTCAGCCTGGGCAACAGGAGCGAAATTTCGCCTCAAAAAAAAAAAAAGACTAAAGGTTTGTGAGTGCTTGTTGTGTGTCTGCCACTTTTCCAAGAGCTTCATATATATTAATTCATTTACACCTCACTTGCCTGTTAGCTGCTGCCATCCTCATCTTACAGATGAGGAAACTGAGGCACAGAGTGCCTGGGGCTGGACCATGGTTGCATGGTTAAGTGTTGAGGGAACCAGGATTTGAATCCAGGTGTCCTGACCCAGAGTCCATGCTCTTAGGATTCTGCCTTTCATTGACTGTACCCTTATTGGTTTAATATTCTCTGATACGGTTTGGATGCTTGTTCCCTCCAAATCTCATGTTGAAATGTGATCTCCAGTATTGGAGGTGGGACCTGCCAGGAGGTGTTTGGGTCATGGGGGTGGATCCCTCACAGATGGCTTGGTGCCATCCCCATGGTGATGAGTGAGCTCTCACTCTGTTAGTTCACAGGAGAGCTGATTGTTTGAAGAGCTTGGCACTTCCTTCTCTCTCTTGCACTCTCTCGCCTTGTGACATGTCTGCTCCCCCTTTGCCTCTGCCGTGAGTGGAAGCTTCTTGAGGCCTCACCAGAAACAGATGCTGGTGCCATGCTTCTTGTGCAGCCTGCAGAACCGTGAGCCAAATAAACCTCCTTTCTTTGTAAGTTACCCAGTCTCTGGTGTTTTTTTATAGCAATGCAAGAACAGACTAATGATTCTGCAAGTCTCCAGTGCAGCGAGGCACCAGCTAAGGTGACAGAGGAAGAGAAAATAGTGATTTTATGGAACTTATTTCAGACTTTGTTATGGACAGTGGAGGCCACTGATTTACTGATTGTCTCATTTCCTGGCTCACTCACTGATCTTTGACTGTACTGGGATCCCTTTCCTGCTACTTTTTCTCTCCACTTCCGGTTGTTTTCCTTGTGTGCCCCTGCTAAAGGTTTATTTTCCATGAGGCCCTCAGACTCACGGGAGGCCAGCTGTGCTCCAGGGGCCACCAAGAAGCCAACATAGTGACCTGAAAATTACTCCAACAGCAAAAAAAAAAAAAAAAAAAAAAAAATTAACCTTAAATCAACCTGGGATCTAATATGCAACTCAGCAACTTCTAAGCCATGTTCTTTTTTTTGTTTTGTTTTGAGATGGAGTCTTGCTCTGTCCCCCAGCCTAGAGTGCAGTGGCACGATCACAGCTCACTGCAAGCTCTGCCTCTCAGGCTCACGCTATTTATTCTCCTGCCTCAGCCTCCCGAGTAGCTGGGACCACAGGCACCCACCACAACGCCTGGCTAATTTTTTGTATTTTTCAGTGGAGATGGGGTTTCACCGTGTTAGCCAGGATGGTCTTGATCTCCTGCCTTCGTGATCCGCCCGCCTCGGCCTCCCAAAGTACTGGGATTACAGCGTGAGCCACCGTGCCTGGCCGCCATGTTCTTTTTGTAAGTAACTAATTCTGGGAAGCCAACAGAATGGGAAAACCCCAGAAAATGCCTGAAACTCCACAGCATCTTTCTGTTTACCGAGGCCATTCCCTTGGCAAGGGAAGAGGTGGCATTCCTGCTCATGGAGCTGACCTGGGTGCCCACCACCGCCGGTTCCTCTCTCTTCTCCTGGGGAGACAGTGGCCGTTTCTACATGGTTTTTCTGGCAGCATTGTCTCTTAAAATTTTTGGTCACCTTTTGAGGATTTAGAAACATTTTGACCTTTTCCTTTCTGGATTTCTCTTTTCAGAAAAATGCACACATACACACAATTTTGTGTAGAAAATTCGAGGTTTTAGCCAGGTGTGGTGACTCACGCCTGTAATCCCAGCACTTTGGGAGGCTGAGGTGGGTGGATCATCTGAGGTCAAGAGTTCGAGAGGAGCCTGACCAACATGGTGAAACCCTGTCTCTACTAAAAATACAAAATTAGCCAGGCCTGGTGGCATATGCCTGTAATCTCAGCTACTTGGGAGGCTGAGGCAGGAGCATTGCTTGAACCCCGGAGGCAGAGGTTGCAGTGAGCCAAGATCGTGCCACTGCACTCCAGCCTGGGCAACAAGAGGGAAACTGTCTCAAGGAAAAATAAATAAATAAATAAATAAATAAATAAATAAATAAATAAATAAAATTTGAAGTTTTCAGCCCGGCGCGGGGGCTCACATCTGTAATCCCAGCACTATGGGAGGCTGAGGTGGGCAGATCGCCTGAGGTTAGGAGTTTGAGCCCAGCCTGGCCAATATGGTGAAACCCTGTCTCTACCAAAAATATAAAAATTGGCCAGGTGTGGTGGCATACGCCTGTAGTCCCAGCTACTTGAGAGGCTGAGGCAGGAGAATCACTTGAACCTAGGGGGCAGGGGTTGCAGTGAGCTGAGATTGCGCCACTGCACTCCAGCCTGGGTGACAGAGCCAGACTATGTCTCAAAAAAGACAAAAATTAAAGGTTTTCACTGACACTCTTAACACTCGGAGCCTCTTCAGACAGTGCTCCACACCTGCCCCCTACCCATGCCAGGAAATCTAGCTTGAAAATCAGGTTTTCTATTTCTTCCCTCTCCATTGAGGACAAAGATAGAAAATTGATTATTTTTTTTTTTTTTTTTTGAGACGGAGTCTCACTGTGTCGCCCAGGCTGGAGTGCAGTGGCGCGATCTTGGCTCACTGCAAGCTCTGTCTCCCAGGTTCACGCCATTCTCCTGCCTCAGCCTCCCGAGTAGCTGGGACTACAGGCGCCCGACACCACACCTGGCTAATTTTTTTGTACTTTTAGTAGAGATGGGTTTCACCGTGTTAGCCAGGATGGTCTCCACCTCCTGACCTCGTGATCTGCCCACTTTGGCCTCCCAAAGTGCTGGGATTACAGGCCTGAGTCACCTCGCCCGGCCTTTTTTTGTTTTTTTTTTTGGGAGGTAGTCTCACTTTGTTGTCCAGGCTGGAGTGTAGTGGTGTGATCTTGGCTCACTGAAACCTCCACCTTCTGGGTTCAAGCGATTCTCCTGCCTCAGCCTCCCAAGTAGCTGGGATTACAGGCACGCACCACCACGCCCGGCTAATTTTTTTTTTTCTATTTTTTCAGTAGAGACGGGGTTTCACCATGTTGGCCAGGCTAGTCTTGAACTCCTGATCTCCAGTGATCCGCCTGCCTTGGCCTCCCAAAGTGCTAGGATTACATGCGTGAGCCACTGCGTGTGACCAACCCTTCTGGATTCTTAAATAACTTCTGCCTAGCCAGTAGATCGCACTTTTGAGATCAAGGAAGGCAGTTGTGTCGTCTTTATTTATTTCTACTTTTTTTTTTTTTAAGAGTTTCGCCCTTGTAGCCCAGGGTGGAGTGCAGTGGCGTGATGATCCTGGCTCACTGCAACCTCCACCTCCTAGGTTCAAGCAGTTCTCCAGCCTCAGTCTCCTGAGTAGCTGGGATTACAGGTGCCCACCACCACATCCAGCTAATTTTCATATTTTTAGTATAGACAGGGTTTCACCATGTTGGCCAGGCTGGTCTCGAACTCCTGACCTCAGGTGATCCACCTGCCTTGACCTCCTAAAGTGCTAGGATTACAGGCATGAGCTACCACACCTGGCCTATTTTTACTTTTATTATTATTTTAGAAACGGATATTCTGTAACCTTGAACCCTGGACTTGAGCAATACTCCCACATCAGTGTCTCAAGTAGCTAGGACTACAGGCATGCCACCATGCCTGGCTAATTTTATTTATATTTATTTATTTATTATTTATTTATTTATTTATTTATTTATTTATTTATTTTTGAGACAGAGCCTCGCTCTGTTGCCCAAGCTGGAGTGCAGTGGCGTGATCTTGGCTCACTGCAACCTCTGCCTCCTGGGTTCAAGGGATTCTTCTGCCTCAGCCTCCCAAGTAGCTGGGATTATAGGCGTGTGTTGCCACGCCCAGCTAATTTTTGTATTTTTAGTAGTGACGGGGTTTCACCATATTGGCTAGGCTGGTCTCGAACTCCTAACCTCGTTACCTGCCCACGTTGGCCTCCCAAAGTGCTGGGATTACAGGTGTGAGCCACTGCGCCCGGCCTTATTTTTATTTTTTAAGAAACAGGGACTCTCACTCTGCCACTCAGGCTGGAGTGCAGTGTTGTGAAGGTAGTTCATTGCAGCCTGTAACTCCCGGACTCAAATGATCCTCTTGACTCAGCCTCTGAAGTAGCCAGGGCAACAGGCATGTGCCACCACATCCACTTAATCTTTAAAAGAAGTTTTGTGGAGATGGGGTCTTGCTATGTTGACCAGGTTGGGGTCAGCTTTAAATGCTCTCCTTTGGATTTGGGGATCATGGAACTTTGTTTAACTTTGCTAGGGTAGTTTAGTAATTCTGTTAGTGATTGCGAGATTCCTGGTTTTTGCCAGAGGCTTTTAAATCCAGTCTTTTAGTTTCAGTTTTTTTTTTTTTTTTGACCTATTTATATGCCTGTCATTACAAGGCCACTTTGAAAAGCCTTGTTATCCTCATGATGCTGAATCAATCTGCCTTGATATCACAAGAAATTGTATATAAATTGCTCACACGGCATTATGTGCAAAGGTAGTTTCCCCTTATTGTATGGTAGCTTGATGTTTAGAAACGGCCATTTCTAAATTTTGCAAAAAAGCGCAATTATATGTGGGAAGAAATGGAGAAACTAGGTGTTATGTGGTGTCAGGTATTACTGGGCAACAGCTATAACTCACCCCACTGAGCTTGGGGCTGGGACGTCTGGATTCTGCTCTTTGCTCTGGCTAGTACTTCCCTGTTGCCTTGGGCACCACCTCGAGGTCTCAGGACCTCTGTTCCCTGGAGTTACTATTACTGATGAAGACTTGCCTCTTGACCAAACTTGAATCCGGCTTCTCTGAGCCCCCTTCTCAGCTAGGCCTTTAGCCCACCTGAAAGGGGCCGGGCGGAGACCAAACTACACCGGTCGTGGTCAAGAGATCTTTATTGGAGGTATCGAGTGGCACCACGCAAGAAGAGGAGAGTGGGCTGCTGGTGTGCTGGATTTTATATCCCTTGGGCCTACGTGGATTGGGCTAGGGGCGGGCCCAAGGGAAGGCGGGAGATGCTTCTTTCTGATTGGCCCGCCTTTGGCGGGTTCAGACAGTGCCCGGTCAAGGAGGGGAGAAGAACCCGGAACCGGCCGCATCTTAAGGTACGGCGCCATTTTAAGGCACCCCATGTTACCTAACATTCCTCCCTTTTTGTTTTCTTAAATGGGGGAAAATGGGCGTCGTGGTTCATCTGGCTGCTTCCTGCTGAGTGGGGGCGCTGTGGGGAGGGGGCACAGGGAGAACTGTCAGGGTTGTGCGTGGGGTAATGTTCCTTGTAGGTATAGATCCTCCAGTGCCGTGAGCCAGTAGAGGGGCAGGGATGGGTTGGCGATGAGCCAGCTGTCGGCGCAGAGATTGTTGAGAAATTTGTGGAATCAGTTGGCGGTTGTCATGACTGGCTTGGGTTAGCAGGTTGTGAGCCCGTCTGTGGAATCTGTCCCGTCCTTGCTGGTGGCTAAAAGTTGGTAGTTTCTGAGGAGAAGCTGGTTAAATGTTTGGTTAGATATGGAAGAGAAACTTAATGAGGCAGGGGAGTAGTGCACAGAAAGCGAGGATACCCATTAGGGGGCCTAAAAAGGGAAGGAGCCAAGCTAAGAGGGGGGTTTTGAGGGTTTCCCAAAGGGAGGGAGTAGTGCTAGCATTCATTAGTTTACATTTTATCTGATGTAGGTTTTAATGCTAGTTTCAATTACTTGGGACTCATTAATGTAATAACAACAGTTCTCCTGTAAGAAGATGCAAGTACCACCTTTTTCGGCTGTGAGTAGGTCGATGGCGCGGCGGTTTTGAAGGGTGACACCAGCTAGAGATGTGATTTGTCGTTGGAGGGCGGCTAGAGACTGAGCCGTTTCCTCAATGGCCGTCTGAAAATTGGGATACGCTGTATACCTATGAGAGAGGTTGTTAGAGAGATTCCAAGCATGATAGGCAGGAAGATTGCTTTTTTTTTCCGACGGTCCTCAGGAGAGTTGGGTTTAGGGTGATTAAACTGATAGGCTTGAAGGTCTTCAGAGAAGGAGAGCAATGTGAGTTGAGGGAAAGTTGGCGGGGGTGACAGTTTGTTTGCATGTTACATTGTGGGGCGATGGGGGGTGGTAGCTGGTGTTGTAACAGGTAGGAATAGGGACGCTGAGGTTGGCAAGGAGGGGGACATGGGAGATTACAAAGCCGGTGGTCGGGGGCGGGGAGGAGTTGCTTGTGTTTATGGAGAACCGCAGCAAGAGGGGGTTTGTTGATGTTTGCGCATAAGAAACAATCGGAAGTAGGGACCTGAGAGGTGTTGTGTTAATTTCAGCTAGAACCTGTTGGGAGTCAGTTTTTAGGGTACGGGTGATGGTTACAGTTTGTGCCGGATAAGACCAGGCGTTGCTTGGGTATATTCCCCCTGTGGCTGCCTGGCCCCAGATTGCGTTGGCTGGGTCGGTGATGTGAATTGCTTGAGATGAGGCATTGTTTTGGTGACATAATATATGAATGGGGTCTGTCTTTTTTTTTGGTGATTTAATTCATAACACAGCTGGTCCAGGGACACCCATAGTTTTGGGGCCATTCTGCGGGATTGTTGGTGTGGAAAGCAAATGGCAAAGTGGAACATGTGGAAATAAGGGTCCTGGTTAGGGTCCTTATGTGTTATGGTGAGTTTAGGGAGGGGAAGGTTTACTGAGGATGCGTCGATGGCGCAACGGGTGTAACTGATGACATTGGTGTGTGACCTCTGGTTAGCGTTATAGGTTTCTTTGAGGGTGAACAGGTAATAGGGTTGTGGAGGGGGCCTGTTGGTGGAGGAGGGTCCGTAGAAGATGTAAGAGGTGGAGAGCCAGAAGAGCGGGCTCGGAGCAGGCATGAGGGCAGCAGCTTGCGCCTTAGGAATAGTAGGAAGGGAGGGCGTTTTAGAAATGCGAACTTTGAGAGGGTTGTGGGGTATGGGCGTGCCTGGCTTTAGAGGGGTTTGTGGGTTCGTGTTTAAGGAGAGACAGGCCGGAGGGTGGCGGGATTGAGGGGTGCACATGTTTGGAAAGTTACAGCGGAATCGTGCAGGAAGGAAACTAGGAGAGACAGTACACGGCAAGGGGGAAGGGTTTGTAGACTTTTGTAGGTCAGGAGTTCCTTGAGTTGATGGGGGGAGGTAATGACAACAGCTGCCCTAAACGTTAATTTCTTTGACTCTTGAAGTAGTAGGTAGGCTGCAGCCAGGGCCCGAAGGCAGGGGGCCCACCCTCGCACGGTGGGGTCTAGTCGGCCGGCAGGGATGCAGAGCCTCCCATGGTGAGAGAGGAGGGGGTATATGTATACGGCGGCTGGCTGAACAGGGCGTCCGCTATTAGCCGATGGCCGTGTTGCGAGTCAGAACCTTCGAGCTGGTCGTCACCAAAATGAAAGAACTGATGGGCCTCTGTAAGGCCGAGGGCCGTGGGTTACCTGGTACCAGGATTTTTTGAGCGAGAGAAGGGAGGAAACCCAGGCTGGACGAGTAAGGAGGGAAAGGAGAAAACTCAGTTCCCTGCGGGCCAAGTTCGCTCTCAGAATTGTTTGGATAGGTATGCAGCTGCCGCAAAGGTGGGTCCATGCATCTGACCTAGGACTCCAAGAGCCAAGTCATTGTGCTCATGTACATATAGAATGAAAGGTTGTTGTAAGTCTGGAAGATGTAGGGCTGGGGCTTTGAGTAGTGCCTGTTGGAGTGACAGGAAGGGCTTCTTGACTGTGGCCTCTACAGGCTCTGATGGGGTACCTCGGGAGAGATCATATAGGGGCTTTGCTAATAAAGAGTAGTTGGGGATCCAAGTTCTAAAGTAGCCTGCTAGTCCTAAGAAGGGGAGTATCCCTTGTTTGGTTTTTGGGATGGGAAGACTTCTAATGAAGCACTTTCAGTCTAGGGTGATGGCCTTTGAGTCATGGGAAAGGAGGACTCCTAGATAGGTGACTTGAGTGAGGGAGAGCTGGACCTTTTGGGGGGATACTCGGTAGCCTTGGTCAGCAAGGAAGTTGAGAAGAGAGGTGGTGTCAGTTTGTGAGACAGAGAGGGACCGCATAGGAGGAGGTCATTAATGTATTGTAGGAGGGTGGACTGGGGAAAGTGTAATTTTTGTAGGTCTGAGGCAAGAGTTTAACCAAAGATATGGGGGCTATTTTTGAACCCTTGGGGAAGCACTGTCCACGTGAGCTGTTGTGACTGTTTAGTGTCTGGGTCAGTCCAAGTGAAGGCGAACAGGTCTTATGACTGAGGGGAGAGGGGAATGGTGAAAAAGGCATCTTTAAGATCTATGACTGAGAAATGTGTGGCACTAGGAGGAATAGAGGATAAGAGCTGAGATCTTGGACGAGGCGGAATGTACCATTGGGTTTTTTTACTGCTCGAATGGGGGTGTTGAATGGCGAGTGGGTTGGTCTAAGGAACCCCTTCCTGAGGAGATCAGAGATAATTGGTTGTAATCCCCTCAGACTAGAGGTGGGGAGAGGATATTGGGGTTGGCTGGGAAAGTGATGTGGATTTTTGAGGGAGATTTGTATGGGGGTGCATAGTGCTAACGAAGCAGTGGTAGTATCCCAAACTACAGGATTGACACCTGTTGGGAGTGAAGGTGGAGGAGGAGCAGGAGCCTGGTATATGGAATGCAATGAGTGAGGTGGATTTTGGGGGGGGGGGTGGCTGGATTAAAGGTGAGAGGATGTCCCTTCCTAATAGGGGGAGAGGGCATTAGGGCATGAGTAGGAACCGATGAGAGAACATGTGACTGGAGAAGGTGCAGGAGAGGGGAGGGGTGGCTCTTGGACGTATGGTTTGGCCTCCAACCCCGACTATAGGAGATCCAAAAGGGGAAGTGGCATCCCAAAATTCCCTTAAAACCGAGAAAGCAGCTCCGGTGTCTAGGAGAAAGGTGATGGGACGTCCATCCACTGTTAAAGAGACCCTGGGCTCCTGTGTGGTGATGATTTGTGTCGGGAAGGAAGTCCCAAGGCCCCGTCAGTCTTGAATGGCCAATCCTAGAAGATCGGGAGTTGGGATGGTGGCCGTCCCGGCCACCCTTTGGGAGCCGGGGCAGTCTACGCCCCAGTGGCCAGATTGGTGGCATTTAGGACATGGCTGGTTGGGGGGCCTGGGATTTGGGCACTCTCGGACCCAGTGCCCTTCCTTTCCGCATTTGAAACAGGGCCCTGGGGGCTGACATTGGGATGGATGGGCAGATGACAACTTATGGCCGTGTGATCGAGGGGAGGCTTGAAGGGCTTGTGCCAGTAACTGGTACTTTTGCCTCTTTGCCTTCTCGATTGTGATACACCTTAAATGCCGTCACTAAGATCTCGGTTTGAGGGGTGAAGGGGCCTTTGTCCAGTTTTTTTAGTTTACCTTTGATATCAGGAAAACTGAGCAAAAAAATGGGACATGAGGAGTTGCCTACCGTCTGGGGTTTTGGGATCTATGTTGGTGTATTGTTGGAGTGCCTGTGTAAGGCAATCTAGAAAAGCGGACGGGTTTTCTTTTCTTTTTTTTTTTTTTTTTTTTTTTTTGAGACGGAGTCTTGCTCTGTCACCCAGGCTGGAGTGCAGTGGCGCAATCTCGGCTCACTGCAAGCTCTGCCTCCCGGGTTCACGCCATTCTCCTGCCTCAGCCTCTCCGAGTAGCTGGGACTACAGGGGCCCGCCACCATGCCCGGCTAATTTTTTTATATTTTTAGTAGAGACGGGGTTTCACTGTGGTCTTGATCTCCTGACCTCGTGATCCACCCGCTTCGGCCTCCCAAAGTGCTGGGATTACAGGCGTGAGCCACCGTGCCCGGCGGGTTTTCATTTTTATCCTGTATGACTTCATGAAGTTTTTCAAAGTTAACTGCCTTTTGAGCTGCCGTCCGTAGACCAGCTATGATGCAGTAGCGAAATGGTCTCAGGCTGATACTCCATTTTGGGTGTTATAATCCCAATTGGGCTCATGCTCAGGTACTGCCTGCACTCCTAGTGGTAGGGCTGGGGTTGTTTGATGAACCTCATCTGCGTAAGTTTGAGCTTGTTCCTAGACTCGCCTACGCTCCTCGGGAAGGAGGGTGTTAGAATCATATAGATGTCATGGAAGGTAAGGCTATAAGCTTGGATGAGGTATTGGAATTCTTTGATATATAAAGCAGAATTGGAAGTGTAGGAGCCTAGGCGTTTTTCTATTTGTGATAAGTCAGCCATAGAAAAGGGGACGTGGACTCGGACAATACCTTCAGCTCCTGCCACCTCTCTAAGGGGGGCAAGGAGGGGGGTGTGTGACTTTGAGTGAGTGGTGGGGGTGCTGAAGGCCGGGGCTGACGGGATAGGCGGTTGAGGGTGTGTGGGGGGGCAGCGGGAGGCTGGGTGACTTCCGGTTGGGTGGCGGCCGGAGGGTGCGGCGGAGGGTGGTGGTATGGTGGGGGGGGTTCGTTGGCTGGGTCGAAGTCAGGGGCAGAGGGAGAGGTTGGTGGTTTAAGAGCGTCAAGGAGCTGCTGCGGTTTGCAAGGGAGACAAAGGTTAGGTCTATCCTGTAGGAGTAAGAAGCCGTGGATATATGGGATCTCTACCCATTTTCCTGTTCGCTTGAGGCGAGGCGCTTCGTGGGGTCTCTTGCCTGCCTAGAGAGGTAGACCCTGGAGGGGAAGACTTACCAAGACGAGGCCGGTGTTGGGCGAACAGCTTGGCGAACAGGAGAATGGGTGAAGGCCGGCTGGGGTCTGGACTGAGCCCGAAAGGGATCGGGGTCCCACTGAGGGGGGTGGGGAGTCCTGATCCGAGTCACGGCACCAATGAAAGGGGCTGGGTGGAGACCAAACTACACCGGTCGCGGTCAAGAGATCTTTATTGGAGGTATCGAGCGGCACCACGCAAGGAGAAGGAAGAGAAGAGAGAGAGGGCTGCTGGTGTGCTGGGTTTTATATCCTTTGGGCCCATGTGGATTGGGCTAGGGGCGGGCCCAAGGGAAGGCGGGAGATGCTTAGTTTTATATCCCTTGGGCCCATGTGGATTGGGCTAGGGGCGGGCCCAAGGGAAAGCGGGAGATGCTTCTTTCTGATTGGCCCTCATTTGGCGGATTCAGACAGTGCCCGGTCAAGGAGGGGAGAAGAACCCGGAACCGGCCCCATCTTAAGGTACGGCGCCATTTTAAGGTACCCCATGTTACCTAACACCACCCCCACCTTCCAGGCCTTACCAGTTAGTTTTAGCAAGAATCCTGCTAAAGTTAGAGAGCTGCTAGATGAGTTTAGAGAGATATCCTCTATTCTGGAGATCTGATTACACCTGATCAAGTTCCTTGTCCCTATCCTTGTTGTCTAAGTCAACCTGCTTTCAGCAGGAATCATGTTAAGTTGATTTAGCAAGAATCCCCCTGACTTTAATGTCTCTTCTTAGTAATTTCCCCTCCACGGACGCCTCCCCCTGCTCATTGGCTACCGATCTCCAGATGTCTTTGCTGTATTTGGAGTTGAGCCCGATCTTTCTCCCTGTTGCAATGACCTTGACACCTGTTGTTGTAATCCTAAATAAAGTCTGCATTACCATTTGTAAAAAGTGTCAGAATAATTTTTTGCTTTGACATGACCCATCATAAAACCTTGGAATTGATTGAGATCCTCAAGGACCTCTAGTTCAACCTCGCCTGATATCAAGACCTGTAAGAAGATCTCTACTCACTGCCAGGGGCCAAGTCACCGCCCTTATAGGCTGCTTCTCATTGTTAAGAAGCCCTGCCTTGGTCTCAAGCCTGAAATCTGCCTCAGCTTTTATTCATTCATCTTAATTCTGTCTTTCTTTGAAAGCTGTTCCCTCCCTTATTAAGAGAATATATTAGCTTTTAACCAAGCATAGTGGCACAGGCCTGTAGTCCCAGCTGCGTGGGAGGCTGCGGTGGGAGGATCGTTTGAGCTCTGGAGTTCGAGACTACAGATTGTGCCACTGCATTCTGCACTAAAAATAAATAAATAAATAATAATAAAATAAAATAAGAATATATTAGCTTTGAAATTTTTAACCTTTTTTTTTTTGAAACAGGTTCTTGCTCTGTCGCCCAGGCTGGAGTGCTGTGGTGCAATCACGCAATCACCGTTAACTGCAGCCTTGACCTCCCAGGTTGAGGGAATCCTCTCACCTCAGCCTTCCTAGTAGTTGGGACTACAACTGCACACCACTGCACCAGGCTGATTTTTTTCATTTTTATTTTTAAATATATTTTTATTTTTTTAGGCAGAGTCTCACTCTGTCCCTCAAGCTGGAGTGCAGTGGTGCCATCTCAGCTTATTGCAACCTCCGTCTCCTGGGTTCAATCGGTTCTCCTGTCTCAGCCTCTCAAAGTACTGGGATTACAGGCGTGAGCCACCACATGTGGTCTTTTTTTTTTACCCCTGAGACAGAATCTTGCTCTGTCGCCCAGACTGGAGTGCAGTGACTCGATCTTGGCTCACTGCAACCTCTGCCTCCCGAGTTCAAGGGAATCTCCTGCTTCAGCCTTCCAAGTAGCTGGGATTACAGGTGCGTGCCACTATGCCTGGCTAATTTTTGTATCTTTAGTAGAGATAAGGTTTCACCATGTTGGCCAGGCTGGTCTTGAATTCCTGACCTCAAGTGATCCACCCACCTTGGCCTCGCAAGGTGCTGGGATTACAGGCGTGAGCCACTGCGCCCGGCCTATATTTTTATCTTTTGTAGAGACAGTGTTTTGCCGTGTTGCCGAGACTGGTCTTGAACTCCTGGGGTCAAGTGATCTGCCAGCCTCAGCCTCTCAAAGTGCTGGAATTAGGGGTGTGAACCACTGCACCTGGCCCAATTTTAACCATCTTAAGAAAATAAAAATAAAAATAGAATAAAAACGTATTACTCATCTTGTGTCCTTGGACAGGATTCTGAGCCTGGTTGAACCTGTGTTGCCGACCTAGGAATATTATTACTGTAGAAGGCTGTTAGGGTGATGTGCCGGGGTTGACTCTGTGTGGACTCCATCTTTATTTCAAGGTCCTGGATGGTTCTGCTCCTCTGCTTCTAATTTTAAGGCCTTTGTTTCTTTCCTCTGTTATTAGCAATGGCTGTTGCCTCCTCTGGTAGAGTTTTATAAATGATGTACTTCTTTTTTTTCTATGGAATAAAATGGATGGGCTTTGTGGAAGCTGTTTGTCACTCAGAAGTTTTTTTGTTTGTTTGTTTTTCTTACCTTCCAGGTTGAGGGTCACATTCCAGATTTAAACAGCTTCAGAAGCCTGACCATCATCATATGGTGAGCAGTTTACACTCTCATATACGCCCTGTCATGTGCTTTGAAGGACTTTCTAGGGGCATCAAGGGTATGTGAATAAATTTGCTTTTTCACTTACTTGTCTGTTATCTAGCCCCAAATCTGTGCCTGCTGTTTGCTGATTTTCACCCCCTATTCTTTTTTTTTTTTTTTTTTTTTTTTTTTTGGAGATGGAGACTTACTCTGTTGCCGGAGTGCAATGGCGCTATCTTGGCTCACTGCAACCTCCGTCTCCCGGGTTTAAGCCATTCCCCTGCCTCAGTCTCCTGAGTAGCTGGGATTACAGGTGCCCACCACAGTGCCTGGCTGATTTTAGTATTTTTAGTAGAGACGAGGTCTTGTTATATTGGCCAGGCTGGTCTCGAACTCCTTACCTCAGGTGATCTGTCTGCCTCGGCCTCCCAAAGTGCTGGGATTACAGGCATGAGCCACTGAACCCAGCCTCTTACTTCTTTTTTAACATGACAATATTCTGTTGGAAGTGAGGCAAGAGCAAAGTCAGGGAGACCAATTAGGAGGTGACAGTGATGAGGGTGCTGGCGATGTAGCTGGTACTGGCGATGGAGATGCGGCAGATTCTGGAACCCTTTGAGTGTCGAATTGACAGGGTTTGCTCCGGGTGGAGTGTGAGGTGTGAGAGGAAGATGTGTCCAGGAGAAGGAAGAACCCATGTATTTGGGGTTTGTGAAGTGACAGTGGTTGATCACGGCTGCTCTGGGCTCCCTGGGCTCTTCTTGGCCCTTCAGCAGGTAAGAGTTCAAAGCTGGAGTGGAAAGGCTTATCTCTTGAGCTCTCATCGAGTTGTTGATTAGTTCCTGGGTAGGGTAATTCGCTGGTAGACCAGTTACCTCTTTTGAACTGGTGACCACAGCCTGCATCCCCAGCTCTGGTGTGCTGCTAGACACAAGAAGAGGCAGGCTGGCCAGGCGTGGTGGCTCATGCCCCTGTAGTCCCAGCACTTTGGGAGGCTGAGGTGGGTGGATCACCTGACGTCAGGAGTTTGAGACCAGCCTGGCCAACATGGTGAAACCCTATCTCTACTCCAAATACAAAAATTAGTTGGGCATGGTGGCAGGTTCCTGTAATCCCAGCTACTTGGGAGGCTGAGGCAGGAGAATGGCTTGAACCTGGGAGGCGGAGGTTGCAGTGAGCCAAGATTGCGTCACTGCACTCCAGCCTGGGCAATAGAGTGAGACTCGGTCTCAAAAAGAAAAAGAAAAAGAAAAAAAAAAGTGGGGTTAGGTAGGCAGTTTGGAGAGGTCACTATAGAATCTCCAGTGGACATGCAGTTCAGGGGACAAACCCCGTGACGGAATGTTGCTGCTTCTGTGAGGGAGAGGCCCTCGTGTCTTGAGAGTTCTGGTTGTTGAGAAATGATGCCTCCCTGGTATTACATTGGTGCAGAAGTAATTGCAGTTTTTCCATTACTTTCAGGGGCAAAAACTGCAATTACTTTTGCACCATCCTAATACCTCTAGACTTGGTTTTTGTCTTACAAGAATACTCCTGGTTGTAAGCCTGGTGGATACATTCGGGTCAACTGGATCTCTTTGCTTATTCCTGCTGTATTCTTACAGGAGTGTCTTAAGTGTATCTCTGCTTCACTCCTCCTTTCTAGCACCCTGAGAACTAGAATAGGGGTCAGCAAATCACAGCCCATGGGCTATTTTTGTAAATAAAGTTTTATTGGAACACAGCCATACTCCTTTGTGTACGTGTTATTTATAGCTGTGCTTTCTTGGTACAACAGCAGAGTTGAGTAGTTGTGAAATATGGCCTATAAAGCCTGAGATCGTTACTATTTGGCCCATTATTTTAAAAAAAAGTTTGCTGATCTTTGGGTTAGAAGAGAAACAAAGGATAAAGAAGGCTGTAGTAGATGGATCACACAGAAATACTCCTCGTCCTCGACACATTGTTCAGCCTTAGTACATGTGAATGTGAAATTTGTAGCTCACAAACTGTGGCTTTAAAGTATCAAAACTGGCTGCAGATGGTGGCTCATGCCTGTAATCTCAGCACTTTGGGAGGCTGAGGTGGGAGGATCGCTTGAGCCCAGGAGTTCGAGACCAGCCTGGGCAACATGGAGAGACCCCGTCTCTACAAAAATATAGAAAAATTAGCCAGGCATGGTGGCGCATGTCTGTGGTCCCAGCTGGCCGGGAGGCTGAGGTGGGAAAATCACCTGAGCCTGGGAAGTTGAGGCTGCAGTGAGCCATGATCACACTACTGCACTCCAGCCTGGGCAATAGAGCGAGATCAGGTCTCACACACATACGCGAAAGGATCAAAATTATTTAATTTTCCTTGTTTACTGTTGTACATGTGAGATATTATCCTTATATTTGAAATGTAATTCAGCATGGGTAGGCTCACGCTAAATAATGGTGTCCTTTTACTTCATCGATAATTGAATGCTGGCAGTCCCCAAATTCAGCATTTTTAATTTTTTTAACTTTTATTTTTTTGAGAGAGGACCTCTCTTTGTTGCCCAGGCTGCAGTGCAGTGGCGTGATCTAGGTTCACTCCAACCTTCGCCTCCCGGGTTCAAACAATTCTTCTGCCTCAGCCTCCCGAGTAGCTGGGATTATAGACATGCACATCACACCCAGCTAATTTTTTGTATTTTTAGTAGAGACGGGGTTTCACCATGTTGACCAGGCTGGTTTCAAACTCCTGACCTCCAGTGATCTGCCCGCCTCGGCCTCGTAAAGTGCTGGGATTACAGGTGTGAGCCACCGCACCCGGCCTCAAATTCAGCATTTTGAGACCAGATTTGCTGTCCCCTCTTCCTTTACAGAGTAAAGCTTTCTCTTTCACAGGAGTATGCTACCATGTGGTTTGTTTTATCTGTGTTTGGTCGGGAGTTCCCCATATTTTTATTGACTGTTTCATGCTAAGGGCTTTCAAAGTAAGTAGACTTGTATTTTTTTCCTCCTAAATGGAATTCATCTTGTTTTATCTAAGTTATTCATTTTGTCCTTTGGCTATATTGTGTGCTACATTATAATGGATGGCTATTGAATTCTTTATGTAAGAAAAAGAAATAGATTGAAAATTTAAAGGACTTTTCTTTTTTAATTGCATCTTAATATAAAAACAGGAGTTTAATTATTAAAAATGGTGGAAGCAAAGAATTAAAACAGTAAAATTGCTTAGCAAAGATTCTGTTTTATAATGCATTCAGATATAATTGGTGTCATAATGTGTAATTAACAGTCTTTGAAGTGTGAAGCTTAAGTTTGGGTGGATGAAGGACCTCTTAGGATGTGGGGATGTCTATACTTGTTCTTGAACAGTAGCACTTCCTTTTTCATTTTTGTTTTTGAGACAGTCTCGCTCTGTTGCCCAGGCAGGAATGCAGTGGTACGATCTTGGCTCACTGCAACCTCTGCCTCCCAGTTCAAGCGATTCTCTAGCCTCAGCCTCTCGAGTAGCTGGGATTACAGGTGCCCACCACCATGCCCGGCTAATTTTTGTATTTTTAGTAGAGATGGGGTTTCACTATGTTGGCCAGGCTGATCTCGAACTCCTGACCTCAAGTGATCCACCCGCCTCAGCTTTGCAAAGTGCTGGGATTACAGGTGTGAGCCACCACGCCCAGCCTTGAACAGTGGCACTTCCGAAGTGGTGCACAGATTGTGGGGTTTTGCTACCTGCCTTTATGTGTGTGTGGTCGAAGGAGATGGTAGAAGAAAGCCTAGGACAGGATCATCCTCCGATGCTTGGCCACCCACCCACTACTGCCTGGGGTTTGTCAGGGAGGAGAGGACAAACTCCTTAATATGGGCAGTGGCTTCAGCTTCAGATCTCAGGCTAACTTCCTGGGGAGTTGGAGTCTACCACGTGCTAGACTGACCTGGGGCTTGTCGTTTAAAACATGCAGAGGAGCCTCCTTGGTGCATTTTCTAGATCCACACCGTAACCTGGGTGTGGGTCCCCCATGGAGCTTGTTGCTGTGCTGGCTGGGAATAAGAAGTACGAGGAAAAGCACCCTGAGGAAAAAGGGGGGAAGATAATGGAACCTCAGGCTGAGAGTCTCAGCCTCCGTTTTTCCCATGCACCATCCGGCTCCAGTTGGCTCTTTGAAGACTGGGAGACCAGAACACTCAAGAACACAAATACAATATGAGAGAGAGTATACCACGCAGATCTGAGCTTATATTCACTGTTACTCTGGTCCAAAAGTTCCTTGTGCATTGCTCCCTCTGGCCAGGCTTCTCCCAGGCGGTAGGTGCTCTTCACCACCCCCTGATGGTCAAATCCCAGAGTCCCAGCCTGTTGCAGAAAGTTATTAATAGCTTCACACCAGAGTTTCTGGTTGCGGACGCCATCTAGGGTGGGGTGGAGAGGCAACACTGCCCAGCACCCTTACTGGAAAGAGACCACTAATAATTAAACATCTGGGGCCTTTTCTCTTCTTTTGAAATAGCTTTTAGAGTGTGAATTCTTCTTTGGAATATCTTCATCAATGGCAGATATTTCTCTTTTTGGGTGGTTTTGATTTTCAGTAAAATTCTTTTTTTTTTTTTTTTTTTTTTTTTTTTTTTTTTGAGACGGAGTCTCGCTCTGTGGCCCAGGCTGGAGTGCAGTGGCGCAATCTCGGCTCACTGCAAACTCCGCCTCCCGGGTTCACGCCATTCTCCTGCCTCAGCCTCTCCGAGTAGCTGGGACTACAGGCGCCCGCCATCACGCCCGGCTAATTTTTTGTATTTTTTTTAGTAGAGACGGGGTTTCACCGTGGTCTCGATCTCCTGACCTCGTGATCCACCCGCCTCGGCCTCCCAAAGTGCTGGGATTACAAGCGTGAGCCACTGCGCCCGGCCGATTTTCAGTAAAATTCTTAATGCAGTTGCCTCTCAGTTGGTTTTCTTCTTCGTTCTTGTCTGCATAATGTCCATTCTCCACAGAATAGCTAGACGGATGTAAATAGTTGGCATCCAGAAGTTCGAGACCAGCCTGGGCAACATAGCCAGACAATCTCTACGAAAAAATAAAAAAAATTAACTGGGCATGGTAGCACATGCCTGTAGTCTTAGTTACTCAGGAGGCTGAGGTGGGAGGATCGTGTGAGCCTGGGAGGTTGAGGCCACAGTGAGCTTTGATCTGCAGTCAGCCTGGGTGACAGAACAAGACCCTGTCTCAATCAATCAATCGATCAATAGCAATCAAGTCTCCTTACTCCTCCCGTTGAAATTCCAATGGCTTCCCATCATAGTTTGTTTGAAAGCTAGACTTTCTGCTGGGACTAGGAGGCCTCAAGGGATTTGGCCCCGCCTCTCTCTCACCTCCTATCCTGCTCATTTAGGGCACTTCAGAGGCCTTCCTTCTGGGACTAGAATACACGCAACGTGCCCCTGTTGCAGGCCTTCTCACTGCATGCCCCCAGTACTCTCCTTCCAAGCTCTGCCTGGCTAGCCATTCACTTCCTTCAGGTCTTGGCTGAAATATCGCCTCCCCAACAGGCTTCCCTGAGAACCTAAGCTGAAGTAGCAGCCCTCTCCCCAGACCCCTCCCTCCCCTCCCTGTTCCGGCTCTGTTCTCATCATGGCACTCATGGCCATTTGACTCTTTCTCATGGACATATTCATTGTCGGTCGCTACCATTAGAGTAACAGGTTCCCAAGGATGCAGGTGCCCATTGTCTAAATCAGCGCAGGTGCTGTCAATTCAGAGACAGGTCTGCTAAGCAGGTAAATTCTTCAGTTGGACAGTGTCTGGTAAGTACAGTTTCCCAAGATGAATACATTGAGGGAATAGTTCAGATTCAGAAATACATATTGTGGTCTATCTCGGTAACAAAACCAAACCAGGACAGTTTTCTTTTTTCTTTGAGATGGAGTTTTGCTCTTGTTGCCCAGGCTGGAGTGCAATGGCGTGATCTTGGCTCACTGCAACCTCCGTCTCCCAGGTTCAAGCGATTCTCCTGCCACAGCCTCCTGAGTAGCTGGGATTACAGGTGCACACCCCCTATGCCCAGCTAATTTTTTGTATTTTTAGTAGGGACGGGTTTCACTATGTTGGCTAGGCTGGTCTCAAATTCCTGACCTTAGGTGATCCACCCACCTTGGCCTCCCAAATTGTTGGGATTACAGGCATGAGCCATCGCACCCGGCCAATTTTTTTTTATCGAACCTCATGTGTTAGGGTAGCCCACAGTGTGGAGGACTATAATGCAGGGTGTCTGACTTCCTGTGCCTTCAGGCCTCAGTAGCCTCCCCAGTCCCCTTGGCCTAGTACAGTTTCACCTGGGTAACAAGGGGACTTGCCTATCTCAGGATCTCTAAGTTTCTGAACTACTGACATTATGGGCTGGATAATTCTTTGTGGTGCAGTCTGTGCCAAGTATTGAAGGATATTTCAGCACAGCCTTGGCCTGTGCCCAGTAGAGGTCAGGACACCTTCCTAGCTGGGACAACCAAAATGTCCCCAGACATTGCTAAATGACCCCTGGAGGCAGGAGGTGGGACATAAGATCACCCTGGTTGAGATCCACTGGCTTAGTGAAACACCTGCATACCCAAGGTTCCACCATTATTAACCTTTTATACCATTCTTTATCATTTACCTATTAGTGTGGCTGAGATTTGCTAATGTATAAGAAAGTGCTTTGAAACATAGCATGTTATTCAAATTTAGATATGTCAATGACTGTAGTTTTCTTTTGTCATCTACATTCGTGGTCTCCCTTCTTTTGTTACCATTGTCTTACTTTTCATTTGTCGTTTATGAAATATCTCCCCCCTAACCAGAATGTTGCTCTTCACTAATATATTGAAGTGTGTTTGATGCTTAAAATCACAGAGAAAGTCTTGACTGGAAGGAATCTTGAGGGACCTTTGGACAAATATTGAATGTCCTGTTAATGTCGTTGTCATTGCTGTCATTATCATGATCTTTTTCAATGCCTTTAATTTAAAGATGAGGAAGCTAAGAGGGACAGTGGTACACCCAAATCTTGGCTAATGGTAGAGCAATGACCGTCTGGGTGTTTCTGTGGAATTTACTTGCACTTTTGTTTTCTGTGAAGTTGGTGCTGGGATTAGCAGAGCTCTCTACCTCCTCCTCTGAGCTCCCTGCCAGAGCCTGAACATAAAGTGCCAGTATTCTGGGCCCATGGAAGATTTGTTAATAAGAAATTTTCTAAAAAAATAATCAGGGAGGAGATATGGGGAGTCAGTAGGAAGGAGGGAGAGAGGAGCATCTTAAACTGCAAAGATGTTGAACTAGAAAAGGAAAACTATGAAAAACATTGCAAAAGGAAAAGAAATAGAAGGAATCTGTGGAAGGAACTGAAGAATCAAATCAACCAAGTGCAATGTTGGGTCTTGTATGGATCCTGATTTGAACACAACAACTGTGAGAGAAGGAGAGAGAGAGAGACAAAATCAGGGACATTTAAACAGGGAATGGTTAATTGGTGGTGGTAAGGATTTTTGGATGGTGGGTGGGATGATGTTTAAGTAAAAGGTCCTTCTCTTTTAGAAATAAGTGTTGAGGTATTAATGGATGATAGAATAGGATGCTTATTTTCTTCAAAATAAATAAGCCAGTGTTGGGGGAGTATAGCAAACTAGGATTGAATAGTTGAAGCTATATCATGAGTACATGGGGATTATGTACCTACCATAAAACATTTCCAAGTAAAAAGTTTTAAAAACATGAAAGTTGATCAACTGTAGCACATCACAAACCTCTTTTCAACCTAAAATAATAAAGAAACAGTGTGAGAAATTTGCCAACTTTTTCATCTTATCTTAAAAAATCTTCCAAATGCAGCAGACGTTTCCCAGTTTCCCTGGCAAAGGCCCTTTGCCCTGAGTGACAAGTGGATATGGGAACAGGAGCTTGAGGAAGCTCACCCTTGCCAGGGCAGCAGGGAGGCTACTGATCCTCATGCACCTGGTCCTGGGTTCCGCCAGGTATGACCCTCTCTGTGCCAGCAGAGAACCCACAGTGTCCCTGTGGAGCTGATAGGAGATTCTTCCTTCCTGAGCCTCCTCCATCTCTCCTGCACCCTTCCAGAAATGATCTGTGGACCAGCCTACCTTTTTTTGCAAATGTTTTATTCTTTAGATAATATGCAAATTTTAAACAGTCACAGAAAGATAAGAATATAATGCAAAAGAGATTTCTCTTCCAACAACCCCCTTCTGGAACCACTTAAGTGTAGTGACATATTGATGTTCTGCTACCCTGGAATTATCAGTGTGTGCTTCCCACAACCAGGAACGTTCTCCTACGTAATCGCAAGATAGCCATTGATATCCAGAAATTAACATGGACACATTGCCACCCTCTAGTCCTCAGACCCCAGTCAGATTTCTCCCGTTGTTCCTGGAATATCCTTTGTAAGCAAAAGGATCTAGTTCAGAATCATGCATCACATTTAGTGGTTTCCTTCAGTTGAGATCAGTTCCTCAGTTTTTCCTTGACAGCCATGATTTTCCTTAACACTTTTGAGGATGGCAGGCTATTGTTTTCTAGAAGATTCCTCAATTTTGGTTTGCCTGATAATTTTTCCACAATTAGAATCTGGTTCTGCATTTTTGGCAGCAGCATCACAGAATTGCTGTGTTCTAGTGCTTCCCATCTGGTGGTCCAGATTTTGAGCTGTTCTACTATTAACTCATAGTTGACTGTGTCTTGTTCAGTGGCCTATATTCCATTACTCTCATTCTACTAAAAGTACAAAAATTAGTCAGGTGTGATGGCAGGTACCTGTAATCCCAGCTACTCAGGAGGCTGAGGTAGGAGAATAGCTTGAGCCTGGGAGGTGGAGGTTGAAGTGAGCTGAGATCATGCCACTGCACTCCAGCCTGGATGACAAGTGAGACTCCATCTCAAAAAAAAATTTAAAAAAATTAAATTATTTTGATACTCATATTGCCACTCATCTGGCTGAGAGGAGCTTGTTTCTCTGTGCTATCATTCTTTGAGTACTTCCTTACTTTCCAGCCTATGTTCTAGGGTCTTTTTTTTTTTTTTGAGGCAGAGTTTCACTCTTGTTGCCTAGGCTGGAGTGCAATGGTGCGATCTCGACTCACTGCAACCTCTGCCTCTTGGATTCAAACAGTTCTCCTGCCTCAGCCACCCAAGTATCTGGGATTACAAGCATGTGCCACCACGCCTGGCTGACTTTGTATTTTTGGTAGAAACAGGGTTTCCCCACGTTGGTCAGGCTGGTCTCAAACTCCTGACCTCAGGGAATCTACCCTCCTTAGCCTCCCAAAGTGCTAGGATTACAGGTGTGAGCCACCGTGCCTGGACTCTAGGCTCATCTTATTCTTTGCTTGCCCCAGCAGGAGAACCAGCCATTTCTCTAAGGAGTCGTGGTTTCTTTTAGTGGACACTGGGATGTAGAAACCAAAATCTGGGCTTAAGGTGTGCTCACTGCTTATTGGGGAGTCATTGTCCCAAGATGCTCACTAGGGCATTACATCTTCACACACATGAATTCACACTGATGCCTTCAATTCTGATTCAGCTCCACAAGATTCATTCTAGGTTCATTCTAGTTTTCTCCTTTTCCACATTTAAATGGCTTCTCCAACAAGCAAAACTCTGGTGGTGCCCATTATCCTTTATATCTTTACTTATTTGGTCAATTGGCATGTATGTAACCAATCTCTCTTTCCTGGCTCTACCTCCTCCCACGTGGATGCCCTCCTTGTCATGCTTGGCATGGACATGTGTGCTGGGCTGCTGTTCCACATGGCCCCTTCCTCACCCTGCTGGGTTGGGTTGGACACCCTACTCAGTGACACTATGGCCTCCCCTTCCTGTGTGAATGCCTACCTTGCTCTGGCCCATGTTAAGACTTCAGGAATGGATTGCTTGGAGAGTTTTTGTTTTATACGTATATAAGAAAGGATCATAGTACACATGTTGTTTTCTGACATGCTCTTAAAATTTTTAACCTTATGAGATCTCATGGACATCTTACTACAGTAATACAGGTAGACCAATCTCATTGCTTAATGACTGCCTTGAACCATTCAGTAAATATTTTCCTGAGCACGTGTTTTGTACTATGTATTGTTCTGAACTCTTGGAATTTATCAGCAAAAAAATAGACAAAAATCGGTCTTTGTGGAGCTTGCATTCTAGCAGGGGGAGACAGAAAAACAATCAACATAACAAATAGTAAATCTTATAGCATGGCAGAAGGTGATAAATGGTCTGGATAAAAGTACAGCAGCTCATGAGGTAACTGGAGTGCAATTAAAAATACATTGGTCAGGGTAGGCATTTATGGGAAAGGCTTTGGGCAAACAATGGAAGGAAATGTGGCTATGGAGGAAGAGCATTCTGGAAAGAGGTAATAACAGCTCGTGCTGGAGTGGGAGCAACAGAAAGGTGGCCAGTGTGCCTGGACCAGGCTGAGCAAGAAGGAGCATATAGAAGTTTCAGTGAGGTCAAGCAGGCCAGGTCATGTTGGTCTTTGTAGCACATTTATTTTTCCCCCTTTTTTGACCATTTCCTTTTTAACCCATGGAAATGTATTTATTTTACTGCACTTTATTTTTTTATTTTTTTAAATTTTATTTATTTATTTATTATTTATTTGGAGATGGAGTCTCACTCTGTTGCTCAGGTTGGAGTGCAGTGGCGCAATCTCACTACAACCTCTGCCTCCCGAGTTCAAGTGATTCTTCTGCCTCAGCCTCCCCGAGTAGCTGGGACTACAGGCATGCGCCACCATGCCCGGCTAATTTTTGTATTTTTGTAGACATGGAGTTTCGCCATGTTGGTCAGGCTGGTCTCAAACTCCTGACCTCAGGTGATCCCCCACCTTGGCCTCCCAAAGTTCTGGGATTACAGGTGTGAGCCACCAGGCCCTGCCCCCTGGCTTCTTAATGGCTGTCAGCTGGAGGCCACCTCAGTGCTTAGAGGCCATTCTCACTACCTATAGACACCCACAGTTCCTGCCACGCAGCCCCTTCATGGGCAGTTCCAACATGGCAATTTTCTTTTTTTCTTTTTTTGGCCCCTTCCTCTACCACTAGAAAGCAGCTTTATTGCTAAAAAGCAATCTATGTAGACATTCTCTTCCTAGGCAACTTTAAGTTTTTCCACCGCTGTAACACCACTCTATATTTTTCACTTTCAGTCTTCAAACACTTTTTTCAGGAGAATCCTCATCACTATCTCGATTCCTGCTTCTTTATCCTCTCCAATGAGAAGATCCAATATATCTGCCAGATACACTGGATCCAGAAGATCTCCAATGAGAAGATCCAGTGTATCTCCCACTTTGACCGTTCTGTTTTTCTTCCATAACTTTTCCCCATTCAGCCTGAGTTCACTTTTGTAGAACGCATCTTCCACTTTGTTTCTCCCAGTATCTAGGCCTGTCTTCAGGACATCATCGTACCAAAAAGACTGCATTGCTTTTTCCACGTCTTGATAGTCTTTGACTATAGTAGGATCATCCTCAAGCTCCTCTTCCTGCTCACTCATCTCATCATGATCGCTTTCTTCATCAGAGTCCTCTTCATCTTCTACTTTTTGCGGTGACTTTGTAGTAGATTTATTAGAGCTTTTATTACTTCTGAGTCTTATGGAAAATGGAAAAATATATTCTGGAGATATTAAAAGCCCTGAGAATTTCAGTGAGAAAATATTATGGATAAGTCTTTTATAATTTGGTGCATGTAACTTAGTGCTGTATCGATTCCAGGAAGTACAGAGTTTGTGTGATGACGGTGTCCCTCGGAGAACACCCCAGAGTCCAATCGAGGTATCTGGCTTTCTTAAAACAATGGCAGGCAATTTGACACTAATCATAGCCATGGTGCTTATAACCTTTCTTTTGTTTTTGTTGTTTCAAAATAGGGTCTTGCTCCGTGGCCCAGGCCCGAGTGCAGTGGTGCAATCTTGGCTCACTGCAATCTCCGCCTCCCAGGCTCAAGTGATTCTCATGCCTCAGCCTCCCGAGTAGCTGGGACTACAGATGTGTGCCACCATGTCTGGCCAACTTTTTGTATTTTTAGTAGAGACAGGATTTCATCATGTTGGCTCGGCTGGTCTTGAACTCCTGAGCTCGGCAGTTTGCTTTTTCAAGGCCCAGCCTGCTTAGATAAGTCTTACGTAATGAAATATATCAGTGGAGTGACACCTCATCATTTTGTCATGTCCTGCCCACATTCAAGGGGAGGGGTTATACAAGAACATGGATCATTTGGGATCGATCACCTTAGGATGTGCCCTCTGTAAGGTGGTCTGCCAATCTTGGAAGTTCAACCTGAAACCCAAACTTACTGTTTTCCCTCTTCTAACTAATTCATCTCTATTAGCATCACCTCCAGTCTTACAGCCACCAGATTTTTAGTCTGGGTATTAGCACTGACCCTTCTTTTTCTTTGTCATTTTCAGTATCCTTGCACTTACGAAGTACTCTCAAATTTTCCTGGGCATGTCCCTTGTAAACCATCTTCCTAAACACTAGTTTTGGTATCTCTCACTCTCTCTTTATCTCTCTTTCTCTCTCTCTCTCTGTCTCTCTCTCACACACACACACACACACACACACACACACACACACACACACACACACGCTTTCACTCCGTCTGGTACTGAGTTTCTTCCAGAGCCTGGTGCTGATGTTGGCTTAATTGTCCACCCTTTTCTCTATGAACAAATTGCTTCACTTCCACATTTGTGCTGTGTTGGTTTGGAGCTTGTCTGTCCTTCCCTGGGATGTCCTTGGCCACATTTCCCATTATCCCTCCTAAGCCACTGCGTTTGCTCTTTCGCTGAACTGCAGACTCCGGTCCACTTAGGCCCAGTGCCTTTCTTTATGTTAGAATCATCAAGGTCATTGAAATTGGATTACTCAGCCATGTGTAGACTTGGCTAACTTCCCTGTATGCAGTGTGTATATATACATCTATAAAAGCAATGCAGGGTGAATTATCTGAATTTAAAAATTCATGAGAAAAATATGATAATACTAAATCAAACATGCTGCTGTTTGGCAGCCAGAGTCACCAAGCCCTCCTGTCCCCGTGACCTACTCTGCTGGTGGCCGGGCAGCCACCATGTGATGGATGACGCTGTGGCATGCCTGTGGTCCGGTGGGCTGGCCGCGCCTGTGGCTCTGTGCCTGATTTATGCTGGCCTTGGAGCCGCATATTGCTCCATGGCATGACGCAGATGCCGGGGCCTGTCCTAGCATGTGGGACCTCAGCCATATCCATCCAGCTCGAACCTTTTTTTTTTCCTCTGAGAATCTCAGTTTAGCTTCTTAGCTTAATTGACCACTAGATGGATTAGGAGCTGCTTAATGATGTCTGAAGCCCACAAGGACTGTTTTGATGGACTCTTGATATGGTTTGGCTGTGCCCCACCCAAATCTCATCTTGAATTGTAGCTCCCATAATTCCCACATGTTGTGGAAGGGACCCGGTGGGAGGTAATTGAATCATGGGGCGGCTTCCTCCATACTGTTCTCGTGATAGTGAATAAGTCTCACGAGATCTCATGGTTTTAAAAGGGGAAACCCTTTTCGCCTGGCTCTCATTCTCTCTCTTGCCTGACACCAATGTAAGACGTGCATTTCGCCTTCTGCCATGATTGTGAGGCCTCCCCAGCCATGTGGAACTGTGAGTCCACTACACTTTGTTCTTATAAATTACTTAGTCTCAGATATGTCTTTATCAGCAGCATGAAAACAGACTAATACAACTCTCAAGGAGGGAAGAGAGTCCCCCTGTCCCCCTGGTGCCTCTGTGGGTCAATGCTGCCCTTCACTGAGGTCCTTTGAGTATGTGCTCTGCATTTTCCCAGGCCCAGGAAAGCAATGTGCAGAGAGAAAGCACCTGTTCCGCCTTGAAGAATCTCAGATCTGGGTGGGAGGCAGGATGCCCAGGGGCAAGAGTGACACTTCCTAACAATAGAGCTACAGGAGGAGCTGGCACCGTTAAACACGACCTGCTTCTTGCAGAAAGTCAAGGAAACATTCCAAGAAAACATCTCGGACGTGCTTCTCCTTGGAATAGGAGAGAGGCACTGTTGTTTCTGTAGGGAAGTTGGATGGGGCCTCTCTGAAAAGAGGTAATTTGGAGGATTCCAGTTATGATAGGATACAGAGTTGTCTTGTATATTCTGGGAAGAAGGGAAATTGCATCCTGCCCTTGTCCAGTAACAGGCAGTGGGGAAAAGGGTAGCAATGCTTTCGGGGCCCAGGAGGCCTGTTTGCTGCAGCTGCACGATTCATGAGCAGCTCCTTCCATTATCCCTTATATTCTGTGGGGAGGGAAGAGGTAAGGCCAGTTACATGGTTGCTGCCTGATTATCGGCCTGGCTGCCCAAAGGAAGTCCCCCAGGCCCCTCTGGCCTTCCTCTCAACCAACCTGCCAGGTATTTGCTTTTCTGCCTAATTCAATTATGCCTCAGTGTGAACATTTTCTGCCTAGGCTTGGTCAATCTGTAGGGACCTCTCTTGGTACTTGACATAGTCAGTTGCCTGACTGCAAACCAGGCCTACCGTGGATAGAAAGAAAAGGGAGTTGTGACAGTTGTCAGGAAGATTTCTCTGTGGAAGTGGCTGGTGTTTTTCTGGGCAGAAACTTTGTGGAGGGAACAAGCATTTAATTAAAAAGCAGACTGGACGCAGTGGCTCCCACCTGTCATGCCAGCACTTTGGGAGGCTGAGGCGGGCAGATCACCTGAGGTCAGGAGTTCGAGACCAGCCTGACCAACATGGTGAGACCCCATCTTTACTAAAAATAAAAAATTAGCTGGCGTAGTGGCACATGCCTGTAATCCCAGCTACTCAGGAGGCTGAGGCAGGAGAATAGCTTGAATGTGGGAATTGGAGGTTGCAGTGCACTGAGGTTGTGCCACTGTACTCCACCCTGGGAGACAGAGCAAGACTCTGTCTCAAATAAATAAATAATTAAATAACTAAAATAAGAAACAAAACAAAAAGAACTATGACTGTTTTTTTGAGCACCTAGTATGTGTCTGGTATTGGGCTAATTCCTTAGTATCCATTGCTTCTTTCTCATCTCATAACAATCCTGGCCAGTCACGGTAGCTCGCATCTGTGATCCCAGCACTTTGGGAAACAGCAGTGTGAGGATCACTTGAGCCCAGGAGTTCAAGACCAGCCTGGGCAACATGGTGAAACCCCATCTTTACAAAAAATACAAAAATTAGCTGGATGTGGTGGTGTGTGCCTGTAGTCCCAGCTACTTGGAAGGCTGAGATGGGAGGATCACCTGAGCCTGGGAAGTTGAGGCTGCAGTGAGCCATGATGGCACCATGGCACTCCAGCCTGGGCGACAGAGTGACCCTGTCCCAGAAAAAAAAACAAAACAAGCCAATCCTGGCAGGTGGGCACTGTTATATTTGCTGTTGCAAATGGGGAAACTGAGGTTGGGAGAGGTCAAGTACCTAGGCCACAGGGACTTTCAGAAGTAGATGCCAGGGGACTTCACTTGGTAGAGCTGGACTTTCTGACCCAAAACCCATGCCTATAATTTGGGGATTTGCCATCCTGTCTTGTAGAGGTTCTGAGAGCTCCACAGTTCTGATTGTGGAGTCTTGAGTGACAGGGAAGTTGCAGAGTTGCAGCCTGAGGTCTGTGGTGGAGCTGGGAAGGAATATTTGCAAGACACTTCCATGCTCAGCACCTTCCTTGGGCTTCTCCAAGTTGCCAATCTCTGCTGCCTAGGCTCAAGCAATTCTCGTGCCTCAGCCTCCCGAGTAGCTGGGACTACAGGCACACAATACCACGCCCGGCTAATTCTTTCTTATTTTAATAGAGATGGGGTTTTTGCCATGTTGGCCAGGCTGTTCTCGAACTTCCGACCTCAGATGATCCACCCACCTCCACCTCTCAAAGTGCTGGGATTACAGGCATGAGCCACCGCGCCTGGCCTCCAAGTTGCACTTCTAATTTAGATTCTGTCCTCTAATCTTGGTCAATATAGATGTTTTAGGAGTCACCAGTGTTCCTCATGTGTTTTTATTGGGGCCTATTACACAATGAGTGCTGTGATGGTTAATTTTGTGTGTCAGCTTGACTGGGCCACAAGGTGCCCAGATATCTGGTCAGATATTCTGGTTGTTTCTATGAGGGTGTTTTTGGATGAGAAGAACCTTGAAATCAGTAGACTGAGTGAAAGAGATTGGCCTCGTCTCTCCTCCTCTCCTTTCAGTTGAAGGCCTGAATGGAACAAAACTCTGGCCCTACCCCTGAGTGAGGGGGAATTTCTCCTGCCTGACTGTCTTTGGAGCTGGCACATCACTTTTTTCCCTCCTGCTTTCAGCCTTGGACTGGAACTCCACCATTGCTCTCCTAGTTCTCCAGTTTGCCAGCTGCAGATCTTCAGATATGTTAACCTCCATAATCATATGAGCCAATTCCTTATGATAAATCCTTTATGCAGATATATACATGTGTGTTGTGCATATATGTACATATGTATAGATTCTGTCTATCATGAGAACCCTGACTAGTACAAGCACTCATCCCTGGTCACTGTCCACCTCCTCATTTCTCAGGCCGGCAGGCATCTGACCAACATTCCTGCAGATGCTTCAGGGAAACACATGAGCCACAGTCTCTTCACTTCCATTTGCTTTTGCTCCTCTTATCTCCGAACTCACAGCTCAGTTTTTAACACATTCAGACCATTCTCATATTCTTCCTCCTTTATTCTAGTTTATTGATCTTAAGAGAATTTCTTTCCTCTTTCTCTACTTTCTCCATTTTTCTTTCCTTTTTTCCTTCCCCTTGCTTTTCTTCCTTT
This sequence comes from Nomascus leucogenys, assembly GCF_006542625.1. NCBI lineage: Eukaryota > Metazoa > Chordata > Mammalia > Primates > Hylobatidae > Nomascus > Nomascus leucogenys. Next base: position 16,825,489 of record NC_044405.1, on the reverse strand, counting down.
TTTTAATTTTCTTGAGACAGAGTCTTGCTCTGTTGCCCAGGCTGGAGTGCAGTGGCATGAACACAGCTCACTGCAGGCTTGACCTCCTGTGCTCAAGCAGTCTTCCCACCTCAGCCTCCTGAGAGCTGGGACTACAGGTGCACACCACTACACCCTGCTAATTAAAAAAAAAATTTTTTCCCAGTTGCTAGCAGCTATAGTAAAATAAAGAAAGAAAAATTTTGTAGAGTTGGGGTTTCCCTTTGTTGGTTAGGCTGGTCTCGAACTCCTGGGCTCAAGTGATCCCCTTCCTCAGCCTCCTAGAGTGCTGGGATTACAGGTGTGAGCCACTGTGTCTGGCCTACTTTTCCATCTTTCTTATTATCCTACCGTATCCTGTCCTACTTTAAGGCCCATAATGGCCGTAATAATTGTGGTTCATAGTGGTAAGAATGATACTGATATCATTTGTCTTAACACAAAATCCCTGACAGTAAACAAAACCAATGGTTTTGCAAACCAGAATTTCCAAGAATGTCTCCAGCTTCCCTACTTTCTTCAAAGTAAATCTTTTCTTTAAGATGAATAAAGTATTTCTATTTGAACTTTACTGTTTTGCTTTTACTGCAAGATTTGCAACTTTTCTGTGCTTAGCATTTGTTTTCACTGAAGATGTGCAGCACATTGATAACATTTTGCACGAAAAGGCTCTGGTGGGTTGGCTGAGAGTGGCCCGGCTGCTGCTATGGTGCCTGCCACTGTGGCTAGAGGTCTTCCTTGTTCTATTTCCTGTTTGTGGTGAGTGATTATCTCCCATCGTTATGTCAGGGACATATGCTTTGTGTTTCTTTTCTGGTTTCTTTGCCTTCTCTACATCTTTCGTATTCATACTTCATCACTCTCCCTGGCCTTCTCTCAGTAGTGCCCATAAATGCTGACCTTGCAGTCCACCATGAAAGTGTGGTGTGTAAGTTTTCAGTGTGTAAAGTTTCACTGGAAGCTCAGTGTGTTCTCTGAAAGTGATCACCAGTGAATCTTAGCATGAGACAGATGGAATTATGCATGCTGCCTGCTGCCTGTGCCCCAGAATGGCTGGGTCATGAGGCATGATGTAGCCAGGACTTACATACCTATCTTAAGTAGAAAGCAACTAGAGCTTGCTTCTATTTTTCAGCTGCAGAAATTTCAGCCAATGGTAGGGTTAGTTAAAAAACAAACACAGTGGCGGGGCGAGGTGCCTCCCACCTATAATCCCAGAACTTTGGGAGGCCGAGGCAGGTGGATCACCTGAGGTTAGGAGTTTAAGACCAGCCTGGCCAACATGGTGAAACCCTGCCTCTACCCAAAATACAAAAATTAGCTGGGCGTGGTGGCGGGTGCCTGTAATCCCAGCTACTCAGGAGGCTGAGGCAGGAGAATAGTTTGAACCTGGAAGGCGGAGATTGCAGTGAGCTGAGATCATGGTACTGCACTCCAGCCTGGGCAACAATAGCAAAACTCCATCTCAAAAATAAAAAAATAAAAATAAAAACAAACAGAGTCCTCAAAAAACCAAAAGCAAAACCATGAAACCAACCTTCCCAAAACCCAAATGTTAAAATACAACCAACAAAACCCCAATCTCTCTTTTATCATCTCTCCTCCCCTCCTCCCCCTGGCTGTACTCATGTCCCTGAGTCAGAGAGGGCTGTTAAAATGTAATGGGTAGAGTCCGCTCCAGGAAACAATGGTGGATAGTCTTGAATAAACTCTTGAATTTTACAAGGATTAGGGATCTCCTGGGTCTCCTGATGAAGAGAACAGGTCTTTGGATACTGCCTGCAGTTTGAGTGCCTGAGATTTCTGCAGGGTAGGCAGTGAGAGGTGAGCATTTGGGGTGATAGAATTCCGTGCAATCACCAGTGAGCTGTGTCCCTATTAATTGGAATTATAGACGACATCCAGAATGGCAAGTGGGAATATAACATCTCCTGGATTTACTGGATTATTTTCCACAAAGTTTGGAACTTACATAAAGGAGTCTTTTGGAGTGGCCATTGCCCCTCTTTCAGCAAAACCAGAAGAAATGTCATACAGAAGAACCGTGGTTAAAGAAGAACCGTGGTTAAAGAACATTCTGAAAGACACACGTATTAAACAGAGTAAGGCTGGTCTTAGCATTACAGAAGGTTGAAGCCAGCAGGGGCACAATAATACAATGAGCCTAGATTCTTTATTTTTATAGATTTAAAAACAAAACCTGAGGCCTTGGAGTTTCCATGTCTTGCTCAAAGTCAAGATTCACTCATCATCATAGACTGTTTCTCACATTAGCCTGTGACATTTGATGTTGTATCTCATATGCTAGGAGACATTTCCCACAGAAACATTATCTACTTGTTACTGGGCATAAAATTGCCTGTAGCAAAAGCAGTAGTTGTCTTTGCATTCTGTTATTTCTTTCTTTCTTTTTTTTTTTTTTGAGATGTAATTTTGCTCTTGTTGCCGAGGCTGGAGTGCAATGGCACGATCTCAGCTCACTGCAACCTCCGCCTCCCAGGTTCAAGCAGTTCTCCTGCCTCAGCCTCCCAAGTAGTTGGGATTACAGGCATGTGTGACCACACACGGCTAATTTTGTATTTTTAGTATAAATGGGGTTTCACCATGTTGCTCAGGCTGGTCTCAAACTCCCGATCTCAGGTGTTCCACCCACCTCAGCCTCCCAAAGTGCTGGGATTACAGGCGAGAGCCACCGCACCTGGCCTGCATTCTCTTATTTCTTAGAAAAGTTTGCTGACTTTTTAAAAAAAATTGTCACATATTTAATGGCAGACTGCAGTTCTTTGGATATTGGATCATTATTTGCTGAGGTCCTGATAATTAGTCCAGTCTCATTTCCCTCAAGCTGACAAATTTTGCTTCATGCCTTATGGGGAATGTAAGTATGAAATTAATATTGTAGCAATTAGTCATCTATCCCTCATTTTTTTCTAGTAAATTCCCAGAGCACAAACATGAAATTCATCAGATCCAACCCCTTATGCTTAAAAACCATTGTGGCATTCTAGATATTTTACCCCTCCTTTGAAATAGAATGCAATAAGGAATTTAACAGAAACTTTCAGTAGAAATTTACTGATTTATTTTTAAATCAGGAAGCTGTATTTCTCAACAGCTGTTTTCTTGTGTGGTTGCAGGCTGACTCAGCGCCACGCTGTGAATGACAGAACAGCCAGTGCAAATTCTAAATTTTAGTGCCTCTACTTAAGAGTGCATTAAAGTTGTTTGATAACTGCTGCTGTAATTTCCGTGGGACAGCTTATCTTTAATGCTGTTCATATAAACACAGGTCTCACTGCTGGGAGCTACAGAGGTTAGAATTGATTTTCATGAAATTTTTTACTTAATGAAATGTCATCAATTTCTATCCTCCTGGATATTTTAATTTGAGACCAAAGAGGGTCTAAGGATGAACTGCAGCTTTGCTTTGGCTTTGAGAGGCTGCCTCCCATGAGGTTCAGCTTTTATGGAACATGTTCTAAATGACTTGAATGGAAGCCAGCTCTGTCTGATGTTTTATATTATGTAACCAGTCAGATTTATATTGCATACAATGAATTTCAAATTCCAGTTTTTAGGGATTTGCAGGAGGAATAGGGATACTCTGAGCTTATTTGAGAATGAAAACTTGGAAAACCACAATAGTTCAGGGCTCATTGTAGAAACTGTGGCTATAAAATATGATTCTTTTTGCCTCTAATAAATATCAGAAATTATATTTCAGAAGCTAAAAGAGATTCACCACTGATGGACCACAGGAGTCTGGTATCAGGGGATTTTATTCTAGTGGTGGTTGTGGGTCAGGTGAGACTTCTTACATGAGGGCATTTAAACTGGTCCTTGATGGTCAAGGAGGGCTTCAACAGGCAGATTTGCAAGGAAGGCAAGAGAGGCTAAAAAGCAGGAGAATGCATCAAAAGAATATTAACACTTAGCTCTGCATGATAACATTTAAAAAACCATGAAAATATCAGATCTTTCCTTAAAAGGAAAAGAATTATACCACTGACATAGCAGCATGGTCCATAGACTCTGAACCTAATTCTATAAAGCATTTTGGGTTATGGGCACATCTCTACTGTAATTGTCTTGTGGGAAGATGTTGCCTCCCCTACTTCCCATGCTTTTATAATATCTGGGGAGCTGGCCCTGATATGTCTGTTCATTATTTCTTGTCTGTTACTAGGGGGTTTAATTATTCCCAATGACCAAAGCAGCTGGAGAGTCCAACAGGCCTGGCCTTGTCCCACATTGGGCACTTTTGTAACCCATTCCTTTCCATCCTCTTTTCCCTTTGTTTTTTTTCAGAGTTAAAGTTGTAAAATGAAACTCCACAGTCCAAGGTTTCTACTTTTCAGGCAGATACACTTTCTGTGGAAATTGCTCCAAGGCAGTTCAAAGTTGCTTTCAATCCTGGGTAACATGTACGTAGGAGCCGTATTGCAATTTGGTATTTAATACACTAGTTCATTGAAACACTGGATCCAACCTGACCAATCCCTGGGGACTTCTTCAGGTCCTGGCCGTCTCATATTTGCATATGTGACCTGATGCACGGTCATTCTCCTTCCTCAGCTTATTTTTCTTTCTAAATCTTAATGAGCTTGTTAAAGACAGAATTCCAGACCCGTACCTTGACAATAATTCCCTCCTTGATGAAACTGTAGTCAGGCTCCTCTGAGCCCTCTTTTTGACTAGGCGGTGACCCTGGCCCCATCCTCTCTTTGGCCTATCCCTTCCAGTCTTAGCAAAGAATCCTGCTAGGTTATCCTCTCATTCTTGATATCTGACCACCCTTGATACTCTGATCAAGTTCCTCATTTTCCACCTTTGATGTGTAAGTCCTTGGCCTGTCTTTAGCAAGAATTCTGTTAGACCAGTTTTGCAAGATTGCAGGAATCTCCCAGCCGGGCGTGGTAGCTCACGCCTGTAATCCCAGCGCCTTGGGAGGCTGAGGCGGGTAGACAACTTGAAGTCAGACGTTCCATACCAGCCTGGCCAACATGGTGAAACCCTGTCTCCACTAAAAATACAAAAATTACCCAGGCATGGTGGCATGCACCTGTAGCCTCAGCTACTCAGGAGGCTGAGGTAGGAGAATCACTTGAGCCCAGGAGGCGGAGGTTGCAGTGAGCCAAGATCGTGCCACTGCACTCCAGCCTGGGCAACAGAGGGAGACTCCGTTTCAAAAAAAAAAAAAAAAAATCTCCCTACTCCTGATGTTACGTCTTAGTAATTGTCCATTGACTGACCCTCTCAGCTTCACTCCTTGGCTGTAAGTTCCCACTTGTCCTTGCTGTGTTTGGAGTTGAGCTTGATCTCTTTTCCCTGTTACAATACCCTTATTGTTTTATTTATATATATATATATGTAACAAATATATATATAAATATATATAACAAATATATAAATATATATAACAAATATATGTAAATATATAACATATATATATAAATATATATAACAAATATATAAATATATATATAACAAATATATAAATATATATAACAAATATATAAATATATATATAACAAATATATATATACATTTGTTTGTTTGTTTTGAGATAGGGTCTCATTTCATTGCCCAGGCTGGAGTGCAAAGGCACTGTCTCAGCTCACTGTAATTCCCACCTCTTGAGCTCAAATGATCCTCCCACCTCAGCCTCCTGAGCAGCTGAGACTCCAGACATGTGCCACCCTGCCTGGCTAATTTTTGTATTTTTTTTTTGTAAAGATGGGGTTTCACCATGCTGCCCAGGCTAGTCTCGAACTCCTGGGCTCAAGTGATCCACCCACCTTGGCCTCCCAAAGTGCTGGGATTACAGGCACGAGCCACCATGCTCAGCAATAGTTTTGAATCAAGTCTTCATTACTCTTTTAATGTGTCAGTTTTTTTCTTCAGTGACCTCCAGATCTTACTTGCTATATCTAAGACAGGAAGCCTGTATATTAGGTACGGAAGGCTCACTCCTGGAACAAGTGCTGGGATTACAGCCACGAGCCACCATGCTCAGCAATAGTTTTGAATTAAGTCTTCATTATTCTTTTAATGTGTCAATTTTTTTCTTCAGTGACCTCCAGATCTTACTTGCTATATCTAAGACAGGAAGCCTGTATGTTAGGTAGGGAAGGCTCACTCCTGGAACAAAGTCTGAAATTACAGTGGCTTAACCCAACAAAAGGTTATTTCTTGTCCACATAAAAGTTCTTTACCAAATGGTGATTCCAGGACCCAGGCTCCTTCCATATTGTGGCTCTGCCATCGCCAACTTGTACCTTCCAACGTTGCCATATTCCTGGGACTCAAGTCCTAGAAGGGGAAAGAGCTTGCAGGTTTGTGAGAGGGAAAGACACATCTTTCCCACTCACATTCCTTATTGGCTAGAGTCAAGCCATGCAGCCACATTTAAGAAGGAATGAGTTTGTTGAATACCAACACATGAATCTGCATTTTAAACAAGTGTCACATGTGATTCTTAGGCAGGGGGATGCTTGGGCCACACCTTGGTAAATGCTGTTTATAATATTTGCTAAGTTCCTTCCAACCCTAATGGGCCATGATTCTGTTGTGCTGTGACTTTTCACATGGAAAAAGGCAAGCATTTCCCTCTAAGATGAAAAGAGAAATTGAACCAGTAAAATCACAATGGATTCTTCCCATATCCTGAGTTCATAAAAGCATGGTGACCTGTTAAGACCAGCTGATTAAATAGGCACCATAATCATCTTGCTGTGACTCTTCTGCTCTGGGAACCCACTGAGATATTACCTTATGTGTTTCCTTCCATGGTGGGGTGCTGGGAACTAGAATGGGGAACACAGAAAATGTAAATGCTTGTTTTCCTCTGCAACTAATTAAAGTGGACAGTTTACCACTTCATTTGTCTTTTTTTGTTTTTTTTTTGAAACGGAGTCTCCCTCTGTCACCAGGCTGGAGTGCAATGGCACGATCTCGGCTCACTGCAACCTCTGCCTCCCTGGTTCAAGTGATTCTCCCACCTCAGCCTCCCCAGTAGCTGGGATTACAGGCACACGCCACCACACCCAGCTAATTTTTGTATTTTTAGTAGAGACGGGGTTTCACCATGTTGGCCAGAATGGTCTCGATGCTCTGACCTCGTGATCTGCCCGCCTCAGCCTCCCAAAGTGCTGGGATTACAGGCATGAGCCACTGTGCCCAGCCATTTGTCTTTCAATCCATTGGAAATCTAAAGGTTTTCTTAACCTATTCTGCTAAGAATCACTGATCTGGGACCAGGACAACCCTGATAGCATCTGTATTAACTTGGTCATTTGTGTTGTGACTTTTTTTTAAAGGCCAAGAATTTAGGTTTATTTTGTGTCAGGAATTAGGCTATAATCAGATATGTGGGGCTTGGGGATTGGGGGAGTCAGCAGTGTGGTGATCAGATTTTCTTAATTCCACTAAGGACTAGGTAAGAAGAAATATTTGGACCTGCATGAGATGTAGTTTGAGCACACTGAAATTATAAGGGAAGCTAGATTGTGAATACAGCCTTTGAGTGAGACTTTTTCTGAGTTTCTCATTTCTTAACACCTTGCCAGCTAAGCTTCTGGCAAATATGACACAAGCTGTTGGATGCTTTCTCGATTGAATATGGTTCTGACATCACACAATACTAGCTAACATTTGTAGAATACTTACTGCATATGGCTTTTGTTATTCTCTTATTTCTTCATCCTAACAACACTAGGAGGTATGAGTACTATTTTATCCCTGTTTTACCAAACGAGGGAAACTGAGACACAGAGAGGTTAGGTAACTGCAAGGTTACATTGCTGGTGATCAAGACCCTATTGACAATCGGAAGCATCAGCCATCCATGGTTTTGTTCCATCTCAGTCTGGTTTGTTCTACACTAGCCGTTATATTCTTAGACAACCAGTGGTTCTTCGAGAGAGCCCTCCCTCTTTTTTAAACATAGATTACATGGTTCAGCAGAAAGTGGTTCTATTTCCTTTCATGATAATTATGGTTTCTGGGTTAGCACTCAGTGCTGCCAACTTTTTGAGGATGTGGGTAAAGTAAGTTCTATTTCTTACCAGCGTTTGATGGCGTACAGCGTGCTTGGATAGAATAGGAAGCTTATACATATTAATGACTGGTCAACTGTAGTTTCTTCCGGGGATCATTTCGTAGGATGTTACAATCAAATGCATGTTAAAGAATACAATACTGTATGGGCGTGGTGGCTCATGCCTGTAATGCTAGCACTTTGGGAGGCCAGTGCGGGTGAATCACTTGAGGTCAGGAGTTCAAGACCAGCCTGGCCAACATGGTGAAACACTGTCTCTACTAAAAACACAAAAATTAGATGGGTGTGGTGGTGCATGCCTGTGATCCCAGCTACCCGGGAGGCTGAGGCACAAGAGTCGCTTGAACCCAGGAAACGGAGGTTGCAGTGAGCCGAGATCATGCCACTGCACTCCGGCCTGGGTGACAGAGTAAGATGCCATCTCAAACAAACAGACAAACAAAAACAAAGAATACAATGCTTTTAAGGTTTCTGTTATTCTTCTGTGGGTTCAAGGGAAGATGGCATTGGGTCTGGGTCTCTTGGGGCCAAGTCTAGTTTTAATCACTGTTGCCACCCCCTGTTCCTGTTTAGCTGCCTCTGGTGAGGTGGTGGGGACGGCAGGCTGCCCTTCCCCAACCTGTGGCAGACATCCCCAATCAACGGTAGCACTTTCCCCCGCATGATATCAGGTAATCGCTACCAAGTGATTATAGTCAGCGTGTTAATGTAATTGAAACTGAATTCTCACAGCTCTAGTGGATCTCATCCTTGCCTTTATTATCAAATAAGTAAATGATCAATTTAGATTATTGTTTCTCAACTGGGGATGAAACTGCCTTCTAGGAGACAGACAGTTGGCAATGTCTAGAGTTGGTTTTGGCTGTCATAATGGGGTTGTTGTGGGTTGCTACTGGCATCCCAGTGGATGGAGGCCAGGGATGCTGCTAAACATCCTACAATGCACAGAACTTCTCTCTTTCCCTGTGACAATGAATTATTCAGCCCAAAATGTCAATAGCACTGAGACTGAGACTTTTGACCTTTGGAGGGTTTCTTAACAGGTAATTGGTAGTAAGAAGTGGGATACAAAAGAGGACTTGGGGGAGAGAGCAGGACACATGCAAGAAAAAGAGGGAAAAGGGTTACATCATAACAGGTTAGCTTATGGTACGTTTGTGCACAGATCTTTTCATTCTCTCCAGTGCCCTATTTGACAAACACAGCACAGAGTGTCAGCTCATGGAAAAGATCACAAATATGCTGGGTGCAGTGGCTCACACTTGTAATCCCATCACTTTGGGAGGCTGAGGTGGGTGGGTCACTTGAGGGCAGGAGTTCGAGACCAGCCTGTCCAACATGGCGAAACCCTGTCTCTACTATAAATACAAAAATTAGCTGGGCATGGTGGCAGGCACCTGTAATCCCAGCTACTTGGGAGGCTGAGACAGGAGAATCACTTGAACCTGGAAGGCGGAGGTTGTGGTGGGCCCATATCATGCCACTGCACTCCAGTCTGGGCAACACAGTGAGACTCTGTCTCAAAAAAAAAAAAAAAAAAAGATCACAAATATGCAATTACATATGTGCGGCCTAGTAACATGGTCACGTCTTGGGACCTTTTGTTGTCTTGTGCTTAAGGGGTTAGTTAGTAAAAAGTAGTTGATGAGGGTAGCTGCTCCATTCATGAATTCCTGCACCATCATCTTGGAAAGGTTAACCTCTTACTAAGAAAGCAAGCTGAGATAATTTTGTGAATGTTCAACTACCAGAGATGATCTCACTGTCCAAAAAGAAAGAAATGGTTAAGTAAGTTATGGAATATCCATATGTATTAGTCTGTTCTCACACTGCTATAAAGAAATATCTGAAATTTGGTAATTTATAAAGAGAAGAGGTTTAATGGGCTTATGGTGCTCCAGGCTATACTGGAAGCATGGCTGGGGGATCTCGGGAAACTTACTTTCATGGCAGAAGGTGAAGCGGGCAACTCTTACATGGCCAGAGCAGGTGGAAGAGAGAGAGGGTGGAGGTGCTGTACACTTTCAAACAACCAGATCTTGTGAGAACTCACTCACTATCATGAGAACAACAAGGGGGATGTCCACCCTCATGATCCAGTCACCTCCCACCAGACCCTTTCTCCAACATTGGGGATTATACTTCAACATGAGATTTGGGTGGGAACACAAATCCAAACCATACCACCTTATTATGTAGTTGCTTTTTTTTTTTTTTTTTTTGAGACAGGGTCTCTGTCACCAAGGGTAGAGTGCAGTGACACAATCATGGTTCACTCCAACCTCAACCTCCCAGGGTCAATTGATCCTCCTACCTCAGCCTCCCTGAGTAGCTGGGATTACAGGTGCCTGCCACCATGTCCAGCTAATTTTTGTACTTTCAGTAGAGACGGGTTTCACCATGTTGCACAGGCTGGTTTTGAACTGGGCTGAAGCAATCCTTAGGATTACAAGTGTGCACCAGTGTGCCCAGCCATAATATTTTAGTGACATGGGAGTATGTTTAAGATATTGGATATAAAATAAATTAGATCAATAACTATGTATAATATAGCTTAACTTTGATATATTTACATTAAAAATAGACTGGAAACCTATAGTCTGAACAGTGGAGAACTATTTTCTCCATAATGTGATATTTTACTAAATTTTTTCTTTTACAAAGACATTACTTTTGAGATGAGAAAAAAGTAAATATTGCGGAATTTGCTACAGTGGTGAAGTTTTTATATTGTATCGTTTTTTATTTTTATTTTTATTGTTGAGATGGAGTCTCACTGTGTCACCCAGGCTGGAGTACAGTGGAGTGATCTCAGCTCACTGCAACCTCCACCTCCTGGGTTCAAGCGATTTTCCTGTGTCAGCCTCCCGAGTAGCTGGGATCACAGGCATGCACCACCACATGCAGCTAATTTTTGTATTTTTAGTAAAGATGGGGTTTCACCATGTTGGCTAGGCTGGTCTCAAAACTCCTAACCTCAGACGATCTGCCTGCATTGGCCTGCCAAAGTGCTGGGATTACAGGTGTGAGCCACTGCTCCTGGCCTATATTTTTTAAAATTAATTAATTAATTAATTAATTTTTATTTGAGACCGAGTCTCGCTCTGTCACCCAGGGTGGAGTACAGTGGTGTGATCTCCATTTCGGCTCACTGCAACCTCTGCCTCCCAGGTTCAAGCAATTCTTGTGCCTCAGTCTCCTGAGTAGCTGGGATTACAGGCATGTGCCACCAAGCCTGGGTAATTTTTGTACTTTTAGTTGAGATGGGGTTTCACCATATTGGCCAGGTTGGTCTCAAACTGCTGACTGCCTGCCTCAGTCTCCCAAAGTGCTGAGATTACAGGCATGAGCCACCGCACCTGGCTCTGGCGTATACTTTGGATAAATAAATTTATCTTTTGGGAACAAGAGTCCTTTGCTTATTAAGTGGCTGCCATGTGCCAGAGGCAGTGGTGGACACTGGTGATTGAATGACATGTGTATATTACACGGTGCTTGTCCTTGGAGGAGCCTGCAGTCTATAGTGGAGGCTGATAAATGAATAGATAGATCCCACCATAGTGCAGTAAGTGTTGCTGTAGGGATGAGAATAAAGTTCTATGGGACAATAGAGGTTGAATAGCCAAGTTTCTTCACAGATACAAAATGAGGCTTTATGGAGGAGGTGGCATATGTGAAGGATCTTGTCTTAGTTTTGGGCTGCTATAACAAAATATCATAGACTGCGTAATTTATAAACAATATAAGGTTATTTGGCTCATGATTCTGGATGCTGGGAAGTCCAAGATCAAGGGGCTGCATCTGGCAAGGGCTTTCTTGCTGCCCTGATGCAAGGCATCACATGGTGAAAGAGAGTGAGAGAGAACAAGAAGGGGCCGAGCTTGCTTTTATAACGAACCCACTCCCGATTCAGTGACATTAATCCATTCATGAGAGCAGAACCCTCTTGATCTAGTTACCTCTTAAAGGTCCCACCTGTCAACATTGTTGCATTGGAGATTAAATTTCTAACCCTTGAATGTTGGGGAACATATTCAAACCATGGCAGATCTTGATGGCAGTGTAGAAGTTTATGAACCAAAGAGGGGCCAAGAAACACTAGGCCAATTTTTCATTTGCTTTCTGTAATATGAATGGGAGCTGCCTACTTAGTTTCATCACATAATCTATAAATTGCTGTGTGAATGAAAATTAGTACTATTGTCATTAGTACTACATGCAGCAAACGTGTGTGAATGATGCAGGGCTCAAATTCCACTGGGCCTTTTTATATGAAAATTAGATTCATCAATTTCCTGGAATTAATTAAAATCTTGTTTACAACAATTGACAAGGCATCTTGTGACCTTATAAGCATGTATCTTTAGAGTAACTTTAAAGTTACTCTATAAACATGTATCTTTAGAGTAACTTTAAAGTTACTCTATAAACATGTATCTTTAGAGTAATTCCTGGGTGCATAAAATAAACCCTTTTTATCTTCTTGCCTTAAACTTGAAGACGAAGAGCGTTTTAAAGACTAACTTGAATGAAGCAGGATGTTAGTTTTACAGACATGAAGGCTGAGACTGCTGGTGTGCAATGTGGGTTCCAGTGTTCTTCTACAAACAGGTTCAGTTCAGGTAAAGGGGTGGTGTGGCCAGTGGCCCCGAAGTTCTTGGCAAGAACCTTGGGGATCACTCTTAGGGAAGGAAGCCAAGAATCTGCTCAGTACCAAAGACATCTCTGTAGTCTGTTTAGACTGATCTAAACATGAACAGCATATGAATTTAGCAAAGAGGATACATGCTGCCTGAGAGTTTTAACCATAATACTTTATTCATTTACTAAGTAATTAATTAATTCAGTGGTTATTCATTGCATGCCTACTGAGTGCCAGGCCAGAAGTCACTTGTTGGCAAAAGTCTCCCTGGGACATTACAGAGAACTGGGACGGCCAAGCTGTTAACACAGAGATCACCACAGTCCTTGTAGTAGTGCCTCACCCTGGAGGGTCACTGTGTGTCTCACCTAGAGCCTGTCCACACACTCAGAGCTACTGCGTTTGGGACTCAAAAGATGGAAGGTGCAATTAACTATAACGGCAATGAAAACACTCTTGTGGTTAGTTGCAGTGATGGCCTGTTAGGAAGTGAGGAAGTAAAAATTCATTATAAGAGCATGTCTGAATTTTAAAAAGTTCAGCAGTGTTGAGAAGAAATCTTTCCAGCTCTTAACCATGGTCTTCACAATATTCGAGCATAACATGGTATACAAGTGACCATTTGCCATCAAGAAGCAAATGCTTTAGCATGCCCATTTCAAATGGTGGCATGGTTATCTATTTCAGCTTCAACTTCTCAACTCCAGGGCACCACAGGTTCTATTCGAGTTCCCTCTCCCTGTGCTAAGGCCTAGCAGCCGGGACACTGGGGCAGATCATAATGCTCATCTGTTTGGTATTTAGTCTGTTAGAGATCAGTGTCCTGTGCTACCTGTTGTTCAGTGTCTGAAAACCATTGTTTCATAGATTTTGTCCAATTTTTAAATTGTTTCAGGTGGGAGTATAAATCTGGTCCTTGTTACTTCATCTTAGCTGGATGTAGAAGTTCTGCAATATATTTTACAATGCCTTTTTTTTTCTTTAAAAATAGGGATTTAAACACATTTAAACAAATATTTGGACATTTAGGCCAGGCACGGTTGCTGTAATCCTAGCACTTTGGGAGGCCGAGGTGGATGGATCGCTTGAGCTCAGGAGTTTGAGACCAGCCTGGGCAACATGGCAAAACCCTGTCTCTAACAAAAATACAAAAATTAGCCGGGCGTGGTGGCACATGCCTGTGGTTCCAGCTACTTGGGAGGCTGAGGTGTGAGGATCTCTTGAGCCTGGGAGGCGAAGGTTGCAGTGAACCGAGATCAAACCACTGCACTCCAGCCTGGGAGACAGAGCGAGACTTCGTCTCAAAAAAAAAAAACAAAACAAAAGAAGGACATTTAGAAATATTAAGCTTCAGTTATGTGGTAAATTCACGTGTGTGGAATAATATATTCCCTGACAATCTGATCATTAAGTTGTGTCTGTGTATGAGCACTGAGTTAAGATGTTTCAGAGTATAAGTCAATTACCACCCTCATCTTAAAGGATAATTAAAATCTCTCAGCCTCCGAGGGATCAATCCTTTTTTTTGTTTGCTTCCTCTTATTCTTATGTTCTGAGAAATTGTTCTAAAAGAATTATTTGAGTTTCCAGAGTTTGGTATGCATTGCCCTAGCTTCCAACTAAAAGAATGGACCATAAAGCATTATTGCAGTTGAAGTATAAATCTAATTATCTAATTATTCCATTTACTTTCAGAGGTTGTATCTGCAAATGGCATAACTGATGTATTCGTTTTCATTCTCCTTCTACCCAGTTTGCTCAACCTAATCACCTGAATGATGTTAATTTGGGTTTAAGGAACATTTCAGAAGATTTTGGCTGTAAAGAGCAAGGCAAACTTAGCTCTTCTGCATAGCTCTAAATGATACCAATAACTATAAATGGCATCGTTCATCCTGGTGAAGCCTTTCTTACTTTTTAACGGCTAGGATCAAATCTAGGAAGGCTTGGGCGACTCCCCTGCTCTGAAGAGCTCTGGCTCTCAATTTCTCTAGTACCTATTGCTTCAATTGGTTATTTATCTACCTTATGTTGTTTTGGAAATGAAATGAGAGAGACTGAAAAGAGAACACAAAAGGCCTTTACTTCAATGTTGGATAAAGACATACCCACATACATTTTAATTTGTTACATGTTTCCCTTGCAGTTTCATTTGGCATTTCTTTAACTGTAATGCACAGAATATCCCCTCCAATGCCCCTTTAATCATTCATCCAGCCATTAGAGTTGTTTTCCAACATGTAATTCTGATCATTGCCACTCCCCTTTGACGGGAGCGACCACATACAGATTAAAGTCTGATCTTTGTGATACGGCACTTCAGACCTTCCACAGTCTGGCCCCAAATTATTTTCTGCTCCCATCTCCCATCACACATTCTATTTCATCCACAAGGCACATTTCTTGAGACTGCAGGGGCATGTCCTTTAACACCCCTGTGTTTGTTTCTACTGTTTCCCTGGAAAATCTTTCTCACTGTGCCTTCCCCTCCCACTTCATGCATGTTGCCACATCTTTCCAGCCTTTACAAGTGGAGTTGCTTCTCTTCTCTGCATTCCTATGGCTTTTTCACAAACTGGCCGGAGGGTGTGTCTGGGAAGGCCATGGTCACTGTTACCAGGAAGGTAATTTAGAAAGCAGGCCAGATCACCTGAGTCTGGCTCCTCACTTTTGTACTGCCAGCCTGTCATCATTATAGAGGTAGAAACGCAGGGGCAGAATAAAGAGTATGGAAGGGCCAGGTGTGGTGGCTCACGCCTGTAATCCCAGCACTTTGGGAGCCTGAGGTGGGCAGATCATGAGGTCAGGACATTGAGACCATGCTGGCGAACATAGTGAAATCCTGTCTCCACTAAAAATACAAAAATTAGCTGGGCATGGTGGCATGTGCCTGTAGTCCCAGCTACTCAGGAGGCTGAGGCAGGAGAATTGCTTGAACCCGGGAGGCGGAGATTGCAGTGAGTTGAGATTATGCCACTGCACTCCAGCCTGGTGACAGAGCAAGACTCTGTCTCAAAAAAAAAAAAAAAAAAAAAAAGGAATCTTAGATTTTTGACATTTTCACCCCATATTTATTAAAGTTTCCAGATTTCACAAAGATATGATCAAGGAATTAGTCGTAAGATGGCATGTAATTCTGCATAGCATGCGATGTGGCATTCTAGTGATGGCAGCCATATGTATGGGAAAGGATTTTGTTTACAGTCGTTTTGCAGTGCATGTTGCATTTCAGTTGATGGGTCACATACATGATGGTGGTCCCATAAGATTGCATATATGATGGTGGTCTCATATTTTGACTGTATTTTTTTCTTTATTGGGATATGTTTAAATACATGAATACCATTGTATTACTGTTGCCTACAGTATTCAGGACAGTACCATACTGTACAGGCTTTGGCCTACAAGCAATAGGCTGTACCATCTGGGTTTGTCTAAGTACACTCTCTGGTGTTCGTACAGTGATGTAATTGCCTAATAGCATTTCTCAGAACGTGTATCTGTTGTTAAGTGATGCGTGACTATATATGACTGTATTTTAAAAAGTAAAATAAATAAAATGATTTCTGAACGATCTTGCACTAAGTGTCAGGTACTGTTCTTGGGCCTTAGGATGCAAGATTGAATAAAAGTCCCCACCTTCACGAGTCTCAGAGTCTAGCTCAGTGGTTCTCCCACTGTGGTTCCCAGACCAGCAACATCAGCATCATCTGGGAACTTGCTAGAAATGCACGTTCTTGCCCACCCCCACCCACCGCCAATCTACTGAATCAGAAATTCTAGGGGTATAGCCCAACAACTTGAGGTTTAACAAGCCCTACAGTTGGAGAGACGGACACATTCAGTACAGTCTGGTAAGAGCTACTGAACATACGTGGAGTGCATCTCAGAGTAGTTTGGGAGGTGAAGTTGAAGGTGGTGCAGAATTAGGTAGGTCTTCAGATGAGCCAAGTTCAAGTTAAGTCTCAGATGATGAGTCCCCTTCCCTCGGAGAGGAAGGCACAGTGAGAAAGATTTTCCAGGGAAACAGTAGAAACAAACACAGGGGTGTTAAAGGACATGCCCCTGCAGTGTCAAGAAATGTGCCTTGTGGATGAAATAGAATGTGTGATGGGAAATGGGAGCAGAAAATAATTTGGGGCCAGACTGTGGAAGGTCTGAAGTGCCGTATCACAAAGATCAGACTTTAATCTGTATGTGGTCGCTCCCGTCAAAGGGGAGTGGCAATGATCAGAATTACATGTTGGAAAACAACTCTAATGGCTGGATGAATGATTAAAGGGGCATTGGAGGGGACATTCTGTGCATTACAGATAAAGAAATGCCAAATGAAACTACAAGGGAAACATGTAACAAATTAAAATGTATGTGGGTATGTCTTTATCCAACATTGAAGTAAAGGCCTTTTGTGTTCTCTTTTCAGTCTCTCTCATTTCATTTCCAAAACAACATAAGGTAGATAAATAACCAATTGAAGCAATAGGTACTAGAGATATTCAGTGGATAAGGGGGAGAAGGAAAGCATTTTCAAGCCAGGAGACCCATACATGCAGAAGTACAGAACAATCAAAGGGCTTGGTCACCTCTGGGGATGACAATCATTATTACTGTCATTATGTCCTTATTATTACTATTACATATTCTTAAGTCAGGGTTATAAGATGAGCTAAGCTGGCAAGATCAGTCGCCAGATCATGCCAAGAAGTTTGGCTTTTCTTCTGGAAAATAACCAAAGATATATTTAGCAGTGAAATGAAGTAATCATATTTGCAATTCTGTTGCATATATACAAAAAATAGGGCTTTTTTTAAATTAGAAAAATTACTTTATGATACACTCAAAATCTAAGGAGAGTGGAGGAAAAGATACAGAACAATAAGGAATTTAAATGAAGAAAACAATAAGGAATTTAGAACCTAATTCTTAGAAATTCATACAAAATCTTCAAAGAATTTTAATTCTAAAACAAATCCATACAGAAAATCTACAGAAAACTTTAAGAACGGAAGAAACAAAAGCTAACTCAGTTCAGCCTAGACTGAAACTATTTTTATTTTGCAGGTATACTTTGATTTCATCTTTTTTCCCCTTTGTCTGGTCTTTATTATACATAATACATAAGTATAAATGCTAGCTTGATGTTTTTCCCATTTAATGGTAAAAATGGTTATGTTGCAGGTGGCCTTAAATCATTTGTAAATATTCATTTAACAAGTGTTTCCTATTCCATGGGTGCTGCACTGGGGTTTACTTAGCTCTTGTTTGCATGCATGGTAATTATCAGTTAGGGTTCGGTGAGGGGCATGGCAGAGGGATTCATCACGGAGATTCCCCACTGTGCAATATATGTCTGTGTGTGTGTGTGTGTGTGTGTGTGTGTGTGTGTGTGTGTGTATATATATATATATATATATTTTTTTCTTTGAGACGGAGTTTCGCTCTTGCTGCCCAGGCTGGAGTGCAATGGTGCGACCTCGGCTCACTGCAATCTCCACCTCCCGGGTTCAAGCGATTCTCCTGTCTCAGCCTCTGGAGTAGCCAGATTACAGGTACGTGCCACCACGCCCCGCTAATTTTTTGTAGTTTTAGTAGAGACGAGGTGTCACCATGTTGGCCAGGCTGGTCTTGAACTCCTGACCTCAAGTGATCCACCCGCCTAGGCCTCCCAACGTGCTAGGATTACAGGCGTGTGCCACCACGCCCGGCTCCCCCTGTGCAACTTGGGAGCTGAAAGAAGTCTGTGGAAGACTGTTGTCTCTGCCTCTGGCTGGGCCAGGAGTCAAGAAGAAAAGTAGCATGTGGAGTGGGTGGAGCCAGTTCGCCGTGGAGCCCATTTCTGTTTCTTCCACTTCCCATCTGGATGACTGGGAGCGGCACACAGAAGACTCCACGCCCTGGCCGTTGGACTGCACAGTGCCTGACCCAGGAGCCCAAGGGACTGTGGGAGGCTGCAGCCACAGGTGGTGTGTCCCCGCCTAACTCTGCTTGACCTGCTTCTCCCCTCCTGCCTTCACATACTGTGCAAACTCCCCCATGGCTGCCACTTACTCCCTGCCGTCCAGGAGAGGGAATTCTGGGAAATGAGGTCCCACTTAGCTACAGTGGCAGGGCATACCCCTCCCCCTCCCCAGGGGGTACTGACAATTTTTATTCTCTTCCTAGGAAATACTGCAGTGGATGTCTTTATTTCCATGTGCAACATTTTCTAAATCTTGGATCATTTCCTTGGGACAGATTCTCAGAAAAAGAATTAATGGGTCAAAGGTTCTGAATATTTTTGACTCTTTAGATGTTACCAATTTACTTTCCACAAAGGTAGGTTGGCCAGCGCTGTGGCTTACGCCTGCAATCCCATGCAATTCCAACACTTTGAGAGGCCAAGGCAGGCGGATCACTTGAGCCCAGCAGTGCGAGACCAGGCTTGGCAACATAATGAAACCCCGTCTCTACAAAATATACAAAACCCCGCCGGCCGTGGTCGTGTGCACACCTGTGGTCCTGGCTACTCGGGAGGCTGAGGTGGGAGGATGGTGTGAGCCCAGGAGGCGGAGGTTGCAGTGAGTCATGATCGCACCACTGCACTCCAGCCTAGGGGACAGAGTGAGACCCTGCCTTAAACAAACAAACAAACAAACAAACAAAGTTAGGTTGTATCAATTCCGCCACCAGAGTAGGATATGAAGCATGTTATCTTACCTCACCTTGGGTAGTACTGAGCACTGTAAATGCTTTACTTTTCCTTTTTTTGTTGTTGGTTTTTGTTTTTTGTTTTTTGAGACAGGGTCTGGCTCTGTCACCCAGGCTGGAGTGCAGTGGCATGATCTCAGGTAACTGCAGCCTTGACCTCCTGGGCTCAAGAAGTCCTCCCACGTCATCCTCCCCAGTAGCTGAGACTACAGGCATGTGCCACTATGCCTGGCTAGGATTTTTGTATTTTTTGTAGAGGTGGGGTTTTGCCATGTTGCCCAGGCTGGTCTCAAATTCCTGGCCTCAAGCCATTTGCCTGCCTCGACCTCCCAAAGTGCTGGGATTACAGGCATGAGCCACTGTGCCAGGTCTGTCCTTTTACATCTTGAGGTTTCCATTTGAATTGTTTATTTCCAACCTTTAAAGGGAAGAGTTGTGTGTATTGTGTGTATTTATATTTAATTAAATTGACTTTGCGACAAGTAAACATTAGTGGCTTTGAACCTTGAGAGAATTGCTTAATATATATCATGAGTAATAGGTATACCACCCTCTCCTGTCCTGGGGACTTACTAATCATAATAACAATAAAACGAGAAGGTAAATTAGCTGACACATATATAGGAAGGGGTATTAACAAGTGCAGTGGAAGTTAGAAGCTTATTTGGTGCAGAGTTAGTTTGCCACATTCAGTCTTTCCTTCCTTCCTTCCTTCCTTCCTTCCTTCCTTCCTTCCTTCCTTCCATCCATCCTTCTTTCTCTTTCTTTCTTTTTCTTTTTTTTTTGAGACGGAATTTCGCACCTGTTACCCAGGCTACAGTGCAATGGTGTGATCTCGGCTCACTGCAACCTCTGCCTCCTGGGTTCAAGCGATTCTGCTGCCTCAGCCTCCCAAGTAGCTGAGATTACAGGCCACTAGGCCTGGCTAATTTTGTATTTTTAGTAGAGACAGGGTTTCACCATGTTGGTCAGGCTGGTCTCGAACTTCTTACCTCAGGTGATCCACCCGCCTCAGCCTCCCAAAGTGCTGGGATTACAGGCATGAGCCACCGTGCCTGGCCACATTCAGTTTCTATAGAGGATTTTTGGGCTGGTTTTTGGTTGCAAGAAATCGATTATTTGCTTTCTCTTTTTAAAAAGTTTTTCTTTCCCTTTCTACAAGAAGACTGCTTTTAATTTAATGTATTTAAATTTATTTATTGTTTTTGAGATGGGGTATTGCTCTGTTGTCCAGGCTGGAGTGCACTGGTGCGATCACAGCTCACTGCAGCCTCAATCTCCTGGGCTCAAGCAATCCTCCCGCCTCAGCCTCCTGAGTAGCTGGAACTATAGGTGCACACCACCACACCTGGCTATTTTTAATTTTTTTTAAAAATTTTTCATAGATACGAGGTCTCGTTATGATGCCCAGTCTGGTCTTGAACTCCTGAGCTCAAGCAGTCCTCCCACCTCGGCCTCCTAAAATACTGGGCTTATAGGCATTAGCCGCTGCATCTGGCTCCATAATGTTTTAAATTTTAATTGGTGATCTTTAATCTTTTTTAAAATTTATTTTAATTTATTATTATTTTTTTGAGACAGAGTCTTGCTGTGTCCCCCAGGCTGGAGTGCAGTGGCATGATCTCGGCTCACTGCAACCTCCGCCTCCCGGGTTCATGCCGTTCTCCTGCCTCAGCCTCCCTAGTAGCTGGGACTACAGGCGCCCACCACCACGCCTGGCTAATTTTTTGTATATTTTAGTAGAGACAGGGTTTCACCATGTTAACCAGGACGGTCTCGATCCCCTGACCTCATGATCCGCCTGCCTCAGCCTCCCAAAGTGCTGGGATTACAGGTGTGAGCCACTGTGCCCGGCCGATGACCTTTAATCTTAAAGACATAGTATATTGCCAAGGTGGCAGGATTGCTTGAGGCCAGGAATTTGTCCAGCCTGGGCAACATTGCGAGATCCTGTCATTACAGAAAATAAGACATGAGCCAGGCATGGTGGCACACACCTGTAGTCTTAGCTACTCAGGAGGCTGAGGTGGGAGGATTGCTTGAGCCCAGGAGTTGGAGGCTGCAATGAGATATGATTGTGCCACTGCACTTCAGCTTGGGCGACAAACACTATGAATAAAAAAGTAATAATAAAATTAAAATAAAAACTAAAAACACCCACCCCAAACCCCCCCAAAACATAGCATGTTATTAAATATTCTAATTTCCCTCAAGTGCTTGTCTTTACAGCATCTGTCTTGTTGGTTGATGAGGCTCTGGGCCTTACAAATTGCTTTTTCTTGCTGTTCTGATGACTTTTCTTTCTAGTTAATTTTCACTAAGAACTGGCATGGAACCCCAGACTTCATGAAAACCAAAGTTAAAAAAACCGTGCTATGACTCTCTGCAAAGCGGAATGTTTGGTCTCTCTTTCAGTTGTAGCTCTTGACATTGTGGCTTACCAAGGGACCTGAGTGAGTTTCTGAATCAGTTATTAGACCACATTCCACTGACTTCTGAGTTTTAAGTCCTATTTCATATTTCCTTTAGAAACAGACCACAGTTGGTTTCTTTCCTTCCCCTGCAATCAAGCAACCAATCCACTGGCCTGATTTTAACATAATGAAGATTTCATTTTCACAAACTGTGGAAGTGAAATATGTATGTTTTCTAACTCAACCTAAAGTGAGCTGAAATGTATTGGCTTGTCATTGTGTGCTTAGATATACTGAAAATAGAATGATCCCATGGAGCCCCAAGTCTGAGAAGGTGGCTTCTCATTTGGGGTGAGGAATGTGATGTAGTTTCATTGCCACCCAGCTACTCAAAGTGTCAAAAAGTGGGCCCTTATGCAAAGACATAAGAATGATACAATGGACTTTGGGGACTCAGGGGAGGAGGAAGGGTGGGAGGTGGGTGAGGGATAAAAGACTACATACTGAGTACAGTGTACAGTGCTCGGGTGATGGGTGCACCAAAATCTCAGAAATTACCACTAAAGAACTTATCCATGTAACCAAAAACCTCCTGATCCCCAAAAACTATTGAAATGGTCTGGGCGCGGTGGCTTACGCCTGTAATCCCAGCACTTTGGGAAGCCGAGGCAGGTGGATCACCTGAGGTCAGGAGTTTGAGACCAGCCTGGCAAACATGGCAAAACCCCATCTCTATTAAAAGTACAAAAAATTAGATGGGTGTGGTGGCGTGTGCTTGTAATCCCAGCTACTTGGGAAGATGAGGCAGGAGAACTGCTTGAACCTGGGAGGCAGAGGTTGCAATGAGCCGAGATCTCGCCATTGCAACCCAGCCTGGGCGACAGAGTGAGACTGTCTCAAAAAGGAAGAGAGAGAGAGATAGAAGAAAGGGAAGGAAGGAAGGAGGGAGGGAGGGAGGGAAGAAGGAAGGAAGGAAGGAAGGAAGGAAGGAAGGAAGGAAGGAAGGAATTGAAATAAAAATTAAAAAAAAAAAAAGCGTACTCCCTGGACCAGTATCATCTAGGAGTTTGTTAGAAATGTGTAATTGCAGACCAACTAAACCAGAATCACAGAATCTGAAGATCCCTAGTTGACTTAAACTCATTTAAGTCTGAGAAGCTGTCTGACCTGCTCGGCACTCAATACCAGATTATCTTTTGCTGCCATCCACTTACCTCTTGGCAGGGCTGTGTTTTGGGAAGACTCAGACCTGTGGAGTGACCTCCATTTTATTGATCTGTGTACTGATTGGTCCTGCTGAGATTTGTTAAAATTCTTGAAATTCCTTGGAAGCAGTGACTTGGGCCTCTCTGATTTCTCCATTGTGAAGTCTGAGCAAGCAGCCTGCATTCCCTTCCATCTGTGCATTCCACTGGGTCTGGGAAGGGCCACCGTGGAAGAGAGTTCAGGATGGGAGTTAGGAGACTTGACTTTGGATTTTAAAAAATTGTTTATTTTTAATTACTGTAAAATAATATAAAATTCACCATCTTAGCTTTTTTGTTTTGTTTTCTTTTTTTTGTTTGAGACGAAGTCTTGCTCTGTTGCCTGGCCTGGAGTGCAGTGGTGTGATCTTGGCTCACTGCAACCTCTGCCTCCCCAGTTCAAGCGATTCTCCTGCCTTAGCCTCCCTAGTAGCTGGGATTGCAGGCATGCACCACCTCACCCAGCTAATTTTTGTATTTTTTAAGTGGAGACGGGATTTTACCATATTGGTCAGGCTGGTTTCGAACTCCTGGCCTCAAGTGATCCGCCTGCCTTGGCCTCCAAAAGTGCTGGGATTATAGGCGTGAGCCACTGCGCCAGCCCATCTTAGCACTTTTGAGGTGTACAGTTCAGTAGTGTTAAGTTGATTTACATTCCGGTGCAGTCAGTCTCCAGAACTCTTTTCATCTTGCAAAATGGAAACTCCGTGTTTAATAAATAATTACTCCACATTCTCCCTCTACTCCCCCAGCCCCTGGCAACCACCATTTTCCTTCCTTCTCTATGAATTTGGCTACTCTAGTTACCTCATACAAGTGGAAGCATACAGGATTTCTCTTTTTGCAACTGGTTCATTTCAGTTAGCATAATGTCTTCAAGGTTCATCCATATTGTAGCATGTGTCAGAATTTTTTTCCTTTTAAGGCTGAATAATATTCCTTGGAATGTCTATACCGCATTTCGGTTATCCACACACCTGTTGATGGGTGGCATCCACAAATCCACCCTTTTTCTTCTGTGAATAGCTGTGATTGAGTTGGAATCTTAAGCTTCCTCGCACTGGCTGTGAGATCGTAGACAAATCACTGAACTTCTGAGTCTCAGTTTTTATTTCTTTAGAAATGAGCAGCTCAGACCAGATGTTCACAAGCATTTAAGCTCTAGTTACAGGATACTAAATAAAACCGAATCTGCATCTATTAAAAACAAAAAAGAAAGAAGACCATGCATCTTCTGAAAGATTTCCATGGTTTCTCCCAATTAGACCATTTTCCTTTTCTGAGCAGACTTAATTTTCAAATATCTGTAACAGCAGAACTTCTATAACTTTAACAGCTTTATTGAGATATAATTCACACACCATGCAATTCATGCACGTAAAGTGTACAATTCAGTGGTTCTTTAGTATATTCTCAGTGTTGTGCAATCATCACTACAATCAACTTCAGAACACTCTCATCATGCCCCAAAGCATTCCCTGTTTCTCCCCAAACTCCCTTGACCCCCAGATAATCATTAATGTACTTTCTTTCTCTGTGGCCTTGCCTATTCTGGACATTTCATATAAATGGGATCATAAAATGTGTGGTCTTTTGTGACTGGCTTCTTTCATGTAGCATAATGTTTTCAAGGTTTTTTGTTTGTTTTTTTTTTTTTTTTTTTTACAACTTTCTAGGATGCCAAATGATCTCACATGTGAAGGATTCATTTATCACCATGAGCTCGTTATAGGGCTAGGGCCTAGAGGTACAGCAGTAAATAGCAGACATAGCCCCTGGCTGCAGAGAGCTCACAGGCTTGTGGGGAAGATGGACATTAAGTGAATTAGTACACTGATATTAATCACAAGTGTGCTAGTTTCTATAATGGAGAAACTGTGGGTTCTCTGAATGTGTATAATGATGGGGCAGGGACAGCGAGGGTAGGCTACTCTTGACTTTTATTTCACATCTTCAAGATAGTGCCAGGCCGGGCGCGGTGGCTCACGCCTGTAATCCCAGCACTTTGGGAGGCCGAGGCAGGCGGATCACGAGGTCAGGAGATCGAGACCATCCTGGCTGAAACGGTGAAACCCCGTCTCTACTAAAAATACAAAAAGTTAGCTGGGCTTAGTGGTGGGCGCCTGTAGTCCCAGCTACTCGGGAGGCTGAGGCAGAAGAATGGCGTGAACCCGGGAGGCGGAGCTTACAGTGAGACGAGATTGCGCCACTGCACTCTAGCCTGGGCGACAGAGCGAGACTCTGTCTCAAAAAAAAAAAAAAAAGTGCTGTTCACAGTTCTGTTATCAGGAACCCCCTCAATCAGTGTGTATTGAATGACTTTTAAGTGACTCTGTTAGGTGACAATGATACAGTAAAGAGAGAGAAAGAGACTGTGCCTGTAGGGAGCTCCCCGTGTCATGGGGCAGACAGCTGTCTATGCTGCAGGCTGGTCCAGTGTGCTGCAGGAGCAATGGATGATTCTCCCTTAAGCATGCTAGGGAATCTTTAGGGAGTGATGATGCTTAATTGGGATTTTGGAATGTGAACAAAATTTCTTTAGAAAGCCAGTATGTCCATGGGGAGGAGAGGAACTTCTGAGTAGAGATCATGAGCAAAGGTACAAATATACTCAATGTGTTCATGAGAGGTGCCCATTGGTGCAAAGGTGGAGTGCAGGTGGAAGCACAGGACATTGCTGGCGGCAGTTGTGGATGGTGTGAGCGCAGGCATCAAGGGGTCATCTGGTTTTGGGTTGCTGGATAGGGAGTTTGATGAACATCCCCAGAGGATGTTTTTGTTATATGTATGTTCAACTCCCAACAGACTTTTCATAAATGTGATCAGGAGGCCAGTGTCACTGGAATCTAGGGTTCCTTGTTAAAAATACCATCCGTTGCATCAGGATCTTGGGTGGGGGCTTGGGAGTCTGCACTGTAATGCTCTTGCCACGTAACACTTATGCACACTGATGCTTAGGAACCACCGCTCGGAGGAACAAGAAAACCGCTTATAAAATCTTAATTTTAGCTTTCAGCATTTCTTCAGAAGTATCTTCCATCCTTAACACGTATCCTGAGACGGAGCTGTAAAGTGACATGTGTTGTTAATATTCTCTCCTCTCAATAATCCCTCTTTTGTGTGATTTTCTTGTCTTTACTTTGAGACTTTTGTTTGTAGGTTGTATTAGTTTTCTAGGGCTGCCATCACATATTACCACCAACTTTGTGGCTTACAAAAGCAGGAATATATTCTCTCGCAGTTCTCTGGAAGCCAGAAGCCTGAAGTCAAGGTGTTGGCAAGGCATGCTACCTTTTTTTTGTTGTTGTTGTTTGTTTTTTTTAGAGACAGGGTCATTCTGTCACCTATCTAGGCCTGTGGAATTCTTGTTTACCTGCAGCAACTCGACTAGAGTGCAGTGGTGTGATTATAACTCACTGCAGTCTCGACTTCCTGGGCTCAAGAGATCCTCCTGCTTCAGCCTTGCGAGTAGCTAGGAGTCCTGGTGCGCGCTACCATGCCTGACTAATTTTTTTTTTCTTTTGTAGCGATGGGGTCTCACTGTATTGCCCAGCCCGGGGGTTAGGGACCCCTGCTCTATGGAGGAATTCTCCTGACTCTTCTGGTGGCTCCCAGCAATCTTAGCGTTTCTTGGCTTGTAGCTGCAATGTCTAGTCACTGCCTCTCTCTTCACTTGGCCTTGTCTGTATGTCCTCTCTTCTTTAAAGGCCACTAGTCATTGGATTTAGGGCCCATTCTAATTCAGTATGACTTCATCTTTTTTTTTCTTTTCTTTTTTTTTTTTTTTTTAAGAGGAAGTCTCACTCTGTTGCCCAGGCTGGAGTGTAGTGGCACGATCTCGGCTCACTGCACTCACTGCAACCTCTACCTCCCAGGTTCAAGCGATTCCCCTACCTCAGCCTCCCAAGTAGCTGGGATTACAGGCACCCACCACCATACCCGGCTAATTTTTGTATTTTTAGTAGAGACGGGGCTTCACCAGGTTGGCCAGGCTGGTCTCGAACTCCTGACCTCAGGTGGTCCACCCACCTCAGCCTCCCAAAGTGCTGGGATTACAGGCGTGAGTCACTGCACCTGGTCAACCTCATTTTAACTTAATTACACCTGCGAAGACCCTATTTCCAAGCAATGTCACATTCTGAAGTTCTGAGTGGATGTGAATTTTTCGGGGAGACCCTATTTGACCCACTATTTTGGGGGAGACCCTATTTGACCCACTGTATAGAAGTTTGAGTTCTGAAGGCAATCCTGCTCTGCTGGACAAAGTTTGAAAAGTACACACTTGGTTAAAACCACATCCAACACTAACGATGATATAGACAACAGTAAAACAAGTCAGGTGGTCATTTCAATGAATTCTAAATTGTTGCATCATTCTGGACAATCTTATATGCTTTGCTTCGAGGCTTTATTGCATGTACTCACCTTTAGACTCTTTAGGGTCTGAGATACTGGAAAAGTTTTTCACAAATTTCCCTTAAGTAAGCCTCCCTGGAAAGGTCAACTGGTTCTTTCTATTAGTTCCTGGAGTTTCTGTGGAGCTTGTATTCACTGATGTCCAGAGGAGATGCAACAGAAGAGGAGGAGGCTCTGGCGCACGGGTATTTTTTACAGACATGGAGGCTGATGTGGCTGTCCTGGGCTATGAGGTGTTTTGTTCCTTTCAAGGCTTGTTTTCTATACCATGACATATCATTATTATTATGTGGCAAAGTCAGGAAATTGCATCTCATCCAACCTTGCCCATTTGCTAGGTTCTCAGGTAGCTCAGGTTCTCCTGACAGATATTTTTCCTAAAGTCACTTTTTCAAAAATTGCAGAGAAGTTTCTTATAAGGATGTTATATAGTTTATTTATTTTTTATTTTTAGTTTTTGAGACGGAGTTTTGCTTTTGTTGCCCAGGCTGGAGTGCAACAGCACGATCTTGGCTTGCTGCAACCTCCACCTCTCAGGTTCAAGCGATTCTCCTGCCTCAGCCTCCCAAGTAGCTGGGACCACAGATGCGCCACCACACCTGGCTAATTTTTGTATTTTTAGTAGAGACGGGGTTTCACCATGTTGGCTAGGCTGGTCTTGAACTCCTGACCTCAGGTGATCCACCTGCCTTGACCTCCCAAAGTGCTGGGATTACAGGTGTGAGCCACTGTGCTCAGTCTAGGACGTTATATAGTTTATTTAATTGCTTCTTTTTGCTCCTCATTTTGTTTTCCACTTTTGTTTTTCTACTTGTGGGGTGTATTAACTTCTTTGTTTGTATCTTTTATTCTATCCTTAGATTAAAAATTTTAAACACAGATTTACTGGATAAAGAGTTTAAACTGTTAAATGCATCTAATGCATATTATTCCTGAATTAGTGTCCAGAAATAGGGTTTTAAATGCTGTCATCAGTGTCTGAACATACTAGTATTAACAGCTCACTTGTAAGTGTTGCTGAAGATTTTGTATCTCTGAAGGATCAAGATCTTGGGGAGGATGGCATTTAACTGAAGGTGAGTCTTCTGTTCTTTGAATAGATGTTTTAGATGACACATCAGTATACAAGGTGCTTCACCATCCTGTTTTTATCACTCTATTGTTTAATGATGATGCATCTATTGCTTATGGTACCAGTGAATGTTTCCATTATTTTACTTTACTTAACATGAATTTCTCACGCATTCATGTGCAGGTGAAGAGAATTAGCAATAATGATCCCAATAATAACTCCCCGTTGCTGAGTACCATCCTTGTGCTGAGTGCTCTTCATATGTGAATCTCATGGAATACCGACTTTTGGAGGAGAAGCGAAGAGGTTGGAGGAGTTTAGTTACCAGGGTCTCAGGCTGAGTTGATTCCAGAGTTGAAGGTCCTTCAAGGAGGGTCACTGGCCAGCCCTGGTGTGCCCGGCAAATCTCGTGGCGACCATGGGAGGCGCAGAGAAGAGCAATTTGCACACATCTTCAACCTAGGATTACTGGCTAGACTGCTCGGTGGGGGGGCGGGGCTTCAAAGCCACCTGAGTGTGTGACCTTGACTCCTTTTTCTTTCCTTCAACTGCAGTAAGAGAAGCGGTAGTTCTAAGAGGCCTCGCCACCCTGCTTGCTGCAAAGGGCCTCTCTCTGAAGCTGATTCTGTGCAAAGTCCAGAGTCGTTGGTATTTTCAGGGCGCCTTTCTTCTCTGGCGGTGTGTGTTTTCCTCTGTTTCCAGGGGAGCTCCCAAGAGAAGGTTGTCTCTCAGTCTCCTTTTCATTTGACGTGACCTCTCTAACTCCTGTGTTTAAAGCTGGGCCACGCTTATTGCTTACCTTTCTAATAGCTTATGTGGAGTTGGCCTAAAAAACTACAGAGAGCTCTCCTTTCATCCCTCGCCAGGGTGCTGCAGGTCTTTGTATCTGCAGCCGCCGGGGTAGGGGAGAGTGGACACCCTTGGCCATTTTCTTAAATCCAAGTTGGTAGCTGGTGTTTTCAGTCCCTGCCTGAAAACAGAAGCTGTTTAATTTGCATTTGGATGCTGCTTTTTCTCTTGCCTTCCCACCACCCTGTCTCTAAACAGTAGCCAGAGGGCAACTTTTTTTTTTTTTTTTTTTTTTTTTGAGACAGAGTCTTGCTCTGTCGCCCAGGCTGGAGTGCAGTGGCGTGATCTTGGCTCACCTCAACTTCCACCTGCCGGGTTCAAGTGATTCTCCTGTCTCAGCCTCCCGAGTAGCTGAGATTACAGGCGTGTGCCACCACGCCCTGCTAATTTTTGTACTTTCAGTAGAGATGGGGTTTCACCATGTTGGCCAGGCTGGTCTCAAACTCCTGACCTCAAGTGATCTGCCAAAGTGCTGGGATTACAGGTATGAGCCACCGCACCTGGCCTAGAGGGCACCTTTTTAAAAGTCAGATAGTGTCACTCTGCTCAGTACCTTTTGGGCCTTTCCAGTTGCCCCGAAATAAAAACTGGAGGGCTCACTGTGATTCCTGGCTGACTTGAGCTGCCCCTTCCCATCTTCAATTTCTCTTTCTCTCTCCACTCAGCTGTTGCTCAGTCATATGGCCCCAGGCAAATTCCTGCCTCAAGCCTCTTGTCCTTGCTGTCTGTCTACCTGGAGCACTCTTCCCCAGGTAGTTACATAATGTACCCCCTTAGGGTGTAGGTTCTGTCATGTTTTTTTTCAGTGAGACTGTCCCTGGTCATCCTGTTGAAAACCTCCATGTCCCTGGCTGCGCAGGTAGAGTGCGGCAGGAACTGACCTGCAGGTGTACATCTGTTCTTTTCTGTCCCTCATGGCAAGTGCTTGCTTTTTGCTTATTAGGGCACTGATATGGTTTGGCTGTGTCCCCACCCAAATCTCATCTTGAATTGTAGGTCCCATAATTCTCATGTATTGTGGGATGGACCCAGTGGGAGATAATTGAATCATGGGGGTGGTTCCCCCGTACTGTTCTCGTGGTAGTAAATCTCATGAGATCTGATGTTTTTATAAGGGATTTCCCCTTTTGCTTGATTCTCATTTTTTCCTTTTGCCTGCCACCATGTAAGGCGTGCCTTTTGCCTTCTGCCGTGATTGTGAGGCCTCCCCAGCCATGTGGAACTATGAGTCCATTTAAACCTCTTTTTGTCTATAGATTACTCAGTCGGCCGGGCGTGGTGGCTCACAACTGTAATCCCAGAACTTTGGGAGGCCAAGGCGGGCAGATCACCTGAAGTCAGGAGTTCAAGACTAGCCTGACAAACATAGTAAAACCATGTCTTTACTAAATACAAAAAATTAGCCAGACGTGGTGGCGCATGCCTGTAGTCCCAGCTACTTGGGAGGCTGAGGTAGGAGAATTGCTTGAACCCGGGAGGCGGAGGTTGCAGTGAGCCGAGATTGTGCCATTGCACTCCAGCCTGGGCAACAAGAGTGAAACTGTCTCAAAAAAATAAAACGAAATGAAATAAAATAAAATAATTACTGAGTCTTGGATGTGTCTTTATCAGCAGTGTGAAAACAGATGAATACAGACAGCGTCCCTATTAAAGACATTCCTTTGACTCGTGTGATTCGTTCCCACACCAAGATCTTTGCTTGGATCATATCAGATGTTAATTTGATTCACTTTAGGGCCCACTACATGATGTCCCAACATAGTTTAAGGAGTACCCCTTAATATGTGTCATGTAAGCAAAGTGGTTGACAGCCCTGAGCAAGTGATCACTTTTATCTGGATATTAAACTTCACTTTGTGTGCACATTAGCCAATGAGTAGATAAAGAAAACGTGGCATATATATATACCTTGGAACAGCCATAAAAAGGAATGAAATCATGTCTTTTGCGCAACTTGGATGGAGCTGGAGGCCATTATTCTAGGTGAAGTAACTCAGGAATGGAAAACCAAATATTGTATGTTCTCACTTGTAAGTGGGCACTAAGCTATGAGGATGCAAAGGCGTAAGAGTGATATAATGGATTCTGGGGACTTGTGGGGGAAAGGTTGGGAAGGGGGTGAGGGATAAAAAACTACATATTGGGTGATGGCTGCACTGAAATCTCAGAAATCACCACTGAAGAACTTATCCATGGAACCAAACACCACCTGCACCCCCAAAACTATTGAAATTTTAAAAATTTCACTATGTGGAGTGCACAGTATTTGAGGCATATCTTGCAGGGTGCTTCGAAGACTAGCCAGAATTGGGAGGCGTAGGGTGGCAAAGGCATGCAGGGAAATGGTGGAGTGTGAAGGTGCGGGGCACGATAGGAGAGGAGTTGTCCTATGGGGCTGGTATGTAGGATTTGTGAGGATTTGGTGAGAGGGGAGAAGAGAAAGCCCCGTTGGCGTCACATTATGGAGGCCTTTTTAAAGGTAACCCCAAAGAGCTTGAATTTTACTAACAGAAAGTTAAAGCCACTGAAAGCTTCTCATTAGGAAAGAATGAAATCTATGTCCTGCCTTGTAGAGAAATCCCTTGGGTGGCATTGGGAAGGCTGGTTGGTCAGAGGAGGCCTAGAAGGCAGGGATGTCTGTTAGGAGCCTGTGGTCATAAACTAGGATAAAGATGAGCTTGACCTGGGAGGTGGCCGAGACAGAGACATGGAGGAGACAGTGTGGGGAAGGCATTCTGTTGGGTCATGGCCAAAAATGAATGAGAGGCCAGTTTTGTCCCCACATCAGGGGACAGGAGCTCAAACGTTCAAATTATCTTCCCTGACCAGTAAAATGTAGTCATGGAGCCCTTGGAAACAAAGCAATGTGAAGAAAAGGGCGTGGAAGCTGAGAATGGTAAAACCAGAAGAGGCCACAACAATCGTATCATTTCTTCACATAGTGGAGAAGCAAAGGAGGAGAGAAAAATTGTGGTGACAGAGAAAAGCAAGCTGGGTGAAGGTAGTGTGTTGTATTTTAGTTGCAATGAGGACATTGGGTCCTAGCATCAGTAACTGATCACCCATATCCCTGATTGCTGGGTTAGAAATGGGAGGGGAAGAAGGGACAGACACTGAGAGTGTTTGCACATGGGTGATACTGGACTTTGAAGGAATATTTTGAATAGCTATGATTTCCAGAAAGTGGTTCATTAGCTAACTCAGTGGGTTTGCTTAGACGGTAACTGAGTTTTTAATCTCCGGAGGGAACACCTGCTTCATTGGCAGCTATGAATATTATTGTTGTTGTTAATAAGATAAGCAATAACATTATAAACTTTTGTTAACTTTACTGAGAATTCCTGACCTTGTGCTAAGCACTTTGTAGAGACATCTTATATGGGATAGTGGGATTTTCTCTTACGCTTTGGGGCCTTTGTGTAAGAAGACATTCTATAGCTGAGGCTCTCCCATTTGTTTTATATGGACTGCTGATTTTGCCTTAGCTTTAGTTTTATAGGTGGAAGGAGACACTCAATGTTGGAAGAGTCACAGAACATTCCTCATCCCTCACGGGTACACCCTTTCTGTGACTTCCTGCCTTCTAGGGCCATCTGACCACCTGACTACACAAACTTTCCCAGGGGCCATTTGTGGGAATGTTCCTTGGAGTGTGTGATGATTTCAAATCAGTGGTGGCTTTCTCCTATTGTAGGCGGTGTGTGTCCGCCTGTGCCTTTTGGGACTCTCTTCGTTTGGTTGACATATTTGTTTGGACGTGACCTTTTTCCAGTTCCTCTTCCCTGGGTTTTTGCCCGCTGAGGAAATGATCCTCGGATCTCATCCATCTGCACCGGTGGCAACAGAAGAGAGAATTTCTTTTTTCTATGGTTCGGGTCCAACTGCCCAGACACCTGTCCTTCAGAGGCTCATATTGTTCTGGTTGATATCACTTCCTGACGTAGACACTCTTTAATATTCTAGTTCTGGAAGTCATCAAGTTGGACAAGAGACAGGAGGAAATGGTGGAGGGTCCTCAGCTGACCTGGGATGCTTTTTTGATTGTTGATTGGCCACATAGAAAGGGGCCGTTGCGCCCACCTCCATCTGCCACTGGCCCCTGGAAGTGGCCCTGTTAGTAAGCTTTTCCCAGTGGTGGCTGATTCATTCTGAGAGCTTTTCATATCCTTTGGGATTCTTCACTGTTAGATTTGAGAAGAAAAAGGACAGCTTCGCTTTTAAGTCTGATGAAAACCACCTGCAGAAGACATGTGTCCATAAGCTGTATATTTATGCTTTTCTTACGGACACTTGACTGCTCCCTTGTTGTTAAGGAGATTCACAAGAGGACGGGTACCTTTACATGGGGACCCTTAGCTTGTGTGTTCTGCTGTCACAAAGAAAATGAGTTCTGGCCATTTTCGAGGCTTGCCAAAGATTTTTCTCTGCAACTCTGGAATTCTCTTTCTTGCGCTTTCAGACTGGCAAAATCCATGGGCTCCTGAGAGCCTGAGGTGGTAGGGGATGAAGTACAGAGTTGAACCAAATCCCAACTCTCCTTTTAGGCCTTTGTCGTCTGCCAAGTGTCATGTCTGCAGTTACCTTGAACTTGGAAGAATGCTCCCCGAGCACCACTCCCATCCCCACGGTTGCTCTGCTGCTTTCCAGATGTTGACCTTGTGCAGGTGACGTAACCCCAGCTAGTGTTGCAGGGGGGCTGGCTGAATCACACTCACAACTTTGGGACTGGATCTTCGTCTCATTTAGCGGCATTGGAACCCTGTGGAAGGAGATGGCACCTGCTTGGTCTGTTTGCATGTTCTTCGCCTGGGACTTCAAATCTGATCTGGAGCTGGTATCAAGAAACAGCATATCTGTGATGAGGGGTCTGGCGAGTGCTAGATAATACATTTTACCCATTGTTTTTTAATGGAGCAGGATGATAATCAATTTAATCGTATTCCTTTCTCAGGGGCACAAAGGCAGGAGCAAAACTGAGGGAGAATGGAGTGCAATGAAATATGCAGAAAAAGGGCCGGGTGTGGTGGCTCACACCTTATAATCCCAGCACTTTGGGAGGCTGAGGCGGGTGGATCATGACATCAGGAGATCAAGACCATCCTGGCTAACACGGTGAAACCCCGTCTCTACTGCAAATACAAAAAAATTAGCCAGGCGTGTTGGCGTGCACCTGTAGTCCCAGCTTCTTGGGAGGCTGAGGCAGGAGAATGGTGTGAACCCAGGAGGCGGAGGTTGCAGTGAGCTGAGATCATGCCAGTGCACTCCAGCCTGGGTGACAGAGCAAGACTCTGTCTCAAAAAAAAAAAAAAAAAAAATGCAGAAAGAGGAAGACGTGCACAAGCCAGGAGTAAGGGAGATACAAATTAGTGGATGTAGGGAGACCTTCCCATCCAGGAACAGAAGCATCTGAGAAAGGAGAATTACGATATTATTTTGTTTCTTTCTATTTTAATTTATTGGTCTAAATTTATGGAATACGTGTATGATTTTGTTACATGCATAGATTGCAGCATAGTGTTGAAGTCAGAGCTTTTAGGGGAGGGGTCCCCAATCCCCAGGCCATGGACCAGTACCTGTCTATGGTCTGTTAGGAACCAGGCCACGCAGCAGGAGGTGTGTGGCCTGTGAGTGAGCATTACCATCTGAGCTCTGCCTCCTGTCAGATCGGCATTAGATTCTCATAGGAGCACGAGCCCTATTGTGAACTGCACATGCGAGGGATCTAGGTTGCGTGCTCCCCCTTTTTTTGTTGTTTACCTGAGACAGTCTTGCTCTGTTTCCCAGGCTGGAGTACAGTTGCGTGATCTCAGCTCACTGCAACCTCCCCCTCCCAGGTTCAAGTGATTCTCCTGCCTCAGCCTCCCAAGTAGCTGGGATTCCAGGCGTGCACTACCACTCCCAGCTGATTTTTGTATTCTTAGTAGAGACAGGGTTTCACCATGTTGGCCAGTCTGGTCTCGAACTCCTGACCTCAGGTGATCCACCTGCCTCAGCCTCCCAAAGTGCTGGGATTATAGGCGTGAGCCACTGTGCCCAGCTTCGTGCCCCTTATAAGGATCTAATGCCTGATGATCTGAGGTAGAGCAGTTTCATCCCATCCCCCACCCCCTCATCCATGGAAAAACTGTCTTCCATGAAACCAGTCCCTGGTGCCATAAAGGCTGGGGACTGCTGTTATGGAGTGCCCATGGCCCAAATAACATACATCGTACCCATAAGTAATTTCTCATCATCTACCCCCTTCGCACCCCGCCATCCTTTCAAGTCTTCGTTGTCTGTCTTTCCACACTCTACAGCCATGAGTACACATTATTTAGCTCCGACTTAGAAGTGAGAACTTTCTGTGTCTGACTTAAGATAACAGCATCCAGTTCCATTTAGGTTGCTGCAGAAGACATGATTTTATTCATTTATACAACTGAATACTATTCCATTGTGTATATATATATCACATTTCCTTTATCCAGTCATCTGTTGAGAGACACCGAGGTCGATTCTGTATCTTTGCTACTGTGAATCCTGCCGCAATAAGTATAAAATGCAGGTGTCTTTCTGATATAATGATTTCTTTTCCTTTGGGTAGCCGTCTTGCTTCTTTAAAAGAGCCGACGAAATGCACTTTCTAGTGCTGTCCGATTGCGCATTACATACATTCTTACACTTGATACCCAGCAATCGGCAAACCACAGCCCGCAGGCCAGATCCCGCCTGTCATCTGTTTTTGTAAATAACGTTTATTGGGGCCGGGCACGGTAGCTCATGCCTGTAATCCCAGCCCTTTGGGAGGCCAAGGCGGATGGATCAC
The DNA here is from genome assembly GCF_006542625.1 of Nomascus leucogenys. Lineage (NCBI taxonomy): Eukaryota > Metazoa > Chordata > Mammalia > Primates > Hylobatidae > Nomascus > Nomascus leucogenys. The sequence continues at coordinate 16,789,283 of NC_044405.1, read as the reverse complement.
TTGAGGCCAGGAGTTTGACACTAGCCTAGCCAACATGGTGAAACCTCATCTCTATTAAAAATACAAAAATTAGCTGGGCATAGTGGCAGGCACCTGTAATCCCAGCTACTCAGGAGGCTGAGGCAGGAGAATTGCTTGAACCTGGGAGGCAGAGGTTGCGGTGAGCCGAGATGGCGCCACTGCACTCCAGCCTGGGCGAGGGAGTGAGACCCTATCTCAAAAAAACAAACAAAAAAAAGTTTCTTGGGAAATGGCCACATCTATACATTTATCTTCCATGGCTACTTTTGCGCCTGTGTGGCAGGGTTGAGACATGCTGAATGGCTCCTGGAGTTTGAGATACTTCTTTGCTGGCCTCTCACAATAAGTTTGCTAACTTCTGCTCTGTAGTCACCTTTATCCAGACAGTGAAATCTAGGACATCCCCTGTATTTAAAATCTCTAGCTTTTAATATTTGCTGCGTTTTGTTATTATTATTATTTTAAATTCAAGGCACAGCCCCAGCTTCTTACTCTCCTCTTTGCCCTTGGATTATTTCAGGAGTTTCATTATCTGTGGGATGCTACTTCCCTCTTGAGGACATTTGTGATTATGAGGTGGGTGCTTTTATGATTGAGGTGGGAGGCAGAGAGAGGTTCTAAATCATCCCTAGTGTGCAGGACAGTCCCGTCCTCAATGTCAGGAGACCACTCACCCTTGGAGCCACTTGCCTTGTGGCCATGATGTAACATGGAATGTTTTTCAGGGGCTCTTTGTAACATCGTCCAGTGAGGGGCTGGCCCCTAATGCTCTCACTTCAGCTGAGTTCATGCTTTTGTATGCTTTATTTTAGTTGCTGTCAGACACAGGAAACCACCAGGTAATTTATCTGCCTGCCAGTGGGAGGACTCACGTTGACTGGATTCAGACTCTCCCTTTCTGTCTCTGTTGGTCTCTCTCTTCTCTCTGCCTTCCCTCTGCCTCTCTCTCCTCCCTTTCTTTCTCTCTGTGTCTCTCTCACATACACACTCACACACACTCTCACACCCTGTCTCGTACATATACACATCACACACGCTAACACTCATACACTCTCACACACAGTCTCATACACATATACACTCACACATACACACACTCTTACACAGTTGCTCACACATGCTCACACTTATACGTAAACTCAGTCTCATGCACTGTCTCACATACACGTACACACTATCAGACACACGCAGTCGCTCACACACGCTCACATACATAACACTCACCCTCACACAGTCTCATACATATACACACACACATACTCTCACTGTCTCATTTACACACCGTCACACACTCTTACACACAGTTGCTCACACATACACTCACACTCGCAGTCTCATAGTCACACACACACTGTCTCATATTACACATACACTGTCAGACACAGTCTAGACACAGCCACACAAATATATACACTATCACACACATGCTCACAATCACATAATGCAGTCTCACACAATCACTGTTTCACACTCACACATACACCCTTTCTCACACACATATATGCTCTTTCACATATACACTCACACTCTCCACACTGTCACACACACTCACAGTCTCACACTCACACACACACACACTGCTACGCCCTCAGTGCTGCCTCCATTGACTTTAATAACTGCTTCAGTCAGTTCCCAGGACAGGATGTTGCTGCGTTTCCCTGGCTGTCTCGTGTAGTGCCAGAGAAAACTTGGATCTCCTTTTTTCTCTCAAAGGAATCAACAGCCAGCCTTTATAAATCCTGCTTAAAACAAAACCCCAAGCCCCCAAATAAAAAAAAAAAAGGCCTCCTTAACCCTTTGCCCTTCACCTAGCTGTCATTGCTTTTGGGGACAGGATTAGAACTTTTAGCCAAAAAAAGCCAGCTGTCCCCTGTCACCCACCAGGGAGGGAGGCCTTGGGGAGAGCATGGATTTTTCCTCCAGCCCAGAGAAGGCCGCAAGGCCACTGGAGGAGAGATGGAGAGGGGCAGGGGTGTACTTGCAGAAGTGGGGGGACAACCTCGGCTGCAAGGGAGGCGGGCCGGTGGTGTGGAGGTCTGAATGGGGCTTTGAGAGGGGTGGTGATGCTGGTGTGTGGAGCTGAGTGTGGAGTCCCATGTGCTTGGCATCCGAGGAGCAGGAAGTCAGTGTGCAGAGTGACTGTGGGCTGTGGAACCCCAACTTAGAGAGATGTGGGGAGCAGGAGGTGGGGTGGAGGGGCAACCTGTGAGGAAGCTCAACTTTGAGACTGTCAGAGAGATCTAAGAAAGGAGAAGGTCTGGCTGGGCATGGTGGCTCACGCCTGTAATCCCAGCACTTTGGGAGGCCGAGGTGGGTGGATCACGAGGTCAGGAGTTCAAGACCAGCCTGGCCAACATAGTGAAACACCGTCTCTACTAAAAATACAAAAATTAGCCGGGTGTGGTGGTAGGTGCCTGTAATCCCGGCTACTCGAGAGGCTGAGGCAGGAGAATCCTTGAACCCAGGAGGTGGTGGTTGCAGTGAACCAAGATTGCGCCATTGCTCTCCAGCCCGGGTGACAGTACGAGACTCCGTCTCAAAAAAAAAAAAAAAAAAAAGAAAGGAGAAGGTCTGAGTTGCTGCCATTTAGGGGAATGAGGAGCATGAGTGTGGGAGCAATGTGTTTACAGAGACATTCTTAGGACCCACCACACTGATGAAGCCTGGGTGGGCGGGCATGTGGGTGACACAGGTGATGGTGTTTCGGTGGCTGAGAGCGGTGGCACTCAAAGTGTGTTGCATCACAGCCACCTGGAAGCTTTGTAAACCATAGATTGCCCCACTTCTAGATTTCTGATTTATTAGGTCTCAGGTCAGGCCCGAAAATGTGCATGTCTAACAGTTCCTGAGTGACGCTGACGCTCTTATGGGGACCATACTTAGAGAACCACTGTCCTCGTTTGAGAACAGTAAACAGAGCTCATCAATGTCCTCAAAATAGAACTAATCTAAGACATGGGGAGAAGATGCAAAATAAAATTGATTAGATATTAAGAATAGGAATTTGCTCCCCATTCACGTTGATGAAAGTGTCAGAATTTTCTAAGTTCTGGAAAGGGTTAAGCCAGTTTAACCAAAATGTTATTGAGCAATAGCATGATAGTGGAGACTTTCATTAAAATCTAATTCCTCTGCATTTGGGGAATTTATTCACTATAAACAGGAAGAGTGTTTCAAAACTGGAGTTTTGGCTCTTTGTAATTTTGAATCCTTTTAGCTGACTCGGGAAAGAGAGTCTGTCATTTGAACTTTTCTTTATAAAAGAAGAGAATTCAAGGGCCTGAGCGCTTCCCATCTTTCACCATCCTGGCTTGTCCCCTTGATATCAGGATGACCACTTGATGTCAGTGACCTAAATTTTCAGTTGACAGACTCTCATTTCTTCGCTTTTTCTTTCTCTTTTCTTTACAAGTGTAAGATTTTGGCCACAAGTGTAAAAATAACTAAAATATAAACAAAAGAAGGATAGACAGACACATAGTAAACAGTGTAACCAGGTGCTTCAAGAATGCCCTGAATGATTTAGAAGTAAATCCTAGGTTTTTAACAGAACTGATGTCTTTGCCCTAAGTTTGGATTTGTTTTCTGTAATGTGAGATACAGCAAAATTTCAAGGAGCCTTTTCAATTGCAAGCATGCAGATTTCCAAAGAGCTCTTACTTCCTTCTGTGGGCACATTGGACAGGTCAGCAGCCATTCACTGATTGCTTAAATATCCTTAAAAGGATTGATTTAGGCCGGGCCCGGTGGCTGACGCCTGTTATCCTAGCATTTTGGGAGGCTGAGGCTGGCCGATCACCTGAGGTCAGGAGTCCAAAACCAGCCTGGCCAACATGGTGAAACCCCGTCTCTACTGAAAATACAAAAAAATTACCTGGGCATTGTGGCAGGCGCCTATAATCCCAGCTACTCTGGAGGCTGAGGCAGGAGAACTGCGTAAACCGGGGAGGTGGAGGTTGCAGCAAGCCAAGATTGCACCACTGCACTCCAGCCTGGGTGACAGAGCGAGACTCCGTCCAAAAAAAAAAAAAAAAAAAAATTTAAGAGCAAATGACTTATTTGAAAAGGACAGTATTGAAATCCTTAACCTTAGAACTGGAGCCTGCTCCCGATAGCTTGAGCCACGGACTTTCTTTTGTTTTTTTTTTTGTTTTTTGTTTTTTGTTTTTTTTTTGAGACGGAGTCTCGCTCTGTCCCCCAGGCTGGAGTGCAGTGGCGCGATCTCGGCTCACTGCAAACTCCGCCTCCCGGGTTCACGCCATTCTCCTGCCTCAGCCTCCTGAGTAGCTGGGACTACAGGCGCCCACCACCATGCCCGGCTAATTTTTTGTATTTTCAGTAGAGACGGGGTTTCACTGTGTTATCCAGGATGGTCTCGATCTCCTGACCTCGTGATCCACCTGCCTCAGCCTCCCAAAGTCCTGGGATTACAGGCGTGAGCCACCATGCCCGGCCCTTTCTTTTGGTTTTAACCAGGGTATCCAGTGGCTCACCTCAGCACCAGTGGTAGCAGTAGTGCTTGGGAGGGGAGGTTGAGACTTCTGGGTCTTTTAGAGCTACGTTTATTTACAAGTTGTTGGGATCTTTGCCGAGGTGCTTGAGCCGCTTCTTCGTGTTTCGGTCCCACCATCTGTGAACTCCACTGATGGTGTGTAAATTAATAAAATGCTCCGTGAGCCCAGGATAAGAGACTTTGGAGGTGCCAAGAGGAATCGTAATAAATAATATTAAACAACTCCAGGGATTTTAGCAGCGTTTACAATTTTGGCTTCACACACTTAGAGGTTTGGAATCGTTTTATAAAACTGACTTGAAAACCATGCATTAGGCTTTCTTTGTGTGATTGGCAACACTTCAGAAACCGCAAAGATCCCTGCTTTTGAGATGTTTCGAGAGAACCTCATCAGTATGGCACGGAGCTCTGCCTCCTTGTGAGAGCTGTCACTTTCCCAGGAATCCTACCCTTGCTCATGGGAATGTTGGGGATGTCATTGGTATATGACCATAAAAGTGTCCTGGGAAAGAAGGACAAGAAGGGAGGAGAATGGTTGTGGCCAGTAGTTGCAGTGTTATTGGTACGTCTGGTGTTTTAATAGAATGATCTGCAGAACTTCAAAAACTCGTCTGATGGCACAAACTTTGTGTGAAACAGGGCAGTGTATTTGGGAATTTGTTGTTTTTTTTTAAGGTGAAAGTTGAATGAAGAGGGGCAGGGTGACGCATACCACTGACATTTCACGTCTGCTTTGTTGGAGTTTTATTTGTGACTCGTAAGTTCTACCTAGAGGGCCGACAGCTCCGTTGGGCTGGCGGCACCAGCGTGGTCTGACTTTTCTCTGTCTGAATATTTAGTAACATGCAGATTCTTCCAGAATCATGGCTGTGCTTTCTTTTATCTTGGATTCGTAGAGTTTGGGACCCAGGTGCTTGATGAAAGTTTATTGTGTTAGTAATGATAATAGACAACACGTGCTTGCTATAGGGCGGGCCCTGTTCTAAAGCTGTTTTGTATTATTTAATCTTCCCGAGAATTATAATGAAGCAGGATTCTAACTAATCCTATCATCATCTCCATTTTGTAGAGAAAGTTTAAGTAACTTGCTAAAGGTTATTCAGATCTTAAAGGGTGGGTTATATATGCATCTGGCTAAAGGGTTTGACCTCTTTAGCATCAAATTCCTTCCCTTAATCATTGCTCTATAGGCCTAGTATTAAAGTTCTCAAAAGTTTAATAAATGATAATGACGTCTGGATTTTATCTTGGGAACCTGCTCAAGAGTGACAATGTTAGGAGTCATTTTTTTTGTTTGTTTTAAGATAACATTTAAGCCATGGGACTCAATTTGTGTTGAGTGGGGTGGGGGTGGGGGTTGAGCCATACTAATGACTGCTAAGCCAGTGATCACCAGCAGGGCTTGCACGTTTGTGTATCTTTGAGAAGAATTTAGGATGACGGCAATCTCTTTGAGTATGTCTTGTGTTTTGAATTCCACAGGAGCCCAGTCTTTTATACTTTTAAAGCAAATATGGTTGAGGTTCATTAGAGTTAAGGCTTAGGAAGGTGGACGTGAGTTTTGTGGCTGGAGACTCTGACTTGGTTTTGCTTTTCTTAATATCGCTTTAAAATGTCTCCCATCTGTGTTGTGTGTGTTGGGAGGTGATATGGTTTGGCTCTGTGTCCCTACCCAAATCTCATCTTATAGCTCCCATAATTCCCATGTGTTGTGGGAGGGACCCAGTGGGAGATGATTAAATCATGGGGGTGGGTCTTTCCCTTGCTGTTCTCGTGATAGTGAACGGGTCTCACGAGATCTGATGGTTTTAAAAACGGGACTCTCTCTGCACGAGCTCTTTTTTTTTTGCCTGCTGCCATCCGTGAAAGATGTGACTTGCTCCTCCTTGCCTTCCACTATGATTGTGAGGCCTCCCCAGCCATGTGGAACTGTAAGTCCAATAAACCTTTCTTTTGTAAATTGCCCAGTCTCAGGTATGTCTTTATCAGCAGTAATACAGGGGAAGTGGGCTCGGGAAGGGGAATTAGTGGCAGAGCAAAGCAAAGGAACTGGTCCAGGGTGGGGATAAGCTGAGGACACTGACTTTCTTGGACTCTTGAAGAGAGTGAACTGTGCTGGAAATGCCCCTTTCTGGCTGCCCCTCCCAGGAGCCAGGGTCATGTGTTTGCTGAATTGTAGTTGCAAGTTTTTTGTTATTGTGATTTATTCATTTATTTATTTTTGAGACACCGTCTCGCCCTGTCACCCAGGTTGGAGTACAGTGGCATGATCATGGCTCACTGTAACCTTGACCTCCTGGGATCAAGTGATCCTCCTGCCTTTAGCCTTCCGAGTAGCTGGGACCACAGGTGTGCAACACCATATCTGGCTAATTTTTTATTTTTTGTAGAGATGGGGGTCTCACTCTGTCACCCAGGCTGGTCTCAAACTCCTGGGCTCGAGCATTCCTCCTGCCTCGGCCTTCCAAAGTGCTGAGATTACAGGCATGCCCACTATGCCTGGCTTGTATCTGCAAGTTTTAAGGGCCAATATCAAAGTATTAGGATCTAGGAGGAAAAGGGAGCTGTTGGATATTGGTAGAGCTCTGCAAAATGATAAATGCCACGAGTGTTTTTTTAAACTTTTTATTTTGAAATAATTGTGGACTTACTTACAAGAAGTTGAAAAATAATAGAGAGGTCCTGGGTACCCACAACCCAGCTTTCACCACTGGTGATATCTTACTTAGCTATACTGCATTATCAAAACCAGGAAATTGAAATTGGCACAATGCAAGTCACAGAACTGCAGACAATAGGTGGAAGTGGTGGCTCAAGTCTGTAATCCCAGCTACTCAGGAGGCTGAGGTAGGAGGACCACTTGAGTTAGGAGTTCCAGACCAGACTGGGCAATATAAAGAGACCCCAGCTCTTAAAAAAAAAAAAAAAAAAAAAAACCATACTGGAATTTCATTAACTTGGCATACACTTTTTTTTTTTCCCTCTTTAAAATAGGATTTGGTGTAGAATTTGACCAGTGTTTTTTGATGAGGGACAGAACCTCTGTCTAACTGTAATAAATGTTTTACAGATACATGGCTTTTTAGCATAGCTCTGTTTGCTTAAGTGTTTTTAACACAGCAAACAGTTGAGTGGAATGTGAAGTCCAGCAGCTCAGTTATGGGATAAAGACCAAGCAATTCGGTTATTTTCATTTATGGCCTTGAACTCTTTGGGGATATTATCTTCACTTTTTTGTTGCCTTTTCAGAGGGAGGATATTTTCTAAAGATAAAAGGATAATTCAAGGTCATTGTGTCATCTTAAGAGCTCTTGGAGGGAATGATAAACAAATGTTGTTTTTCCTGGAAAAGGGTGGGATTTCAATTAATCAGATAAAAGGTATGGACTGATGAGACTCAAAGATCATGGATGCAATTTCATGATAACTGTTGAGTGGATTTCCTTTTACAGTGACAGCCCTGTGTGAGTTGCGGCTAAGTGTCGCCTGCCTGGCTTGCCTGTGATTAATTGCTCCTGCCTCCGTGATCCCATCACACTTTGCTGAGACTTCCAATTAGCCTCTGTCACTATCTGCCCTGGATTTGAGCTATTTGTGAGGGTGACTGTCTTCTCAGCTAGACTAGGAAGTCTTTGAGGGCAGGGACTGTCTAATTCATTTTTTGACTTTTCTCCTCATTCTTTCTCCCAGTATCAAGCAAGATGCATCGAGCAGAAGGGATCTCTCTATTCTCCAGCCCCCAGCACTGTTTAGACGATTCCTTATTCTAGCTTCACTTCTTTATGTATTTATCTGGGCATCTGTTTGCATGTTATGTGTATTTGAAACCAGTAAGGCTGAATCCATGGTAGATTATTTTATAATTTTGAGCTATCATGAGTCAGACTGGCCTTGTTCTGTAGTGCTACCTGAATAGCTGAAAAACAGCCTGAGAGCTTGGTAGATTTTCTTCAAAAAAAGCAGTGGGGAGTTGTTTTTGTTTTCTCTGTACTATGGAATTTTTTCTTAAAAAAATATGTCATCGGCCGGGCGCGGTGGCTCACACCTGTAATCCCAGCACTTTGGGAGGCCTAGGTGGGCGGATCACGAGGTCAAGACATCGAGACCATCCTGGCTAACACGGTGAAACCCCGTCTCTACTAAAAATGCAAAAAATTAGCCAGCCTGGATGACAGAGCGAGACTCTGTCTTAAAAAAATAAAAAAGTATATCATCTTTATACTTAACTGTTAACCTTGGGATAATTCAAATTCTTCTGAGTCATGCTGCCTTTTGGGATTTGGCATTTCAGGGATGTTGGCAATGGTCTATAATTATGAGCCCTGCACATCAGCCATGGTGCTGTGAGCCCCTGTCTTCTTGGAGATATACAGGAAGATACATTTTTTAGTCACTTTTTCTTTTTGAGACGGAGTCTCACTCTGTCACCCAGGCTAGAGTGCAGTGGCACGATCTTGGCTCACTGTAAGCTCCGCCTCCCAGGTTCACGCCATTCTTCTGCCTCAGCCTCCCGAGTGGCTGGGACTACAGGTTCCTGCTACCATGCCCAGCTAATTTTTTTGTGTGTTTTTAGTAGAGACGGGGTTTCACCGTGTTAGCCAGGATGGTCTCGATCTCCTGACCCCATGATCCCCCCGCCTCGGCCTCTCAAAAGTGCTGGGATTACAGGCGTGAGCCACCGCGTCCGGCCTTTAGTCAGTTTTTCTAATGGGGAGAAACTGAGGGGGGAAATACTCTGTTCTTGGGATCTTTTGGTTATGATGAAATGTGAAGAAGCTCTCTCAAGTGAACTCATGTAAAAATGGTGTTACTGAAGGGATATGGGAAATGCCGTGGACGGCGAGGGATGTGCGGGCCTTGTAAAGCAGGAAAGTCAGTAAGAAACGCTGGTCCTGCATCTCTCAGAGGCCCCCATAGTGTAAATTTTTGCTTTTCTCTGCAAGGTTTTGCCATTTTCTTGTTCCTACTTGCAGACTGACTTTCTTGCTTGGTCTCTGATGACGTCTCAGATTTACTGCTTACCAAATGGCTTTGATTTGGTGCAACGTTGCTCTAGTCCAATACTACCTGACCTTTCCTCTAGGTAACTGGCTTAGTCTCCCAGTGTCTCAATTCCAATTTTGTTTGTTTGTTTGTTTGTTTTTTGCGAGAGAGTCTCACTCTGTCGCCAGGCTGGAGTGCAGTGGCTCAATCTTGGCTCACTGCAATCTCTGCCTCCTGGGTTCAAGCGATTCTCCTGCCCCAGCCTCCCGAGTAGCTGGGATTGCAGACGTGCACCACCACGCCCGGCTAATTTTTTGTATTTTAGTAGAGACGGGGTTTCACCATGTTGGCCAGGATGGTGTCGATCTCCTGACCTCGTGATCCACCTGCATCAGCCTCCCAAAGTGCTGGGATTACAGGTGTGAGCCACCATGCCCGGCCTCCAATTTTTTTTTTTTTTAAGAGATAGAGTCTTGCCTTGTTTCCCAGGCTGGAGGGCAGTGGTGCGGTTATAGCTAACTGCAACCTCGAACTTCTGGGTTCAAGCAATCCTCCTGCTCCAGCCCCCTGAGTAGCTAGGATTCCAAGCGTGCATACCACCATGACCAGCTAATTTTTATATTTTTTGTAGAGATGGGGTCTCGCTGGTCTCGAACTCGTGGACTCAAGCGATCCTTTAGCCTCAGCCTTTCAAAGTGCTGGGATTACAGGCGTGGGCCCAATCTTTATTCCAAATTTTTAAGTGAGAGTCTGTTTGGCCAATACTGAGTCATGTATTCACCTAGCTTCTGCTGGGATGCAAGGGTATATGTATGATGGGTGGTCTCAGACTTGCCCAGGCAGGCTCTCCAAAAGGTGGGATTGTTGGGAAGCAATGATAGACGTGGCTGCCATATCCCAATAAAGGAACAGTTTACCATTGTTTATATTCAGCTCTAGATTACAATAGGAGGGCAGGGCCCATTTTTTCCTGCCTAGTGTTAGCTTCCAGCTTTTCCCAGTTAAAAATTTCAGGTCTAGACAGTAGAATGAGGAAGAGGTACAGAAGTGCTGGAGTCTATCTGTAGCTGATGAAGAGCTGGTTACTAACACTGACTAGGGACAGAAGTCATTGGATACATGACATCACCAATGAATATTTAGTTTAAAAAATACTTTCATTCATGCTTTTGAATTAAATTAGTGCATATGAATTCATCTTTTCATATGCACTTGTTTACTTTTTGAGTTCCTAACTTCGACTTAAAAAATGCAGACTCACCCTGCAGTGATTCCACTTTATTTATTTATTTTGAGATGACGTTTTGCTCTTGTTGCCCAGAATGGAGTGCAGCGGTGCGATCTCGGCTCACCACAACCTCTGCCTCCCGGGTTCAAGTAATTCTCCTGCCTCAGCCTCCTGAGTAGCTGGGATTACAGGAGCCCGCCACCACGCCCAGCTAATTTTGGTATTTTTAGTAGAGACGGGGTTTCTCCATGTTGGTCAGGCTGGTCTCGAACTGCCGACCTCAGGTGATCCGCCTGCCTCAGCCTCCCAAAGTGCTGGGATTACAGGCTTGAGCCACCGTGCCCGGCCGGGATTCCACTTTAATAGTCAAGGACTTCTGATGTGTGTTGAAGTCACTGGATGACAGGAATACAGTAACCAAATGGTAAAGACAGACAAGAGGACTGGGCAAGACCTAAAGGCTTCTATGCCCCACTAACCAGCTGTGTCACTTTGGTTACAAAGTTCTTTGAATTTCAGTTCCTTATCTGTAAAGTGGGGTAGGAATAGTACCTGTCTCATAATGTCGTTGAGAGGATTCCATGAGCTGAAATCCATTCAAAGGCACTTTACTGGGCAGTTGGGATACAGGAGTGCACAAAATCCACAAAGATCTTGCTCTCCTGGAGTGTATATTTCAGCATGTGCTGCCACCGCTCTAATTTATAAATCAGGAAGTGTGGTGTCCGGCTGGGTGCGGTGGCTCATGCCTGCAATCCCAGCACTTTGGGAGGCTGAGGCAGGCAGATCACCTGAGGTCAGGAGTTTGAGACCAGCTTGGGTAACATGGTGAAATCCCATCTCTACTAAAAATACAAAAATAATTTGCCGGGTGTGGTGGCAGGTGCCTGTAGTCCCAGCTACTCGGGAGGCTGAGGTAGGAGAATTGCTTGAACCCAGGGGGTGGAGGCTGCAGTGAGCCAAGATCACGCCACTGCACTCCAGCCTGGATGGCAGAGCGAGACTCCATCTCAAAAAAAGAAAAGAAAAAAAAAAAAAAGAGTGGTGTCCTTATATTTCCCCTTATATTTCCTTCCAATTCTTTAAAATTCTGGTTTAGCTTTTGTTTTTTGTTGGTTTGTTTGTTTGTTTTTTTGGTAGATAGAATCATATATAGCTGACAGTTAGGCTTCTCTGACTTAGAAAAATCAGGATGTGTGAGTGAGTGTATGTGTGTGCCCACACGCTATCAGGAGCCCTTAGAAATCAATGAAAGTGTCAACATTCTCTGAAAAAGGTCTGTTTTCCAAGGCAAACGTGAAGTTAGCTTTATTTGAGTTAGGGGAATAAAGAGAACTTGTGAGAGACATTTACAAGCTGGTATATTGGCTTTGATGATCCAGGGAAAGGCATGCCTATTTGTGCAGGGGGCCACTCATTTCGCTTGTATCAACTCAAAGTCAAAAATCTTAATGGGTTTTAATAATCCTAAATGTCATATTGAATTTAAGCTTGGAAAATTTCAGATAACACCTCTTTGTAACAGCTATGGTTTACTCATCTCTTGGGCTATAACATATATCTCAAGACACAAAATTCTCCGTTTTAGAAATGTTCACATTTTGCAACCTTTGCTGTGAGCAATAGCAACTTTTGGGGCAAGCTCTTTTAGATGAAGAAAGTATTTCCCCCCACAGTGGATGCATACAATTCATTCTGTCAGCCAGAAGAAGCAATTTCCGTTCTTTGCCTTGGGATTTAAAGCAATAATGTATTGTATATAATTATTTAATTTAGTTGACCTAAACGTTAATTTATTATTTTTAAAACTTTACTAGATTGTAATATATCTTAAATCAAAATCAGTTTGAAATGGCACGAAGTATTTAAGGGTATTCTGGTATAAATTTTAAAGAGAGAACTTATCCAAGCCAATATTAAAAAAAAAATTTCCTTGCTTTATAGACAAATTTTAGTATATCTCAGGGGGCATTAATGTTATATCTAAAATGTCAAAGTAAGATATATAATAATAGAAATTTATTACTCTTTATTATACATAGTATAAATGAGTAAAGCAACCAATTCCGCCTTGTGGAATTAATTTTCGCTTTGCTGTTTCTTTTTAGTTCCTGGCAAAGGCTATTTTTACTTTATTTATCTATTTATTTTATATTTTTAGTGGAGATGGGGTTTCTCCATGTTAGCTAAGCTGGTCTCGAACTCCTGGCCTCAAGTGAGCTGCCAGCCTCAGCCTCCCAAAGTGCTGGGATTATAGGCGTGAGCCACCGGGCCCATCCCAAAGGCTATTTTTAATAGTTTGAGAAGAGACAGAGCCTGGGTGATAAGAGATGCTGACGTTTACATTTCTCTTTCTTCTTCAGTTTCACAAGATAAGTGATCAACTCTGTATTCTCATATCACGCTAAATAGTTCTCCATATCTGCCCAGGCGCAGACGAAAGCCTGCTTAGATATTTATCAAAGTGGCTAATGCCCTTGTTATTGTAATTGGTCATAATTTTTCTCCTTTACTGAGGGAGCACAAAGAATTTTCCTGTCCGGGAACTGTGTACTGTGCTATGAGGGTGGCAAAGTTCTGCCTGCAGTTGGAATTTTGCAGTGATAGCACATCCACTATTTCTTTATGTGCTTGGTCAGGTGTTTAGATATTTGAAGTGTGATGGAGAATACAAAAGATGTGGGCTACTTCCCATGGCTATGTTATTTCTCATTTTTAGTGGAGTAAAATTATGTGGTGGTTTATTTAAGAAAAAATTTTTGACATTTTCTTCAGTAACACAAACCATTACCACTGTGTGGGAAAACTGACCAGGTCTCCCCCAGGCCCAGCTTATCCACAGTTCATCATTCAGAAGGATGGCATAAAAAGTAAGATTGTTTTACAGTTTTCCATGCCTTTCTGAAAACAGGTGCTTCCTTTGTGAATTCAAGTTAGTGAATTTATGTGGTCATTTCAACCTAGTTTCAACTCTGGTTCTAAAGAACAAAGCTTTTTTTTTTTTTTTTTTTTGCCCTGAAGATTGGCATTTGCTTGCAGAGATTAGGCACTTCCTGTGCCCCTGGGTCCCATTCTGCTGGTGCAGAGGGGAGGTTGGGGGAGGTTGTAGGGGGGAGGTCAAAGGGAAGCCAACACATTGGTCCATGTACATCCCATGGCAGTGGGAGGTACTTGGAGTCTGTGCAAATCTGCACAGGGGCAGGCTGAAGCTTGCTTAGAAGTTTATCAGGTATTCCGTGGTTCATCCATTCTACAAGGTAGCAGGGAAGAATTCTCCAGTTCCTTTGTTATCCGTAAATGGTTAGTGTCAGACCTGTTGCCTCTGCCCCTTCTCATTTTCCTGTTTTCCGTGTCTTTCCTTCTGCCCTGGCAGAAAGCAGCCCAGCATCTTCACATTCTGACTTCTGGAATGGAATGAAAGAGTTTCTTTCTGTATAGAGAGGTTTGTTTTACACAGAGCTGCCTTTGATTGGGAAGACTCCCCCTAACAGATTTGGATCATAACATGTTGGCACCAAGCCAGGAAGGATGGCCATAAATTGTCATTTGAATGAGGTTTCACCAACTTTTTGTCCTGTTATCTCATTTCTGGCGCGGGGATATTGGGCAACTGAAACCAGGAGCTGATTTGGTCAATGTGATTTTCATGATTTAAATTAGAAATGTTCATTTTGGGTGGCAGGTATCAAGATTTTTGTATATTGGTTTCTACTTCTGAATTTTTTTCAAATGAATTAAAGTGGGAGGAAAAGAGGAGAGAAAGGAAGAGAGGAAGGAAGCTGTTTGAAACATGGACCCTTAGAGCTTTTGGATGCAAAAAGATCTGTATAGGAATTTGGCACTTGCTGTATATGTGACTTTGGCCAACCTCTCTGCCTCAGTTTTTCTATTTATAAAATGACACTTATAAATGGGCATGGTAGTTCTTTGTTAAGAGATCATATATTTTCAGAGCCAAACATAGTGCTTAGTATATAAAAGATACCTAAAAAATCCTAATTCCCTTTCATTACCTCTTTGATGTTACATCTAAAGATCTGCAGCTAAATTGAACACAGACTTTATCACTTCCAGGCTGGTCTGAATATAGGTCTTGCTAGAATGTTGTTCACTTAAATAAAATCACATCACAGTGATCAAAGGATCCCTTTGCTTTGGTTTCTTTCCACTATTAGAAAAGTGGAAGGGCATAAAATATTATTTAATTTTTTTTTTTTTGTGACAGAATCTCATTCTGTCGCCCAGGCTGGAGTGCAGTGGTGCGATCTCGGTTCACTGCAACCTCCACCCCAGGTTCAAGTGATTCTCCTGCCTCAGCCTCCTGAGTAGCTGGGATTACAGGCATCTGCTACCAGGCCCGGCTAATTTTTGTATTTTTAGTAAAGGTGGTGTTTCACCATGTGAAGCCAGGCTGGTCTTGAGCTCCTGACCTCAAGTGATCCGCCCACCTTGGCCTCCCAAAGTGCTGGCATTACAGGCGTGAGCCACCGTGCCTGGCCCAATATTTTGTGTTATATTAATATTATTAAATATAATATTGTTATAATTGATAATATAATTAATATTATATAATATTTTATTATATTAATATTAAACATTTTACATTTATTATTATCTTTTTAAATATTTATTGAGGACCAACTCAGAGCCAGACAGTGTTTCGGGAGCTACAGTGGGGCAGGTAGGAGAATAGACATGGAGGGGGTGATGGGTGTCTATTTTAGACAGGGTGGTCTGTGGATACTTCTCCCAGGAGGTGTGATCCTGAGGTCTGCATGGAGGGAGAGACCCCGTGGAAATCTAGAGAAAGAGCATTCCAGGCAGAGGGACCCGTGAATGTATTGAAGATTGGCAGGAGGCACGCGTGGGAAAGGCAGGAATGGGGCAGGCGCCGAGGTCACAGCCCAAGTCACCTGCAGGAGCGAGGTTCTTGTTTGGATTTTGGGCAGTAGGAATCGGCATAAGTTGAACCACAAAACAAGCCTCTCTACTCCTCTTAAGAGACTTTGTTAGATGTGTTTTGCAGAGAAGATGGAAAATAATAGTGTATCTGTTACTTTGATTACAATTCCCATCATATAATAATTAACTGCTAGCTGTAATTATAGGACTTCCTCTAATTTAGTTTAGCACTCTGGGGACCTCCATTAGCCTATATCCCAATCAATTTCACAGCCATTACGGAAGAAAAAAGCCATGTTCCTGTTGAATTTTAAATCTAGCGGGAGAATGATGCCCCCATTTGCTAGACAGCCTTATTTTGTTTTCGCTCCTTATTTTCTTTCCGTTCAGGCCCTCCCTGCTGGCCTGCTGTTTCAGGCATGTACATGTTGTTTCCTAATTAGGATAGATTTTCACAGGTAGTTGTTCATGAATTCCATGCATCTCATGTCCTTTTAATAACTTCCCCAATTTATAAAGCAAAAATTTTCACGTGACAGCCAGGGGAATGCATGCGTCCCCTCCCCAAGATAGATGTTTTAGTCAATATTTATTCTCTCGTCCAGCACCTTTTACTACCCCCGTGCCGTCTGTGTCAGTTTATTTATGTGGAGAAATGTAACGCAATCTGCTTTCTCAGTTGGAGAGAACAATACATTCTCCTGTGGCAGAAAATGCAGGGTTGGGCCTTCTCTTCGCGTCTGTGGCGTATCTGGTGATTGGCTGTGTTTAGATGACCTCGGTCTCGAGGGCCCCTCTTGTCCAATTTTCTCTGCTGCTCTGGTGTGAAAGCCATCCTTACTGTCACATGGCTGCAGCGGCACCGTGTCCCCAGTGGTCTGCTTCTCTCTGGAGGCAAGCAGTGATCTGTGTGTGGGGCCATTCGTCACTTCTCTAGAAGTAGCCCCCTGAGATGTAGTGACATCTCCAGAGAGCTCCACTTACTAGTTTTGTTCTCCTCCCTTCTCCTTTTTTTTTTTTTTTTTTTTTTTTGAGACAGAGTCTTACTCTGTTGCCCAGGCTGGAGTGCGGTGTCGCGATCTCAGCTCACTGCAACCTCTGCCTCCCAGGCTCAAGCAATTCTGGTGCCGCAGCCTGCCAAGTAGCTGGGACTACAGGCACACGCCACCATGCCTGGCTAATGTTTGTATTTTTGGTAGATACGGGGTTTCACTGTGTTGGCCAGGCTGGTCTTGAACTTCTGACCTCAAGTGATCCGCCTACCTTGGCCTCCCAAAGTGCTGAGATTACAGGTATGAGCCATCATGCCCGGCCCCACTTACTAGTTTTATAATAATGCCTGTAGCTCGTGGGTAGCAACTAGAATCGCTTTATATTATAGAAGAAGAAACCAAGGCTGTGGGCAAGGAGGTGGAGGGGATGGTTGCCCACTGCTTCAGGCAAGTGGCCATAAGCATGAGCCCTGTGTGTTTGCCCTGGCTCCTCTGGCAGTGTGTGTGCACGTGCGCGTGTGTGTGTGTGCGTGTGAGAGACAGAGAGACAGAGGGAGAGAGAATGAGTAGATTTTCATTTTTAGAGCAGTTTTAGGTCGCCAGCCAAATTGGATGGAAAGCGCAGTGTTCCTATACACCCCTTCCTCTCTCACTCCTGGCCCACCTCTCCCACCACCAACGTCCTGCCCCAGACTGGTGCATTTCTTACAAACAGAAAACCAACATTCAACTGTCATCGCCACCCAGAGTTCATAGTTTACACCAGGCTTCACTCTCAGTGTTGTTCCTTCTGTGCGTTTGGACCAATGTATAATGACCTGTGTTCACCACGTAGTATCCCACAGAATTAGTTTCACTGCCCTAAAAATCTTTTGTGCTCTGCCTGTTCATCCCTCCTTTCCCCCATCCCCTGGCAGCCACTGCTCTTGTTACTGTCTCTATAGTTTTACCTTTTCCAGGATGTCGTGTAGTTGGAGTCCTACAGTGTGCAGCTTTTTCAGATGGGCTTCTTTCACTTAGTAATATGTCTTCAAGATTCTTCCATATTTTTCTGTGGCTTGCGAGCTCATTTCTTCTCAGTGCCGGATAATATTCCTTTGTGTGATATACCATCGATTATTTATCCCCTCACCTACTGAAGGACATTGTGGCTGCTTCCGAGTTTTAGCAATTATGAATAAAATTGCTATAAGCATTCACATGCGGGTTTTTGTATACACATAAATGTAAACGTATATTCACATAATATATAAATGAAGTTTATTTGTTTCTGATTATGAAAAAACGTGCTTTATTGTATAACATTTGGAAAATATTAAAAAAAGAAAATCTTTAAGAATCAGTATAAGCCTATTTATTTATTAATTTAATGTAATAAGATACATGAAATTGGAACTCTTCTGGAAATGCAGGCCATATGGTTATTATATAGTATAACAGTCAGTGGTAAAGACAGGAAAGATTTAGGGCATTCTGAGTGCTGGTTCTGTTTCCATTAAAACCACTTCTTAAGTGACTTTTTATGATACCCCACATTCAAACAAACACTCTCAGCTTTAGAAAATGGCTAAGTTAGAAGTCCTCACAAACAACTGAAGTCCAAGGAGGTACTGAATTTCTTCTCTTAAAAAATTCAGATATACTTTAGCCATGGTTCTCAGTGGTGGTGGAGGGGATTTCCGACATTCATGCGGAATCCAGCAGTTCGGACACACAGGTTTTATAAGGCTCGATGTGACTGCATTCAGCATGCGGATTCCAGCAGTTCGGACACACAGGTTTATAAGGCTCGATGTGACTGCATTCAGCATGCGGAATCCAGCAGTTCGGACACACAGGTTTATAAGGCTCGATGTGACTGCATTCAGCATGCGGAATCCAGCAGTTCGGACACACAGGTTTATAAGGCTCGATGTGACTGCATTCAGCTCTGGGAACCTCTGTGTCTCTTGGGCATGTTCTGGGTGCAGAGGCAGAGGATGCTGCTGGGGAGGACAGGGTGGTGTTGAGCTCATGGAATAGTAATGCCTCAAAAGCAGCCTCAGAAGTGGACGTCAGTGGGCAGCCTGTTGCATTCATTTTTCATGTTTAAGAATTCTGGCAAAGTACTGTGTTAATTGGTTTTTCATTGCTATAACGCAATACCTGAGGCTTGGTAATTTATAAAGAGAGGGCTGGGCACGGTAACTCATGCCTGTAATCCCAGCACTTTGGGAGGCCAAAGTGGGAGGATCACTTGAGGTCAGGAGTTCGAGACCAGCCTGGACAACATGGTGAAATCCTGTCCCAACTAAAAATACAAAAATTAGCCGGACATGGTAGTGGGCACCTGTAGTCCCAGCTACTTGGGAGGCTGAGGCATGAGAATTGCTTGCACCCAGGAGGGGGAAGTTTCTGTGAGCTGACATCGCACCACTGCACTCTAGCCTGGGCAACAGAGTGAGACTCAGTCTCAAAAAAAAAAAAAAAAAAAAAAAAAAAAGACAGGTTTATTTGGCTCACGGTTCTGTATAAGCAAGGCACCAGCATCTGCTCGGCTTCTGTGAGGCCGCAAGAAGCTTTTACTCATGGCAGAAGATGAAGGGGCAAGCATGTCACATGGCAAAAGGGAACAAGAGAGAGCATAGGAGGTGCCAGTCTCTCTTAACCCACTCTTGCTTGAACTAATAGAGCAAGAACTCACTCATGACTGCAAGGATGGCACCAAGCCAAGGGATCTGCCCTTGACTTGACCAGAACACCTCCTACCTGGCCCCACCTCCAATATTGGAGGTCACATTTCAATATGGGATTTGGAGGGGACAAATGACAACACTATATCAGGTACTAGAGATCATTTTCGACTTTTTTTTTTTTTTTGAGACAGAATTTCGCTCTTGTTGCCCAGGCTGGAGCGTGATGGCGCGATCTCAGCTCACCACAACCTTTGCCTCCCGGGTTCAAGCGATTCTCCTGCCTCAGCCTCCTGAGTAGCTGGGATTACAGGCGCCTGCTACCATGCCCGGCTAATTTTGTATTTTTAGTAGAGATGGGGTTTCATCATGTTGGTCAGGCTGGTCTTGAACTCCTGACCTCAGGTGATCTGCCCGCCTCGGCCTCCCAAAGTGCTGGGATTACAGGCGTGAGCCACCGCGCCTAGCCTCATTTTCGACTTTTTAACAAGGCAGACAATACCAAATTAACCTTAAAATACCGTGTTTTCATGGCTTCTGAGAATGGGAGTACAAATGCTCATCAACTTACAATGAGGATACGACTCAGTAAACCCATCGTAAGTTGAAAATATCTTAAGTTGAAAATACATTTAATACACCTAATCTACCGAACATCCTAGCTTAGCCTAGCCTACCTTAAATGTGCTCAAAACACTTATATTAGCCTACAGTTAGGCAGAATTATCTAACACAAAGCCTATTTTATAATAAAGTGTTGAATATCTCATGTAATGTATTAAGTACTGTACTGAAAGTGAAAAACAGCATGGGTGTATGGGTACTTAAAGTATGATTTCTACTGAATGCTTATTGCTTTTGTGCCATTGTCAAGTCAAAAACTGTAAGTCTAACCATCCTAAATCAGGGACTCTCTATATGTCTAGCAGAAAGGGGCGTGGCTGGTAGAAGGCCAGAGAAGTCCCTTTGATGTGAGTGCCCAGGTCCTACTACGAATCTTTGAATGCTGGTCTGGTTTTGATCCTGGAAAAGCTAGTCATCACTTTCAGCATGAAGGAAGGAGAATGAGAAGCCTCCATTTGGAATGTATTAGAATTCAGCAGCATGCAATTAAAAAGTTGTTTTTAATGGGTGAACATCAGTGTTTGCTGGCATAGGTTCATTTAAAAAGCTCTGGGCTTGATCAAACAGCAAAATATACAATACATTTATACAAGGTGGTTTGTTGTTTTCAGACTTTACTTTTCTAGAACCATAATGAAGTTTTGCTTAAAAACTGTCAGTCTTTGATCCCACGGATCATGGCTCTCTTCTGAGTTGATACAACGTTTCACCTCATGGAATCTTGTGTCATGGCCTTCTTCCTGCTCATAACATCTGTGATTGTATAGGTGCTCCTGCATTCTTAATTCTTACTTTCGAGGGGATGCTGATGAGAAGAGCTAATGTAATTTCAATACATAGGAAAAGGCAAAGCCAAGATCAAGTTTAAATTGGAAGATATTATCTTAAAGGGTATGATGGTGAAGTGAACGTGTATACTGGTAAATCACTTGTCATTTTTGATAACAGTAGTACAAAAGTTTTACAACTTGTCCATTAGCGAGATTCTCAAATTGCTTTAGAGAATACGGAAAACAAGAAAATTGGAGTCCTGAGGTTCTGCTCTCCTGGTGATTGGAGAGAATTTAAATAATACCTTGTTTTTACATCATTAATTATTTAATCAAAACCGAAAACATTATGTCCCTAATACTGCATCCACAAAGTGGGTACTGAGGAATGAGTAAGTGTAAATTCTCCAAAAATCTTTCATGTTTTCTCACTGTTGCTTAAGAAAGTCTCTGTGCTTTCTAAAAAATTCCTCTTAATAGATTTTTAAAAAATATATCTTTAACATGAGGAAGCCATACTGAAAAGTGATATGTTCCAAGGCTTTTTCCCACCACTGGAAATATTCCTGATTACTGAATGTAATGAAATAAATTTGTCATGTTGGACATAATGTGTGGTGGAGTGCAGAATGAAGAGCCCAAAACTCAGAGTGGAGGCTTGACATTTATAGTTATAAATATGTGCTTTAGGAATTGATTTATATAGAGAAATACCAGGGCTAAGATAGACAAATTGAAGCTTGTTCTCACTAAGTAGGTTAGACAGTTCATCAAATATTGGTTAAAATCTTTCTCTCTCTAGAGGTCAAAAATAAGAGATTAAATGGCAGTGTCCAACGCATGGGACTTTGATTGTCTAGCCGACCAGTCTGTTCATATGAATATAAATGTAGTTGGGCAGCCTGTGTATGCCTGGTGTGTAGCATGTGGCTCAGCAACCTAGCTAGCCACTGCCTTGTTTTGATACTTAGGCTAAGAATAGACTTTATGGTTTTAAATGGTTGGGGAGCCTGGGGGCAGTGGCTCAGCCTGTAATCCCAGCACTTTGGGAGGCTGAGGCGGCAGATCACCTGGGGTCAGGAGTTCCAGACCAGCCTGGCCAACATAGCAAAACCTGTCTCTACTAAAAATACTAAAATTAGCTGGGTGTGGTGGAAGGCACCTGTAATCACAGCTACTTGGGAGGCTGAGAATTGCTTGGACCCGGGAGGCGGAGGTTGCAGTAAGCTGAGATCACGCCACTGCACTCCAGCCTGGGTGACAGAGAGAGCCTCCGTCTCAATAAAATAAAATAAAAATAATAAAATAAATGGTTGGGGAAAACATCATAAGAAGAATACTTTGTGATATGGGAAAGTTATATGAAATTCAAATGTCAGCATCCACGAATAACATTTTATTGGAATGTAGCCACACCCTTTCATGTATGTATTACCCGTGGCTCCATTCGTGCTCCAGTGGTGGAGTTGAGTGCGTGTGACATCGACCTTATGGCCAGGAAGGCCTGAAATATTTACCATCTGGCCCTTTGCAGAGAAAGTTTTCTGAACCCTGGCTTAGCAGAGCCAGTGCTTCTTGCTGCTGGCATCCTGTGGTCAACCCTTTTTTCCCCTTGTCTTCTTGCTTTTACCTTAAATTTGTGTTAAATTACAGTGATAGGTAATGCTTTTGCTGAGTGCTTACATTTTTAATTTATTCAATTCTCACGTGAACTCTGTGATGTAGATTCATTTTACATTTTACAGATGAAGAAATTGAGGCATAAAAACATAAGCAGCAGGGCTTAATGTCCAGCCTCCTGGCTGCCTCCACTTTCCCTGTTTTTATTTTTATTTTTTATTTTTTAAGAGACAAGGTTTTGCTTGGTCACCCAGGCTGTAATGCAGTGGCATGATCATGGCTTACTGTAGCCTCCAAGTCCTAGGCTCAAATGATCCTCCTGCCTCAGCCTCTTGAGGAGCTGGGACTATAGGTGTGCATCACCATGCTTGGCATTATGTTATGTTATGTTATGTTATGTTATGTTATGTTATGTTATGTTATGTTATTTTTTTTGTAGAGATGGGGTGTTGCTTTATTGCCCAGGTTGGTCTTGAACTCCTGGTCTCAAGTGATCCTCCTGCCTCAGCCTCCCAAAGTGTTGGGATTATAGGCGTGAGCCACCATGCCCGGCTCTGCACTTTCTCTTGATCACCTTGTCCCCTGCATCTTGGAGATCAACTTCTGGCATTTGTACCCTTCTTTATCAGATTCACTGTATTCACGTAAGAGGTGTGCATGTACGTGTGTGTGTGTGTGTGTGTGTGTGTGTGTGTGTGTGTGTGTATTAGGGTCTTCTTGCACTGGATAAAGAAATACCTAAGACTAGGTCATTTATGAAGAAAAGGGCTTTAATTGGCTCGTTGTTCTGCAGACAGCACAAGAAGCTTTTTGCTGGCGTCTGCTAGGCTTCTAGGGAGGCCTCAGGAAACCTATAATTGTGGCGGAGAGTGAAGGGGGAACAGGCATGTCACATGGTGAAAGCCTGAGCAAGAGAGTGAGAGAAGGTGCCACACACTTTTAAACAACCAGATCTCATGAGAACTCACCATTGTGTCACAGAAGTCGTGCTCGGGCAGCCTGCATGCTTGCAGCAGGAACCAGGCTCTAGGCCTCCTGGTCAGGGCCACTGGGAGGAGGCAACTTCACTCCATGCACCTGGCCCTGGGGAAGGTGCACGTGGGAGAGACCCACACACTGCTGCTGCCGGCTTCCCTCCAGGCCCACCTCCTCTCCAAGTGACGGTCACCACGGGCCACCATGCATGGCCACCTGGCACCAACTCACTGAGCCGCCCACCACTGGGGCTGGCACCCTGCGCCTTGGATCAGCGTCTGCAGCCGTGGAGAGAAGTCCTTGGTCTTCCTCTTCATCCTCGCTGGCTGCCTCTACGGGACAAGGACTGATTCCGACACAGGTTCCTCTTTTCCCCTCCCCAACATCGTCAGAAGACAGTGTCCCTGCACACCATCCATATATAGCCCCTCCTTGAAAAAAGACAGAGGCCAGGCTCAGTGGCTCACACCTGTAATCCCAGCACTTTGGGAGGCCAAGGCGGGCGGATCATTTCAGGTCAGGAGTTCGAGACCAGCCTGGCCAACATGGCGAAACCCCATCTCTGCTAAGAATATAAAAATTAGCCAGGCATGGTGGTGAGTGCCTATAATCCCAGCTACTCGGGAGGCTGAGGCAGGAGAATTGGTTCAACCTGGGAGGCAGAGGTTGCAGTGAATTGAGATGGTGCCACTGCACTCCAGCCTGGGCGACAAGAGCAAGGCCCTGTCTCAACCACGCCCACCCCCACCCCCCACCAAAAAAAAAGAAAATAAGCTTCTACAAAAGCCCTGTATTGAGCTTCAATCTGCTCACGGTGTGGGATGGGGGCTCCCACATCTCTGGGAGAAGAGAAGGCTGTAGCCACCTGGGGGGCCCAGGGTGGTGGGTCTGGCAGGTGGTGCCACAGCTAAGAGAGCAGATACCAGAAGTTCTAAGAGGTGCTTAGACAAGGGCTGGTGCCAGGCCATGGGTGCCCAGCCCAGCGGGGCCATGCCACAGCAGATAAAGCTCAGGACGTCAAAAACAGCCTGGACACCAAGGCAGAAACCAAGGACCTTCCGTAGGCAAATAAGCTCCCAGCATCCATTCCGGCTGTCAGTGCCCCTGTATCCTGTAGTTATTCTTTGAACAATAGCAAAAGCCGTTTATGGATTCCATCTAGAAACAAAACCTTGTTTCAGTCACCTCTCTCTGGCTGTTACTTTCCTTCCACCCGCGCCCTCCCTAGGATGTGTGTACCTGGCCTGTCCTCCCTGGGCCATACCTGTGGCACATGTTGCACCTGTGCACAGGCACAAGGATGTCTTTGGGTCCCTTGCCCTGCAGTTTCCAGGGGTCTCTGCTCCGAGTTCCCGAGCAGGCCCCTCAGGGAGAAATAGTCTCATATGCAATATGGGTGTGTTAGTGGCCTGTCTGGAAGGGCCGCGGCAGTTCCTGCATGTCTCCAGGTAGCCACTTACCTCTTGGGCTTAGACACCTTTGCACACGGTTGCATTTCTTTAGTCCTCTATGGGTCTTTTGGTGTGGGTTTGATTTTGCTTTTGCTTTTCTAGGTGAGATTTCCCAAATGCATCCTCAGAAGCTCTGGGCATGCCAGAGGACCCCCAGAACCAAGAAGGGAGGGTGAGTGGGTCTCCATTCCCTGAGAAGCCAGGGGCAGGGCAGGATGGGGGAGACCAGGAGCAGAGTTGAGCCTCGCAGAAGCCAACACAAGTCTCTGCTCAGCACCCGTGCCAGGGCTGCGGGCCCAGGGAAACAGCCCTATTTCATCTCAGCCCCTCTCAGAGCCTCGAGATGGCTGGCGCAGGCTGCTGGCAGGAGAGGGATGCCCTGTCCCTGGCAGCCCCTCCACATAGCATACCCCAGCATCTGCCACCACCTTCGTCCTTGCTTTGACCTTGAAGTTAACTCTCTTAGAGTTTAACTTTGGTTCATTTCTGCATAGGTACAATAGATTTATTTGTTTAAAATGTTTATTTTATATATTATATATAATATATTAATACCAGTATAAATAACATTAATATATTATCAATTAATATATTATATTAACGAATATAATTATATTAACTAGTTAATTATATTAACTAATATAATTAATATATGATAATCAATATGCATTATATATAAATATATAATGTATTAAACCTTTTAATTTTGAATTAAATATTATTAAAAATTTATTATAGATACATATTTGTTCATAAGATTTATGTTTTAAACAGCTGGTATAGGGTACCTTTTTAAAAAAAAAAAAATTTCCAGTGCAGTATATTTTTTAAAGCACAAAATTGATACCAAGACTGGGTGAGGAATATACATTTCCCCCTTATTATTTTGTAGTTTTGGGACCTTACCTGTAAGACTCTTAAAGATTTTCCTCCCTCCTATTTCAGGGTGGGTCACATTCTGATGCATGTTTCACTTGTACAGATCCTAGCTTATTGCCTTGACCCAACTGTCCCCACAGACACTGGGTGACTCTCAGGCTGTCCCTGCATCTCCCACCCCAAAACGCCTTGGGACCCTTGACCCCACCCTTCTTTCATACCAGCCCATAGCCTTGTGGCTTATATGATTTTGAAAGTCCCATTCTATTTTATGATGGTTGATAATAGTCATTAACCTCATAAAGTTTGTTTTTTAAAAATCTATATCTATCTATCTATCTATCTATCTATCTATCTATCTATCTATCTATCTATCTATAAAGAACACACTATCGAAAGGACAGCATTGCCTGGTCAAATGGTGAAACCCCGTCTCTACTAAAAATACTAAAAATTAGCCAGGCATGGTGGCAGGTGCCTGTAATCCCAGCTGCTTGTGAGACTGAGGCAGAAGAATTGCTTGAACCTGGGAGGCGGAGGTTGCAGTGAACCTAGATCGCGCCATTGCACTCCAGCCTGGACAGTAAGAGCGAAACTATGTTTCACAAAAAAAAAAAAAAAGACAGCATGAAGCCATGTGGAATCTCCTCCTATGACCCAAACACCTCCCACTAGCCCCCACCTCCAACAGTGGGGATTCCATTTTAACAAAAGATTTAGAGGGGACAGCATTCAAATCATATCAGTGTGTGTGTGCTTGTGTGGGTGTGAGGTTACTTTACCTAGTCCTGATGTCATGGGCTTAATGTGCTATTAATACATTTTTTACACATTGAAAAATAATTATAACTGTAAAGATGAAACATGGTTTTCCATGTACCACTAAAAATGGTTTCCTGTTCCATTAGTGGTATGTGTAGCACTTCTGTGCAACCCTCTTGGGTCTCCACTCACAGCTGTTGACCTATTTGTGGGACTTAAGGTAAGATATTTTGTAGATTCTGGTTTTTAAATTTAAAGCAAATTCAAGCTGTATGATCCTGAAGTACAAGAGATGATACAGAATAATCCAAGGAGGTTGGGAAAGCTTTCTTTCTTTTGTTTTTTAGACACAGGGTCTTGCTTTGTCACCCAGGCTGGAGTGCAGTGGTGTGATCATAACTCACTGCAGCCTCAAGCTGCTGTGCTCAAACAATCCTCCCACCTCAGCCTTCTGAGTAGCTGGGACTACTAATGCGTGCCACCATGCCAGCTAATTACATTTTTTTTTTTTTTTGTAGAGATGGGGTCTTGCCATGTTGCCCAGGCTGGTCTTGAACTCTTGGCTGCAAGCAGTTCTTCTGCTTTGGCCTTCCAGGAAAAACATTTTTAATTTGGGTACCTTCCCTCTTGATCTTTGACATTTTTTTTTTCATTTGATGATGTGTTTGCTTGATTACTTCTATTTCCATCCTCTTCAGATGTTATATATTTCCTTGAGTATCTTAATTGCCTTATTCGTTCATTAAACTTACGAGGTGCCCAGTCCCCTGCTTGAGACTGGAAGTGCATCTATGAACACCACAGGATATGTGGCCCCAAAGTGCGTTACAAGAATATGGTCATCAGCCAGCAAATGTCTTCACCTGCTCTACTTAGATTTTAGCAATTTGCATTGCTCCTGAGGTGCTCGATTGCATATGATAATTTCAAAGCAGCAGGTCCCAGCAGATAGAGGAGCAGCTGTCAGATCAAGAAACCTGTCCATTGGCCCAGATTGTTCTGATGATTTGCAGCATAACCTTGGAAACGTCGTTTCATTTTCCGTTCCAGGTTTTCACTCTGGAAAGTGGAAAATCACAGCAAATGAAGCTGGTCTTAAAGAAATCAAGTGCCCCACATACTGTAATGAGCTCGCTTTTCGTTTCTCATGCCTGCCTTGTTTACATGGACTTGGCTTGTTGGTGTGTAACCTTATGTAGTAGATAGATACAAGGTATGAAGATACATATATACAATGTGATACCTGCAGTCCAACGTAGATACAGGAGGTTTTCTTTCCCAAGGCATGTCAGGAATTGTCCCTGGAAATGACAGCCTGAAAGAGATAGGTGTGCAGTGTTGGTGGACAAGGCCAGTATCAGTTTGGCGAATCTGTGAAAGCCCATTTTGAGCCTGTTTGTAAGGTTGAGTGAAAGAACTGTTGAAGTGTGAAGAGGTGCCTAGGAAAGGACTCATCCTACCTACCAACTTTTGAGTTCCTGGGGAGTGGTATATAGCCTAGGGTCGGGCACATAATAGATATTCACTGAACATCATTTTGCACAATCCTTGTAATGCTTAGTGGCCCCTGGCACTGAGAGAATCACTGTATGTTTAGATCATGACAGGGCTGGGATTAAAAGCTTTACTCTTTTAAGTATTCTGAATTTATGGAACTATTATGTTTAATACATTTTTTTTTTTTTTTGGAGAAGGAGTCTTGCTCTGTTGCCCAGGGTAGACTGCAATGGCACGATCTCTGCTCACTGCAACATCTGCCTGTTGGGTTCAAGTGATTCACCTGCCTCAGCCTCCCGAGTAGCTGGGATTACAGGCGCCCACCACCACGCCAGGCTAATTTTCATAGTTTTAGTAGAGATGGGGTTTCACCATGTTGGCCAGGCTGGTCTCAAACTCCTGACCTCAGGTGATCTTCCTGTCTTGGCCTCCCAAAGTGGTGGGGTTACAGGTGTGAGCTACCACACCTGGCCTATGTTTTACACTTTTAAAAGATATTGATAATATTGAGACATCCAGTTTAAACATAAGTGCATAATGGTAATTCGCCAAGGTGAAATTGATTACTTTTCCATATTGAAGGCATAAAAGCATACTTCTTGAACCAATAATGACACGTGGGTTGTTGTTTTACACTAGAATCACATGCTTTCATTAATTTTTTTAGTTTGGCATGTTTTTTGTAGCAAAGACCTTGACTTTTGTGATCTCATTTAAAATATCACCAATTGACTGACATGTTAAAAAAATCTGTTTTATAAACTGTCAAAAGAAAAAGCATAGGTACTTCAATCCTCTCATTCAGTGTGCTACATCCGTCTCATTAATTGCCTTTTCAGAGAGCAGTGTCATTGGAGGTAATCAGTCTTTCGGAAAAAAACAGACCAAAGAGTTGTCAGGAGGTTGTTTGGTTCTGAGATAATTCATTTTTTGCTTTCTTTCATGAGATACATAGGAGTGTGGTAGCTAATGATCAGAAATGTGGAAATTGGAAATTGAAATTTATGTATTTGATCCTTGTACCTTGGTCAAAATATACAATTAATCTGTCTGCTTTTCATTTTCTTCTGCCCTTATGTTCTAGACACGGTGTAAATCTCAAGTCATGCCTTTTGTCACCTATAATTTTAGCCAATGGTTTCTAGTTACCTTGTGGTTTTTCATACGGATATACAGTGCGCTGATAAGCGTTGAAACATCTAGCCCCAGAGGTCTCTGGTGTTTGGATAAGAGTTAGCAAAAGCATATTGCATGGGAGATGTGCTTATCATTTTGTTCCTTTCCTTCCCTCTTTTCATTCTCTAATTCAAGAATTTCCGCTTGACCCAGTTTAAATGTCTTCTGCACAAGTCTCTCCTCATAATGCTTTATTGGTCTTTGTCTTACGCAGTTTGAACTGCTGTAATGAAATACCACAAACTGGGCAGCTTAATCAACAAACATTTATTTCTCACAGTTCTGAAGGTGAGGAAGTCCAAGACCAAGGTCCCTGATGATTGGGTTCCTGGTTTGAAGACAGCCTCTCTCTCTCTCTGTATCCTAACATGGCAGAGAGAGAGGATCTCTCTAGTGTCTGTTCTTTTTGTTTTTTATTTTTGAGACAGGGTCTTACTCTGTCACCCAGACTGGAGTGCAGTGGTGTAATCATGGCTCACTGCAGCCTCGACCTCCCAGCCTCAGGTGATCCTCCTACCACAACCTGCCAAGTAGCTGGGACTACAGGTGTGCACCACCATATCTGGCAATTTTTTTGTTTTCTTTGAGAAAGAGTCTCACTCTGTTGCCCAGGCTGGAGTGCAGTGGCATGATCTCAGCTTACTGCAACCTCCGCCTCCCATGTTCAAGTGATTCCTATGCCTCTTGAGTAGCTGAGAGTACAGGCATGTACCATCATGCCCAGACAATTTTTGTATTTTTAGTAGAGACAGGGATTCACCATGTTGGCCAGGCTGGTTCCGAACTCCTGGCCTCAAGTGATCCACCTGCCTCGGCCTCCCAAAGTGCTAGGATTACAGGTGTGAGCCACTGTGCCCGGCTGCCTGGCTAATTTTTTCTATTGTTTGTAGAGGTGGGGTTTCAGCATGTTGTCTAGGCTGGTAGTGTCTCTTCTTATAAGAGCACTAATACCATTCATGAGGGCTCTACTCATGTCTAATCACTCCACAAAGGCCCCACCTCCAAACACCATCACCTTAGGGATTAGAATTTCAACATACGGATTTTGGGGGGACACAAATCTTCAGTCCATAGCATTCTTATTATTGCAGCACTAAACATTCAGCTTGGTGTCATAATCTAATTGAAGAAAGGGACCGTATTATCTGTGTCTTCTAGCAAGGTTTAGTATATTGCACACAAGTACTTGGTTTTGTTGTTGTTATTTATTTACTTATAAAGTTACTGTTTGAGTGCTGCGCTGTGTCAGGTACTCACTCATTGGTGAAAGAAGCACTGTTATTTTCCTCATTTTACATCTAGAGAAGCTGGGGCTTGGAGAGGGATCCAAGGTCATTCAACATGTGAGTAAAGGGGTTAGGACTTAAACCTAGTTTTATTCCAAAGCCCCGTCCCTAACCAATCTGATACAAGGCAAATTATATGGAATTAACTATATAAACTGCTTTATGAATGTCGTGGATATGTTAAATTTGGGATTTTGACCCACATTTTAATGAAGTAAAAAAACTAGGGTGTTGAGTCTATTCCTTTTCTTTATACTGTGGTAATAGATTAAGTATCCTCTAATGGATTTTTTAAAAAATAGCTTTATTGAACTATAATTCATACCCCTTCCAATTCATCCATTTAAAATGTATACTTCCATAATTTTATTTTTTATTTTTATATTTACTTTATTTTATATTATTTTATTTTTTTGAGATGGAATTTCGCTCTTGTTGCCCAGACTGGAGTGCAATGGTGTGATCTCAGCTCACTGCAACCTCCACCTCCTGGATTCAAGTGATTCTCCTGCCTCAGCCTCCCAAGTAACTGGGATTACCAGCATGTGCCACCATGCCCGGCTAACTTTGTATTTTTAGTAGAGATGGAGTTTCACCATGTTGGTCAGGCTGGTCTTGAACTCCTGACATCAAGTGATCCACCCACCTCGGCCTCCCAAAGTGCTGGGATTACAGTGTGAGCCACTTACATTTTTTGTTTGAGACAAAGTCTCCCTATTTCGCCCAGGCTAGAGTGCGGTGGCGTGATCTCACTGCAACCTCCACGTCTCAGGTTCAAGCGATTCTCATGCCCAGCCTCGCGAGTAGCTGAGATTACAGGTGTGCACCACCACGCCTGGCCAATTTTTTGTATTTTTAATAGAGACAGGGTTTCACCATGTTGGTCAGGCTGATCTTGAACTCCTGAGTCAAATGATCTGCCTGCGTTAGCCTCCCAAAAGTGCTGGGATTACAGGCATGAACCACCATACCCAGCTGGTTCCATAATTTTAGTACATTTATAAAGTTTTGCCACCATCCTCAAAATTGTTGTTAGGACAGAAGAAACTCTGTACCCATTACCAGCCATCCCTATTTCCCTCCACCTCTTCCCACCCAATCCCCAATCCCAACTGTTTAATTTGTCTCCATAGATTTCCTGTTCTGGACATTTTATATAAAAGGAATGATGCAGTATGGAGTCTTTTTTGACTGGCTTCTTTCACTTGGCATGTTTTTGAGGTTGATCTTTGTTGTATTGTGTCTCAGTACTTCATTTCTTTTTATTGCTGAGTAATACTCTATTGTATGGCTGTACCATGTTTTATTTATCCACTCATTAATTGGTGGACATTTGGGTTATTTTTCTTTTTGGCTATAACAGCTAATGCTGCTACGAAACATTTGTGTACAAGCTTTTGTGTGGACATACGTTTTCACATTTTTTTTTTTTCTTAAGGACAGGGTCTTCTATTATCCATTTGGAGTCTAGAGTTACTTATAACTTGTCTAAAGTCCAACCTTGGGTGATTCTTTGGCTAGGGCACAGTGCAGTGTTTTTGGAAGCAGAAATTATTCATTGCTATTATTTCATTAATGTCACCGTATAGTCATCCCTCGGTATTCTTGGGGAATTGGATCCAGACCTCTGCTCCCCCACAGATACTAAAATCCATGGCTGCTCAATTTCCTTATATAAAATACTGTAGGCCAGGCGAGGTGACTCACGCCTGTAATATCAGCACTTTGGGAGGCTGAGGCAGGCAGATCCCCTGAGGTCAGGAGTTCAAGACCAGCCTAGCCAACATGGAGAAGCCTTGTCTTTACTAAAAATACAAAAATTAGCCGGGTGTGGTGGCGGGTGCCTGTAATCTCAGCTACTTGGGAGGCTGAGGCAGGAGAATCGCTTGAACCTGGGCAATGGAGGTTGCAGTGAGCCGAGATTGCACCATTGCATTGTCAACTGGGTGACAGAGCGAGACTCCATCTCAATTAAAAAAACAAAATAAACCAAATAAAATAGTTTAGTATTTGCACAAAACCTATGCACATTCTCCAGTATATTATAAGCAATCTCTAGATTACTTATAATACCTAATGCAATGTAAATGCTATGTAAATAGTTGTTATACTGTATTATTTAGGGAATAGTGACAAGCAAAACAAGCCTGTACATATGCAGTACAGACACAATGCAACTGTCTATTTTTTCTTTTTAAAAATATTTTGGATCTGCAGTTGGTGGAACCCAGGGATGCAGAACCTACGGATACCGAAGGCCAACTCTCTTGGCCAAATTGTGTGGCAGCAAGTATGAGTGGGAAAAAGATTGTCTTCAGGGAATCAGGGAAGCCAAGTAGAAATGGGAGTAAAATGGTTAAAAGCCTTGAGGGTTAAGATAATAAAATGCCCTTTGGAGAACAGGGATCCTTGTGGATTTGAAGCAGGCTGGAACGTACCAAAGAAAGTTAATTAGTGAATCATACTGGCAGGACAGACTGCCCAATACCTTAATAGTAATTGGCAAGGTACCTTATGTGGGACACTGACTTTTTCTACCAGAATAGTTTCTATGTTAGATAGGACTCCTGTTTGCAAATAACATACATCAAGCCAAGATCATGTGAATTTTTTTAAAAGGAGGTTGGTGTTAATTTTTTTTGAAGACATAAGGTGCCTCCTGGCCAACATGGGCAGTAATGTCACCCGTCCAGGGATTGTGCTGGATGGTGAGGTCCCAGGATTCTGGGCTCTGTGGCTCTTTTGGCTTACCTTGTTTCTGCTTATTTATGTCATTCTCTCTCCTGCAGCTTTTAATGACTTTTTATTTATTTATTTATTTTTTGAGACAGAGTTTCGCTCTTGTTGCCCAGGCTGGAGTGCAATGGCGCGATCTCAGCTCACCGCAACCTCCACCTCCCAGGTTCAAGCGATTCTCCTGCCTCAGCCTCCTGAATAGCTGAGATTACAGGCGTGTACCACCACGCTTGACTAATTTTGTATTTTTAGTAGAGACGGGGTTTCTCCATGTTGGTCAGGCTGGTCTTGAACTCCCGTCTTCAGGTGATCTGCCCACCTCGGCCTCCCAAAGTGCTGGGATTACAGGTGTGAGCCACTGCGCCTGGCCCACTTTTTTTTTTTTTCTTATTTCTCAATGGACACAGTCAAAAATGTAGCTGCTGGATTGCTTCTGAACTGGATATCGCATCTGGATGGGAGATGTGGTATCCAAGAAGACCTCTGCAGGATCTTCAGTACAAAGTCTAAATACCCTTAGTAGCCCAGGATGGCAGACAGAAACCTGCTAGATAACCTTTAAAAAGCAGGAATGTGATGTCCTGTACAGTTTGAGGACAATGAGACAAAAAGAATAAATTGTTGTACATATACAGAAGGGTTTGGCTTGGCATCAGTGTCTGTCAGAGGCGTGACTGCAGATGAATGAGCCCACTCTTGGGCTAAGGGGAGCATAGTGTCCTGATCCCACTGACTTTTCAGGAGGGCACTCCAGCCCTTGAGGACTAGAGCCAGCTCCATGGTCAGCATTTTAAGGAAGACCTTGAGTGAGTTGAGTAGTCAGACGAGCAGAACCAAAATGGTGACAGGAAACCCTGCCAAGGGTAGCAGCTTACCCGGAGGAGGAAGCAGTAAGGGAAGACAGGACCACTTTCTTCTTTTATTTGAAGGCTTACCATACAGAAATGATAGAGAATTGGTCTGAGTTTCTCCAGCAGGTGGGAGTTGCAGAAAGGCATCTCTTAAATCTATCTAAAAAAAAAAAAAAAAAAAAAAAGTTTCAGCCGGGTGCAGTGGCTCACACCTGTAATCGTAGCACTTTGGGAACAGGGATCCTTGTGGATTTGAAGCAGGCTGGAACGTACCAAAGAAAGTTAATTAGTGAATCACACTGGCAGGACAGACTGCCCAATACCTTAATAGTAATTGGCAAGGTACCTTATGTGGGACACTGACTTTTGGGAAGGTGAGGCGGGCGGATCACTTGAGGTCAGGAGTTCAAGACCAGCTTGACCAACATGGTAAAACCCCGTGTCTACTAAAAAAAAAAAAAAAAAAAAAGACAAAAATGAGCCAGGCATGGTGGCATCTGCCTGTTATCCCAGCTACTCATGAGGCTGAGGCAGGAGAATCGCTTGAACCCGGGAGACAGAGGTTGCAGTGAGCTGAGATCGTGCCACTGCACCCCAGCCCAGGTGACAGAGTGAGACTCTGATTCAAAAAATAAAATAAAATAAAATAAAAATTTCTATCTCAGAAGCAGAGCAAGGAGTTGCCTAAAATTTTGTGCTTTCTAGAT
Source organism: Nomascus leucogenys (assembly GCF_006542625.1). Classification (NCBI taxonomy): domain Eukaryota; kingdom Metazoa; phylum Chordata; class Mammalia; order Primates; family Hylobatidae; genus Nomascus; species Nomascus leucogenys. The sequence goes on along the minus strand of NC_044405.1, from coordinate 16,754,638 downwards.
TGGAGCTCCATCACTTACCATTCATCCAGGTTATTATAGAAGGTATTCTAGATTGCCTCTGCACTTTTAAGACCAGTTGAACATGACATTAGTCAGCAGGTAGGCATTGAGTATGGAAAAGGTTCTTTTATTTGAGGCCGATGTCACAGTTTAGCCATCCCTCCATCACCCACAAGTCCTTTCAATTGGCATCTCCTCCTCCCTCTGCTGTGCGTGTGTTTGGGGGAGCACTAACTAATTTTGATGGTAGCCTAAGCAAAATGCAATTAGGGAAATCTCGTGCCAAACACGCATCTGTGCCAATGTTTGCCTTCATTAGCGTGCATAATCAGGAGTTTGCTTTAAACACTGTATGTCTTTTCCTGTGGAAACATGAAATGGAGAGGGTGCAGAGGGAGACCTGGGTACCCTGCATACCGTGCAGTGCGAGACAGTGAGCCTAGAAGCCCGAGATAGCACCTGTGGTTTGGGAAGAATCATGTTCCTGGTGGTTGGTGTTATGGTCAGAGACTGAGATGCATATATCAGGGATGGTGTGTGAGTGTGCACATGTGTACATGCGTGTGTGAGTGTACACATCCGTTCATGCTACTCATTTTAGCTCTATGTGGGGAAGCACAATTAAGGAAACAGAGAACCAGAGATCTCAGAAAACAAAGGGTAGGATGTGGCGGTATCATTTATGAAACAACTTGAAGGATACACATAACAATTTGACACAAAGGACTCTATCTTTTTCTACTCTTTTTTTTTGAGGTGGAGTCTCACTCTGTCGCCCAGGCTGGGGTACAGTGGCGCAATCTCAGCTCACTGCAACCTCTGCCTCCTGGATTCCAGTGATTCTCCTGCCTCAGCCTCCTGAGTAGCTGGGATTACAGGCGCCCACCATCACGCCCAGCTAATTTTTGTATTTTTAGTAGAGATGGGGTTTCACCATGTTGGTCAGGCTGGTCTCGAATTCCTGACCTTGTGATCCTCCTGCCTCAGCCTCCCAAAGTGCTGGGATTACAGGTGTGAGCCACTGCACCCGGCCTTTTTTCTATTCTTAATAAAAAGGTTTGCATATAGTAAAAAAAGAGAAACTCAGCTTCACTTCCCAATTTATGGGTTTTTTTGGTGGCACAGGGTGTATGGGTTTCTATTTAGTGCCTGGCTTTTTTGATACAAGAAGATGAGCATACCTTATAAAAATATACATCTTCATATGTGTGATAAAAATAAAATTGTTGATTTTTCCTTTTCTATATATGAATGATCATGGTGGGAAGTTTGAAAAAACAGAAACAGTGGAAGAAGGGGAAAATAATTGTTATTTACTTACCACTGAAAGTGATTCTAATAATTTTGGTATTTTGCCCATTCTTTAGTCTTTATTACTTGAACATACACATGTATATGTGTATACTACACGGGGATATATACATATTCATGCACAAATGCATGTACATTTTTGTACCCAAACACCACGTTTGCCTGGATGTAGATGACTTTGCTCTGTTAGTGTTTGTTAGAATGTTGGTGGTAATTGGAAATTACATTTTTTTTCTATTAAACAATGACATTCTGATGTTTTATTTATCTGAAATGTTTGTGAAAGCCAACCCCACACTGGATGTTTCTTAGAATATTATTTAGTAGTAAAGAATACAGAGCCAAAATTAAGAGTTCAAAAGTGGGCATATTTCTCTGCTGTGTGTAAAAAACATAGAGAATTCTAGTATAAGGTCAAAAACTAAAGAATCTGAGTCACTGTGTCTAATGTAAAGACCAGAAATTTCACCCTTTCTCTGCCATTTCTTGCTAAATTTCTCTCTGCTTCCCCTCATCACTGAACTTATGCCAAAGTTCATTTTTAGTGGTTGAAAATAGAAATTTAATCTTTTTTTAAAGGAGGGTATTATCTGTTTAAAATAATTTAATGGCCCAGAGGAATAATGAATATTTGTTTTTCTTTTATAAATATATTCCAAGATTATCAGTTGGCTGGTTGTCGCTTTGGTCCTAGAAGTTGAATAAATAAATTCTGGGAACCAAGTCTTATCCCATATTGAGTTGGAACAATCTGTCCCCCTGCTGGGAACCTGATGTTTTCCTTCACTTTGATGGGATGAACTTCTTTGCAGGAGCAGCGTAATGGGTGGGAACCCACAGCAAGTGTCAGCTTGCCCCAGGGAGTCTTGGGTTTCACAGCCCCTCCTGTTCCTGTCCATCTCTTCCTTCCACCCTGAGATTCAGGTCAATTTGAGGAGTCAGGGAGGGAGATACCTGATCCTTTAGTCCTGAGTGCTGGATTGCAGTGGATGTGTGAAGTTGCTGAGAGTTCCAGTGGGCATTTGGAGGGACAGATGCAGAATATTCCGTATATGTAGGTATATGAGGTGGGAGAAAGAAAGGGAGCCGGAGGAAGTTTGGGAAGAAATTGTCAAAGCTATAGGAAGGAAACTTGGATGCTGTAGTGGATATTTTTTGATCGTTTGCCCAGTGGTTGCTTCCCATCCTCTTCTTACCAGCACCTAGTATCTGTTTTATGGGATCGCCCCCTGCCCGCTGCACACCAGCTGTGCCATTTGGGAGGAATGGGTTCCATACTCGTTGTTGGCATTCTTCACAGCGCCAAGCACTGAGCGAGTTGGGCCTGGAACTTACACGGAATTTTCTGTAATTGGTACAGAATTTAAATGAGAGGCTTCCCCAACAAGGGCATGGCTGGTGGTTTCAGGGGCTACCCAGATACCAAGGAGGGGAAAGGCCATTTAGAGTGACAGATGTGGTGGGTGTGGGGCTTCTGGTGACCTTGGTTGGGGCTGTGCTTGAGTGAGAAGAGAGGATGCTGCTACTTCCAGAGGGAGTTATTGTAGATGATGGCAGCTTTGAGGATATGGGAGGAGTGGGGAGAGGAAGAGGGAACGACCAGATAAGAGGAATTTTGATTTAAACGATGGGGGAAAAGGAAGTATATTTATGTAGATGCATGGCTAGATTTGATCATTTTCTTGAATTAGTTTTCTCTAGTTTCTTCTGCTCATCAGCTTTCTCTTTAACTCAGCATCTCTCTGAATGGGCTTATTACTCTTCTCTCATCTCTAGTACTCCCTTGAAAGAAAAAAATTCCAGACACCCTCCTGCCTCTCTTTGTTTCTTCCCTGTTCTTTTCTGCTGTCTCTTGTATCCTAGTGTTTTGCACAGTACCTGCCATATGTTAGGTGCTCAAGACATATTTGTTATATGAGCATGATATGGTTTGGCTTATAAATAAGTCTCACGAGATCCGATGGGTTTATCAGGGGTTTCCGCTTTTTCTCTTGCCGCCACCATGTAAGAAGTGCCTTTCACTTCCTGCCATGATTCTGAGGACTCCCCAGCCATGTGGAACTGTAAGTCCAATTAAACCTCTTTTTGTTCCCAGTTTCGGGTATGAATTTTCTTTTCTTTTCTTTTCTTTTCTTTTCTTTTCTTTTCTTTTCTTTTCTTTTCTTTTCTTTTCCTTCTCTTCTCTTCTCTTCTCTTCTCTTCTCTTCTCTTCTCTTCTCTTCTCTTCTCTTCTCTTCCTTTCTTTTTTTTTTTTTTTTTGATGGAGTTTTGCTCTTGTTGCCCAGGCTAGAGTGCAATGGTGCAGTCTCGGCTCACCACAACCTCTGCCTCCCGGTTTCAAGCGATTCTCCTGCCTCACCCTCCCGAGTAGCTGCTATTACAGGCATGCGCCACCACACCTGGCTAATTTTGTATTTTTAGTAGAGATGGGGTTTCTTCATGTTGGTCAAGCTGGTCTTGAACTCCCAACCTCAGGTGATCTGCCTGCCTTGCCCTCCCAAAGTGCTGGGATTACAGGTGTGAGCCACTGTGCCACTGAGTTGCCCAGGCTGGTCTCAAGTGATCCTCCTGCCTCGGCCTTCCAATGTGCTGGGGGATTACAGGTGTAAGCCACCTACCCAGCCAGTTTTGTATCTTTTATGTCATGTTGGTACATAGCCTCTCTAGCTACCTAGTTTTTCAAACCCTGCCCCCACCCCTACCCTTCCCTGCCCCTTCCCGTCCACATCTTCTCTTCACCTCTGTGGCCACTGTCTCAGTTTCAACTTTGGCCCTCTCTTGCCAGACTGATTTCTGTGGCTCCTCTCCCACTGCTCTTGTGGTTCTTAGGTTCTGGCTGAGCAGGGGTTGGCCACAGATGCCCCGCTAAGGCTCCAAAGCCTCCAGATTTCCTACTGGGCACTCAGTTCAAACCTTTTCAGCTTACAGTGGTGGTGAGCAATTATGAGTCATAACCTGTTAATTTGTCAGACTAATTAATGTGATATAACCTGTGACCACTGGCCCAGACGGAGCTCCTCAAGCCCAGTTTTTCTTGCCCAGAAAGCTGGGGAACCCCAGCCAAGTGATTGCTATGGTGCCTATAGACCTTGGATGGCAAAATCTGATGAACTTTTCCTACATTTTTAATGGGAGAAAAGAGTTGCTAACTTAAAGTCCATCAGAAGTGATGAGAAAGCTGATGGGATGTGCCAGCCCATGAGGTGGAACTAGAGGAAAATGAGCCTTCCACGTTGGGGAGCTGGGAGTATTACATATACTCCACTGTCCAAACCCATATTGCCTCAGGGTTGCTTTAATTTCTCTTCTTCTGGCTTGTCTGCCATTGAATTAATTAAATTTCAAGAATAGTCTATTGTTAACTGGGTGAGTTCACTTTGGGAAGAACCCAAGTTCACCGAGGGTGGGCTCTGCAAATATGGCGGCCACTGTATGACCTTGAGAATTTCCTTTGACTCAGCTGGGCTGAAGGGGTGAATGAGTCTGAGAGTCATTATGAAGAGCCTAGGATCTAAAAGAGTCTTCAGAGAACCTGAGGAGTTAGAAGGACTTTCCTGTCCTTCCTCTTATTTGTCTTCTTGCCTGATGACAAGTAATTGTGCAAGTGAGGAACATCAGTTAGGTGCTAGGAGACCTCATCAACAGTCATTCCTCTTAGAGTGGTCCATTAAACAGGAATATCAGGACCCAAGTGGTTCAACCCTTAGTTCTTTTTAAGGTTGAAAATCTATCTTTTTCTAGAGAAACGTTGCTCTTGTTCCATAATCATACTGGAAAAGTATTTTGCAGGGAGTAAAAACGTGCAGGAACAAATTGTCATCCAGTAACTCTGGGATGTGTATAGGAGCTGTCAGCTCTCCATCTCACATTACATTTTCATTCCCATCTCTTCCTCCAGAGACCCCTTGGAAAGTGGTTGGGTGAATTACTCAACCTCCCTTGGCTTGAGTCTCATCGTAAAATGAGGAGGAAGGTACTAAATGAGCTCTTAGCCCCCTTCCTGCCTTTGCATTTTGGGAGTCTGTGGAGCAAGACAGGAGCCAGTCCTGTTGCCTGAATGATAAGGAGAGTCGGCAGAACCGGCCAGAGATCCTCAAGCCAAATAAACTTCAGAAACTCTGGGGTTTTCTTTTGCAGTCTGTTGACTACCCATATGTTTTGAATCACCGCTTTGTGTAATATAAACTAAAACTCTTCAAGTGCTTGAATTGAAGTTGTTGTCAGGAACTTTTGATGACTGGTCAGAAAACAAAGCTCTAGGAGTCTGGGCTGAGAGAAGAACACAGTCATTCTCGAAAGTTTGTCCCTGGAGGTTGGCACTGAGTTGCTGCTCTGAAAAGCCCGGGACACTGGGGGCTAAACTCAAATAGCCACAGACCAGGGAGGCCCCAGAAGTGTGTGGGTGCTGGGTCTGAGAGAGGGCGGCACAGGCTGCATTCCACGGCTTGTTGCTATAGTCTACTGTTGCCAGATCTTTCTGTTTTTTCAAGATTAGTTGGAAATCCTAATTTTTATGTGAAGTCTTCTTATTTTTAAATATTGGATCAAAAAGGAAACAACATTTTTTTAAACAGTCCACTGTCCAAACAAAATATGTCTGTAGGCCACACACACCCTCAGGCCACCCAGAGGTATAGTCTGGGCATATAGACCACAGTATGTCTTGTACATATTGTTTTTTGAAAACCTTTTTATTGTGGGTAATTTCAAACATTTACACATTGAAAGGATAGTGTATAACCCCCCACAGAAACTCTCAAAGACTCATCACCCACCTTCGGGGAATATCAACCTGTGGCCAATCTACTTTGGTCTGCAGTCACTACACACACATGCGTGTGCACACACACAAACACACCCACATACCCATACTGGATTGTCTGGATACGAATCACAGATACGCTCTCATTTCATCTGTATGTACTGCTAAAGATAAGAACATAAAAAAGCCATATTGTTCCAGCCTCTGTCTGGGTTCAAAAAATAAAAAGAAAAGCCATATTGCCTATATATCTCAATATTATCATGCATATAGTCAGTTTTCAAACTTAACCTCTGTCTCATAATTTTTTAACAGCTTATCTTTTTGAATCATGATCCAAATAACACCCATACATTGTGTCTTAGTCCATTCAGCTCCTATAACAAAGCACCCTAATGTGGGTAACTTAGATACAACAGAAATTTATTTCTCATGGTTCTCGGGGATTGGAAGTCCAAAACCAAGGCAGATTCAGTGCCTGGTGAGGGCCTGCTTCCTGGTTCATAGACTACTCTCTTTTCACTATGTCCTCATGTGGTGGAAGGGAAAGGGGTCTCTCTTAGGCCCCCTTTATAAGGACACCGATTATTTCCCAAAAGTCCTACCCCAGGCTGGAGTGCAGTGGCGCGATCTCAGCTCATTGCAACCTCTGCCTCCCACGTTCAAGCGATTCTCCTGCCTTGGCCTCCTGAGTAGATGGGGTTACAGGCACGTGCCACCATGCCCAGCTAATTTTTGTATTAGTAGAGATGGGGTTTCACCATGTTGATCAGGCTGGTCTCAAACTCCTGACCTTGTGATCCACCCGCCTCAGTCTCCTAACCCTTCTTCTTCTTTTAAATGTATTTTTCCTTTTATTTTTAGTTGACATGTAATAATTGTACATATTTATGGGACACAGAGTGATATTTTGATACAAGTATACAGTGTGTAATGATCAAATCAATGAGCATATCCATCATTTCAAACATTTATTTTTTTTTACATTGGGAACATTCAGAATCCTTTCTTCTAGCTTTTTGAAAATGTACAATAAATTATTGTTAACTATAGTCACCCTACAGTGCTTTAGATCACTAGAACTTATTCCTGCCATCTAGCTGTAATTTGGTATCTGTTAAGCAACCTTTCCTTATCCTCCCTTCCCACCCCCCCATCTAATATTTCACCTTCGAATACCATTGCCTTGGAGGTTAGGATTTCAGCATATGAATCTGAAGGGCACACAGACGTTGAGACCAAAGCACCTTGCAACTGATGCGTATGTACCTTCAGTCTCATGTAGCTTCCTCATTATCATCCCTTTCTTTCTTTTTTTTTTTTTTTTGAGATGGATTCTCGCTCTGTCGCCCAGGCTGGAGTGCAGTGGCACAATCTCGGCTCACTGCAAGCTCCGCCTCCCAGGTTCACCCCATTCTCCTGCCTCAGCCTCCTGAGTAGCTGGGACTACAGGCGCCCGCCACCATGGCCGGCTAATTTTCTGTATTTTTAGTAGAGATGGGATTTCACCATGTTAGCCAGGATGGCCTCGATCTCCCGACCTCATGATCCGCCCACCTCGGCCTCCCAAAGTGCTGGGATTACAGGCGTGAGCCACTGCGCCCGGCCTATGATCCCTTTCTTTCTTCTCTTTTCTCTTTACTTAAGAGTCCAAGTCCTTTGCTTTGTAAAGAATCTTACATTCTGAAGTTTGCTGATGGCATTATTGTAGATTTGTTCAAAATTGACATGCTAATTTAATATCTTTAGTTTTATACTAAAGAGAGTCTAGATGCTTGTATTTTACCAGTTTTGCCATATTTCCCCCTGCTGCTATTCTATGTAGTTTATCATTATGAGCTACTGTTTTACTGAGTTTTTCTCCCGTCCTTTTCCTCTTACAAATATAAGTATACCAGAGACGGTCAAATCTGAAGTCTTGTCAGCCTATGCCTGCCTTTTGGGATCTGTTCATGAATCTATTTGAAGCTTGTACGCTTTCTTGAAATGCTTTTTTCTGCCTTGTGATGTGAAAGTTTGGTCGCTATTTTTAGCTTTTTAGACTCCTGGCAGCAAATCCGAAGCCTACAGAATAATTTTGGATTGGGATATTTTGGATTTGAAGTCAACTGTGGCACTCTAATTAAAAATGTTATGCGTGTGGCTCAGCCAGCTCAAATGAATAATTTGTTGAGCTACAAACAGTAACAAATTGCAGAAATGATTCACCTGGAGTTTGAGAGAAGGTTATTAAGAAAGCGTTAAATAAATTATTATGGAATATTAAAGCCATTTTAAGAATGGGGCCTATGGAACAAAATAGGGAGTTATTAATATGTCTTAAATAGTTCCCCTTAAAACCTTTGATGAAGTTAAAATAATTGGTGGACATCTTTTGTTAGGTTCGCCATCAAGTTGGTTAAAATCCCTTTAACATCGTATGAATAACTGAGTTTAAAATCAGAGAACGTGTTTTAAAATGAATTCTTTGAAAGTGAAACTTGGTATGAAGTTTCCAGTTATACTGAGAGGCCTCTCATGAATATTCTAGAGTGGCTATTTTTGGGTTCAGCTTATTGATCCATTGAAACTGAGCATCAGATGTTGTTTTTTAGGTCTTCTTTTGTGGTCCATGAGCAGTTTAGGAAAGATAAACACCCAGTAAAGTAATATTGATTATGCGATTCCAAATTAGATGTCATTTGAAGTTAAAATATTATAATTTAGTGGCCCATGAGGATGTGGAAAATACAATACCAACACACAAGAACAAATAGGTGACGAATGGGAACGAGCCTGTCAAGGACTGTAATTGATAAAGGACGGAGTTACCCAAATGGCGAAGAAATGGAATGTTGCTGCTTTTGCTGATAAACAGGTCTCTTGGTTGTCTGCTGTTTGGTCTCAGGTAGAATGCACGAGGCCTGTCGGAATTTCTGGATCCTCTTAAATGTGGCCTTTGGTACGAAAAGAATAAAAACATTCTTGCCAAACTTATTAGGTAGGTAAGCTTGGGTTCAATACCAAGGTATTCAAGTTCAGTTGCTATGGAGACTTCTTCACAAAGAAAAAAAGAATCAAAATACCATTTAAAATGGATAACTAGTGAATTTCAAAAATGTACAGAATGAGGTTATTTCGGCCTGTTGGTCTGGGTACTTCTAGTCCCATTCTGTTGACCGGGAAACTAAGTCTTGGTGCAAATCAAGCAAAGAGTTACTGACAGACCTACCTAGGGAAAGGCAATAGTGGCATTCTTTAAGCTCTGTGTCCCGTTTGCTGTTCATAGGGCTTGCAACTGAAAGATACTGCTGGGGCAGGTGGGGGTTGAGGATGAACCAGGTGAGTTGCTCTGTTTGTGCCCTTCTTCTCTTCTTCACTTCCTCCCTTCCTGTCTCCCTCCCTCCTTCCTTCTCTCCTTACTTCTTGCCTGCTTACCTGCCTGTCTGGGATTGCAGTTATGTTTCTGGAGCTATTTTCTGGGACCCATCTAAATCTGAATACTCATGAGCCATTTCCTTACAGATTCTCCTGTGGTTCTTTGTATTCCCTTTGTATACAGATTTGACCCTTGCATACTTCTATTCAGGATTTCCAGGAAAGTGTTAAAAAGAGGCTGGGCATGGTGACTCATGCCTGTAATCCCAGCTCTTTGGTAGGCTGAGGCGGGTGGATCACATGAGGTTAAGAGTTCAAGACCGGCCTGGCCAACATGGCGAAACCCTGTCTCCATTAAAAATAGAAAAATTAGCCAGGCATGGTGGCGCATGCTTGTAATTCCCAGCTACTCGGGAGGTTGAGGCAGGAGAATCGCTTGAACCTGGGACGTGGAGGTTGCAGTGAGCCAAGATCGCGCCACTGCACTCCAGCCTGGGTGACAGAGCAAGACTCTGTCTGAAAAAAGAAAGCCCCTGAGCATCCTCTTTTTAATAGTCTTTGCCTTCCTTGGAAACTTAAGTATTGCAAAGAAAGCCTGTAGGATATGGCTACCTAGTGCTCACCATGAAGATGACATTGAGCTTTCTCCTGATGGATGGCCTGGAGGGAGAGACGGATGGCAAAGAAAAGGAACCAGGAGTGTGTTCATTGCCCATCAATTCCCAAACTGAGGAGCCAAAGGGTGACATGTTTTTCATGCTCTGCTAATGGATGGATACGTTTCTTTCCATTTGGGACATGCATAAATTAAGTAACATCTGTGTGGTCATGGCAAGAATAAGGTAACTGGTTTCCTGCCTTTTACAATGTGACAAACTAAGAATTGCTTTTGGCAAAGGGTGAAATCCAACTTCAAGGTAATGAGTACGGTTTACTTCCTATGATCTCTGTCAACCATCCCAAGGGCATAGTATTCATGGCTGTGATATCAGATAGGGGATGCCTGGTATCAAGGTGGATTGCCCTTCAAGTCACACTTTTTTTTTTTTTTTTTTTTTTTTGAGACAGAGTCTTGCTCTGTCTCCAAGCTGGAGTGCACTGGCACTATCTCGGCTCACTGCAACCTCCACCTCCTGGGTTAAGCGATTCTCGTGCCTCAGCCTCCTGAGTAGCTGGGACTATAGGCGCAGCTAATTTTTGTATATTTTAGTAGAGACGGGATTTCACCATGTTGGCCAGGATGGTCTCGATCTCTTGACCTTGTGATCCACCTGCCTCAGCCTTCCAAAGTGCCAGGATTACAGGCATAAGCCTCCGTGCCCGGCCTTATGTCATACTTTGACAGTGAAATCTTGCAGTTGTTGGGGAATATGGTTTGATTCAGGGAATATCTCTCGAGCACCTGTTATGTTCCAGGTACTGTGCCAAGTGCTGAAGATTTAGAAATATGTGAGACACAGGCTGGGCGCAGTGGCTTACGCCTGTAATCCCAGCACTTTGGGAGGCCGAGGCGGGTGGATCACGAGGTCAGGAGATCAAGACCATCCTGGCTAACATGGTGTGAAACCCCATCTCTACTAAAAAATACAAAAAATTAGCCAGGCGTGGTGGCGGGTGCCTGTAGTCCCAGCTACTCGGAGGCTGAGGCAGGAGAATGGCGTGAACCCAGGAGGCAGAGCTTTCAGTGAGCCGAGATCACGCCCCTGCACTCCAGCCTGGGCGACAGAGCAAGACTCCCTCTCAAAAAAAAAAAAAAAAAAAAAGAAATATGTGAGACACAGACCCTGCCAGCAGGTGCTTCCTATATCCCAGTGGGCAAGACAGAAACATCAGCACGTCCGTGGATAATTATGCAATAAAGACAGAAGGAGAAGTATATAGAGAGCACAGAACAGAAAATGTGCATTGTGTTAGATCTCTTCCCAGGATCTGCTGGTGAGATCTTCTTTCCTGATCACTATCCTGAGTGACTGGCGTGTTTGGAGACTAGATCTGGGGTCGTTGAATTCTGGCCTGAGGGCCAGATTCCACTGATTCTTGTAAGATCCTTGAACTAAAAATGTCTTTTACATTTTTAAGCAGCTGGGGGGAAAAGAAGAATAATTGGTGTCATGTGAAAATCATATGAAATTCAGATTTCAGCATTCATGAATAAAGTTTTATTGGAACAGTCATTTTCATTTACTTACTGTCTTTGGTTGCTTTTACATAAAAAGGGCAGGGCTGAATAGTCACGATAGAGAGTATATGGCTTGCAAAGGTTGAAATATTTGTCTGGTTCTTTAAAGAAAAACTTTGCCCACTCTGGACTGTGCCATTACTCAACAATTGTGGTGTGATTGGCCTGTCCTCTGTCCTTGCTCCCCCATCAGCACACACCCACTCAGTTGTAACTGCCACCATTCTTTACTCAGTCTATCCGTTCATCCATCCATCCATCCATCAATCAATCCATGCAGCCATCCATCCATCCATCCACCCATCCATCCGTCCATCCATGGTCCTTGGCCATTATGGTGTCAGCTGTTCCAAGATTTGTTAATAGAAATTTGTTATAGAACTCTTATTAACAATTCCTATAGGTAGAGCTGCTCTTTCCTCTCCATCTGTGGCTGATGTCTCAGTGCTTTCTCAATTCTACCATCACATGCTCAAACATAACCTTCTCCACTCCCCCACAGCCACTTCAGTTGCTGGGGGCTCATTCATTGGCGCCCTCTGCAGAGGCTTGAGTGTAAGTGAGGTATTCAGCAGAGGTCTTTGGAGGGTTTCTCATTTGATCACAATCTTAGTTTGAGAAATGGAGCCTCATTCATTAGGCTGTAAGAGATCTCTCTACAAGCAATTTTATTTTTAAGTAGCCCTTTGGTTAACAAGTTTACTCCACCTGGGATGCTTTTTATTTTTGGTGGCCCACAGAAATCTGAAACAGTGCAGTGCTGGGGCCTCTAATCTGTCTTTAGGAATGGGGGATACTGTGAAGCTCACCATGCAGTTACTTAAGAAAGCTACTGGCTGGTGCTATTGTGAATGTGTTTTTACCTTCCTGTAAAATGCTGAAATCACAGACTTTATTACTAAGATAATGGAGAAATGTATAAGTTCAATGCAAGTGACACCAGCAGGCCTGTGTGTTGGGCAGAGATGTCCTGGGGTTGCTTTGCTCTGCACTTTTCCTCATGGGTGTTTCTTTCTTGAAATTGAACACCACTGATCTCTCTTAAAGCAAAATGCTTCAGCAAATACACAGGAAGAGCCCCCTCCCCCTTTTTTTCCTGTGGTTTCATTGCATGTTGTGTGGTTTCAGAGGTACTTCCTTGGGTTGCCCCCAACCAACCAGAGTTTCCTCAGAAACAGAGAGCTGTCTTCTGGAAGAACTCTAAGATTGTAATCTGGATGCTAGCAAAGCGTCTGCAGCTGCTCCATTTTTAATTCTTAATTTGGGAGTGATCAGCAGTTTCACAGAAGAGAGAAAAATCTAAGACGTTCATCGTGTGATCATTCAGCATTTGGAAAAGGGAAAAGGAGGATTGAATGAGGTAATAAACAAGGGTGTTAATCAAGGAGAAGACATGTAAGGTGCAGTTTTAAAAGACATCATTAGAGGAAGCTTAGGGACTAACAAGATGTTTTTGCACAAATATGTGGTATGGAGGAGTGTTGTGGATCACAGGAGCAGATCTTCTCTGCTTCTTACCCCTGCAAAACAACATCAGCAATAAAACCGTTTAAAAAACCCACAAAAAACAAAATCCTGATCCTGTTAGAATGTTGGGTTGTAAGGATTAGAAACCTACGTTGATTTAGGGCCAAAGTGGGAATATGTTTGGCTGTGTACCGATCAGGGTAAGGCTGGGGTTAGGGGACAGTTGGACCCAGGGAAGTTAACACGATCAGATGCTCTCTGTCTTTCATCCCTGTTTTCCCTGGATCAGATTAGTTCTTCTCAGGCCAGCTTGAACCAAACAGAAGCAAGGCTGCCAGCAGTTTTAGGCTGATGTCCGCAGTTTTAAAAGAAAAAAATTCCCAAGGAAGTTCTCTGATTAGCTAATATCGATCGTGAACCCACCTCTGGACTGTGTACAGGGCTGGAGGTTCAACGACGATCCCAGCCGGATGCTGTGCCCATCCTGCGGTTAAGGATGGTGGAAGAAGTATGGAGGTACAGTACAGAGGGAAGCATTACAAATAAAGGGGGAATGGAATGGTCTCTTCCACCAATCCTGTGCAAAAAAAAGTACCCATCAGAGAACTCGATGTCCTGTTCTGTAGGGCATCCTAATCAGAAAATACAATGATAAATCGCCTCACAGTGTAAGTAAGAATGAGAGTGAGCGCTCCCTGCCCCAAGGGGTGATGGACTAGCATTGCTTTAAAAATAATTGTTGGCTGGGCACAGTGGCTCATGCCTGTAATCCAAGCACTTTGGGAGGCTGAGGTAGGTGGATTACTTGAGGTCAAGAGTTCGTGACCAGCCTGGCCAACATGGTGAAACCCCATCTCTACTAAAAATACAAAAATAAGCTGGGTGTGGTAGTGGGTGCCTGTAATCAGCTGCTCGGGAGGCTGAGGCAGGAGAATTGCTTGAACCCGGGAGCCAGATGTTACGGTGAGCCAAGATTGCACCACTGCACTCCAGCCTGGGTGACAAAGCGAGACCTTTTCTCAAATAATAATAATAATAATAATAATAATAATTGTCACCATATTAATGGGTAATGGGTCTATGACTCTTCATGAAGAGTGAAGGTGAACCTTGGGTGGCTGGTTTGAATCTCTGGGCTCATTGTGGGATAAGTCATCTGTTCCCTTCTCCCTTACTTTCTAGTGCCCTTGGGCTGGAAGTGTCATGTCCATAACTCATCCAGTCCAGTGACACCAGAGAGAGAGTGAAGGAAGAGGGTGGATGCACTGAACTCACTCTTATGCTGTCTTCATTTTCAAATAAAGTCACAGGAAAGAGTATATATATATACACATATATACATACACATACTGTGATATATATACACATATATATATATCACAGTAAAGAGTATATATATATATATATACACACATATATATATATTTTTTTAAAGGGACAGGGTGACAGCTCTGTCACCCAGGCTGCAGTACAGTGGCACAATCATACCTCACTGTAACCTTGAATTCCTGGGCTCAAGCAATCCCTCTGTCTAGCCTCCCTGGTAGCTGGGACTATAAGCATGAGCCACTGTGCCCAGCCAAGGAGCATGTTTTTATGTCAGTCATATATGTATACTTGCATGCACATACATGTGTATGTGTATATACACTTGCATGTATATGTATATATGTGTATATGTATACATGCCAAATGCATACCTATGTCTGTCTGTCTGTCTATCTATCTATCTATCTATCTATCCTTTCTTCCTCAAAGGAATCTATGATAATATCATCTGCTATTAGTTTAATAGTTGGAAGAGGAGAATGTCTTAATGAACTAAGTATCACCTTTAGTTGTCTTATCTGTCATTAAATGTCTTACTCATTGGGCTTTTGAGTGGTTTAATGAAGCAGTGATATTTATACAAGATGTTATATCTATAGCCAAAATCTAAAAGGCTTTCTTATTTGGGGAGGGGTTACTATTCAGTGGGAAATACTTGTCTACAAGATAGTTTATGTGGATTTTATTAACTCTTCTTAAATTGTGAAACATGCCACACATTCAGAACAGTGCACAACACGTGACTGTACAGCCTACTGGGTAATGTGGCCATCACCAGCTCGAGAAATGCAACATTGGCAGCCCCCAAGAAGGCCTCCCCTCCCATCCTCAATCACAATTTTCTCCCTGCCTCCTAAAGATAACAACTGGGCTTGATTTTTATGGAATCATATTTTTGCTTCTTGTCACACATTTAGTACTTGAGTGTACATTCTTAAGCACCGTAGTTTAATTTTGCTTGTTTTTGAACTGTGTATCAGTGGAATCATACTTTATTAAGTATTCTGGGTCTGGCTTTATTTCCTCAACTTTTCTCTTGGGTGTAGCTCTAGTTTGTACACTTTAATTATCATACAATTTCATGGTATAAATAGGCTATAACTTCATAATCCATTCTACTGCTGATGATCATTTGGATTAGTTCCAATGTTTGACTATTGTGAATAGTGCTACAATGGACTTTTTTTGGAGATACCTTCCCTAGCACTCATGTCCATGTATTTCTTGGGGTGTATTTCTAGAATTGAAATTGCTGATTTTTCATCTTTACTAAAGTGCCTGACCCAATTACACTCTCCCTAGTAGGATAAGGGAGTTCCTCTTGCATTATGCCCTCAGAAAACCTTGGTGTTATTAGTCATTTCAATTCTAGCTCTTCTGGTAATAAGTGGATTTCCTGGTTTGAATTTACATTTTGTAAATTGAAAAACCAGCATGGCCAAGCTCCTATTCATAGGTTTATTGGTCATTGAAATATTTTCTTTTGCGAACTGCCTGACAAATGTCACTTGTCATTTTTTATTTGGTAGTTGATGTTTTTCTTATTGATTTGTACAGTTGTGTGCATGTGTGTGTTTTAAATTATTCTGCATAATATCTCCTTGTTGGTTGCATGAGTTGTAAATATTGTCTCTCCGTGTGGCTTGCATTTTATTGTCTTATTTATTTTTTAAGTAAATAACTAAGTCTTTACCCGGAATGTAGTCAGAACGATCAGTTACTGGCTTTTTAATGTCTATCCTATTAAAAAAACCTCAGGATTACCCATAGCTACCTTGGATTGCAAAGTCTAATATAAATTAGTACTTTGAAGCCTTCCTAGATAATACAAGGACATTAGAGTATATTAACTCCTTTTATTCTCTACTGGATTATAATATATAGTAATTTTTTTCTTTCATACTATTCTAAACATCTAAGACATTATTGGTAATTATTATTATTATTATACTTCTGTCCATCTTAAATTATCTTTATTTCTGCTGCATATAGAATTCTCAGTTGGCAGTGATTTTCTTCAAACACTTAGAAGATACTAGTTCATTATCTTCTGGCATCTGTTCTTGCTGAGAAGTCGGCTCCCTGCCTAATTGTTGCTTCTTTGTACAGTAGCTCATCAGTCTCCTTCTTGTTGCTTTTATGGTTTTTCTCTCTGCCTTTGGCTTTCCAGTTCCACTATGACATGTCTAGGTGTAAATATATTTTTATCTTCAGTCCAGTTCTCTTTTTTTCTTCATATTACATCCTTTCATTGTCTTTCCTCCCTCCCTCCCTCCCTTCCTTCCTTCCTTCCTTCTTTCCTTCCTTCCTTCCTTCCTTCCTTCCTTCCTTCCTTCTTTCCTTTTTCTTTCTTTTTCTTTTTGACAGAGTTGTGGACTGTCTCCCAGGTGGTGTGCAATGGTGTGATCTCGACTTGTTGCAGCCTCCGCCTCCCGGTTTCAAGCAATTCTCCTGCCTCAGCCTCCCGAATAGCTAGGATTACAGGCACTCGCCACCATGCCCTGCTAAATTTTTGTATTTTTAGTAGAGACAGGGTTTCACTATGTTGGCTGGTCTCAAACTCTTGACCTCGTGATCCTCCCACCTCGGCCTCCCAAAGTGCTGGGATTACAAGCGTGAGCCACCACGCCCGGCCCTTTCACTGTATTTTCTATGTCTCCTATCTTCTCTTTCTTTCTTTGTTTTATTTTTGTCCCTTTATGCTTCATTCTGCCAACCTAATCTTGTGAAGAAGAAATATTATTTGTTCACTCAACGAATGTATTTATTTTTAGGTCCTACTGTGTGCTAGGCAGTGTCCTAGGTACTTGGGATACTTTGGTGATCAAAAGAGGCAAAGACTCTTGTCTTTGTGAATTACTATTAAAAAATAAATAATTGTTTATTAATTGTAATGAGTTATGTCTTCATTTTAAATGAATTAATTAAGTTTAACTTAATGATTCAGTGTGTTGGAAGTGGGAAATGATATTTTAAAAAAGCAAAGTAGACCTGCTTTGAGTGGGTGGGCAGTTCTGGGAGGTAAGCGGGGTAGATTAGGGTATAGTGATGAGATGGTACCATTTGAATGAAGACTAAAAGAATGTAAAGAAATTAGCTAGCAGCCTACCTGGAATGTTCCAGAAAGAGGGAGTGTGTCTGGAAAGTTCAGGGAACATTGAGGAGGCCAAGTGTGGCTTCAGTGGCATGAACAAGGGGAGAAGCAGCAGGAGATGAAGACAGAGAAGTAATAACGAGGCCAGAGGGGTGACATGCTTTGTGGGTCCCTCTAGGGAGTTTGGCTTTTACCCCTTGAGCAGAGGAATGATGTGATCTGATTTATACTTTAAAAGGATCCCCATGGTCCTGGATGAGGACGGATTGTAGAAGGACAAGAGTAGAAACAGGGAGACTTGTTAAGAGGCTTTGTCGTAATCTAGTAGAAAGAGAATGGTGGCTCGGATTATAGTGGCAGCAGCAGGAGGGGGTGAGAAGAGATTTGGATTTGCACATATTTGGAGAGTGGGTGCAACAGAATTTTCTGACTGATTTGATGTGGGATGTGAAAGAAAGGGAAGGCAAGTATGGCACCAAGTATTTTGGTCTGAATAGTTGGGAGGGTTCAATTGCCCTTAGCTCAGCTGGGAAAGGCGCCTAGAAGATACCCAGAGGGTGTAAGTGCACAGTGCGGTATTTGATTGCGGAGTCTAGGGGAAAAAGCACTGGCTAGAGACATGCATTGGGAGTTGTTAGCATGTGGACGGTATTCACAGTCATGAGACTGGAGGGGATCTCCTAGAGTTGTAGGTTGATTTCTCCAGAAACAGGCAAGAAGATGGCATTTAGATGATCTGCAAAAGAAAGAGGAAGGAAGCAAGGAAGCAGGACTGTGTGGAGAAGTCAAACAGTGTTGTAGAACAACCTGGTTGGAAGCTCTGGAATTAATACTGCCCATCATCCTTGTCCTGAAGAGGCTGATATGACCAGTCCTTTATCCCTACCTCACTCAGTCACCAGATATGGACTACCCTGGGATGCCGCCCTCTGCCCTGAGACAGATCCTGCAGGAACTGAAGGCTCGAGGCTGCCTTCTGACCACAGCCCCCGTAGCTGGACAGCAAGTCTTTCCTTGGGTTAAGATTGGGACAGTGGATCTACATATCTCCCTCACTGAGGACCGCAGTGTAAAGAAAAGAGAGAAGAGGGCCAAGGACTAAGCCCTGTGGTTCTCCAACATTAAGAGGTCAGGGGGAAGAGGAGGAACCAGCAAAGGCAGCCAGCAAGGCAGAAGAATTTATGGTGTCTTGGAAGCAGTTGAAGAAAGTACACCAGAGCAGAATGAGTAATCAGTGGTGTCAAATGCTGCTGATAGAATAGGTCAAGTACAATGAAGACAAGAGAGAAACATTGGCTTTACAAACCGGGAGGTCATTAGTGCCCTTGAGAACAGCACGTGGTTGGATGGAAGACTCACTGGAGTAGGTTTAAGAGAGAATGGGAAAAATAAGGGAACATGGCAAATACAGATGCCTCTTTTAATATTTCTGCAAAGGAGAGGGAGAAAGCAGCAAATTTTCATACTTATAATTTGATGATGTGACCAAGTAAAAGATGGGCCAGGGAGTTGAGGGAGGGAAATTAATGATAGATGATGGAATCTACACTTCTTTTTAAAAAATTTTAAAAATGTTTATTCATTCATTTATTTTTTAAAGATGGGCTCTTGCTGTGTTGCCCAGGCTGGTCTCGAACCCATGGGCTCAAGCCTCATCCTCCTGTCTCAGTGTCCCAAAGTGCTAAGATTACAGGCCTGAGCAACTGCGCCCAGTTGGAATCTACATTTCTTAAGGAGGAGCATGAAACATCGAAGATATGAAGGGATTCTTGGAGTGTGTCTCATTCCATTGGTGCTGCTATAACAGAATACCACAGACTGGATAATTTATAAACAACAGAAATGTATTTCACAGTCTGGAGGCTGAGAAGTCCAAGATCTAGGCAACAGCAGATTGAGTGTTTAGTGAGGGGCTGCTTCCTCTGGACAGCACCTTGTGGCTGTGTCCTCACGCAGCGAAAGAGATGAATGAACTCTGAGACCTCTTTTTAAAAGAGCACTAATCCCAATCCTGGAGGCTCTGCCCTCATGATCTAATCCTCTACCAAAGGCCCCCACCTTAGAATGCCATCACCTTGGGGGTTAGGATTTCAACATATGAATTTTGAGGGGACACAAACATTCAGACCCTAACAGAGTATGAGACTGAGTGGTCTGAAAAGATGGGAAGTGTGAGCTGTGGGGGGGATGCATGACAATGATGACACACGGGCAATTGGTATCTTTACCCCTTTTTGTTAATAATCTGTGTATTTCAGAGATTTGGCATGCGGTGTCTTGAAAATCCTTAGTGAATGTATAAGTTGAAAACTCCAAGTGTTTGTGTATTATTGACATAAATGTCTATTTCTCCTATTATTCCTTATTTCTTTCTTTGCTGTTAAGGATTCAGAAGGAATTGGTTAAAAGGACTTTTTTTCTATGGTTAAAGAAGAGACCTCAGACCTAGGTGGTTTTGATCATGCTTCTTATCTTATATTATCATCATGGGGTAATGAATGACCGTTATTCAAATCATCCAATATTTATTGAGAGTCTACCATGTATGAAGCCCTCTTCTAGGCACTTGCAATAGAATTGTGAGCAAAATGGATAAAAGCGCCTGCTCTTGTGGGGCTTACGTTCTAGTGGAGGAGAGAAACAATAAACAAGAAAAAGAGTAAAATAAGAAAATATTCAGCATGTGTATAAAGGAGAGAAAAATAGCCGGGTGCGCGGTGGCGCACGCCTGAATCCCAGCACTTTGGGAAGCCAAGGCAGGCAGATCACTTGAGGCCAGGAGTTTGAGACCAGCCTGGCCAACATGACAAAACCCTGTCTCTACTAAAAATACAAAAATTAGCCGAGTGTGGTGGCACATGCCTGTAGTCCCAGCTACTCAGGAGGCTGAGGCAAGAGCGTTGCTTGAACCTGGGATGTGGAGGTTGCAGTGAGCCGAGATCACGCCACTGCACTCCAGCCTGAGCAACAGGGCGAGACTCTTTCTCAATAATAAATAAATAAATAAATAAATAAATAAAGGAGAGAAAAATAAATCAGGGAAGTAAGAAAGGAAATGTGCCAGGGATGAGGGGCGGAGGTGGTGGGGTGGGGCCACTGGCCAGGAGGACACCTTCATTGAGAAGGTGATGTTGAACAAAGACTTCAAGTCTAAGGTTACCTTTATATTCGGAAGAAGAACAAGTTTGCACGGGAGCAAATAGAGCAAGTTGGCCACTATCCTTAAGAAAACAAAAGCCCGTATTCATGCCAAAGGCCATATTGTTTTTGGTTATTGAAATGGAATGAGTCAGTAGTATCTGTGTGTATGTGTCTGCCAGACGGGTAACGGGCAGTTCATTAGCCGCTACCTTTTTTTTTTGGTGGTGGGGGAACAGTGTCTGGTGGGTGTTTCTGCAGGAGACTGCTGACCTCAGACCCAGCCGACCTGACTAATTTTTGCCAATGGAAAGTTATGTGTGTAAGGGATTACAGCTGTTCTTTAATGGGCTGAGTTCATCTGTGGCCAGAAAAAGAACAAAGGCTCCCAGGGTACAGGGCTTTGGGAGGGGTGAGAAGTCTGAATCATAAGCCTGGGCCTAAGCAAGGTGTGTGAAGTTGTTGAGGCTGAGAAAAATAAAAGTCAGAGATGGCTTATCTTGGCGTCCACCAGCCCACAGCAAGGATTCTCAGCTGGGCAGGTTGTCAGCGTCGTGGTCCCATGCTGAGAAATTCCCTTTCTCAGAAACCAGGCATCCGAGAGTATAGGGTTGAGCTTTGGTGTTTTAGGTAATGTGAAGTGTTTGTCAACTTGCTGGCTGAGCCTACTCCACACCAGTAGTAACTCTTGGTGCCTGTGCCAGGAACTGTGTCATCCCCGTGAGTCACCTGTCATGTTTTACCGGGAAGTTGGGTGGTTCAGCTGCGAGCAAGATTCTGTTCAGTATGTATTTCTTTTGATTGTGAACCAACATTAGTACTTCAGGGAGGTATTATAAATAGGTCAGTGTAAAATATCCACCAGCCGTTAATTATCTCAGTCCAGAGTTTGAACTTGCCTCTTTGTGTGGTGGGGGTGTGGAGGGGGGGTCCTTGGTTCTGTGAAAGGGCCCCGGGAATACATTTAGGAATCTCCCACACATGCATTATGCATATTATTTGCCTCTTGTGCAATTTAGCTGGCTCACGTTAGATACCTTGTTCACTCACCTTTCTCGGACGGAGTGACGATTAACTTCCAGGAGCTTCATGACAAACCCTAAAATATGTTGCTTGCCCGCCACATTTGTCCTTAAGAGGGGATGAGGTTCTCCATGAGTAAGTGTAGGCATTGGGAGTCACACTCAGCCCTCTGACTTTGTGAACCCAGAAGCTGAGATTCATGATACAAAGGGTAATATTAGTAATAATAAGGCCGGGCGTGGTGGCTCACGCCTATAATCCAGCACTTTGGGGGGCTGAGGTGGGCAGATTGTGTGAGGTCGGGTGTTCGAAACCAGCCTGGCCTACATGGTGAAATCCCATCTCTACTAAAAATACACAAATTAGCTGGGCTTGGTGGCAGGCATCTGTAATTCCAGCTACTTGGGAGTCTGAGACACAGAATCGCTTGAACCCAGGAGGCAGAGGTTGCAGTGAGCTGAAATCACTCCACTGCACTCCAGCCTGGGCAACAGAGTGAGACTCTGTCTCAAAAAAATAAATAAATAAAAAAATAAAGAAATAAAAGCAAATAAATCAAATGTATGGATGTCAATGTTGATAATGACAAGATTGTAGCCCAAATGCAGTAGTGAGGTTGGAGAGAACCCAGCTTCTCAGAGACTAGGTTAGAATTTTAGACCTGCCTCTTACTTGTCGAGTGGCTTTAGGCAGTTCATTTAACCTCTCCGTGCCTCAGTTTTCTTTATCTGTTAAAGGGGTCTAGTAATAAGTAGTACCTTGCTGAGTTGTCATGAGGACCAGGTATAAAATTGAATGAGCAGCCCCTAGCCTAGTGGCTTTCACAGAGAAAGTGCTCAGGAAATGTCAGCAACTCATTGTCATCAAAGTTGTCTTCACATAGCTTTATGAGGGGGAAATGCTCTTATTCCCATTTGACAAGATGAGGGACTGAGGCTTTATGAAGATTAAGGGATAGGCCTGTGACTGGAAGAGGAATTCCTGGCTGACCCACAATTCTCACTTAGACTGCCTGGCACCCCTGCTTAAGTCTTAACTCCTGAAATTACTGCGGGTTGAGGGTACACCTAAATGTGGTCAGTTAACATGTGTACCATTTAATATTTGCAATTAAGAATTTGGGTTTGATTCATTTCCCCCACTGTTGGGGTTTTGGACTCATATCTGACCCTTTTTGGTTTCTTGATATGCTTTGAAATTTGGGGTTGGGATGGGTTGGTGGAAGCAGCTGTTCCCTACTGCTGTGCCTCCAGCATACTGTGCAAAGGTGTGCCTTGTTTTATCTTCATAATTGTGAAAGATTTACCTTGATAGGTGAGGCAATGTCATTTTATCTCTTACAATCAGAGAAAATCACTTATCTGGGCGTGCGAAGATCATGGTGATATGACAGGAAGAGTTGGCTTATTGGAAGGCTTGTGTGTAAAGTTTTGATTACTTTTGTTTTTAGTAGCACCTTTTTTTTTTTTTTTTTTTTTTTGAGACAGAGTCTTGCTCTTTTGCCCAGGCTACAGTGCAGTGGCACCATTACAGCTCACTGCAACCTTCGCCTCCCGGGTTCAAGCTATTCTTGTGCCTCAGCCACCCAAATAGCTGAGATTACAGGTGTGCATCACCATCCTGGCTAATATTTATTTATTTATTTATTTATTTTTAAGTAGAGATGAGGTTTCACTGTGTTCGCCAGTCTGGTCTTAAACTCCTGATCTCAAGTGATCTGCCCACCTCGGCTTCCCAAAGTGCTGGGATTTTAGGCATGAGCCACTGCACCAGGCCAGCAGCTTTTTTTTTTTTTTTTAAAGCTACATATATGTGAGCCAAAAAGTTGAAAATGATGTTTTTGGAATTTTTTTAAAAAGTTGTGGTAAAATATATATAACATAAAAGTTGGCATTTTAACTATTTTTAAGTACATACTTCATTGGCATTAATTACATTCACAATGTTGTACAACCATCACTACTATCTATGTCCAAAACTGGGATATAAGTGGAATTATGCAATATTTGTCTTTTTGTGTCTGACTTCTTTCACTTAACATAATATTTTGAAGGTTGATCCATGTAGCAGCACAGATCAGAACTTCAATATTTAAATGGCTGAGTAATATTCCATTGCAGAGATATACCACATTTTGTTTATTCATTCGTCTGCTGATGGGCACATAGATTGTTTCCACCTCTTGGCTATTGTGAGTAATGCTGCAATGAATATTCACAGACAAGTGAAAATGATGGTATTTTGTAGCATTAGCAAAGATGCACTTTTTTTTTTTTTTTTTTTTTTTGAGACAGAGTCTTGCTCTGTTGCCTAGGCTGGAGTACAGTGGTGTGATCCTGGCTCACTGCAACCTCTGCCTCCTGGGTTCAAGCGATTCTTCTGCCTCAGCCTCCTAAGTAGCTGGGAGTACAGGCACACACCACCACACCTGGCTAATTTTTGTATTTTTAGTTAGAGATGGGGTTTCGCCATGTTGGCCAGGCTGGTCTTGAACTCCTGACCTCAGGTGATCTGCCCACCTCTGCCTCCCAAAGTGCTAGGATTATAGGCATGAGCCACCACGCCGTGCCAGAGATGAACTCTAATTTCTTGGTATTCCAGGGGTAGAGCTTTCCTACCTGAGGAAGTCTATATCTTTGACCAGGTTGCTATCTTAACCCCTTGGGCACATGTGGATCTTTCCCCTGCATTCTTGCTGAGCCTGCCACTGTAATTTGTTTGGGAGGACGCTGGCTGCTGGTGAGTCAGACTGCCTCCAGCCATCCGGGTTTGACTGCATCCTCCCTCCCAGGTCTCTGGGCCCCTTGCTTGCTTGTCTGGGGCTGAGCCAAGAATTTCTCATGTACCCACTTTTTATGGTTTGCTTATTAATTCTAGATGGGCTCAATTTATATTGTTTTTTATTTGTATGTGCCTTTTGTACTAGGTTTGGGCCCCAAATTATGAGTGCATACACTGCATTGAATGTTCATTTTATGGAAATACTTTTTAAAGGAGGTAATAATTGAGTGGAACATACAGCAAGTTTATTTCTGTTGACCTGGGTACTGGGCTGAAGCTGTCATGGTTTTATTATGTGAGCTTGAACAAGTCACTCACTCCTTCTGACTTCAGATGAATGAGTGATTTATAAGACCTCCTTTCTGCTCTTACATATAGAGGTGTATGACCCTAAATGTGTCACCCCTATGTTAGGCCCTCTAATATTTTGAGATACAGGTTTGTTGTATTCTCTGACTGAAAGGAACTTTTACATGTTTAGTTTTCGTTTACATTAGGGAAGATGGCAGCAAGTACTCCTGGAGTGAAATCAGATGCCTATGTTAGTGGAAGGGAACACAAGACAAGTGGATTCTCATCAACATGTTTCCCTAGCCATTATTCATTAGAAGTCACCTAATTTTAATTGATTATGTGCCTGTGGTTAGCACAAAACTCTGTAAGGTGTCATGTGTTACAAGCAGGTCTATAGGTGGGGTCCTTTTCACTTCACCACCCTACCCCTGTGCTAGATGTCTCCTCGCGTATTGGGCCATTCTTGCATTGCTATAAAGAAATACTTGACATTGGGTAATTTATAAAGAAAAGAGGTTTAATTGGCTCATGGTTCTGCAGGCTGTACAGGAAGCATGGTGCTGGCATCTGCTTGGCTTCTGGGGAGACCTCAGAAAACTTACAGTTATGGCAGAAAGAGAAGCAGGAGCAGACATGTCACGTGCCAGAGCAGGAGCAAGAGAGAGATGCGGGGAGATGCCACAAACTTTTATACAACCAGATCTTGCAAGAACTGAGTATCACGAGAACAGCACCAAGGGAATGGTGCTAAACTATACATGAGAACTGACTCACTATCACGAGAACAGCACCAAGGGGATGGTGCTAAACTATACATGAGAATCCACCCCCGTGATGTAATCACCTCCTACCAGGCCCCACCTGCAACACCAAGAATTACAATTCAACATGAGATTTGGGTGGGTACAAATATCCGAACTATACCACCTTCTTAGCCAGTGTCATTCTCCACTCCCTGCCCCATTATGTTTTGGTCCCCCAAAATTTTAAAGTGACAGTTACTGTATCTTAGTATAAAATAAAAATCAAAATGATTCCCACCCATGAATACCATTAAATACCATTAAATTGGTTGGACCTGGTTAGTGCCGGGCCTTTGTGGCTCACCGTGTCCACCTTCACAAGGGTGGCCTGCTACTTCCCCACAGTAGGGACTCTCTGGGGAAGGCTTAGGGCTCAAGAGGGTGAGCCCTCTGTGACTCCACCGGGAAGGGCCTCCGTTTTGTTACCCGACACATAACTAGCGCCAGAACTGCACTTTTTACCAAAATAGCACTGTCAACGTGAAAACATTGAGAACATTATAAACGCTAAGATTGTTTAAGATACAGGGTTGGCTTATTTCCTGATTGAAAATTGTCTTGACAAGTTTAGTGCCCATTTGCCCATTTAGAGACAGTGTTGGGCATGTGCCCAGTCCAAAGCCTGTTAACCCATGCATTCCATTGCCAATAGGCATCTATTATTTTAAGTTCCCACTTTACCGAAGGGTAGGCAGAGGGTCTTGCTCTGAGTTACTCTTCTGCTTGTTGTTGGACCCTGGACTTGAACCGGCTCTTCTCATTCTGTATCCTTGCTTCTCTCATGACCAAATGAGGCCTCCCCGATGGGATACTCCCTGACCCAGCTTTTTCAAGAGGCTATACTGAGGATTATAAAGCTGTCCTGGCATTCTTTGAAGAAATGGCAGGACTGAAATTAGAACTTGACTTTTTGTCTTCTTAGTTATTCTACATTATCTTACTTCTAGCGCCAGTAACAATTATTATTGTTTATTGCTGCCGAGCAGGGAGGTATCTGAAAGGTCCCTAGGAAAAACTTTGATGCTTTTACCCCCGTGAACACATGCACCATTTGTGCAAGGCACCCAGGGCCCTTGAAATCAAAAGCCTTACTGTGTGTGTGGGTGGGACAGCATCTGGCCCCGTATGGTTTATTGCTGGTGGGAGCTAAGAGCTCACGGATGTTTCCTCGGCCTTCTTTGTTACCTTTATCTAACTCTGGTTGCGCTTCCTCCCTTTTCCCTTCACCCTTTCAGTTACAAACCTGGCTTCACTTACAAGAATGTGGGCTACAAAGGAGTCCTGACCCTGTTGACTTTGACTTGTTTGGTGAAAGTTGTTCTTCTGTAAGGAAATCTAATTTGGGGTAATGAAAGCAATGGGGGCTTTAAAATCATGGAAACATACACTTGGAAGATAGAGCTCAGAAGGCAGAGAAAATTAAATCGAACATCATCATTTTATAGTCAAGGAAATTGAAGCCCTTGGATTTTAGGGAATTTGCCACACAGTCCCTGCAATGCATTCTGGAGGTGGTGTTTAAAAGCTATTAGAGTTTCCTGGCCTCTTTTTGGCTGGCCCTCTATTTTTTAAGAATATCTCCATGTATTTGTTAGGTATTCTGTTTTCAGATAGAGAAAACTATGTAAAGAGTCTCTAAGTTTGGTTGGCATAAGGTTTACTTTGAAGTTGTAAAACATTCTTGTATCAAATCAGATTTAATGAAGACTGTGTTTTAAAACTTTGCCTAAAAAGGTGAACCTTGTTTGTCTGTCAGAGAAAAGACCCCATCCAGGGCTGAAACAAGTGTTTGCAGTGTTTTCAAACAGGTCCGTATTCCCGAGCAGACCCTCAGATTACCTAGCATGGGAGTGTGTGGGATGGATCCATATTTAGACCTTTCATCAGTTTCAAATATAAAAAATTGATTTTGGCAATCCGTTGGTAGTCAACCACAAAATGTATTTATGAAAAACCTTCTGCATTTCCGTAGCAGTTCCAAATATGGATTCCATTAACAGGATGCATATTTGGAACTGCAGTTATGCTGGGAAATCATGTTTGGATTCAGGTAATTTGACGGTGTTAACACCCCTGTTGCCTATCACCTAACATGAGGAGGAGGAGGAGACTCTTCTCTGGCCTTGCTGCTGATAACATTGTTGCTAGGTGACATAGGTGAGGACAGGTTGGTGCCAGCACTTCTTACCTTGTTTTTGTTCAATGAAGGCTTGAAAAGGTGGAGGTAAGCTCCATTGTGGCTGATGGCTTCAAATTCGCAGATCTTGAAGACATCTTGATTCCTGACCAAGTTGGTTCTGGAGACCCCTGAAGAGAAATCCAGAAAATGCTTGCTTTAGGAGTCATCTCTGTCACTGAGAATGCAGTTTGAAAGGAATTTCAAAGCCCAGCTATTGTAGATCTAATATATATATAGAGAGAGTGAGCAAGCTAAACACTGAGTTAAAATTTTTGGAGAGAATACGCTTAAATAAGCTCTCCATACTTTTTCATTTCTGAGTGTAAATCCACTTGACAAAGGGAAAAAGAAGTTTAACCCTTTGTGACCTTTTCCCCACATGCCACATGTTGTTTTCCAACATGAATTTATTTTTTATATAGTCCTCTTCTGTCTGTTTAGCCAGCTCTTGTGCAGATACAATTCACATACCTGCTAAGGGTGTCCTGGTTTACAGTTTCTCTAAATGTTCGTGCATAAATCTTTTCTTTTGCGGTGATGTGTATTATTTTTGTATCATTTAGCATCATCCCCAGGTTCATCTCGATCTTGAGAAATTAACAGCAAAAGGCAGCTGTGCTCCCTCTACTGGTTGCATTTCTTTGGAGCAGAAATACTGTCCATTTGTATATAAGTTCATTGCCGCTGATGGGGCTCGGACCTGTGTTCACATTTGCTTTTCCAAAATTTGCATGACTTTTAAAAAGCAAAACTAGTGGCTTTCAAAACTGCAGGTTGAGAAACTGGTACCTTTAGAGGGATAGGCGTCTTCCTTACTGCCCACTTGTCTACTAGTGTTGTGGGGGAATCTTCCTGGGCAGGAGGACACAGCCCTTCTGCTATAAGAGTAAATTCTTGGATGCTAAGTCCTGTTTCCCTCTGAGGCCCAAGGCCAATGCCTAGGGCCTCTCCAGTTCTGATATTGCTGTATTTTCACCACTGTCAGGTAAGCCGTTCTGTTCAGATCTGTGAAAACCTGCCCGCCACTGTATGGAGCCAGCAGGGTTTATGTAACATGTTCACATGTTGCTCGGACTCTTGATCTCAAGGTGTTCTTCTCTAGAAGCATCTACAGGGGACCCTTTATTTTTAGGCCTGAGAGATAGGGAAGAAGGTGGGGACTATTTGGTTTAATCCAACATGTATGTATTGCTTCCCCACCGTATATGTGGCTTTAAGAAAATTCAAGATGAGCAAACCTACTGTTTCCTACCTCCCCTTTTGAGAAACACTAAGTAACAACAAAAAGCTCTTCTCCTCCTCCATGCAGAAATTAAATAATAATATCAGAAAGAAGGGGAAAAAAAAGTATATGGCCCCCCCCCCCCACCCAGAGCTAAAAGAAACCTTCTTAGATAATCATGAGACCAGAAAACCTGTAGGCAAGATGTGCTCCCTGTGTAAGCCCACCGCTCTGATGCTGTGACTGCTGACTTCATGGTGCTTGCCTTCCTCTTCCCACGAGTGATTTGTAACATTCTTTTCTATGTGCTGTAATGAGATGAAGCGCCTTCCTGTTCTGTGTGGAGTAGTTCCAGCATAGACTCATAATTGTCAATGGAGAAATGACTGATGGGCCTCGATGAGGCTGCTTTGTCTCTGTATCTGTCACATCTCTCGCTGCACACCATGTTGGCTTCCCCGAAGTACGTGATCTCTGATTCTCAAGCCAGTCCTGCCTGGCTTTACATCCTCCTTCTCCCATCCCCTTCATGATTGTTTTCATCCAGATTCAGCGTAAGTCAGTAGCTTGGTGAGTGCATGGATGCCAAGGCTGCACCCAAAACCACGGGATGCTTTCCTGCCTCTGATCTCAGTGTCTGCTTTCTTCTGACCCCATATGTATGGTTCTCAGCGATTGAATGCTGCACAGTGGAAAAGGAGAAGTGTTGTTTCATGTTTTTTAAGTCCCTGGAGAGTCTCTTCAAATTGATGATGCTATATGGAATAGATGGAATACATTAATTACATGACAGGTGATAGTGAAACTTCTAAATCAGAGTTTCTCAGCAGCAGCACTATTGGCATTTGTGGCTGGATAATTCTTTGTCATGGGGGCCTGTTATATGGCCTGTTATATGCATGATAGGATGTAGAGCAGCATCTCCGGACTCTACCTACTAGATGTCAGTAGCACCCCCCAGCTGTGACAACCGAAAATGCCTCCAGATATTGCCAAATGTTCCCCGGAGGCAAATTCACCTCCAACTAAGGACCATTGCTCTATCCAAACATTCTTCTCTTTCTTCATTCTGTTTATTTATTTATGTACTTATTTATTTATTTATTTTCAAGACAGAGTTTCACTTCGTCACCCAGGCTGGAAGTGCAGTGGTGTGATCTTGGCTCACCTCCGCCTCCCAGGTTCAAGCAATTCTCATGCTTCAGCCTCCCGAGTAGCTGGAATTACGGGTGCACATCACCATGCCTGGCTAATTTTTGTATTTTTAGTAGAGACGGGGTTTCGCCATGCTTCCAGGCTGGTCTCAAACTTCTGACCTGAGGTGATCCACCTGCCTCGGCCTCCCGAAGTGCTGGGATTATAGGCGTGAGCCACCGTGCCCATTCTGTTCCTTTAGATGTGTTTGTGGGCACTCTTTTGTTTATTTGCTTAATTCATTTATCAGGTAGTTATTAAATTTTCTGCTATACCAGCCTTTATACCAGCCTATATTCTTTACCAAGAATATAAAGATGAACCAGGCATCTCTTTCTTCATGTTCATATACATATGAATATATATATGTGAATACATGTGGATATATATGAATATATATAAAATATATATATGGATATATATATACATATATATTTGAGTCAAGTTTAAATGTATCTGAAAGTTCCCTTTTTGGAGTGCTGTTTCCAGGCTGCATCCCTGGCTGGCATTTGAGTCATTATGACTTCTTTAATGAATGTTGGGTTTTTATTTTTGTAGCCTGTGTCTTTGAGGAAAATCCCTTGCAGTATGGATGAGTATCCTTAGTTTTTGGCACAGCTTTTAACCTTATAAAATGATAATACTCTATTAATCTATCAATTTCATCCATGAATGCTTCAACCCTTTCAGATATAGCCTCTCACTTGTCACTTCAGATTTACTGTTTTCTTCTTTTGTGATTCCTTTCATTCTCTTTAACCAGCCACCTGAGGCTTCATTTAACCTGAGGTCATTTAAAGTTTTATTTAAAGAAACTTCTGTTTGGAAACCAAGGTCAAGCACAGCAGAGGGATGTTCATTGCATGGCTTTCTGGTAAACTTTAAGTTAGCATGTTCCCTTTAACATTTTTAGAAACTGATATATAAGTTGCTCATGGGAAATCAAATTTGGGGCAGTTTTCTTTCCAGGGGGAAGGAAAGAGGGATGTATTTCAGCAAGGAAGAGGTTCACAGATAGTTTCCACTATGTGAGTAATTTTAATTTTTTATGCTACATGGTGGGCACGTGGGTGTTCATTATATTCTTTTCAAATACATGTTATATATTGGAAATACTTTCTAGTACATATTAAAGAAAAGGCAGCCAACTGAAAGTTTGGTTTCTGTTTTTCTGCCCTCCACTCGTTTTCAATAGATGTTTGGGAGTTAGGTCTCCACTGAATCAACTACCCACGTTTCTGCCCGTGAAGGGGGCTGGTGGGGGGCGCTTATGTTAACATTGCTGGCCTTTTATATCTTTTAAGAGGCGCTGCTTTTTTGCCATATGCTGTAGAAAATTATTTGACAGGCACTCATGCTTTGTGCAGGGTGACCAGGTTCATCTGTAAAATGGTGAAGACCTTTTCGAAATACATTGCCCTCAAGGATGTGGTGGGGAGGGTGCTGGGATTCTGAGTGACAGCCGGCGAATGCCAGAGGGAAGAATTAAATTGGAGAGGGAGGCGGAGAGGAGGGAGGTGATGATGGGAGGAGGAAGGGAGGAGCGACCAACCCTCTCCAACACACCCAAGTGACCAGATTCATCATAGCACGAAACTTCACAAGTTACACCCACTGCCTCCGCCAGCAGCCGGGGAAGGCTGCTGCTTCCTCATTTCTGTTACTGGAAGTTTGAGACATGTGAAGCCAGACGGGGAGAAACGTGCGCGCCTTGTTGAGCAGGGGTGAGCTTGAATTTTGAAATCGATTCTTTCCACCGGCCAATCTCTTTGTGTCGGGTGGTCAGGGGAGGCAGCCGAATGTGGCTCTGAACGAGGATAGGTGAGAGCCCCGAGCTGAGCTGTGCAGCTGGGGCGGGGGAACCGTGCGCCCCGGTGCCCCTTCCCAGAACGAGCAAGCTCGTCTCCAAGCTGCGCCCCGAGGCTCGGCGCGCGTTGCCGGCTGAGCTGCAGGGGACGCCGGCGACGTTGGTTCTGGCTCCAGGGTAAAGAGATTCGGGCTTTGAAAGTCATCTTTCCCCCTTGACTTCTGTAAGCGAGGATCATTGTATGGGATATGGGGTCGGGGAGGAGACTGCGGGATCACGTCACCCACCCAGGATGCGTCCTGCCCGGGGCTGTCCCGCTGCGCGTTGGGTAATTGCAGGTCAGTGCCATTGAAAAAGAACCCCATGACAGGCTTGGGAATCAAGTGAGAAAAAAGTTCCGAAGGAATATTCAGAAGCTGTGGCTGCCGACCGCACCTGGATGGGAGTTCTGGAGTGGGACATCGGAAGTCTCGGGGTTCTGATTAATTTTACATCTGATTAAATTAGTTCGGCTCTAGGTTCCTGGCTGTGGAGGTGTGATTTGTTTATCTGGATCATTTTTTTTTTTAAATGTCTGTCTTTCTGTGAAAGCTAGCTTATCTTTGGATCGATTGCCTAAGTCAATTTTGTGAGAGGAAGTTTGGGTGGAAGGTGGCGCTGGGGGCTGGGATCATTGCAAGCGGCAGTATGTCCCAGCAAAGGATAACCTTAGCTCAAATGAGGCTTCTCACAGACAGGCTTTAGGTTTTATTTCAAGTCTGGAGCTGGTCAGTGGGCTTCCATCTGGCCTGTGTAGCTTTTGCTCAGTGTGTAGGGGTCAGAGGGAGGCTATTGGGTTAACTGTTACCTGTTGCACTTATTTCATACCTGATCAACAACTTAGTAATACACCAGCAGTTGGAGCTGGCTTTTGTTTTTTTGTAAGCGAGTCCTTCATGAGAATGTTTACAGAATCATCTTACTTTTAGGGGAAGAAATGAAGGTGGAAAATGTGTGGTTCCTGTTGTATTTATAGCAAGCCAAATGTTTTTTCCCGGGTCTAGGGTGTGTACAATCAGGAAAATGTCAGTAGCTGATTTTATCATTTTTCTAATATCAAAGTGGAATTGCCTGACTCTCTCAGCATACCTTCCCTTGAACTTTGGGGGTCGGGAGGCAGGTTGCTGGGACCGCAGTTCACTTAGCTTGCCCTGACTCTCCCACTTCTTTGAAGTTAAAGATACAGATGGAAAGGAAATTACTTTTAAACCAAATCAGACATGGCTTAGGGAAGAACAACAGGTTGCATGATCCAGGGCTAGAGCCCTGAGTTCTAGCTCATTTTGGGCTCAAGAAAGGACCCAGCAGCAGGTAGGTGTGAAATTGATGCAGACATGAGGTCTGTGACCTACTCCCTCACACCCCTCCACCCCACAAGGAACCTTTAGTAACTCACTCAACAAGAAAGACAACCAAATTGGATCTCATGATAATGCTGGTGAAACTGACTAATAGACAGAGTTCTATGGAACAATAATTCTTAGCTACAAAAAGGGGAACTGCATTGTGCATAGAGCAAAGGTTTTTAGATATTGTCACATGTGACTGTTAGAAGATACCATCATGAGGACATTTGAAATTGGGGTTAATGCTACTATATGACCATGTAGATGTGAGAGAAAGTGGCAATTTCTATATCATTATCTTTTCATATTGTCTCCTCACCTCTCCCAGTAAATAAGCTGGTTTGTCTCTGGTTGGTTATAGTTTTAAATTTTATTCACTTATTTCTTCTTTTTAGAGATGGAGCCTTGCTCTGGTGTCCAGGCTAGACTGGAGCTCCCGGGCTCAAGTGATCCTCCTGCCCCAACCTCCTGTATAGCTAGGACTATAGGCGTGTGCCACCTTATCTGACTGTTTTTGAATTGTAAGTTTGTTTAATAGATACCAGATCATTAAAATTGTTTGTTTTAATAACTAATTTTTACAGAAATGTTCCCATTTTATGTACAATTTAAAATTTTTTGGTATAATATTGAACGTGCTGTCTCATAATATTTTTAAAGACTGTAGTATCTGTAGATATGTTTCCTTTTTCATTCATGGCGTTATTTGTACCTTTTCCCCTTCAGTCTTGCTAATGTATTATCAATTTTATTGGTCTTTTGGAAGAACCAACTTCGATTTTTGATGGTATCTTAATTGGAACACAAAGGCCGCCTCTTTTCTTGAGTTTATATTCATTTTTAAAATTCTGCCCAGTGGAACTCTGTCAAAAAAGGCCTTAAACAGCCTTTGAAAATGAGCAACTGAGTTCTTTAGCTGCAAGTAGGAGGACACCATGTATTTGTCTTTGAATCTTTGACATAGATTATGTTTTTTCAGTTTTATTAAAATATACTTTCTGTTTGGGAACACCACACACAGTAGACCAAATTGTTCCAAGGTGGGTTTTGTGTATTAATTGAGGTACACCCTGTGATATTGTTCTAGAAAAATGTAACTAGAATTTACATAAGACTTACTGGTAATTTCAAGTGAATTGTAGGTACTTTCAACCCACTTGACAATACAGATTTACCTTGTATGACAGCAGAACAAATTTGCTGTAATGACTGGAGAAGACACTTCGTTTTGGTTCATATTTAATGCATGAGTCTGAGCATTTTAAAGTTTTCTCAGAACAGATTCTTTCTGAGCATATCAGAAAGAATGCTGGAGTCAGAAATACCTGGCTTTGAATTCTTGCTCTGCCGCTTTTGACTGTGTGGCCTCAGGAAAATTGCCTAACCTCTCTGAACTTGTATTTCCCCAAATGTGATCTGGAAACTGATTGTGAAATTGCACTGTGAATTCAGCGTATAATGAGATTTCATTATGAATATTCATGTAAGGTTTCTATCCTTCATTTGGCACAAAGTAGGCATTTAATAGTGACACTTAGTGTTTTCAGTGTAACGATTAGTATTTTCTGCCTCCTACCCTTTCTTGTCCTACCTCCAACCTTACCACTTCTCTCAATGGAAGGTGAAGGAAGGTGAAGTTACTGCCGTAGAATAAAACAGAAACCACTTCCCCCATTTGTTCTCTCTTCATTATGGGCAAGTTCCATATTTTCAGTATTTTTATCTTGTTTTCCTAGTTGATTATCTTACCATTTCTTCCCTCCAATTTTTATCTCACTTTCCCAGGGTTGTTTTTTTTTTTCCTCTCAGTTTGTCTCATCTCCTGAGGATCTTACCCACTGCTCTGCTCTATTATTTTTTTCTTTCCTTTTTTTTTTTTTTTTTTGCCTGCCTTTAGTGTAAAAATGAAATCAGTACAAAGCCCGAAACTTGGCAGCGACTGAGATGTAAGTTAGTGGGTTGCTTCTATGAAGGCAAAGTGTGTTAAATTTAGTTACTCAAGAATTTAACTTGGAAGCTGGTCATGGCGGTGTGTGCCTGTAGTCCCAGCTACTCAGGAGGCTGACATGGGAGGGTTCCTTGAGCCCAGGAGTTTGAGGCTGTCCTGGGCAACATAGTGAGACCCCATCTCTAAAAATTAAATGAAAACAGGAAAAGCATTAAACTTGAAGATAGATGATGCTGGTGACTGCCATAGCAGTTTCGTGCCACAGACCTTGGGGTACTTTTTCAGACCTGGGAGTTTCCAAGCACTTTTGGGGAAGTGTTGATTGTTTGATATTATGGTTGATGCTGTAACCAAAAAGGGACAATAAGAGCATAGGACAGAGGAGCTTGGCTGGTTAATATTCCCCGACAAGAGAATATAGCATTATTGAGTTTAACCGACCCTGAGCCACTGGTTCTTCCTAGGGTCTCTCGGTTGACAAGGTCCTAGGGCATTAGGACGTTGTCCTATGTAATGGCATAATTACTTAGCATTTATTTATGCATCTAGTATCGCAAGGGACTGGACTGGGGATGGGAAGGGATTGTGAGCTCGGAAAAGGCTTCATTTGCTTTATGGTGCTATGCTAAAGTCATTCTGCTTTGCTCAAGGAGTGAGTCTTGGTTTACATTTTGGGTAGTGAATCAGCTTCAAGTGTGGAGTTATTTTCAATGAAGACAGATTGACTAGCTGCACCTGGTCTGGCCTGCCCGCTATGACTTGGTGGTGCTATTTTGTTCTAGCCAATGCTTTCATGAGAATAGAGAACAAGGAGGCGTAGTTTTCATGAGTATTTTGCAACACCCGCATCTCCAGTTTATTTTGATGCCGTTGCTTGAAAACAAGTGTTAGCATGGCTTTCACTGGTAACACTTTTAGGGAAGAGATCTTCACTTTTGGAAAGTTTTGTTTCTTGAATGGTTCAGGGTGGATTGATTTGTGAGTTCTTGTACTGAATTGTAGAGCTTCCTCTAGTACCTTGCAGCCACATGCTTCAGTGTTTCCATTAACTATGAGATTTTGGTGGGCAAGAATCTCTACAGTCGAGGTGCTTTCTACAAAGCTATAGATAACTAAACCTGGTAAATGCTTCTTTATTAAAATATGAACTGCTTATCAAAATATCCATACTCTAATGTATTGAGTGTCTACAACATGTAAGGTACTTTTCCTGTGTTATCACGTTAATGTTTCTGAGGATAATCTTGCAATCTCTAGAGGTATATAAAAAAGAAGCACAAAACCCATTATTTTCTTATGTTGCTCTTATAGGTAGAATCACTGTGGACTGAGACCCACCTTTCTAGACCTGAAGCCCAGGAGGAGGAAGAGGAGGCTGGTTGGTACCATGGGGCATAATGCTCTGAATCCTAGTCTCTTACCTAGTATGTGAGCAGTCCCTGCAGATGGCACATTTGGAGATCTTGACAAAGCCTCTTCTGTTTCCAATGGGGTAAGTGTGGCGTTTGCAAAAGGCTGGGGAATGAGGATTGAAGCTTTTAAAGTCTTTATTATCTTGATCCTGCCCAAATCCACCTTTTTTGGGACAATAGAAAGTTCATTGTTTGTGACGATTGTTTTGGTGGTTAAAGGGTTGCTGAGTCTCCCCACTTGCAATCTGAGGCTTTGAAATGGGTTTCCTGGGAAGCTTTCCCATTCTTCCTGGGTGGTTCCCATGGTTATTTTGTTTTGGAGTTGGCTGCGGGTAATCCTCTGTCTTTCTGACTTCTCTTTTGTCTGTCCCCATGATACTAGGAAAGGGGAAGAAGGAATTGATTTGGATGCAGCTGGGGAAACTTGGTATCAACGTGCTGGTTTGAGGGCTCTTGGGTGTGGGTTCACATCACTTTTAACGAGACAGGGTGAGCATTGATGTAAACTGCTAAGTGGTTTTGTTCAAGTGGAGTATTTCATGCGGCCTCCCTGCTGTGGTGAAACTGGACGTCTTTATTGCATGACAGGCTTGGGGCTTTCACAGAATGGATCAAGTGGTCGCCGTGCAACGTTCGCAGTTACTCCAAGAGAACAAATATGCTGCAAAGACACCCTCCCTACTTCCTGTATGTGGCACAGACCCCTTCTAGGGAATTCCAGCAGAAAGGACTGTGCATACTTGAGTTTCCCTTCTTCTAAGTGGGAACGGTCATGTTAGCTCATGCAGTCCCCGTTTACTTCCTAAGGAGAGAATGACGAAGACCAAAAGGGGCTTTCTAGCTATGCGAAGTTGCTCTTGTTCTTTTCAACTTTGCCTTCCTCTCATGGACAAACGTACCTCGACCTTGTTAGCAGGTGACATTGGGATGCATTATTTAACCTTTACCAGGTTTGGCTTCTATGTTGGTTGGTACAGAAATTGAACACAATAGGAGACTGTGGACTTGAGAGAGAGCAAGAATCACAGATGCTTCCTGAGGAATGCATGATTCCTGTAACTTTTAGAGTTTCCCACCCTGCATTCCGGGTCCTGCTTTGCAGATCTTGCGGTGACTTGTTCCTCCAGTCTTACCTGCTGCCCCGCTCTGCCTGCATCCAGACGCACAGCGGCGTAGCCACTCCTTTCTCTGCATGTACACAGTGGCTTGGAGAAACCTTTTTTTCAAGGGCTGTCTGGACACGGAGCAGATAAGACCTCCAGGTTGACCTGGAATATGTGCACCCTCTTCAGGGTTAGCCCTTGCTAGGGATGCCCTGGGGGTACAGGAACTCCCAAGTAGCTGGTTAAAGGGAATCCAGCCCCTAAGGGCACGCTCCAACAGAGAGTGGAGCCAAAGCACTCACTTTCCCTGTGATAATACAGACACATTGTATTATCATAATTAGGTTACATGCCTTTTTCAAGGGGTAAAAATAATCATATAAATAATAGTAGGCTGGGTGTGGTGGCTCATGCCAGTAGTCCCAGCAGTTAGGGAGGCCAAGGTGGGCGGATTACTTGAGGTCAAGAGTTCGAGCCAGTCTGGCCAACATGGTGAAACCCTGTCTCTACTAAAATACAAAAATTAGCCGGCTGTGGTGGCGCATACCTGTAATCTCAGCTACGCGGGAGGCTGAGGCGGGAGAATCGCTTGAACCCAGGAGGTGGAGGTTGCAGTGAGCTGAGATCGTACTACCGCACTTCAGCCTGGGCAATAGAGCAAGACTCTGTCTCAAAATAATAATAATAATAATTAATAATAATAATAATAATAAAAACAACAACAATTAACCCTTTGGAGCACCAGCTGTCCATGTTCAGCCCCTATCCCTTTGGGTCCCCTTCACCTGTCTAGTAAATTCCCTCTCCCTGAGTGCTTTTGCTCCTGCTGTCTTTGGTGGAGGGTACCCTTAGGGGCTGGATTCCCTTTGGCCAACTACCTGGTAGTCTCTATACCACCAAGGCATCCCTAGCAAGGGCTAACCCTGAGAAGGGTGCACATATTCCAGGCCAACGCTGAGGTCTTATCTGCCCTGGGTCTACAGTGCCCCCAGGGCTTCCTTCCCTTCAAGATCTCCCCTACCTACTTTCTGGTTTTCTCTGAAAACACTTCCTAATCAAAAATGTATACAAGACTTCTCACCTCTGGCCTAAGTAACCTATTCAAAGCAATAGCATTGGAAAGTGAGGTACCAGGATTTGAACCAGGCAGCCTGGCCTATGGAGTCTAGTCTCTTGATCACTGTGCTATTGTGTGTTCCTCCAGTGTGGGCTGCTTGGATTCTCTTTATACTTGCCCCAGCATGGCCACAGTGACTGCCATGGCGTGCCTAGTAAATGTTAGCTGAACGAGTGGCCACAGAGCCCTCCAGAGTCAGCTTTCCTGAGTCCTGTCTCAGGGCACCTGTCCTTGTTGGTTACCCCCATTGGCCTCCTGCTCTCTGCCAATTCAGATTTTACCTCTCCTTCAGGGTCAGTTCAAGTCCACCTCCTCCCGGCTGTCTTTCTGGACTGCCCCAGCCACTGTGATTTTTGCCCCTCGGAACCAGTGTTCCTTCTCAGATGATGTTACCCTTCCGAACTCTCCCTGAAGTGGGATCATGAGTCCCTGAGAGCTGTGATTGTGTCCTGTGCCACATGTGCCACAGTGTTGAGGGATTCTTTTTGGGAATAAAACCCGGTCAGAGCTGTCCAAAGAAATGTCAACATTGCTTCCAGGTTCTGTGAGCAAAGGAAAATAATGAGGTTAAAGAGCAAAACTAAAAAAAAAAAAAAAGCAAGGGGCAATTCTAAAAATGGTTAGCCCATTTCTGTGTAAGCCTGTTGTGTATTTTCACACTGCAGCTGCTCAAGTTGAGTCATAGAATGGATGTGTCATCTCTTGGCTTCAGGCACAGTGGCTAGACCATCTTCCCCCTGGAGGGAGTTTAAGCACATTTATGTGATGAATAATGTGGATTCTCCCCCAATACTTGGGATGTAGTTCAACAGATTTCATGCAAATGGTAGATGAAACATGTCAAGCATCTTTTGTCCCCCTTCGAAAGATAACAGAAATATGTCCCAGCAGAGTCAGTGCACTGAGTCTTAGCTGATGGCCGGCCGAACGCTCCCCAGTGGCATCTCTCTTCACTTGTGCTGTCTTGGACATCTTCTGCCTCCTGGGTGCGCCCCCCCATTGTAAGGCTATGGAAGGAGGGCCAGGGCTGGAAAGGAAGATGCAAACATTGAGCACCTACTGTGTGCCTGGCATTCTTCTCTTTTGTAATCTCTAACAGAATACATGATTGCACCTCACAGCCCCTCTGGGCCTGTGGGTATTCTCATCTGCAAGTCTACTTGGTGGAAACTAGGTAGCTTGACTAAAATCACTCTATTGTGGCAGTGACCCTGGAGTTGAACTGTGTTTTATCTGATTTCCAAACTCATGACTGTTCCCACACATCTTGACCTCCGGTTCTGAATATAAACAGAGACATTTAGATGAGGATGTCTAATGGTCATATTAACTCTAGAATTTGGAGACTCTTGAGTTTATTTCTTTTTTTTTTGAGACAGAGTCTCGCTCTGTCACCCAGGCTAGAGTGCAGTGGTGTGATCTCAGCTCACTGCAACCTCCGCCTCCCACGTTCAAGCAATTCTCCCGCCTCAGCCTCCCAAGTAGCTGGGATTACAAGTGTGCACCACCATGCCCAGCTAATTTTTGTATTTTTAATAGAGACAGGGTTTCACCATGTTGGCCAGGATGGTCTTGAACTCCTGACCTCAGGTGATTCACCCGCTTCGGCCTCCCAAAGTGCTGGGATTACAAGCATGAGCCACCGCACCTGGCTTGAGTTTATTTCTGATCTAAATCTTTTCTACATTAGCCAATTCCTCCTACCACTTCACTGTTCATGAACTTGTTGAAGTCATTATTGTCTGAAATACCATGTTTATTTTAGGTTTAACTTTGTGGAGGGTGGGGTGGGGGGTCAGGTAATATTTTAAAAACTGCAAAATTAGGGATCTCATTTTATTTTTAGATGCTCATCCACAGATGAAACATATCAGGCTGAACACCCTCAGGAAAGTTAAGGAGATTGATGCTTCTCTTTAGGAACCAGGAACCTCTCCGGTTAGACAGAGGACTCTTCTTTCACTGACTTGTTTTGTGGCACAAACGGCCTGGGATGTCGATGCCTTGGGTCTGATGCAAGATACCCTGGAGCCTTCCCTGGCCTGTCCTTCTCCTACCCATGTCGCGTAAACATTGGCATGGCAGGGACAGATGGCCACTCCGGGAACTCCTTGGATGTCACATTTGGTTGCCTGGGTGGGGGGTCGGGTGGTTGCAGCCAGTCTCCACTGGAGGGAGGAGAGGCTGACTGGGAAATAGTCCCGTGGCAGTGGGTAAACACAAGCTCACATCCGGAAAGCCTGGGCGCCCTGGTACGTGTGCAGGCTGGGGCGGTAATGGAGTCAGATGCACATAAGTGTGTTTAGCTTGGGAAGGAGCCAGTCTGCTCAAAGCACACAGCCTTTTCTCTCTGCTCCTAATTGATGCTCAGCAGAGTTCGGTTTGCTTATGGGGATGGGAATGAACCGTGTGGGGGCTGTGAAGGGAGGGATGGGCTGCAGATAACTACTTTCAGAGCTAGAAAAAAATTCTTTCCAGAGGCCTGGGTTAGCTTTACTGGAGGCGCAGGTGAGGGTATCTGAAATCCCCGAGGAGTCAAGATAGAGCAGTTAGGTGCCCTTATCAGTGGGATTTTTTTGCTGATCAAATAGCATCAGTATGTTAATGAGGACTGAAGCATTGATGAAGAACAGCCGAGTGCAGTGTTTCCTGCATAAAATCCCATGGATTCCGGAGGCTGAGCAGGGGGAGAATCCCTTGAGCCAAGGAGTTTGAGGCTGCAGTGAGTCAGAACCATGCCATTGCACTCCAGCCTGGGCAACAGAGTGAGATCCCAAGTCAAAAAAAAAAAAGTGGGGGTGGGGATGATAAAGAAACAGCACCCAGGTGGGGAGGGCTGGAGGCAGCAGAATCCCTCTTCAAAGAAAGCACAAGAGTTGACATTGGATGAAAATAAAATGGGTTTTTCGTGGTTTCAGCTTCAGAATGGAACACTAGGGGCTGTTGCAATTGCCTGCATGCAAACCAAGCGTGGGGTTGAATCGAAGTGGAAAAGCCTATAGCCATAAGCGTTGATTGGAAGCGTTTCCGATTCTCACCTCTAGGTAGTAACTGTTGCTGTTTATCTTTCTAATGTATTTGCAGAAGTCTCAACAAGCCAAGGTAAGGTAATGTATTCAAGTTAGCAGAGTGACATCTAGTTACTATGCTTCATATTAATTTTTTTGGGGGGGTAGGGTTGTGTGGTTAGCTCATTTATTCTTTCAACAAGTCATTTGTTGGGTAGCTATGAATATCATCTTTGGGGTACAGTGTAGAATATCATCTTTGGGGTACAGTGTAGCTTACAGTGTAGAAGGGAAGAAAAGATATACCATCAAGAATTCGTAAGTGTTCAGGCCAGGCATGATGGCCCATGCCCATAGTCTCAGCACTTTGGGAGGCTGAGGTGGGAAGATCACTTGAGCCTAGGGATTCGAGACTAGCCTGGGCAATAAAGTGAGGCCTCATCTCTACAAGAAAATAAAAAACTTAGCCAGGGTATGGTGGTGCATGCCTGTGGTCCAGCTACGCAGGAAGCTGAGGCAGGAGGATTGCTTGAGCCCAGAAGGTTGAGGCTGCAGTGAGCCATGTTTGCGCCACTGCACTCCAGCCTGGGAGACAGAGCCAGACCCTGTCTCAAAAGAAAAAACAAAGAGAGAGGGAGTTCATATAAGGGTTCAAATAAGAGGTACAAACTAGAAGTTTGATAAATTTGAAGAGTCAGGACATTTAATCTTCAAAGTAATCCAATGAGCTGTTATCATTCCAGTTTTACTGCTGAAAAAAACGGAGGTGGAGACAAGTGCCTCAACTAGGCTCAGCAGCCCCCAGGCGGACAAACCACACCTACCCAGATCGTCAGCCCTCTGGGCAGCCGAGAAACCCCTCACTCTGTGGTCCTAATTTCCCTGTGTTGGTAGCTCAAGCAGTGAACAGTGCATCTACAATCTTTAATTATTTATTTAAAATAAAAATTGCTTTTGAGAGATGGGGTCTTGCCATGTTGCCCAGGCTGGCCTTGAAATCCTGGCCTCAAGCAATCCTCCTGCCTCAGCCTCCTGAGTGGCTGGGACTGCAGTCACACATCACCATGCCTGGTTTATTTAGTTCTTTTTAAGAGTTGGGACAGAAAACCGATGTGGACTCTTAGTATTTCTGCTTCACCTTTCTCAATATTTAGAGGAATCTAGTTTGCGCAGATGTCTGATGAGCCATTTAGTCATGAAGAGCTCTAACCAACAGACTTTTTTTTTTGTAGGTCATTGGAGGGT
This sequence comes from Nomascus leucogenys, assembly GCF_006542625.1. Classification (NCBI taxonomy): domain Eukaryota; kingdom Metazoa; phylum Chordata; class Mammalia; order Primates; family Hylobatidae; genus Nomascus; species Nomascus leucogenys. The sequence goes on along the minus strand of NC_044405.1, from coordinate 16,711,480 downwards.
GATTTTAATGATCACGTACATTGAGTGAATGTGAGTGTGGGCGTTTTATCGCGAGTTCCCTGGTGGTGGTTTGAGCATTTTCTCTGGGTGGTTCCAGTGGCAGTGTTGATACTGCTAGAAATGGTTCCTGCTCAGGGCACAGTGATTTTTCTCTTTTGGTGGAAAAAAAAAAGTTCTTTTGAATGAGGTGAGTGAGGGTATTTCTGGTAAGCTCAGTCATGTATGTTTAAACAAAATGATTATCATTATTTGCTAGTTAGTATTTCATTAATATGAAATATGAGAGGGTGAGCACTGGGCTAGAAAGAGGTCAGGAGACCGACGTTCTTATCCTGGGCTCTTCCTGACTCTTCAGCCTTAGTTGAGCCAGTTACTCAGGGCTGTGAGTTGCATCCTTAGGTTCCTTGAGATGTATAGAAATTTCTCTCTGTATAGTTGGCAAAGCCTGTAATATGGATATTATGGACCAAGACTCAACTTTTAGCTTGATAGTGCTGCATTATTTATTTACACATTATTTGTTTGTTTCTTTCAGTCTCAGATGCCGTGGCTGGATTTTATATTTTTGGTGTTGTATTTTAAAATACCGTGTTAACTTCTGGTTTTTTTCTTTTCTTTCTTTCCTTTCCTTTCCTTTCCTTTCCTTTCCTTTCCTTTTCTTTTCTTTTCTTTTCTTTTTACTCCAGGAGTAGGGGGTTTCATGTAGGATGAAAATGAAAACTAAAGAAAAAATAGGATCTGGAAGTAATTTTGAGAGCAGAAAAATTAAACAAAATGGGAAAATATACCGTTTTGTTACTAGCCAGGTGAAGAGAACACAGGAGCGTGTACGTGCTTTTTCTCAGTAATTGGATATGTTAGACATGGATTATGGTTTCACTGGGACCTTGCAGTTAAAAGAAAGCAAAAAGCAGATCTGGATGTTCAATATTTCCCTTTTCTCAAGAGCACGTGAAGTTGGTATTGAAATGCGAGTTGCCTGCCTCTTATTTCCATCGTTTGAAATCAGACTGCAATCCTGCACGTGGGACCCTCATTCTGTGACCCCTGTCTGTGTATCCACCAGGCTTCCTTGCCAGCCCTCTTTCTGACTCACAAATGGCAGTGGGTGTGAGTGCCCAGGAATACTTAGAGTGGTAAATACAGGATTTGGGAAATTTATGTGCAGAATGTCAGCCCTCAGTGGGAAAGTAGTGCTGTCCAATGGAAGGCCTGTCAAATGCCTTTTGGTTGGATGTTTCAAGCTGGTGTGGCGTAGCCGGAGATTCCCAGTCCTCAGGAGTGTGGTAGGGTAGGCTCTGTTCTACCAGGAATGCATTTGGATTTTAGAGATAGTTGAGAAGTAGTTTCTTTTGGAATAATATTTAAGACATGTTTGGGTTCTGGGACATCCTCCTTCCTCATTTTTCCCCTGGGAGTCATTGTGGCTGGTTGGGCCTATGGGCCTGCAGGCTGTGTTTGATGTGGTGAGCTCCCCTTTTCCAAGGGATGAACCTATCTGCCTTGAGATGCCTACAGTTTTGCAACTTTGGTTTAATAATTATATATGGATTTTGAGACATAATTGGTGGGATGGATGCTTACTTTCATAATTCATTTCTACTCCTATGTCCAGAAATTTGTAGGCATCTTTGTTTTAAAGTTTGTCATCATCTTCGTTGACTACTTGGTTGAATCTTTGAAATGCATTCAACCCAGCATTTTTTTTTTATTTTAGCACTGGCTCTGTATTTCAGAGCAGTGGGTCCTTCAGAGAACATGTGGGCTGGTAGTACCAGTTGGGAAAATACAGCCTAAGTATAATGGAATCTACAGCAAAGTTCCACAGACATGTTTATTTAATAGGGACAAAAGAAAATATTCAAATCACATTTTACCTTTCTGAGTTTATAAATCCATCTGAAGTGCTTGAAAAAAAATCATAGTATTAGAAATGGATGCATGTATATATAAAACTAACACTAGACTTCTTTGCCAAATTTAACTTCTCAAAAGTGTTCTTAGAAAGAGGTACTTTCTTGGAGAGTACGAAGTCTATTTTGTCTCTAACTCACTAAGGTCATTCTTTTCATTTCTCTTTTGGTGTGTCTCCCCACACCAAACTGCTATTAAAAACATACAGAGAACCTTGGGAGGCTGAGGCAGGTAGATCACTTGAGGTCAGGAGTTCAAGACCATCCTGGCCAACATGGTGAAACCCCGTCTCTACAAAAATACAAAAATCAGCCAGGCATGGTGGTGCACGCCTGTAATCCCAGCTACTTGGGAGGCTGAGGCACGAGAATCACTTGAGCCTGGGATGGGGAGGTTGCAGTGAGCTGAGATTGCTTGCACCACTGTACTCCAGCCTGGGCAACAGAGGGAAACTCTGTCCCCCAAAAAGAAAAACAAAAACAAAAAATACAAAGAACCATGCAAAAAAACAAAAACAACCCTGCACACGGATGTTTATGGCAGGTTTATTGGAAACTTGGAAACGACCAAGATGCCCTTCAGTAAGTGAATGTATAAACTGTGGTACATCCAGATAATGGAATATTATTCAGCACTGAAAAGAAATGAGCTAGTCATTAAAGAACATGGAAGAACCATCAAGGTGGTTGCCAGGGGCTAGGGAGAAGGGAGGGATGAACAGGCAGGGCACACAGGACTGGTGCTCCCAGGGTGGTGAAACTACTCTGTATGAGACTGTGATGGTGGATACAAGTCATTATACATTTATCCAAAGCCATGGAATCTACAGCTTCAAGACTGAACCCTAATGTAAACTATGGACTTCGGGTAATAATGATGTGTCAATATGTGTTTATTGATTGCAACAAACAGACCATTCTGTTGAAAGATGTTGGTAGTCGGGGAGGCTGTGCGTATGGGGCAGGAGGTATACGGGAAATCTCTGTGCTTTCTGCGTAATTTTGTTGTGAACCTTAAACTGCTCTATAAAATGGTTTTATGAAACAGCAACAACATTCAAACCAAAGTTGAGGAGACACAGCACTGCATTCTACTCATGACATCTAGTAAAGTGTCTTTTGACCTATAGTACTTGAAGTTCTTTGCAGCCCATCGGCTTGGGCAGCAGTCACTGGGCAGCAGGGGAGAATCCCTCATCAAGCAGGAGGCTGTGATACTCTAAGAATGGGATTTTCCCTGGTGGCTTCATAGCTGTGAAAGCACTGACTTCACGTTCCTGTTTTCTTCCTTCTGGCCATGTGCTGCGCTGTGGACACTAAGGATGCATTTTCTGGTGGGCTGATTCGTATGGTAGATGCCGTGTTAGCCACATTTTCCTACATCAAGGGTGGTTACGGAGAGCAGGGATTTGGTCATATTTGAAAGTACTGTGACCTGGGGACCAGAAATGGTCAAATCCTGCCTCAGTCTTATCACCCTTCCCACAAGGAGTCGCCAGGACTGTGTGCACAGGCACCTTAGCACGAAAGTGAGCAATTATGAGGATTTTTCTGGGAGCCGACCTCAGTGTTTCTCCTTGTGGGTTGTCTTTGACTTTTGAAGTCAGCATCTGTGTGTTCACTGCATTCACATGCTCAGTTGCAGGTAGTAAGGAGACAATAGGGCAGAAGGCTGGGAAGCATCCTTACCCTCAGGGAACTGACATTCTGGATACAGACAATATCAAGAGATGTCCCTGCGTATCTGTGGGGGGTTGGTTCCAGGATGTCCCCTCCCTGCCCTGAGGACGCCAAAATCCACAGATGCTTAATCTCTTATGGAAAATGGCATAGTATTTGCATATAATTTAGGCACATCCTTCCACACATTTAAAATCATCTCCGGATACCTAAAACAAAATAAATGCTATGTAATAGTTGTTATACTGTATTGTTTAGGGAATGATGACAGGAAAAAAAGTCTGGGCTGGGCATGGTAGCTCACATCTGTAATTCCAGCACTTTGGGAGGCCAAGGCAGGAATATCATTTGAGCCTGGGAGTTCGAGACCAGTCTGAGCAACATAGTGAGACCCCATCTCTACAAAAAATAGAAGAATTCACCACAGGTTCTCACTCATAAGTGGAAGCTGCTCAATGAGAGCACATGGACACAGGGAGGGGAACATCACATACCCGGGCCTGTCGGGGGGTGGGGGTCAAAGGGAGGGAGAGCATTAGGACAAATACGTAATGCATGCAGGGCTTAAAACTTAGATGACGGGTTGATCAGTGCAGCAAACCACCATGGCACATGTATACCTGTGTAACTAACCTGCACATTCTGCACATATATCCCAGAACTTAGAGTAAAATTAAAAAAAAAAAAATTAGCCAGGCGTGGTCCCTTGTGCCTGTGTTCCCAGCTACTCAGGAGGCTGAGGTGGGAGGATCACGTGAGCCTAGGAAGCTGAGGCTGCAGTGAGCCGTGATTGTGATGCTGCTTTCCAGCCTGGGCGACGGAGTGACAGCTTGTCTCAAAAAATAAAATAAAATATGTACGTGTTAAGTACAGGCACAATCATTTCTTGATTTATTTTGAATATTTTTGATCTATGGTTGTTTGAGTCTACGGATATGGAAGCCATGGATACTGAACCCGTGGTTAGGGAGTGGCGACTGTAGTTACAACATGTACCATGTGGGAAGGTGATTGTTACAGTGGAGGCCCTTGAAGCAAGGAAGTGTTGAGTGTGTGAGCTTTTGAACATAGGGGAGTTAGGAAGGCCCCACTGCATGGGTGACATTGCAGCCAAGATGGCAAGGGGTTGAGGAAGCAAACCCTGTGCTGACAGAGGGAGCATTGACGCAGGGCTGGGCTGGGCATGTTGGGAGTTTGGGTGGAAAGAGCAAAGTGGGAGAGCCAAGGAGATGCAGACAGAGGAGGGTCGTCAGGGCAGGGTCTGCAGGACTGCTGGTGAGATGGGAAGGCTTTGAGGGTTGTGGGTAGGACTAGGGAGACACGATCTGGTTTAGGTCCATAGGTTCTCCCTGACGGCTGCGTTGGGAGGAGACTACACACCATTTCATGTGGACCATGGTTCTCAGTCAGCCTGTGTTTGGGCATCGACTAGACTTCGTTATTGCTCACACAGTCCGGATCCCCCTGGTGCAGGGTGGTGGAGGAGTGGTCTTTATTTTTGCAACTTCTCTAGGCACAAATCTTTTTAATTCTTTTCTGTTTTCTTTTCTTTTTCTCTTTTTTTTTGAGATGGCGGCGTTTCACTCGTGTTGCCCAGGCTGGAGTGCAGTGGCGCATCTCAGCTCACGGCAACCTCTGCCTCTCGTGGGTTCAAGTGATTCTCGTGCCTCAGCCTCCCAAGTAGCTGGGATCACAGGTGTGCATCACCACACCAGGCTAAGTTTTTCTATTTTTAGTAGAGATGGGTTTTGCTATGTTGGCCAGGTTGGTCTTGAACTCCTGACCTCAAATGATCTGCCCACCTCAGCCTCCTGAAGTGTTGAGATTACAGGCGTGAGCCACTGCGCCCAGCCCACAGATCTCTTTCTTTACATAAGATGAAGAAAGGGACTTTTTATCCTATAAGGGTACTTAGCTGATGAATTCTAGAATGAGTTCAGGCGTGGCTAAAAAATACTCGAAGATAATTTTGGGTTCTCCGCAGCCCAGTGTTTCATTTACCTTCGAAACAGAAAGCTCCTCCTCCCTGCACATGCTCTGTGTTGCCCCCTTGCCTTGCCCCTGAGCAAATTTGACCCTCTTTTCCATTGATCACTTCCCTTTTTGGTTCAGGCTGCTCCTCTGGGGTTTTAGTTCTGAAATAAGCAAACCATTTGTCATATTTGCTTCCTTCTCACTGGAGCCGCATGTTAAATCGCGGCCAGAACACATCTGTCAGATCTCTGAGCTTTTCAAAAATGCAAATCTGAACGTTTTGGCATATGACCCTGTTAGCCTGTTTTAAGTGGCGTGTGGTAAACTTGCCCACAGATGTTAGTGTACCCGTCTACTTTGAACAAAATAATAATAACTTTCACATCTGGTCCTCTTTTCATCTAGGGATCTTAAAACCCCAAGTGCATATTAATTAAACTTCACATCACTGGAAGGTAGGGAAGGGATGGAGGGCAATCGCTTTAATCACCACTGCAAGAAACTTAGAGGGATTGCCCCTGGGTAACACATGCCTTTCATCTAGCATCTTAAATACTTCCCGAGTATTACCTGGTGGGAAGTGTATGATCACGCACATCTGCAGGGCGTGGGGAATACCCTGAGATACTAGGGACTTGCCCTATCTTTTTGTTGTTGTCATTGCAGAAGCCTTCTTTCTTTCCAGTTCATGGGCTTTTACCACTTAACATGGATTATTTGGAGTCTGATGGTGTGCACTGAAGGATGGTATCGTTAACTGGTAAAGCTGTTTGGTTTTCTTTCCACCTTTTTAGTTTGGTATACAGATAGGCAGGGAGTTCCTTTGAAAATTTCAGCTGCCTTCCAAGCTGGTCATTGGGAATTCTCCATGAATGGCATGGTACATCCCCTTCCCTCTAAGAGTCCCTTCCCAGAAAGACTATCAGGTGAGCTGGGACAACAGAAAGATAGGAGAGGACCATGACTGATCAGAGGACAGAGTGGCAGCTGCCGAAGTCCATTCCTAGAGAATGGGGTGTTCTATAAGAAAAATGGAACAAAACAAAATCAGGAAATGGTATGGTCATGTCATTAATTGGTGAGGAATTCAGCTGCTCACCTGTGGGAGGGGAGTTGGGGTCTCGCTGAGGTCAGGGTGTTTAGATGCACAACAGTTGTTCTCCAGGGGGACTCTGCCTGACAGTGGAAAAGCAAAGGCCTCAGCAGGGTCTGGAGGGTCTGGAGGGCGTGAGATACATGGTTGGTTTGCAAAGGGATGCGCTTCTTCAATTTTAAATGGAAAGTCTTTAGCTCCATTTTAAACAATTTCTAAATGCCAGTGTGTAGTATATCTACTGCTTTTATTTGCAGTTGCATGTGAAAGTAAACAGTAAAGGGGAAAAATATTGAAAAGTGCGGGTTCTTCAATGCCCCCTCCATGTGATACCTCTTGACTCACTGATGGCTGGTTTCTTTCCAGCTTTATGACTTAAAAGGTAGAAACATACCTATATTTCCCCAGATACACGATGAATATTTATGTTATTTTAGATGAACATTCTTCTGAATACATTCCTTTTTTTTTTTGAGACAGAGTCACGCTCTGTCACCCAGGCTGGAGTGCAGTGGTGCCATCTTGGCTCACTGCAACCTCTGCATCCTAGGTTCAAGTGTTTCTTATGCCTCAGCCTCCCGAGTAGCTGGGATTACAGGTGAGCGCCACTACACCTGGCTAATTTTTTTATTTTTAGTAAAGACAGGGTTTTGCCATGTTGGCCAGGCTGGTCTCGAACTCCTGACCTCAAGTGATCCACCTGTTTTGGCCTCCCAAAGTGCTGGGATTATAGGCATGAGCCACTGCACCTGGCCCCTTCTGAATAAATTCTAAAAACATAAACTCCATGAGAATGTATCTTTCCATGATTCTTCTCTAGTAGTATGAAACTAAAAACTAATTTTTTTTTTTTTTTTTGAGACAGGGCCTCCTTCTGTCACCCAGGCTAGGGTGCAGTGGTGTGATTGATCACAGCTTACCGCACCTCAACCTCCCAGGCTCAAGTGGTCTTCCTACCTCTGCCTCCCGAGTAGGTGGGACTACAGGTGCACATCACCACTCCTGGCTAATTTTGTATTTTTTTTGTAAGATGGAGTCTTGCCATGTTGTCCAGGCTGGTCTCGAACTCCTGGGCTCAAGTGATCTGCCTTCCTTGGCCTCCCAAAGTGCTGGAATTACAGGTGTGAGCCACCGCGCCTGGCCTGTAAAAAAATACTTCTGTTCTTTTCTTTGGTTATTATAGTGTTGGTGTACTCATTGTTTACCCTTGTGGCCCTATTGAGGGATGCTGGTGTGGAGTAGGTATTCACCATTTCCCTATACTTTGGGGGCAGTACAGGGAAACACTACCAAAATATTTCTTAAATATTTTTGAAATATTTAAAGAAATGATTTTGTTGTTTGGAAACCAAATCAAGCCAAAATCTTTGTCTCCAGCCTGACTGTCACATATTCTAGTTGGGCAGTTAATCTCTTTGCTTTTGGCAATGTTAGGGGCCCTGTGGATGGAGTCCTAGAATTCAGAGGTAGGCTAGAGGCAGCTGTCTGAAAGGTACAGGCAGAAAAGATGGCTGAGAGCAGCACCGTGGGAGTAAAAATCACTAGCCCTTGGATAAGTTGCCTTAAGTTCTCTGTGCTTTGGATTCTTCATTTATAAATGGGGATAAATACTTTCCTGATAGAATTGTTAGAAAATTAAGAAACTTCTTCAGCGTCTGACTTATAGTAGATCCTTTACAAGTGTCAATTACTATTACTGTTGTTATCACCATCATGGACAGCATCCCTCTGCCCATAAGCAGGCACCAAATGAATTGTTTTTTTTTTTTGAGACAGAGTTTCTCTCCGTCGCCCAGGCTGAAGTGCAGTGGCTCCATCTAAGCTCACTGCAACCTCCACCTCCCAGGTTCAAGTGATTCTCCTTTACAGTATCCACCCACAGTCTGCCCATTGAATTGAGTTATTGTTGAATGTTAGGTCCCAAACGCAATGAATTAAACTTATCCACACATGCAGTCATGGTTCTGTTTTTAAGGGGGTCAAGCAGCCATTACAGTATCCACCATTACAGTATCATTCAGAATAGTTTAACTGCCCTAAAATCCTCTGTGCTCCACCAATTCTTCCCCTTTCTTGCTAATTCCAGGAAGTCGCTGATTTTTTTTTTTTTTGAGACAGGGTCTTGCTCTGTTGCCCAGGCTGGAATGAAGTGGTGTGATCATAGCTCACTGTAGCCTTGAACTCCTGGGTTCCAGTGATCCTCCCACCTCAGCCACCTGAGTAGCTGGGACTACAAGCACACACCACCACACCCAGCTAATTTTCAAATTTTTGTTTCTTTCTTTTTTGAGACAGAGTCTCACTCTGTCACCTAGACTGGAGTTCAATGGCGCAATCCTGGTTCACTGCAACCTCTGCCTCCCAGGCTCTAGCAATTCTCCTGCCTTAGCCTCCCAAGTAGCTGGGATTACAGGCCTGCACCACCACCCCCAGCTAATTTTTTTATTTTTAGTAGAGATGGGGTTTTGTCATGTTGGCCAGGCTGGTCTCAAACTCCTGACCTCAGGTGATCGACCCACCTCGGCCTCCCAAAGTGCTGAGGTTACAGGCGTGAGCCATCATGCCTGGCCTGATTTTTGAATTTTTTATAGAGACAGTGTTTTACCTTGTTGCCCAGGTTGGTCTTGAACTCCAGGGCTGAAGTGATTTGCCCATGTTGGCCTCCCAAAGTGCTGGGATTACAGGCATGAGCCACTGCGCCTGGCCTACCACTGATGTCTTTAAATAGTTTTGTTTTTTCTGAAATGTCATAAACTTGGAACCCTACAATGTGTGGTCTTCTCAGACTGGCTTAGCACCACTTTTTTATGGCTTCATGCACTTTCTTTTTTTTTTTTTTTTTTTTTTTTTGAATTGAAGTCTCGCTCTGTTGCCCAGGCTGGAGTACAGTGGCGCGATCTTGGCTCACTGCAAGCTCCGCCTCCCGGGTTCAAGCAATTCTCCTGCCTCAGCCTCCTGAGTAGCTGGGACTACAGGCGGGCACCACCATGACCTGCCAATTTTTGTATTTTTAGTAGAGACAGGGTTTCACCATGTTGGCCAGGATGGTCTCGATCTCTTTTTTTTTTTTTTTTTTTTTTTTTTTGAGACGGAGTCTCGCTCTGTCGCCCAGGCTGGAGTGCAGTGGCGCAATCTCGGCTCACTGCTAGCTCCGCCTCCCGGGTTCACGCTATTCTCCTGCCTCAGCCTCTCCAAGTAGCTGGGACTACAGGTGCCCGCCACCACGCCTGGCTAATTTTTTTGTATTTTTAGTAGAGACGGGGTTTCACCATTTTGGCCAGGCTGATCTTGAACTCCTGACCTCAGGTGATCTGCCCGCCTCCCAAAGTACTGGGATTACAGGTGTGAGCCACCGTGCCCGGCCTGAGATGGTTTTTGAAGGCTGTCAAGGAGGGTTAAAGTTTCAATCAGTTTGGCTTCTTATGTTATAAAGAGCAATTTTTACTTGCTTTTAAAATTCTGTCCTGACCTATTTTTAAAACACAGAAGAGGCTGGGTGTGGTGGCTCATGCCTGTAATCCCAACATTTTGGAAGGCCGAGGCAGGTGGATCACCTTAGGTCAGGAGTTTGAGACCAGCCTGGCCAACATGACAAAACCCCATCTCTACTAAAAATACAAAATTAGCTGGGTGTGGTGGCACGTGCCTATAATCCCAGCTACTCTGGAGGCTGAGGAAGGAGAATCACTTGAGCCCAGGAGGTGGAGGTTGCGGTGAGCCAAGATCACACCATTGCACTCCAGCCTGGGCAACAAGAGCGAAACTCCGTCTCAAAAACAAACAAACAGAAGAGCATGGGAAATAACGTACTCTAAGAAGGCAATGTGGACCGGCCTCAGATTATGTGGAGGAGCCTCAGTCTGAGGCGGAGGTGCAGGCCTGCTGATGCTGAATGGCTTCTTTGGCCAGTCCCTGCACTGAGCACATCACTTAGGGAATTTCCTCTATCTGTCCTGCAACTCTCAGGTCATCCCCCCCTCCCCTTTTTTCTGTGGCCCAGGCTGGAGCGCAGTAGCACAATCATAGCTCACTGTAGCCTCAAACTCCTGGACTCAGGTGATCCTCTTGCCTCAGCCTCCCAAGTAGCTGGGACAACAGGTGCACACCACTGTCCCTAGATCTCCTTTTTTCTTTTCTTTTTTCTTTTTTTTGAGACAGAGTCACTCTGTCACCCAGGCTGGAGTGCAATGGTACGATCTCAGCTCACAGCAGCCTCCACCTCCCAGCTTCAAGCAATTCTGCAGCCTCAGCCTCTCAAGTAGCTGGGATTACAGGTGCGTGCCACCAGGCTGACTAATTATTGTATTTTTAGTGGAGACAGGTTTCACCATGTTGGCCAGGCTGGTCTCAAACTTGTGGCATCAAGTGATCCACCTGCTTCGGCCTCCCAAAGTGCTGGGATTACAGGTGTGAGCCACCGCCCCCAGCCCAACTCTCCTTTTTTTCAATTCCACATTTATTGAGGCTCTGAGAGGTAGAGGGAGTCACCTACCATTGCTCACTGGTCAGTGTGCAGCTGGGGTTGTCCTAAGCTTCTGATACCACATACCCTGAATGCCATTTTCTGGCTCACTCCTGCCTGGGAGACCTCAGACTCAACCATCGTTGACCAAAGCCATTATTTTTTTTAATGTTGTGGATTTTTTTTGACTAATGATATTTAGAAGTACAAAGTGACTTTTGTGCATCTGATAAAATATCTATAATAAAATTTACCACTGGAGCCATTTTTAAGTGAACAGTTGCACAACCATTACCATGATCTATTTCCAGAACTTTTTCATTATCCCAAACAGAAAATGTACCCAGCAAAAAAGCAATAGCTCCCATTTCTCATCCTCCACCTCCCTGCCCCTGGTAACCTCCATTCTACTTTCTGTGTATGAATTTGCCTATTCCAGGTACCTCGTATAAGTGGAATCATACATCATACTTAGCATCGTGTTTTTAAGGTTCATTCATGTTGTAGCGTGTGTCAGAATTTCATTCCTGTTTTGGGTTGATGATATATATATGTATTTTTTATATATATGTTTATATACATGTAAGCATAGGTGTATATATACGTATGTTTTGTTTATTCATCTGTAAATGAGCATTTGGGTTGTTTCACTTTTTTGGCTATTGTGAATAATGCTGCTATAAACAGTGGTGAAACAACTCAGCAACAACAAAAAGACATGTAATTTAAAAAATAATCATAGGACTTGGGTAGACACTTCTCCAAAGAAAATATACACGTAGCCAAATCAGCACATGAAAAGATGCTCAATATCTGTAGAGGATTACAAATCAAAACCATGGTGAGGTACCACCTTATTGCCTACTAGAAAGGTTATAGTAATTTTTTTTTTCTTTTGAGGCAGAGTCTCACTCTGTCACCCAGGCTGGAGTGCAGTGGTGCGATCTCGGCTCACTGCAAGCTCCGCCTCCCGGGTTCACGCCATTCTCCTGCCTCAGCCTCCCGAGTAGCTGGGACCACAGGTGCCCACCACCATGCCTGGCTAATTTTTTTTGTATTTTTAGTACAGACGGAGTTTGTACTGTGTTAGCCAGGATGGTCTTGATCTCCTGACCTCGTGATCCACCCGCCTTGGCCTCCCAAAGTGCTGGGATTACAGGTATGAGCCACCGTGCCCGGCCAGGTTATAGTAATTTTTTTTAATGGAAAATAGTAAAGTATTGGAAGGAATGTGGAGAAATTGGAACCTTGTGCATTGTTGGTGGGAACATAAAATAGCACAGCTACTGTGAAAAACAATTTACTGCTTCCTCAAAATGTTAAACATAGAATTATTGTGTGACCCACAATTCCACTTCCACGTATATGCCCAAAATAATTGAAAAGGGGGACTCAACTATGCACTTGTACACCAGTTGAGCAGCTTTGGAACATGTATTTTTTTTTTTTTATCAGTTTACCCTTCTCAAGGCTGGTTAGTCACTGTCTGGGTGTTTAGCCTGTTGCACAGCAGAAAGTAAAGCTCCAGAAACAAGAGGCCTGGCAACCTTTATGCTGTACTTCATGATGGGAAACCAAATGAGTAGAAACTGAGGCCCAATTATGATGCGCTGGAGACACAAAAAAATTTGATTCAAAACTCAGAGGTTTAGCTGGGCTTGGTGGTACAGGCCTGTAATTGTAGCCAGCTGGGAGGCTGGAGCAGGAGGGCCTGAGGAGCGTAGGAGTTAGAGGTTGCAGTGAGCTGTGATTGTGCTACTGCACTCCAGCCTGAGTGACAGAGCGAGACCCCGTCTTTGTGTAAAACAACAAAAACAAAAACCACCAACTCGAAGGGCATCTTGTAATGTTGTGTTACGGAGGAAGCATCCTGAATGAGAAACCAGGCTGAATCAAATTTTATCTTTCTAGTAACATTATCAAGATAAAGACAAAATAACATCAAGAAGATTTATGTGCAGAACTCTTTCCATTTTTTCCCCTCCCAGACTCAAAGCCAAAAAGAACTATTTCCAAAGTAGTAAATTTTGTTGGCTTTACCATGATAAAATTGACAGATTTTGCTAATCAGATTCGTAAATAGAAAATCTAAGTAGGAACCAGTAGGTTTTGGGTTCTTGGATGCTCTATATACAGAGTAGAGTCTCTTGACTGCCTACCAAATTGTTGATAATTCATCCTGGATTTTATTAGGCTGTGGGAATGTCTTGGGACCCTCACCCTTGATATTTGTTATTTTGGAAATTCACTTTGAATGATAGAATTTGATCCTCTGGCTGGGCATGGTGGCTCACGCCTGTAATGCCAGCACTTTGGGAGGCTGAGGCAGGCAGATCACTTGAGCTCAGGAGTTCGAAACCAGTGTGGCCAACATGGTGAAACGCTTTCTCCTGTCTCTACAAAAAATACAAAAAGTAGCCGGGTGTGGTGGCGTGTGCTTGTGGTCCCAGCTACTCGGGAACCTTGGGTGGGAGAATCACTTGAGCCTGGGAGGCAGAAGTTGCAGTGAGCTGAGATGGTGCCACGGCACTCCTACCTGGGTGACAGACTGAGACTGTCTCAAAAAATAAAAAGGAATTTGATCCTCTTTCTGCGAAGACCTGGGAGCTGTACCCAAATTACTGTTTAACTCACTCTGCAAAGCTGCTGTTACTCTGGGATTGTGCAGTAACCTAAAGAAAAATGTCTTCTTTTTGAAATCTTTTTGAGCTGGGTCATTAGTTATGTTTTGATTTCTAGGAACTTCTCTGCTGTGTTGGGGCTGCCTGAAAATACGAATAAGACCTATAGTTGTCTCATCAAGTAGGCATATGTAGTTTTGTCCTAAAATTGGAAAGTCACAGATGAGTTAAGCAGTGGTGGGGTTTTTCTTGTTTGTTTGTTTTTTGGGGTTTTTTTTTTTTTTGAGGCAGAGTCTCACTCTGTTACCCAGGTTGGAATGTAGTGGCGTGATGTTGGCTCACTACTCCCTGTGCCTCCTGGGTTCTAGGGATTCTCCTGCCTCAGCTTCCTGAGTAGCTGGGACTACAAGTGCATGCCGCCACGCCCGGCTGATTTTCGTATTTATGGTAGAGACTGGGTTTCACTGTGTTGGCCAGGGTAGTCTCGAACTCTTGACCTCAGGTCATCCACCCACTTCAGCCTCCCGAAGTGCTGGGATTACAGGTGTGAGCCACCGTGCCCGACCAAGCAGTGTTTTTTTTTTTTTTTGAGATGGAGTTTCACTCTTGTTGCCCAGGCTGGAGTGCCATGGTGCGATGTTGGCTCACCGCAACCTCCGCCTCCCGAGTTCAAGCAATTCTCCTGCCTCAGCTTCCCGAGTAGCTGGGATGACAGGCATGTGCTACCACGCCCAGCTAATTTTGTATTTTTAGTAGAGACGGGGTTTTTCCATGTTGTTCAGGCTGGTCTCGAACTCCTGACCTCAGGTGATCCACCCACTTCAGCCTCCCAAAGTGCTGGGAGTACAGGCTTGAGCCACCATGCCCGGCCAAGCAGTGTTTTAAGTGTTGTCAATCCACTTGAAATTGAGAAGATGGAGAGGACAGCGCTTACTGGGATTTGAGAAGCTCTTTTTCCTGCTTAATTTCTAGACCAACTGAGACAAACAAAGGGTTCAGCAAGTGGAGACCGAAAGCTCAGCTTTATTATTGGTAAATATAGGATTTGAGGTTGTGACTCAGAGGTACAGCAATGTAGGTTTCCTGGACATTCCTGGCCATTTGAGTTAGGTAGACTTACCCATCTAGGCAGACCTGGCACTGGATAACAGGCCTCTCTCCTGGGGGGCAGGATCTCTCCAGTTACCTCACGATCCACGGTGGTCCAACCTTGAGTTCCCCAGAGGCCTGGATTCCTAAGCAAGTGGACTAGAAGGGCTTGATCTAGGCATGTGTGGGTCATTCTCCCGAACCCTCTCCTCTGTTCACATCAATGACTCACCTTCCCAGAGCCATCCTGAGGGGTCAGAGAGGCCAGGAAGTTTACTGTAGTTGCACATCCTTGATGTGGAAGGAAACGAGGCATAGGCATGCCCATCACACAATCCTATCTTGGCTCAGAACACCTTAGATCCGATAAGGGTCAAACCACACAGTCTTGATTGCTTCTTAGCGACAGAGCTTATTGTGCCCCAACCATAGGGGAGGAGAAGAATGCACTGTTAGTGTTTTAATGGACCTTCAAGTGGAAATGCAGTTTTTGATTTAGCCCTCACAAAATACTCTCCTTTATGAAAAATGCTCATGCCTTTTCATCTGAGGGTGGCTACATCTCACCATTGTCTCAATCGGTATAAACCTTTCCTTGAAACATTTTGGCTGTTAATTGGGAATAAGTGGTGATAAAATGTTATGATTTTTGGTTTAAACTCATCCTCTTTCAGAGCATTCTGTCAGCTTCTCTGTGGGAGGCAGGAAATGGCTAGGTGACAATCTTCAATTTTGTGGATTTCAGAATTGTAGTGTAATTATACTAGAACACTGCAGAGGACATCAGGATACCTCTCATTTAACTTCCTCCTTTTCCAGTTTAACCCAGAATCTTAATACAGTGGATCACCCTTGGTAGGCACTCAGTATGTAGAAGAAATGAATGAAGGTTATTGACAGTCGGCCGTATTGCCACTCTTTGTTTTGTGACACAATTTCAGGGTCATCATGGTTGGGATGATCTCCTCTCATTGCAGGTTTATTTTCTGAGGCAGAGTCTCGCTCTGTCTCCCAGGCCGGAGGGCAGTGGCACGATCTCGGCTCACTGCAACCTCCGCCTCCCGGGTTCAAGTGATTCTCCTGCCTCAGCCTCCCGAGTAGCTGGGACTACAGGTGCGCGCCACCACGCCTGGCTAATTTTTTTTTTTTTTTTTTGTATTTTTAGTAGAGATGGGGTTTCACTGTATTGGCCAGGATGGCCTCAATCTCCTGACCTCGTGATCCGCCTGCCTCGGCCTCCCAAAGTGCTGGGATTGCAGTTGTGAGCCACCGTGCCTGTCTTTTTTTTTTTTTTTTTTTTTTGGAGATGGAGTTTTGTTCTTGTTGCCCAGGCTGGAGGAGTGCAGGGGCGCTATGTTGGCTCACTTACAACCTCCGCCTCCCTGGTTCAAGTGATTCTCCTGCCTCAGCCTCCCAAGTAGTTGGGATTACAGATATGCGCCACCACACCTGGCTACTTTTTTTTTTTTTTTTTTTTTTTTTTTTTTTTTTTGGAGAGGGAATCTTGCTCTGTCGCCCAGGCTAGAGTGTGGTGGCGTGATCTTGGCTCACTGCAAGCTCCGCCTCCTGGGTTCACGCCATTCTTCTGCCTCAGGCTCCCGAGTAGCTGGGACTACAGGCGCCCACCACCACGCCTGGATAATTTTTTTGTATTTTTAGTAGAGGTGGGGTTTCACCGTGTTAGCCAGGATGGTCTCGATCTCCTGACCTCGTGATCCACCCGCCTTGGCCTCCCAAAGTGCTGGGATTACAGACGTGAGCCACTGCACCCGGCCATGTGCAGCTACTTTTTTGTATTTAGTAGAGATGGAGTTTCACCATGTTGGTCAGTCTGGTCTCGAACTCTTGACTTCAGGTGATCCATCTGCCATGGCCTCCCAAAGTGCTGGGATTACAGTGAGCCACCACGCCCAGCCTCATTGCATGTTAATTTTATTTATATTTAACCAAAATGTGGTTTTGATGCGAAGTTTGGCGACTCTAACCAAAAAATTAAAGTAGTTAAACAAATAAATACGTGAAACTTGGATGGATCCCACTTTTATAAAGCTGGTAGAAGCCATGGAACTGCTCTTTATACAAATGCAGGTATGTCCCTGCACATAATTTTTACACTCAATTCCAGAAGGTTCAGATACCTTTGAAAGTCCTCCAGGGATTGTATGCTAAGCATCCTTCTCCTGGGTCCATTCCCAGGGCCTATGCAGAAGTGCTGAAATTAGCAAGTCTGTGTGACCCCTACCCTTTACAAGCATGCATGTTTTAAAAATACAAATAGCTCCGTGTGCAAAATTGTAATTTCTGTCTGGGTAGCGCTTTTCAGCTGAGGGTTGAAACCTTTTTGGAGTTTATAAAATAATTTTAGTGGTTTGTAGCCAATACTTCTAAAAAATATATTGGAATAGGATAAAAAATAAACCAAGCTATTGTGTGTGTGTACTGGGGTTGAGAAATAAAAATATGGGTCCCTGTTTAAGAAAAACTGATGTATGTGCTGCTTGTTTTACTATATATTTAGGGCAGTGGGAGCAATTTAAAGAAATATTTGCTTTCTTTTCATTATAGGCTTTGACTATGTTGGCCCTTTTTCTTCTTCATAAGTAGGGTCAAAGAGTTCAGTGGGCTTACTAACGTTTTATATAATATATCCTACTGCCAATCATCATTTATCCACAGTTATTCTCAGGATACCTCTAATATCAGTGAGCTTAAATCTGCTGAATGTTCTGATTTTCTGTAATAGTAAAACTTAAAAAAAAAAATATCCTCGCCAAGGATTCAGTGTGATTGGCCACTAGTTAACCATTTCATCTGGGAGACTTCTCCTCCTTGGCCTCACTTTTCTCATTTGTAAGTGAGAAATGGTCCTGATGATAATGATATTTTTCTCTCTGGATTGTTGGGAAAACTGAATGAGCTTTTATATGTAAAATTCATAGTGTAATTCCTCCATAAACATTATTCTTCTTAGTAGTAGTTGTACTGTTTGTCTACCATGCAAGAATCACATCTTAGACTCCCTTTAGGATTTCTGAGAATTGTTAAGTTGTCCATTCTGGCTGCATTAACTAAGTGAATGGGCACTCTGGCCTTGTTTCAAAAACATCTGTTTAATCTTTTTTTAAAAAGTGTGCTGGGCACAGTGGCTCATGCCTGTAATCCCAGCACTTTGGGAGGCCAAGGCGAGCAGATTACTTGAGGTCAGGAGTTCGAGATCAGCCTGGCCAACATGGTGAAACCGCGTCTCTACTAAAAGTACAAAAAATTTGCTGAGTGTGGAGGTGCATGCTTGCAAATCCCAGTTACTTGGGAGGGTGAGGCAGGAGAATCGGTTGAACCTGGGAGGCGGAGGTTGCCGTGAGCCGAGATTGTGCCACTGGATGCCAGCCTGGGCAACAGAGCAAGACTCTGTCTCAAAAAAAAATAAAGTATGCTCTATTGAACTCCTGAATTTTGGTATTAATTATTTTGCCCCCACACATCATGAATGACATTAAAAGAACAATCTGTCTTTCTTTTCTCTATATTGTGAACCAACAGTCTGTTCACCTACAAATGGTGCAAATGGTGATTATTTGGAACCCAGATGGGAGCCTCCCAGAAGACTCAGAATAACATTGAAACTCGACCTCAAGGATTTGTTATTAAAGTAAGTGTAGTGGAAAAAAAACACACACAGAGCTAAACAATTTTCCTGGTGTACTCCTCCCCACCCCCGTCCCCC
The DNA here is from genome assembly GCF_006542625.1 of Nomascus leucogenys. Lineage (NCBI taxonomy): Eukaryota > Metazoa > Chordata > Mammalia > Primates > Hylobatidae > Nomascus > Nomascus leucogenys. Next base: position 16,692,924 of record NC_044405.1, on the reverse strand, counting down.
TCCGGAAGTACTTTTGGTAGGTATCATGTTGATTTTTAAGGAAAGAAACATACTGAATTTCCAAGATTATTAAGTACACTAAAAGCAAATGTCTGCTGCAAATAAATGTATTCACATTCTTAGAAAAGAAAATTACGCATGAAAACTTTGCTTCTGCACCACTCTGAACAATTTGCAAGAAGAATGTTTGGGCTTGTCATATCTTATTAAATAATATATAGGACACACTATGCACAGAAACATTCTTTTTGCACCGGGCAGGTGAGTAGCTGCCATAATTTAAGGGTTGTGTGTGATGTGGGCTGGAGAAGATTGCTGAGCTATGTCTCAGAGGGCCTGACCTTTGTTAAAAGGATGCCCCCCGACGCAAATTTCTGTATCATAACTTAACCTCTTTCATTCATCTTTTTTACCTATTTGCATATTCCTTTTTCTTTTCTTCCCGTCATTCTGTCTGGCTATAAAAACCTTCCCTTAGGGAGAATGCAGTTACTGTATCTAGCAGAATCCTCCGGGAAAGGAGCATGAACTTAAGAGCAAGTGGACCTGCATTGGAATTTCTACTCAGCTACTTTCGAGAACTTGGGCAATATAGTTGACCTCTCCAAGCCTCAGTTTGCTCATTGTAAAGTGTCCCTATTATTATGGATGGATTCAGTGAAAACACCTTCATACGGATAAGGCTCAGATTTTTTTCCTTTTGGGTGTATGTATGTTTCTTAAGAGGAGAAATAATTTAAAAATCAAACAGTGAAATCTTTGGTTAGGGAAAGTGTTTTGTGAACAAGGAGGGTCTTTTTTAGAACTCCTGAAATCTCATTATTCCTCATCTTCCCATGATCTGTAAGGGATCTGCCACTACATGCTGCATATACTAATGATGCTAACTCACCTGTTATATTGTTTCCCTTCCAAGACCAGTATTATGTGCTTAACTGTCATAGCTCACCTGGGAGGCGGTCATTATTAGGAAGCTCATATATGGATGAAAAACTGATGTTTAGGGTGGTTAACTCCCTTGTATTAGGGTTCTCTAGAGGGACAGAAATAATAGAATAGATCTATATATGAAGGGGAGTTTATTGGGAGAATTGACTCACACTGTCACAAGGTGAGGTTCCTCAATAGGCTTTCTGCAAGCTGAGGAGCCAGGAAGCCAGTTTGAGTCCCCAAACCTCAAAAGTAGGGAAGCCAACAGTGCATCCTTCAGTCTGTGGCCAAAGGCCCAAGAGCTCCTGGCAAATCACTGGTGTAAGTCCAAGAGTCCAAAAGCTGAGGAACTTGGAGTCTGATGTTCGAGGGCAGGAAGCATCCAGCATGGGAGAAAGATGGAGGCCAGAAGACTTAGCCAGTCTAGTCCTTCCGTGTTCTTCTGCCTGCTTTTATTCTGGCCGTGCTAGCAGCTGATTAGATGGTGCCCACCCAGATTGAGGGTGAGTCTGCCTCTCCCAGTCCACTGACTCAAACGTTAATCTCCTTTGGCAACACCCTCGCAGATGCACCCAGAACAATACTTTGCATCCTTCAGTCCAGTCAAGTTGACACTCAGTGTTAACTATCACACCTCTCATCGTCTTTCTGGCCACAGAGGTTAAATTCTCAGTCACTGCTCAGTCCATATGAAGAAGTGGGTACTAGAGACTTTTGTAGAAGTAAGTACCAGGCATAAATAGGCTGGTGAGGAGATGTAGAGAATCCTCTTCTTCCCCTCAATTCATGGACTGATCATCACACACTTATACATTCCAATGTGGCAGAAATGGAGCTGTTTTGGCTTTTTTTTTTTTGAGACGGAGTCTGGCTCTGTCACCCAGGCTGGAGTGCAGTGGCGTGATCTCGGCTCACTGCAAGCTCCACCTCCCGGGTTTATGCCATTCTCCTGCCTCAGCCTCCCAAGTAGCTGGGACTACAGGTGCCCGCCACCACGCCCGGCTAATTTTTTGTATTTTTAGTAGAGAGGGGGTTTCACCATGTTGGCCAGGATGGTCTCGATCTCCTGACCTCGTGATCCGCCCGCCTCAGCCTCCCAAAGTGCTGGGATTACAGTCGTGAGCCACCGTGCCTGGCCCTGTTTTGGCATTTTTGCTTAGACCCAGGTGTCAGATGGTCTTCAGGAAATTATTTGGACAAGGGTGATGGTAAATCACCTTCCATTCTGTTTGGGCCATAATCCCTGGAACCCATGGTGGGCATATTTGAAATGATTTGACTTAAATATTTAAAGATTTAGTCTTTCATTGGGTAGTGTCTTAGAGAAAACAATTTCTTAGTAATATGAATTGATCCCAAACTAAAGTCCATCCCCTTTTTAGGAAACTGGCAGGCCCTCCTGCCCGCCTTTGGAGGGTCTTCGTTCCCCCTCGAGTTAGCAATTTTGACAATATTCCTCCAAATTTGACAAAAACAAACAAACAAACAAACAAAAAAACATTTCCTGATGGCAGAGACATCAGGGAGAGGAATCAAATTTATTCTCCTTTGTTCTGGAACAAGCTTATTGGCGGTTCATTATTTACATATCGTGAGAGAGTCCTGCCAAGCCAATGCAGGTGTTGCTGACTTGCTAAGACAAGTTTGCACTCTATTTTCTCTTAAGAAAAATTGGAATGCGGCCCTTTGTCAGAGGATTGCATTGCGCGAGTCACTGAGCTAAATGTAAATATCCGAAAATGCAAATTATGCTTTGCTGTAGAAATAAACATTTTGACATCCTGCCTTAAACGATTTTCCTCAATGACGGTTGTTAGTGCTATCCTTCTTCTCTCGTCCTGTGTTGTGTAACCTTTCCCTTAGGGTTTTTGGCTACGCTAACAAGAGCACTTTTCTAACTTGTCTGCTTTGTCATTGTGGGGTCACCAAATTGGTAGTAGAAGGAAATGCAGTAGGTAGCGTTTTCCATCAGGGAGTGGTTACCTTCTGCGTCTGAAAGGCAGCGAGTGACCTGGATTTTCAGGAATCTGGTGTGTCCAGGTTGTAAGTCTGTGAAATTAGTTTAACCTCCATGGGGGTAAATTTCCCAGACTTTATTGGAGTGGTTTTGGTAGCTTTGTGACTACCTAGAAGATTCTCACAAAGGTCATTAACCCAAGGCCATTTTTCACCCAGGTGGGCTGACTCCTGTAACGCACAACCCCAAATTTCAGTGGCTTCATGGATTTATAGGTTTACTTACTGCCTATGTCACAGGCCAAAGCTGGCTGGCTGTGGGAGGGGACTGCTTTCTTTCTCGCCATGTGGTCATACAAGGACCCAAGCTTCCTCTATCTAGTTGGTTCTAAGCTCTCAGAATCCTCACCTCACTTCTCTGCATTTGGTGTGCAGGGAATACTAGAGATAGAGCTTGGAGGCCTTCAGGGACGTGACTGGGGCAGGGTCTGGAAGTGGCCATCATTCCTTGCACCCACATTTCACTGGCCTGAACTCAGGCGTGTGGTCCCCACATAGCTGTGATGGGCCTGGAAATGTACATTTCCTTACTTCCCAGGTAAAAAAGGAATTGATTTAGCATCTCTGCCACTGTTGGATATCTAAACTTAATCTTAAAGCGAAGTGTATCTATTAGGAAGACATTAGCTGTGCGATTTACTTCACTTGGTAGCTGGGTATTTGATTTGCATTTCTGGATTTATTTTTGCCTTAGGTGGTTATGAGCTTCTCACAGATAGGAAAGAAGGGGATTTGGGTTTTTTACTTTTTAAAATGCTGCACTGGAGACTTTTCTTCTTTGCCTGATGATGTCTTTATATCCAGCTCAGAGAGCCAGAATGAATGTCTGGTCACGCATGATGGATTTTAGTTGAAATCAGATTTGGTTTTTCATATAGTTTCTTATAGGGATCTATGCTGACTTCAGAGATGCCCTTAAGTTTGTCCTGAGTTTCTCACTGATCCTAGCTTTCCAGGGCTTGTAGGCTGCATCTTCATTTTTTTCATTTGTGAAGCATTCTCATGACTTTTCAGGAGGACGCCAGCCAGACTTTCCAGTTTAGGACTCTAGAATTCTAGGTACATGACTCTTCCTGCTGAAAGATTTTTTTCCCAATAAGTTTGAAAGCTTTTGACCTTTGAAATAATTTTACAAGAGTTTTGTTTTATTTATTTATTCATTTATTTAGTTAGTTTTGAGACGGAGTCTCACTCTGTCGCCGCGGATGGAGTACAGTGGTGCAATCTTGGCTCCTTGCAACCTCAGCCTCGGAGGTTCAAGTGATTCTCCTGCCTCAGCCTCCTGAGTGGCTGAGAGTACAGGTGCATGCCACCGTGCCCAGCTAATTTTTGTATGTTTAGTAGAGACAGGGTTTTACCATGTTGGCCAGGCTGGTCTCGGACTCCTGACCACAGGTGATCTGCCCGTCTCAGCCTCCCAAAGTGCTGGGATTACAGGTTGAGCCACCGCACCCAGCCCAATTTTGGAAGACCTTTAAACCTTTCATCTGTTACTAGTCATCTTCGACAGAATATGTTAAATTACTCTAAATTGATCTTTAGTCAGTTTTTCCCCCCTCCCACAGGATTGATCGGTATATCATGCAGAGATTTGGTGAGGTGGAGGTCGTTGAGCTTGTAAGGCCCAGAATGGTGAAGTTTTCAAGCTAATTGCATTTGCTTCCTATAGTTGCTTCATTTTTCATCCCTGTTTTCTCCTCTGCATCAGCACTAACCCCCCAAACTCCCAGTATTTAGTTTGCTGTACGCTGTCAAACCAGATAACCAAGCTTGTTAAATTGAGAATCAATAGACTGTACATAGGGACTACAACAGAATGACTCTCATTATCGACAGAATCAAGTTCAAACTCCTTGTCCTGGCGTCTGTTGGCCTCTGGCAGCTGAATCATCTGGCCTTAGCTGGTTGCATGAGTTGCTGCAACCCTCCCACCCCCATCATGCACACACTGCATCCCCTTCCCAAATCACACCAAATTATAATGGATATTATCAATATCATCATAACAAATTACAACACATTTATTGCGTGCATACAATGCGCCAGGTCCTTTTATAGAGTATACTATAGTAAACATTCCTGGTGACTGAAGCATTTAGAATATAGTAAATAATGAAATACAGATTAAATTATGAAAGGTTTTGAAGGGCGACAGACTAGTCAGAGACGACACCGGTGGCAGCCAAGAGATCTTTATTGGAGAGGTAGAGGTCAGGTCGCGCGGGGGAGAGAGAGAAGAGAAGAGAGAGAGGAGAAGAGAAGAGAGAGAGCTGCTGGTGTGCTGGGTTTTATATCCCTTGGGCCTACGTGGGGTGGGCCCAAGGGAAGGCGGGAGATGCTTCTTTCTGATTGGCCCTCCTTTGGCGGGTTCAGACAGTGCCCGGTCAAGGAGGGGAGAAGAACCCGGAACCGGTGCCATTAAGGTACCCCTGTTACCTAACAGGTTTAAAATAATTATATGTAATTAATATATAATATAAACCATATATTAGTGATTTAATAAATATAGGTTAAATATTAAATATATAAAATATATAGGCATATAGAATATATGAAAACATTTAACCCTCCTCCCAAGGATGAGTTAGATAATGCCATTATCTTCCTTATACAAATGAGGAAATGAGACGGAGGTTACCTACCTTACCTAAGGTCATGCAGACAAACCATTGTGCAGCTTTTAGTTTTTTGTTTTGAGATGACATTTCACTCCACCTCCCAGGCTGGAGGGCAGTGGCGCCATCTTAGCTCACTGCAACTTCCACCTCCTGGGCTCAAGCAATCCTCCCACTTTAGCCTCCCGAATAGCTGGGTCTACAGGTGCACACCACCATGCCCAACTACTCTTTGTAGTTTTAGTAGAGATGAGGTTTTGCCATGTTACCCAGGCTGGTCTTGAACCCTGACAGGGATTCTGATTTCGTTTCTCAAGCGACCTGCCTGCCTTGGCCTCCCAAAATGCTAGATTACAGGTGTGAGCTGCTGCACCCAGCCCATTGTGTAGTATTGACTCTGACTGAAGTAACTTGGCTCTCTTCTCCCCATCCTTTTATTTCACTTAGGGAAACTTCTATTTTTTATCTTGTAAATTCAACTGAGATTCTCCATCTTCTTGTAGCCTTCCCTCCTCTGCAGTGTCTTCTTCCTCAACAGGATGGAGCCTGTGCTGTCTAATGAGATAATGACCCATCTCCCCTTACCCCTCTGTTGTCCAGTGGCATCTGTTTGCAAGCCTGGCCTTGCTAGACTTGAGCTTCTTGAAGACAGAACCAGGACCTGGCAAAAGGGGAGACCTTTATTAAATGCTGGTGGAGTTGATCAGAATTAGATGATTGTGCCCACCTCCCCAGTTTCCAGATAGCAAAACCAAGGCCCATTGCGATACTGCCCAGGGTTCTCTGGGGTAGATTCGGGACTAGAAGCCATGTGTTCAGTCTGTGACAGCATGGCCTTGGAAAGCAGAAGACCTGACAGGGATTCCGATTTGGTTTCTTAGTTCTGGCTGTGTTCTGGATGGTGTCCCGGGACTCTTGGATGCAGGAGGTGTTTCTGAGCCATCCGTGTACTCAGAGGGTTGGTAATGGTCATAAAAGTGGCTTGGCATGAAAAGACAGAGCAAAGCCCTGAATTTGCAGAACCTGCTGGCTGAGGGTGTGGATACTCTGGTGAGGACAAGAAGAGCACATTAACCCATGTGGCTAAAGGGCCTTCTGTTTTTTCTAATATGAAATTAGCAAATTTTATACATTGTTGTTAATTCTCACATTAGTAAAATAAGTGATGTGGTAATTTGTGCCTCATTTCATTATATCAGTTATCCATATCTGTTTTCACCTGTATACATAACTAAGAATAAATCAGCTGTCAGGTTTAACATTTTGTTTTTGTTTTGAAATTGCCACAAACTTCTAGAAAAGTTGGCGATGCAATACAGTAGGAAGAATTTTATTTTCTCTAAATCATTTGAGAGTACATGGCTCTTAGCAAAGACATTAGTGTTTTTCAAGGCCACTGTTCTATACAGCCACCATACAGGGGTCAGAGTCACAGCATGAGCTGACCCATTCCTGCCAGTCGATCGGGGCGCTGGAAAACAGCGAAGGTTTCCAGTGGAGGATCATGCCTTGCATGTGACTGTCTCGTGTCTTTAGACTCCTTCAGTCAGGACCAGTTGCACAGTCTTTCCTGGACTTATGACCTTGATACTTTGGGAGAGTCCAGGCAAGTTGTTGTGTAGAATGCCCCTCAGTTTGGTTTGCCCAGATGTTTTCTCACGATTCACCCCACATTGGATCGTTGCATCACTGGCAGATGCATCACAGGCCACCATGTAGGGTGTCCTCCTCCTGTGTCTTCTCTGAGTGCTCCCAAAGTTGGCCTGTCCCACTTCTGATGCTGTCTACTCACCTTGGCCACTTGGTTAAGACAGCATTGCCAGCCTTCCCACTTGTGAAGTTATTCTTTTCCTCTTTGTGAAGGAAAGAAATGTTAGTAAATGTTTTGTGGGGGTATACTTTGAAATTATGTAAGTGTTTTCTTTCTCATCAGACTTCCAATTTTATTTCTCTCTATATGGACTCGTAGTTTCCTGTTTTATTCAGTGGGTTATAATCTGCTAGAGGTATTATTTATTGATTTTTTTTAGAGACAGGGTCTTGCTCTTTCACCCAAGCCAGAGTGCAGTGGTGCAATCAGAACTCACCACAGCCTCAAACTCCTGGGCTCGAGCAATCCTCCTCCTTCAGCCTCTTAAGTAGCTGGGACTACAGGTGCATGTCACCATGCCTGGCTTACTTTTAAATTTTTTGTAGAGATGAGGTCTTGCTGGGTTGCCAGGCCATTCTGTTATTTATTTTGATACTCAAATTGTCCCTGATTTGGCCTGTAGGCACCCCTTCAAGTGTGCTCCTCTGTCTCATTGTGTCCCACCATCCTGTGCTCTGCCTGGATTGTGAGGACACTGGCGGTTCCTCCCCCGGGGGGGCTTGCCCTTTGGGGCTTCTGACACCACCATGGCAGTCACTCCTGTGAGCAGACACCTTCCGGCTTCAGTCACCACGTTTTTAAAAAAAGTATATCTTGTGGTTGGGTTGGGTTAAATAAGCCATAGACATTTCTTTTTTTCCTGGAGATTTTAGGGAGAATTGTTTTTGTGCCTAAATTGAAAAAAATGAGGCCTGTTTAGAATTCATAAACTGGCACAGAAGGGTAGCTCTGCGCCTCCAGGCAAATTCTCATACAAATTATTAAAAGACTCAGGAGGGGTTCAGTCATGTTAAAACCCCAGTTTGAAAATGTCGTAATCACTTTTCTCTCAGCAACTGGGTGTTGATAAAATTTCCAGGGAGCTAGGAGGGCAGCTTTTTAAAGAGAGGTGTGGGTGAGAGAGAGGAAGGTGAGCCCCGTGAGGGGCAGCTATCAGTGGAACGTTTGGGGATTGTTTTAAAATTCTCATCCAAGGTCCTGTAAGGAAGGAAACAAGCTGAGAACATTTTTTTTTTTTTTTTTTTAATTTCAGGAGCCCATCGCTCCTTCCCAAATCCATTTGCTACCCCCTTACTGCTGAGTCCTGAGATCCAGCCTTTTTGGCCAGTTGTAGAACCAATCGCTCATTCAGTATCGCCTAATTTTCTATGTGGTTTATTCTCATTTATCACATTGAAAGTAATCAGTGAAAACTCTTGGCTCCAAATTTAATTTAAAACATTGTTTATAGATAGATTTTTTTAAAATCAGCATTTTTAGTGGAGTGAGGTCCTAATGAACACTTCCAGTTGCACATCTTTGTTGAGCAAAATATTTTAAATTTTTACCATTTATTTTATAAATGTTGTCTCTCTGTCTCTTGCACATAGATATACAGTTACTACAGAGCAGTGTGATGAAAGATATTTATTGGAGACAGGAGTTGGGTGAATTTAGAAATTCAATGGGCTGGGTGTGGTGGGCTCACACTTATAATCCCAGCACTTTGGGAGGCCGAGGCGGGTGGATCATTTGAGGTCAGGGGTTCGAGACCAGCTTGGCCAACATGGTGAAAACCCATCTCTACTAAAAATACAAAAATTAGCCGGGCATGGTGGTGGGCACCTGTACTCCCAGCTACTTGGGAGGCTGAGGCACGAGAATCACTTAAACCCAGGAGGCGGAGGTTGCAGTGAGTAGAGATTGCGCCACTGCACTCTAGCCTGTGCGATAGAGTGAGACTCAGTCTTAAAAATAAATAAATAAATAAATAAATAAATAATAAATAAAAAATTCAAGACATACTAATGATACAATATTCTAATCTGTTGTCAGGATTTACTAAGACTGAAAAATTCTGTTTGTCTTCCTGAATTTTCAGCAACCACAACCACATTTTAAAAAGAATCTCAACCATGTTCATATTTTAGCACAATGCTCTTACCTGTGGCACATGGTACTTGCTTGGCTGAGTGGAATTGAACTGGGCCCCTAATTTTGAGGCTGTAAGATGGATTTCTTAAAAGCAGCTTTTCCTGATAACTTCCAGTGAATAAAGAGCATTTCAAAACTTCAGACTGAGATTTAATCTGTGTATCCTGATTCCCTTTTGACAAAAGCTTTCAAGATTATTTTGTCTTTTACTTTTTAATTTTATTTTCTTCCTTCTCTTCGTTTTCCTTCCCTCTAACTACATATTTGCATGGTTGCTATATTTACCATTTCTTATGCCTCTGGTACTAACTTAGATAGGAAACCTTTAAGTTGGCCTGGAGTTTCTGAGAAAATTGGAAAAAGAACTTTTTCTTTGCTAGAGGAGTAAATGAAGTATATGAACATGTGTGTAGCTCTCACAGCCAAATGAAGGCCAGAGCTCTCAGAAGCCCCACCAAGCCAGCATCTTTTATTTCGTTGCTTTTGGAAAGTAGAACCTTGGGACAGAGCTGTGTCATATTCAATATCTCATTTGCTTTTTCTTTTCTCTTTCTCTTTTTCTTTTCTTTTCTTTTTTTTTCTTTTTTCTTTTTTTTTGAGATGGCGTCTCACTCTGTTGCCCAGGCTAGAGTGCAGTAGAGTGATCTCGGCTCACTGCAACCTCCGCCTCCAGGGTTCAAGCAATTCTCCTGCCTCAGCCTCCTGAGTAGCTGGGATTACAGGTGCATGCCACCACGCCTGGCTAATTTTTGTACTTTTAGTAGAGACAAGGTTTCACTATGTTGGCCAGGCTGGTCTCGAACTCCTGACCTCAGGTGATCCACCCGCCTCAGCCTCCCAAAGTGCTGGGATTACAGGTGTAAGCCACCATGCCTGACCACTTTTTGTTTTCTTTTGGTGATTTTTTTCCCTAAGGGTGTTTTTTTAAAGGTCTAGTTCTTTTTTGTTTTGAAAATTATAAATCATTTTGATGCTAATTATAATGAAGACAATGCTGCCCTGTAAGCCAGAAGGTTTAAGTTCAAAAGTTACTTAAATATGACAACATTACAAGAAAAAAAATAAACCAATTCTTTGTATTCAATTTCCTAATGTGGTGCCATCAATAAGCTGTGATACAGCCCTGGAACTCAATCAGCCACACCTTCCCGCATCCTATTGGCCTTATTCATTTAAAATGAGTTAATGAATCTGCCAGATCCGTGAATGACAGAGATTATGCTAAATTAATACTGATTCTTTGTGTGTGTAGGAAACCTCTGTAGAGCACCTTTTCTTTCTTAGAGTGGGTAACCCAGTACAGTAGTTGTGAAACTGAATAATTAAAACTTTGGCTTCTCTTAGGAAAAGAAGAGTTCCTAGTCATAGGTGTCCTATGGGGAAATTTACTTTTTTTAATGTCCTGTGCGTTATTGCTGCAAATTATCAGTATTTATAAAGTAACTGATTTTATATCACTTTTTTGTTACTGTGAACAACGTCTCCTAGACTATGTCTATGTAAACTTGTTAGAATGGTATCTTGTTCGTTTTAGTGATATGAAGATCACAGCTAGCAACTTACACATCAGAGTTTGCCAGTTCAAATTCAGCATGGCTGCAGCTGATTAAGAAATTGATATGATTCTTCTTTACTAGTCTGTCTTACTAATGGAATTATATATTGGCCAGTAAAATGGGCCTCCCAATTGCTGTTTCAGGAGATTTAAAAATCTTCAAGGAACACCAGTTAGGAAAATAGCTCCAGAAAATATAGATAGATTTTATTTTTATTAAAATGGCAGTCTACATCATAATTATCTTTTCCTGAGACTGTCTTTACCAGAATCTGTGTGAAATAATTCATCTTTTTCTACAGAAAGCAGTGAAAGCAGTCTAGTCTCCTTGAAAAGAAAAGCTCTTGGATGTTTAGGAAGGTAGACTTGGCCGTGATGCGGCATCCTGGCTTTTGTGGTGCAGTGCTGTGCATTTGGAGTTAGTGTGAAAACACGGATTACACTAAGTGGAAGAAATGTCTTCTTGCCCAGCTCATTCTTAGAACTTAAACAACACAACAGCTTCCACTTTGGCAATTACGTTGCAGCACTAGAGCCTTTTATGTGGAGGACAATGAGGGGTTGCGGTATGTCAAAAACAGCATTAATACAGCATCAATGTGTTACGCTTGCATTGGAATCTGAAGGTCCTTAAGACTTCTTGGGTTTTGTTTTTAAACAAAACAACGTGAAAACATTCAAGATTGAAATGTTGCATTTGAAGTTATGATAGTTAAATATATTCATATTACCAAGACTATTATACTGGAAGTGGTTTCTTTTTGTGTTATAAAGATTTAATTTTATATAAGACAGTTACTTAATGTGATTTTTAACCCTTAAAAAAGTGGAGATGTATACATTTGTTAACAATGCCATGAAAACATTTTCTTTCTCCTGAGGAAAAGTGAATTTCTTATCAGAATATCAGGCTGGCCCTGTAATTTAAATTAAAATACAATTTTGGAGAAACAAAAAGTAACTTAAAATTGACTCTGGATAGCATTGCAGGCTATTTACATCTCCATTTTATATATGTTTTATAAATACGCATATATACACACACATATATATACACACACATTTTATATATATTACATATGTATTTATTACACATATATACACACACACATTTTATATATATTACATACATATATTTTATTTATTTATCTATTTATTTTGAGATGGAGTTTAACTCTTGTTGCCCAGACTGGAGTGCAATGGCGCGATCTCAGCTCACTGCAACCTCTGCCTCCTGGGTTTAAGCAATTCTCCTGCCTTAGCCTCCCGAGTAGCTGGGATTACAGGTGTGTGCCACCATGCCCAGCTAATTTTATATTTTTAGTAAAGAGGGGATTTCACCATGTTGGCCAGGCTTGTCTCGAACTCCTGACCTCAGGTGATCCACTCTCCTCTGCCTCCCAAAGTGTTGGGATTATAGGCGTGAGCCACTGTGCCTGGCCTCTATTATATGTTGAGTAATATTTTTATTCTCTAAGCCAAAATCCCACCTAGATTGCATGGATGGATAACTACCTATTTATTCTATGTTTTGATTAGTTTACCTAGAATGTAATTCCTGTCTGGTCTTATTTTTGTGCTGTAGAATCCCAATGGTGTCTTGTTTTAATACCCTCATCTGTGTTCCGTAGTTATGGGCTGCTTATTAAGAGAATCTAGAGAAGAATGAGAAATTGAACTCAGAGTTTTTATTGTAGAATTTTAAATTCCACTGTATTAATCTAGTTCTTAGGAATTAGGCCTTCTAGAAACAGGCCACTGGCTTCCTGGCCTTGTTGTGGTCTGGGTCCTTCCAGGAGAACTCGTGAGGATAGCACATCTGTATTCGAGTTGATACAACTTCCATTCTCGCCCTTGTCCTAAGCACTGGGAATATTCATAATAGCTGTTGTGTATGGTTGTTAACAAAAAGTCATTACATCTTATAATCTCACTCGGCTCCAAAATTCACAATGCAGTTTCATCCTTACTGTTACTTTCATACATAACTGGGGGTTGTCTACTGTAAGCCATGTTTTTGGTGCTGCCTTTCTTGAGTCAACTTAGCAGCAAATACATTTTACTACTAGCACCTCCTACCATGAGATAGCTGGAATTTGATTATGAGTTGATTTGATTATGAGCCTCAGAGGTGTGACTTTTAAAATCTAAATATTATAGAATTAGCGTTTTACTGTATCTCTGTTTGGTAACTCTGATTTGCTTTGTGCCTTTCTGATAAGTTCTGGAGCAATAAATAATGTTTGCCGTTGGCAATGTTCTTTCCAAGATCCTTACATTTTTGCTTCTATTCATCTTTAGTCAACAATGGTTACTTATGTTTAGAAGATGAACTGTCTGTGACTTTAATCTTGAGCAACAATAATCTTTTGCAAAAACTTGTAGTAAAGATGTGAAGAAGCTAGAGAATTGATGTATTATTACTTTACAAGTCAGTGGTCCTTTGCATTGTCACTTCTTATCCTTGACGTTTATCATTGACGAGGGGTTCAGGATGCCCCCATCTCTGTTCTATGTTGTGCCTTCCTCTGGCCATGAAAGAGTTTGTGTATTTTCATTGTAATCAATAAGGAATGAGATTCTGTGAACTCAGGCACTAATTTCAGAGAGCATTTTTCATATTTGTTTATTTTTTGAAAAATTCCAGTCATTATGGCTCATGCCATTCTTGCGTTGCTATAAAGAAATACCTAAGACTGGGTAATTTATAAAGAAAACAGGTTTAATTGGCTCACGGTTCTGTACAGGAAGCATGATGCTGGCATCTGCTTCTGGGGAGACCTTAGGAAACTTCCATTCATGGCAGAGTGTGAAGTCAGGGCAGCAGGAGCAAGATACCGAGTGGGGAGGTGTTACACATTTTTAAATGAATAGATCTCACGAGAACTCACTCACTGTCGCAAAGACAGTACCAAGGGGGGTTGGTACTAACCCATTCATGAGAAATCCTCCCCCGTGATCCAGTCATCTTCACCTGGCCCCACCTCCAACACTGGGAATGACATTTCAATATGAGATTTGGGCAAGGACAACATCCAAGCTGTCAGCTCAGGAGACTGGAGATTCTGATGACCAATCAACATGCAGATGTAAGGAAAGATCCCACATTTTTTTTTTCCAGGCTGCCATTTATTGATCCCTTCTGTGGCTCAGGCAGTGGACTGTGATTTGCAACAGATTGTTCCGTGTACTCTTATTATTCCCATTTTACCAGTGAGGAAACCGAGGCTTGGTGATGTGAAGTGACTTTCCCCTGTCATGTGAGCATCAAGCAGCAGAGGCAAAATCCCCGCCGATTCTGCCTGGCTCTGAAGTCCATTCCCCAAGCACGGATCCCTTACTCCCTACCACGTAATGGCTGATGTCGTGCCGTGGGGTTTGAGGCTGCTCTCGTCTGGGAACAGTCCCTATTTGGACTAATGCTGTTGGGTCTCTTTCACAGTTGCTCAAGACCTGTTCATTATCTGTTTCAGATTTCAAGATTAATAATTAACCCGTAAGGGCTTTTCCCATTGTGTCAAGTTCAAACAAAATAAGCTGACAAACTCTATTATAAATTGAACATACGTAACAGACAGTGCAAGCCCCAACAAGAAATAACAGTTGATAGGTTTAGTGTTTTCTCCACTGAAGCCTGGGCCAGTGTCAGCAGTTAATGCCTTCTCAGAAATGTCATGGAAGGGAGAGGGTGGTGACGTGGTAGCATGGCCAGGTTTACAACTTCAAAAGGAGGGCTGCGAAAGGCATAGGGAGGGGCATTTATTTTTAACTGAATCCCAGAAGGAGCTATTGAAGTCTCTTCAATAATTAAATATGCCTATCATATTATAAATTATTTTTGAACAAATTGCTGCTTTGTCTTAAAGGTTTTTAGATGCACAAACAAAACAAGACGAGAAACCCATGATTAGAAATTTTGGTCTGTGGTTGTTGATGTTTTTGTTTCCGTAAGTGTGAAGAAACTGCTAATGAGGTATATTAAACTCCAAATCTAAGTATTGTTGTTGAACCTGTGTTCCTGTTCGCCCTACGCCTCCCTCCTCCGATAACATTTATTTAACACGGAGTGATATATTTGCTTCTTTTTCTAATTCATTTGTAGCAGGCCTGTGAAAAGGGATTTGAGGTGGGGAGGATATATACCATTATACTTCTCATGGCCCAGTTCTTTCTCTGTCTGTTTCACACACACACACACACACACACACACACACACCCTCAATTGGATCTGATCTGATCCATGCTTGGTGAGTAAGAAGTACAGGAGCCAAGGATGACGTCTCTCAGGTTAGTGATTACCTTCTTCATGGTCTATTATGCGTGGTACTTTTATGGTTGATGGAAAGTTTTAGATGAGGGAAGACAGATAATTAGAGAGGGAAGAATACCAGATGAGAGTAGAGCTGGCCAGCCATGACATTGATATTTGGAAATGCCAATTAAGTAAACACCTTGATCACTTGATTATTGCAAGTAGATGGAATCTGTAGGAGTAGAACTGAGCACATTTCATTAAGATTATTTCCCACAGTAGTCACCGTGACAGACTAACTCTTCCACAGGTTTTCAATAGACAGTTTACAAAATCAGTTTTCATGATTAAGAAAGTTTAGAAAACACTAGGTTAAATAAAGTGAAATCCATTTCTTTACTGTTGGAGTTCCCAACTTTGGCCATAGAATGCATATTTCTTGGAGCACCTGGTAACATTCCTGTATTTCTACAGAAATATGCACAGTTACTGGAAGGCAGGGTGGAGGAGTGAAGTGGGTACTGCAGGTTTGGAAGGAAGCCCACCTGGGTTCTGATGACAGTCAAGCCACTCCATCCACTCATCTGTGGACAGGCCACTTACACAGAAATGGGTGTAAGAGTAAGTCATGTGCCCTCCCCCACCCAGGTGGCTGTGATGATTAGATTATCTAATGTACATAGAAACCTTTTTCAAATTATGAAGCACCCTGCAAATAGTAGTTATTATTACACTCTGTAATGTTTTTATTGCCATAATATATGTATCGTCATGCTCGGGCAATTGGTATTCCTTTTGAGCACTAGGATAACCTGTTAACTGTTCATCATAAAGAATTTCATTAAGTTGCACCCCTCCCTCTTCATGGCCCTCTGAGTTCATCGTATGGCACTTAACTCTTGAGCATTATATTTTTAGGGTCTCAAAACCCTAACATAAAACACAAAATTGGCCATTGTAACTGTTTTCAGGTGAACAGCTCAGTGGCATTAAGTACATCCCCACTGGCCGGGCGTGATGGCTCACGCCTGTAGTCCCAGTACTTTGGGAGGCCGAGGCGGGTGAATCACAAGGTCAGGAGTTCGAAACAGCCTGGCCAACATGGTGATACCTAAAATACAAAAATCAGCCGTGCGTTGTGGCGGGTGCCTGTAATCCCAGCTACTCAGGAGGCTGAGGCAGGAGAATCTCCTGAACCCAGGAGATGGAGATTACAGTGAGCCGAGATCTCGCCATTGCACTCCAGCCTGGGTGACAGAGCGAGACTCCGTCTCAAAAGAAAGTACGTTCACACTGTTGTGTGGCCATCACCACCATCCATCTCCAGAACTCTTTTCACCTTGCAGAACCGAAAATGTGTACCCATTCAACACAGCTTGCCATCCATCTTTCTATTTCTGCCTCAATGAGTTTGACTGTTCTAGGTACCCCATATTAGTGGAATCATACAGTATTTGTACTCTTGTGTCCGGTTTATTCAATTAGCATAATTTTTCAAGTTTACCCTCTAATGTTATATAATGTGAAATTTTAAGTGAGTTTTATTTATTTTCTTAATTTACTCACCCCTAGTGCCACTCTTTTACATAGCATGAAGTTGGAAGGGTGCATGTATCCCTAGAGTGTTCCTCTAGAACAGCCCTGAAGAGTTAGTACCATGAGTTTAGGAGAAGGGATGTCAAGGATATGCCTTTGAGAAATGCAGATCAGAAATCCAGTCCAGGCTTGATGCAATGGCTCATGCCCATAATCCCAGCACTTTGGGAGGTCAAGGCGGGCGGATCACGAGGTCAGGAAATTGAGACCATCCTGGCTAACATGATGAAAACATCTCTACTAAAAACACAAAAAATTAGCTGGGCATGGTGGCACATGCCTGTAGTCCCAGCTACTCAGGAGGCTGACGCAGGAGAATTGTTTGAACCCAGGAGGCAGAGGTTGCAGTGAGCTGAGATTGCACCACTGCACTCCAGCCTGGGTGACAGAGTGAGACTCTGTCTCAAAAAAAAAAAATCCACTCCAAACTCAAATTGAAACGAAAAGGACCCTGGACTCCCCTTATAAGAAGACTCATTTTGTTTCTTCTTCAGCCAGGGATTTGAAATGGAAGAGACATGAGTGTCAGCACCTGTTACTTTTTCTCTTGTGGATTATCTTGCAGATGATTCATGCATAAGCAGGAGTTTTTAAAATTATGTATTTTGTCATTTCTACCTGTCTTAAAATGGTTATTTTTGATTTGGGGCTCTGTTGGGGAAGTCCTCTCTCACTTTTAGGTGAAGATCATCCACTTCAAATTTAAATAGTCGAAAATTTGAAATTGTCTGTTTTTGTTCATTCAAATAAAGTTTAAACCCTTTGAATATGTGCATTTTTTTTGGAATGAGTATTCTCTTCTATACCAGGATTTTAGGGTAAAAGTATATCCAAATACTCCTTATTGCCCCCAGAAATAGAAGAGTTTCCTTTCCCAAGGATTTCGATAGTATTCTGATTATACGTTAAATAGTATACCAAAATGATCATATTCTTTTCCTGAGTAATCATCAAATCCACGTTAAAAAAAATCAGAGTTGGCCGGGTGCGGTGGTTCATGCCTGTAATCCCAATACTTTGGGAGGCTGAGGCGGGCAGGTTACCTGAGGTCAGGAGTTCGAGAGCAGTCTGCCCCAACATGGCGAAAACCCGTCTCTACTAAACATACAAAAAATTAGCCGAGAGTGATGTTGGATGCCTGTAATCCTAGCTACTCAGGAGGCTGAGGCAGGCGAATCGCTTGAACCCGGGAGGCGGAGCTTGCAGTGAGCCAAGATCGCTCCGCTGCACTCCAGCCTGGGTGACAAGAGTGAAACTCCATCTCAACAATAATAATAATAATAATAATAATAATAATCAGAGTCAAGAATCTTAGAATCCTAATGTGCATATTCTCAAAAGCTACATGTATTCTTTACCTTTGTCCTGTTAAGGGCATCTATTGAATTGTAGAGACTCTCAGCTGTATTACCACACTGTGGCAATTGGTATTCCTTTTGAGCACTAGGATAACCTGTTAACTGTTCACCATAAAGAGTTTCATTAAGTTGCACGCCTCCCTTTTCATAGCCTCTGAGTTTATTGTATGGCACCTAACTTTTGAGCCTTAGATTACATTTTTGGGGTCCCCATCTCATTTCTTCATTGCTACCCACCCAAATAATTTTTTTTTTTTTTTTTGACACGGAGTCTCACTCTGTCACCCAGGCTGGAGTGCAGTGGCGTGATCTTGGTGCACTGCAAGCTCCACCTCCTGGGTTCACGCCATTCTCCTGCCTCAGCCTCCCGAGTAGCTGGGACTACAAGCGCCTGCCATCACGCCCAACTAATTTTTTGTATTTTTAGTAGAGACAGGGTTTCACTGTGTTAGCCAGGATGGTCTCGATCTCCTGACCTCGTGATCCGCCCGCCTTGGCCTCCCAAAGTGCTGGGATTACAGGCGTATAAGCCACTGCACCTGGCCCTTCAAGACCCTTTAAGAAGTCTTAAGCCTTCCTTGTCCTACCATTCTGTGTGGAATCTTGAACCATGCCATCCACAAGGTGGGTGCTAAGCATATGGTAACAGTGAATGGGGTTGAGTTGAATTGAGATGGAGGTCTGGAAGCCATAAATTGAAGGGAAATTTTTAGATGAAAAAAAGCGTGAGGATCTTATTTACCTTTATGGAAAACCGAGCTGTACTGGGTGGTGCAGCACAGATGGCAGGCTGTTCCTGTGAGTGTGGGGATGGAGTGAGAGAAACAGAACCAAACAGGTGGCCCAAGAGCTGCCACCCTGGTGCCAACATGCATTCAGGCCATATGCGGGGCCCCCTTCCCCGTTCTTGTGCGAGTGAGGCAGCCGCAGAACCAGAAGGCTGATGTTATTTTGATCACCAAGCTCTATTTAGTGAATACACTTGATTAATTTCCCTCCGTCTCGTGGATGCTGTTTTGAATGGAAAATCACTACTGGAAAAATAAATCTCTACATTAATGATGCCCACAATCCTGTTTTTTCTCTTTACATACCATACCCAACGGCTCTCTTTTCTGTGAAGCCCAACATTTTTAAAGCCCTTACTAGGTGCTAAATTTTACTGAGGAAGAACCTGAAACCATAGAGAAATTAACTGATTTTCTCCAAGTTAACAGGTTACCCTGGTGCTCAAAATGGAATACCAATTGCTTGCCCACTATGTATGTTCTTTGATTTGACCCTTGAAAATTCAAACTCCCTGCTCCGTGGTGGAGAAGCAGAGTTAGAAAGGACTCCTAAGCCAACACTCTCAGCTTGTTTTCTCTCTAGATGGATATTTTCAGAAAGGGGTATACTTAGGGCTTGGAGGGGCTGAGTTTCTCCTGAGCCTTCTTGGGACTGGTTTGGTTTAAATGTGACTTGTCAGTTCTTACTAGCTGGGAGGAAATGCTCTCCCAGTGTGATGCATTAGTCATGAGCAGGGAGTGGGAGGCTGTTGAACAATATTCCAACCTCCCTCCCCACTGCTGGCCTTTCATGCTGAACTTTAAGCCCAGCTGCATTGGAATTGAGGACTTGCTGGGGACACCCCCCACCCCCACCATGCTGTGTGCTTGAAGTCTTGGCTTACAGGTGGGAGACGGTGATGATTTCAGATCCAACACTAGAGCAGAAATAACACCAACAGGGTAGCTTATGTACCCAGGGCCTCCATAATTTATGTTGCTTGAGAGGGGAGGGAGGGTGGTTAAAAGTAGGGGCTGTTTCAAGAACCAGAAGCTGTGGTTTAACTACCACATTGTTCCTGGATATGTGTGTTTTCCAATCTGTAAATATATTTTAATACAGTTTTCCATGTTTAAATAAAAGGTAGTCACCACTCGATGATGTTGGCTACCAAGAGACATAAGCTTGGATGGTTGCAATTGTCTTGAAATATATGGAAAGGAAGACATTCTGCAAGCCTTGCCGCTCTTCTCAGCGACCTCTTCATGCCCCGGAGACTGTGGCTACCTGGAACACCTGAGCTGACCTCCCTTCAGAGCACAGGACAGGTGGCCTTGTGGGATGGAAGAGAGTTTGTCAGGAGCACCTGTTGGATATTGCATTGCAGACATTCTGTGGAATACATTTTATTCTCTTTCTTCCTTTGGCTAATATTGATGGCATTACTAGGCACTGGAGAAAAAGTCTGTTGTGTGGGGAATGATGGTTCGTTTGATGTATCAACTTGGTAGGTTGTGGTGTCTAATTGTTTGGTCAAATACCAGTCTAGATGTCTAGATGTTGCTGTCAGTTATGTTTGGATGTAATTAACATATACATCAATAGTGGTTGAGTAAAGCCAATGACCCTTCATAACATTGGTAGGCCTCATCCAATCAGTCAAAGATCTTAAGACAGAACACTGAGGTCCCCAAGAAGGAAGAAGTTCTGCCTCCAGATGCCCTTGGACTCAAACTGCAGCATCATTTTTTTCCCTGGGTCTCAAACCCTACCTTGCAGATTTCAAACTTGGCAGCCTCCACAAACGCATGAGCCAATTCTTTAAAGTAAATCTCGGCTGGGCACGGTGGCTCACAACTGTAATCCCAACACTTGGGAGGCCCAGAAGGGCGAATCACTTGAGGTCAGTAGCTCAAGACCATCCTGGCCAACATGGTGAAACTCCGTCTCTACTACAAATACAAAAATTAGCTGGGCATGGTGGCGGGCGCCTGTAATCCCAGCACTTTGGGAGGCTGAGATAGGTGGATCACCTGAGGTCAGGAGTTTGAGACCAGCCTGGCCAACATGGTGAAACCATGTCTCTACTAAAAATACAAAAATTAGCTTGGTGTGGTAGTGCGCACCTGTCATCCCAGCTACCTGGAGGGCTGAGGCATGAGAATCCTTGAATCTGGGAAGTGGAGGCTACAGTGAGCTGAGATCATGCCACTGTATTCTAGCCTGGGCTACAGAGCAAGACTCTGTCTCAAACAAACAAGTAAATAAAGTAAATCTCTTTCTTTCTCTCTTCATATAGATGTAGAGGTGTAAGTACATATCTCTCTATATAGGTTTTCTTTAACACAGAGGGGCATGCACCATCCAGCACTATGACAAAAAGTGATGAGCTGTGGTCCCTTCTGTCATGGAACTTGTGATTCTACCAGATGATAGGATTAAGTCAAGTATTCAAATATCTGATAACCATAGGGATTCAGAGGAGAAAAGTGATAAAGACAGTTTTGGAAGGTCAGAAGTTTGCAAAGTTTTCCAGTAAAACATCCCAACATAAAAAGAGAACGAGCTTCTAACCATTCCATGTGCCATCTTATTTTTAGGGGAAGATAGATATTTCATTTTAGAAAGTCATACATATTTAAAATTGTATTCCAGCATCAATCTGCCCCACCTCCCCTGCTCACCCTAACTTCCAAGTAGATCTTTGAGTAAAATGGATTCTTCTGAAAGATGCTGCTTTGCTCCTCTAGCGCCCCTCTCTGCTGTGTATGCTGTGGTTGTTTGCACCTCAGGTTTGCAGAGCGGGGATGGGAGTGGTGGCATTTTTGAAGACAGTCAATGCACTTTGAATGTGCATTAGTTTAGTTGTACAGTGGCATATGCATTGGGCAAATAGGACAGAAAAGAGATATTCACAATGGCAATTGAGGTCCGGGCATGGTGGCTCACACCTATGATCCCAGCACTTTGGGAGGCCAAAGTGGGCAGATTGCTTGAGCTGAGGAATTTGAGACCAACCTGGGCAATATGGTGAAACCCTGTCTCTACCAACGATACAAAAATTAGCTGGGTGTGGTGTGTGCACCTGTAATCCCAGCTATTTGTGTGGCTGAGGCATGAGAATCACCTGAACCCGGGAGGTGGAGGTTGCAGTGAGCTGAGATCATGTCGTTGCACTCCAGCCTGGGTGACAAAGTGAGACCTTGTCTTTAAAAAAAAAAAAAAAAAAAAAAAAAAAGCCAGGCGCAGTGGCTCACGCCTGTAATCCCAGCACTTTGGGAGGCTGAGGCGGGAGGATCACTTGAGGCCAGAAGTTTGAGACCAGCCTAGCCAACATGGTGAAACTTCGTCTCTACTAAAAATACAAAAATTATCCTGGCATGGTGGCGCATGCCTGTTATCCCAGCTACTCGGGAGGCTGAGGCATGAGAATCACTTGAACCCGGGAGGCAGAGGCTGCAGTGAGCCCAGATCGCATCACTGCACTCCAGCCTGGGCCACAGAAGAAGACTCTGTCTCAAAAAAACAAAAAACAATGGCAATTGAAAGCAAGGTGACCTGGATTAGAAGGGTAGGAATAGAAGGGACAAGATGTAGAAGATACTTCAGGGACCTTGTGGGGGGAACAAGGGGAAGAAGGAGACAAGAGGAAAGAAAGAAATGAACATTCCTGAAGCCCCGACTAAATACCAAGGAAAGGTGTGTTTACATACATTGCCTCGCTTAATTCCCAGCACAGACCTGCAGGCAGGTATCCTGTTTTGCAGATGGAGAAAGTGATTCATAGGGATGTTAAGTGGCTGGCTTAAGGTCACAAATGCAGTGAATGGCAGGTTAGGGTCAGGTCTCAGATCCTAAGCCTGTGTTACATTTACCAATCACGCTGTCCTCATAAGCGTGAAAGGTTTTGACCCTAAGTGGTGGATCATCAATAGGATAATCCCAGGAGGTGAGAAAGAGGGATTTGTGCTGAAGAAGGAGAGTCTGGAAGGAACTAGATGGAGCCACAGAAGGCTGTGGGCAGAACCTACAGTTGTGGCAAGAGGAATATCTGAGGGGTATACAGGCATGGAATTCAGCCGGGCACAGTGGCTCACGCCTGTAATCCCAGCACTTTGGGAGGCCAAGATGGGCAGATAACCTGAGGTCAGGAGTTCAAGACCAGCCTGGCCAACATGGCGAAACTCCATCTCAACTAAAAATACAAAAATTAGCCGGGTGTTTTAGCGCGTGCCTGTAGTCCCAGCTACTCAAGAGGCTGAGGCAGGAGAATCACTTGAACCTGGGAATGGAGGTTGCAGTGAGCTGAGATCGCGCCATTGTATTGTCACCTGGGTGACAGAGCGAGACTCCATCTCAATAAATAAATAAATAAATAAACAAATAAATAAATAAAAGCATGGAATTTGAGGGAAGGGTGTGTATTTTGGAGGGGGTGCAGATCAGCAGGATCAGATGCAGATGGGAGGTCATAGCCATATGAGTTCCTAAGGAGAGCTCCTTCTGTCATCAGCAGTGACTTTCTGGATTGGAAGCTGGCCAGAGACAGGTTTCTGGAAGATTAAGCTTTTTTGTTGTTATTGTTTTTTCTATGTATGAGGAGAAAAGTTTTGTATAACTTTTTTTAAAATAATTTTTCATTGCCTGTTATTGTTAGCCTTTATTCTTCCAGACTATAGAACTGAAATTTCTGGGCTACTTACCCTGGCTGTATCTGAAATCACTCACA
This sequence comes from Nomascus leucogenys, assembly GCF_006542625.1. NCBI lineage: Eukaryota > Metazoa > Chordata > Mammalia > Primates > Hylobatidae > Nomascus > Nomascus leucogenys. The sequence continues at coordinate 16,669,321 of NC_044405.1, read as the reverse complement.
CTGAGAAATGCAGTTATGGTTGGAAAGGTGCTTTTTTGTTTACTGCATCTTGGTGAATCACAATACACAGTATTGTCTTGACTTGTGGTGGCTGGGGATGAGTCCTTCTGTCTTATAATTTTCTTCTTCTACATATGGTGTGGTTTTATTAACTACTGGTGAAGGGATAACTTGTTATTATCGTTGTTGCAAAAGCACAACTGAATTTAGTGGTCCCTAGTGAGCGCTAGTGCTATCACCAGATGATTTCAGAGCAGCCAGAGGATTTCAGCACATGTCTCCTGAATGGTGATGTGCTACCTTCCTGAAGATTCTGGGAGATTTTGGCCCTCACACATCATGTGACTTCGTAATAATGCTAAAATGTGGATAATATTTTGACTGTACAGATGGGGAAACTGAGGAAACACAGGTGGGGTTTGATAGTTGCAAAAGCAGTCTCCATCAGCAGAAAACAGATCCTCTTTGGTAAAAAGCTGTTCCACAATCTGTTGTTAATTTTTTTTTTTTTTTTTTTTTTGAGGTGGAGTCTTGCTCTATTACCCGGGCTAGAGTGCAGTGGGGCAACCTCAGCTCAGTGCAACCTCTGCCTCCCGGGTTCAAGCGATTCTCCTGCCTCAGCCTCCAGAGTAGCTGGGATTACAGGCACGCGCTGCCATTCCTGGATAATTTTTGTATTTTTTTTCTTTTTTTTTTAGTAGAGATGAGGTTTCACCGTGTTGGCCAGGCTGGTCTTGAACTCCTGACCTCAAGTGATCTACCTGCTGTGGCCTCCCAAAGTGATAGGATTATAGGCGTGAGTCACCATGCCCAGCCATTGTTTGTTTTTTTGAGCCTGAGTTCTCCACAGGTTGCCTTTCCTGATTTTTTTGGTAGGTCCCAGATTGGCCCTGTATTTCCTTGAGCACTAGCCTTCAATATCAGATGAATGTGCAAGATGAATTCATCAGGGCATGAAAGGAAATTTCAAAATGTATGTTTCTTTTTATCTTTTGCCTTTAGATTTCTGTTGGTTCAAATAAATTATGTGCTATATAAATACATACAGAAAATTGAAATGTGCATAATGCATTTGAACAGTACTTCATGTATATATACATTAAATAAATAAGCAGTGGTAGGCATACTCTTTGGGGTGGGCATGCTTAGAACTATTTTTTTTGAATGGTGATGCCAATAAAACCATTTGCATCATAGTGCCCTGGACAGGAGTATACTCATTGATTCTTGGAGGGCAAGCCTAGTGTCTATTTCACTTGCCTTGTGTGTGGTCCCATAGATATTACTTGGCAGTGAATGTCAAGCTTTTAAAGCCTCTTGCTGTCATACTAGAAACAGATTTGCTTTGTGAGTTTATGTATTGGTTTTCTGCATGGGGACTTTGATGTATCACTGTTTGAGAAACGTTCCCATGACTCCCCAGGAATTGCCTTTATATTAAAAGAGGCTGATTATCCTCTTACGATTTTTAGGGCGGGGAATATGGGCTCTGTTTGATTTTTGTTTTCTTCTACTTTAACAAATCTGATTTGCAATGACTTCATATGCTTTTTATTCTCTCCCAATTTGTCATTTGGCTAGGATGAACAGTAATTGTTGCACAGCCAAAAAATCTTGCACCGGCTTTTAAATGAGCTTAGGTCACTTTTCTGGGGTCCAGCTCAGTGGTACTTTTGCCTTAATTGAATCACCTATATACTGAAAAAAGAATACCCAGTAGAGAAAAATCTCATGGTGGTTACCATTGTGATGCCCATGGGTTTTGACTTGAGCAAGTTAAAGAAATATGGACTTCTTTGCAGGTGTAGGGAGCACAAAAATTTCCAGACCATCCTCCTAACTTTAAAAAGAATGGGTGCTCAGGAGAGTTGGGCTGAGTCACTTGTGTCCCATAGTTAACCCATGTCTTTCTTGCCATACCTCTGTGCCATCACCATGTGCTCCACTCTCAACCTTTGCTGGTCTGGTCACTCACATAAACCAGAGCATTGCCTGAGATCTGCTTGGTGTTGCAAAGCTATTGACTTCTTATTTTATACACTCGCAGAAAAGTTAAATGATTGTTCTTAAATGCTACATGTGTTTAAGTGGCACTTGGGCATGCTTATTTATGCATTGCAGATATATCGCACTGTGATTTGTACAGCTTTGATCATTGCCTGCATTCAGTGATCTTATTTAAATAATAAGAGTGAGTTCAAGGTGTGAGTCAAGAGCATGGTGGGTTTCCTGCAGCCTGAGAGTATTTTGGAGGCTGAATCCAAATCTGATTTACTTTTTAACTTTATGACGCCAAGGTTGAGGCATCCCATTTTTATTTTTGCATTAAATTATTGAAGCTGTTAAATCCATTTATTATTATAGGTATTGATTTAGTCCATACAAAGTGTGGTTGAGATGGTGTTTGAAACTTCTGGCCTCTCATGGAGAATTAGAGGGTTTGGTTTTTGGTTTTTTTGTGTGTTTTAAGTTCCATAAATCTGCATTGGAATTGGCCATTATTTGTGTCTCCATTCCAATATCCTTCCTGATCTAAGCTTTTTGGGAGGTGCTATGCTCTGAATGTTGGTGTACATTCATATATTGGAACCTAATGTGATAGTATCATGCGGTGGGGCCTTTAGGACTTAATTAGGTCATGAGAGCTCTGCCCTCATAAATGGGATTCGTGCCCTTATGAAAGAGACTTGAAGGAGCCTGTTTGCCCTTTCTGTCAGGAGAGGATGTAGCAGGAAGGTGCTGTCTGTGAGCAACAGGCCCTTATCAGATGCTGAATCTGCTGGCAACCTGAACTTGGACTTCCCAGTCCCTAGAACTGTGAGCAAGAAATTTCTGTTGTTTATAAATTACTCAGTCTAAGGTATTTTGTTATAGCAGCCCAAACACACTAAGGCAGGAGGGTTTTTTTTTTTTTTTTTTAACTGTATTGCTGTTCTAGTGGGTTCCAGGCCTCTGTTTTTGAGGTCCTTTGTGGAATGGACACCGAATTTCCAGTAAGATCACTGTAAGTGAATTGTGGCCTCTCAGGGATAACATTTGAATCCGGTGCTTGAATATACCCCAGAGTGGAAGGTGTTATTGTCACCTTCCATTTCAGTTACCAAGCCAGGAACTTCAGAGAAGTCTATGCCTCCTTGTTCTTCCTCCTTCTTTCCTCAAAGGATGTATGTGGCCACCGAGTCCTGGTGATCCTACCTGTCATTCTCACTACTCCAAGGCACTCACTGTCCCCGTTGGGCCATCCCATGTGATTGATGGCTTGCAATAAGTCTTTCCCTTCTCTCCCAAGCTACCCAGGTGGGAAAACTATGTTTGATCATGTAACTCCCATAATAAAATCTCAACTCGCCTAATCCCATCAAATATAATCATGTTCAGTTCCTTTGTGTAGCATCCATAGCCCCAGCCCATCTTTTTAGCTTCATCATCTCCAGCTTTGTCTCATGCACTTGCCTCCGTACGACATTGAGCTAATGATACTTTCATTCCTCAGAGTCTTTGCTTATACCCTTCTCTTTTACTGGAAATTTCTGTCCTTTTCTTTGTGTAAACTCTGTCCTATCCCTGTTCATTTCCTCTCATCCTCCTAAGCTAAGCCAAATCCTGTTAACCTGTTAGGACCAGGTTCAACCGAGAGCCTCTCCTTGCAGAATTAGTCTATTTCTTCACATCCTTCACTATTAATAATGCCAGACTAGCTGTTACACCCCTGTCTGAGTGGGTAAATGTCCACTGTCTTCCCAGATTATAGACATCATAAAGAAATGGTCTATTTCCTCATTCCAAACATATAACAGGTGCCCAGTAAAATGTTGGTTGAGTTGAACTGAATGTATGATCATCAGTAAAATTCTACATAGATACTCTGCCTTACCCAAACAATTCGTAAGCAGTTTTTAGATAGTCCTAAGCGTAGCTATTTAGAAGCCTATTTTTATATACTCTTTTTCATAAGATGCTGTCATTTGTAAAATGCACCACTATTTTGCATACCACTAAGAAGCAGAGAAAATGGCACCACTAAATCCCAATACACCATTGTGATTGTAAGATATATTCAATTTCCGAGATGTTAAGAGTGAAAAATGGTGTTTCTTAAAATCAATGAAATAAAGAATTAGTTTTTACATGTTAGAGCTTGTAGTCTTAATTGTATAACTGTGAAGCAACTTGAAATGATTTGCAAATAAAAACTTAAGGTCATTTTTTTTTTTCCATTTTAAAATGAGGAGTGACTAAAGGAGAATTTGGGACCAAGTGCCCAGGGAGTGACTTGGGACTCAAGGCCTTTTGACCATGGTTACGTCACTCTATCTTGTGGTACCTCTGACAAAGTCCTCAAGTTTCGTTCTTCTCTTTCAAAAGATGAGGATTTATGGGTAAAGAATCACCTGTACTTTGAAAATGTGTGGGAAGAATTTCTTTAAATAAATAAATGCACATACACAAACACACACACACACACATTTGTTGAGACAGGATCTCTCTCTGTTGCCTAGGGTGGAGTACCATGGCACAGCCACAGCTCATTGCAGCCTTGATCTCCTGGGCTTAAGTGATCCTCCCAGGCTAGCCACCCCAGTAGCTGGGACTACAGGTGCATGCCACCACATCTAATTTTTTTTTTAATTGCTTGTACAGATGATGTCTTATGGTGTTCCCCAGGCTGGTCTCGAACTTCTGAGCTCAAGTGATCTTCCTGTTTCGGCCTCCCAAAGTGCTAAGATTACAGGCATGAGCCACCAAGCCCAGTCCTTTAAATATTATTATTTTAAAGAAATAGAGATGAGGTCTCACCATGTTGCCCAGACTGGTCTTGAACTCCTGGGCCCAAGTCATCCTCCTGCCTCAGCCTCCAAACATGCTAGGATTACAGGCATGAGCCACTCACTGTGCCTAGACCCTTTAAATACTTTTTTAAATCATTAACTTTAAAGTGCAGTATTCTTTGCTGCACTGTGATGTTTATTTGGTTTTTGATTAAAATCCTTCTGTTAGGTTATGCCACCTAAACACATACCAAGGTTGGTGATGTTCATAATATCCCCCTAGCAATGGTGCAACACAGGATCCTATTACAATTTCACTTTTTACATATGGCAACTCTTATTTCCCAGCTATCATACTTGCCCAGTGCCTTTTAGTTATTAAATTAAGTTGCTGATCAATTATATACACACACTTACACACTTAATATTTCTAGATTCTCTTTCTTCCTCTCCACTTACAATGTCATAGCCTTAAAAGCTTTCTCATTATCTGGAAGATTGAAATCTCTGTTTTATTTTAATTAATTAATTAATTTATTCATTCTTTTATTTATTTGTTGAGACGGAGTCTCACTCTGTGCCCAGGCTGGAGTGCAGTGGCGCAATCTTGGCTCACTGCAGCCTCCACCTCCTGGGTTCAAGCGATTCTCCTGCCTCAGCCTCCCGAGTAGCTGAGATTACAGATGTGTGCCACCACACTCAGCTAATTTTTGTATTTTTAGTAGAGACAGGGTTTCACCATGTTGGACAGGCTGGACTCTTAACTCCTGACCTCAAGTTATCCACCCACCTTGGCCTCCCAAAGTGCTGGGATTACAGGTGTGAGCCACTGCTCCTGGCCTGAAATCTCTCTTTAACCATGTTCTGTTAAAAGAATTTCGTGCTGTCAACACAAGGGCAACAGCAGCAGAGACAGCCCCAAGGTGGAAGCAGCAAGTCCACGGGGGGAGTGATTCTTTTTGGATGGGCCCTTTAGGCTCAAAGCATCCAGGGACAACAAGGCAGATTTTCACACCCCATCCCTGTGACCTTTCCAGCAGGGCTTGGGATTATCTTCTCTGTTGTCTGGATGCAGGCAGTCCCAGCCCTTGTTGCCAACAGGCTTAGTTGCCACACTGGCCTCTTGAGTGCATGGCCTCACTCCCCTCCGCCCCACAAGCTCTTCCCTGATTCCAGAGTGGCCACACCCCTCTGTGTGCGAAGGCAGCTCTTGGTCAGGAATTGGCTTGGGGGGTGGCTTGGGGAATGAAATCATGGCTGATGACCACATCCTGTTCTGCTTCCTGATGAAGGAAGGGGACCTCTTGATATCCTGACTGTATTTTTGGGTGAAAGACTTTCCTCTTGGCTGCATGGTAAGGGAACAGGTTAGGGGAAGCCAGGCTGTAGGGGTCAGAGGCCATCAGGGAAATTGCAGGTTGCACTTCCATGCTTTTGGGTCACTGGGGCAGGTCTGGAGAATGTCTTGGAGGTAGACAGAAGCTGCTGAGTCTGAGAGTCCCTTGCGGTGCCTTTTTCCCTGACTTCCCATGTTGGGCCATGTCCCTTAGAATGGAGACTCCCTTGTCTCCAGGCTGGCTCAAGGCTGAACTTCAGGCTTGGAAAACAGAGAATTAGAACCAAATTCCTCACTTTGGGAAGCCAAGGTGGGCGGATCACTTGAGGTCAGGAGTTCAAGACCAGCCTGGCTAACTTGGTGAAACCCCATCACTACTAAAAAATTACGAAAAAAAATTGGCTGGGTGTGGTGGCACATGCCTGTAGTCCCAGCTACTCGGGAGGTTGAGGCAAGAGAATCGCTTGAACTTGAGAGGTGGAGGTTGCAGTGAGCCAAGATCACACCACTGCACTCCAGCCTGGGTGACAGAGCGAGACTCCATCTCAAAAAAATAAAAAATAAAAAATTCCTTTCCTGGAACTTCAGTCTTTGACAGTGAAAGAGGAGCTGTCTTTACCCTCCACCCACCCTGCTGTGTGTCCTAGGAAGTGTGGCTTCCTCCTATGCCTGCTGCAGCTTCTACAACTTACATGGGAGTGGGAGGCAGCTCTGTCCAAGGGAAGAGATCTAAGGGTGGCTCAATTTTGGAAAATGAGTTGTTGGGTAAAGTAATTTGATTTTGAAATCTCTTCTAAACCAAGGTGTTGGTATGTTCTTGAGGCGATTATTTTGGTGTGCGGTTTAAGGATTATTACTCTCCTATGTTTCATAGGAGGTATGAAAACACTGAGAATGAATACTGTCCTCTCCCACTGTCTTCTTGCACAAGCTTAGATTACCTAGTTCTCTCACAGGGAACACCCTGTACATTAAGCCACAGTGTGGCGAAATAGCAAAGGACAGATCTAAGCATTAGAAATTAATGACATTCAGCTCCATTTCTATTTTCTTTGGGGATCAAATGTTCTACCCTGCCTTACAATGTAAACGTGCTTTTTTGATGTGACTGAAACTTGGAATTTAGGAGCCAAGAGCGAGCCCAAAGCTGCGTTCTAGCATTCCATGGAAACTACTCTTGGAGTGTTGGGTGGAATTCCCAAGTGTTCAGTAGCTTTGCGGCTTTAAGAAATGGGAAAAGGAGAATGGGCGTGGTGGCTCATGCATGTAATCCCAGCATTTTGGGAAGCCGAGGCGGGTGGATCACCTGAGGTCAGGAGTTTGAGACCAGCCTGACCAATATGGTGAAACTCCGTTTCTACTAAAAATACAAAAATTAACTGGGTGTGATGTGCGCTTGTAGTCCCAGCTACTTGGGAGGCTGAGGCAGAAGAATTGCTTGAATGCTGGAGGCAGAGGTTGCAGTGAGCAGAGATCATGCCACTGCACTCCAGCCTGGGCGACAGAGCAACACTTCATCTCAAAAAAAAAAAAAAAAAAAAAAAAAAAAAAAAAAAAAAAAAAAAAAAAAAAAAAAAGAAAAGAAAGAAATGGGAAAAAGAGATGCTGCTTGGATTTTGGAGAAAGCACATGATTCTCATGTGTGTCCTGAGAAAGTTATTACATCCATTTCAGCGAGCTGGGGCCCATTTGAACCATTCCTAGAGTCAGGCTGTATGAGTATTTGGGAGATTTGGACACTGGCCGTGTGACACAACCCTTGGGGGTCGGGTGGCTTCCAAACCCTGTTGGGGGCAAGCTTTGCAGGAAGTGATGTGGTGTCAGTGTTGCAGTACATTGGCAGCTGTCAGTCAGAGATGTAGTTGCAAGGTGATAAACACCAAGAACTTAGGGGAAGTCTAAAGAGTATTTTGGCCTGATGCCATGAACACAGTGCCAGCTAGATAGTAAGCTTTCCATAAATGGTAGCTCGCCCTAAGTTGAGATACATATTAATTTCACTTTGAAATGTACTAACTTTACTTCTGAGAAATATGGTAATGTCTGTCCTGGCTGAACCTGTTGGTTAAGTATTGCCAAAGATTTACCGCTCTAAAATTAAAGTTATGATTTTAGATAGTTCCCGACCTGTGGTTGACTTAAACATATGGATTGTATGAATCTGTTTTCTTGCTTAGTTTATTTAGGATATATTTGGATACATTAGGAAGTAACATTGCCCAAAACTAGGGCAGTCTATGGATATGGAAAGTTCTGGGGACTTTTTAATAATTTTCTGATTTGGGTGTCTTTTTATACCTGCCTTTGAAATATGATGGGGATAAAACTATTTCATTCATGCTTTATGGAGCAGGAACTTAGGGCCCTTATCATGGCTCATTCATCTGTTCGGAGGGATTGGTTTTTCACTGGGAGTGCTGGCCCTGCCCCAGGGCCGTCAGTGGGAAAGCAGGAAGCTTTGTGCATGAATCCTTATTGCTATCTCAGCTTTCACAGAAGCCAGACAAACACACCCTTGGTGAAACAGTGGCTTTACACCAGATGGGGTGTGGTCATCTGTCAGCATGTCCCAGCTACAATCAGCTGTGAGCCAGAGAGTCCATCTCAAGGTCACCCCCCTTCAGTCATGCTTCTGCACTCCGTGGAGGGCAGACAGTGCTCAAGAAGAATTTCCTGGAAGGAACACTGTCTGTCCACTCTGCAGCAGTATCCTACATCTTCAAGACGGCTGCTTGCTGCTGAATTGCGGTTTTTAAAAAAATAATTGTCAAGACAAGAAACATTCCTATGAAATTTGTCACTGAGCCTTCGTGGAAGGATGAGGTCTAGAGCATTGCTCATCACATCACAGTGGCCTCAGAGGACCGGCAGTAGAGACGCCTGTCTGATCCGAGTACCAAGAACCAAGAACTCCTGTGCTTCCTTTGAACCATCAAGATTTGGACATTGTGAATTTTACAACTGCCATGTTTTTCCTATTTGACTTGGCTATTATAAAGCTTACTGTTAAATGGAGCTAGGTATGTAGCTCAACAGGATATGCATGGTTACCCTCATTCCTCCTATTAAATTGTGTATCCTTAGAAGTCATTCCCAAGTTTTTTCTTAAGTAACAGTTTAAAAAGTGATGAAACTTCTTTAATTTCTGAGCCACTTAAAATTTTCTGATGTGCTAGATCCATCCATCTACATCCATCCATCTGCCCATCTACCCATCTACCATCCATCTATCCACCTACCACCCATCAGTTATCCATTCACCGTCCACTATCCCTCTATCCATCCATCTACCCATCTACCATTCATCCATATCTCTATCTCCATCCGCCACCCATCCATCCATCTACCATTCATCCATATATCTATTATCCATCACCGTCTGTCCATCGACCATCCATCCATCAATCCATTCATCCCGCCATCCATCCATCCACTTATCCATCCATCTGTCTACCCATCTACCATCCACCTATTTATCTGTCCATACTGATTTGGGGTCTAAGTATGACTATTAAAAACTAAAGGCGGTTGGTGCTTATTGCATATGAAATAAATGTTTAAGATTTTGATCCAAGACCTCTGCCCCCACCATTTAAGCTCAACGTAAAGGAAAACCTCCTGATTGTCATTAAACTACTGGTTATGGAAAATTTGGGGACACTAAATCATAGTAAACACAGTAAGAATTTACATACTTATATAAATTTTATAGTTTATAGTGTTACATGTTGATTATCTAATTTCTTTCCTATAAGAAAAGATATTAGAGGTAAGTATTGGTAAGATAAATAATATTACGTCCTCATTTTTTCTGATGGTTTTCAGAATGGGTAATTTACTATCCAAAAGTCACTTAATTTATGAAGTAATAGCACCTGGTAATTGAACCTGGGTATTTTGAGGGCAAATACAATACAGTATCCTTTTCTCTATACACTGATGCCTGGAACTTGCAAGGACTTAAAAATGACAGAATTTCCCTTATGAGTATGTTTTTTTGTTGTTGTTTGTTTGTTTTTTGAGTTAGGGTCTCACTTTGTTGCCCAGGCTATAACCTCAAACTCCTGGGCTCAAGGGATCCTCTGACCTCAGCCTCCCAAGTAGCTAGGAATACACATACGCCACCATGCCCAGCTAATTTTTTTTATTTTTTGTAGAGGTGAGTGTCTCACTGTTTTGCCCAGGCTGGTCTTGAACTCCTGTCCTCAAGGCATCCTCCCACCTCAACCTCCCAAAACACTATGGTTACAGGCATGAGCCACTGTGTCTGTCCCCTGCCCCCCATCCCCAAGTGTCTTTGACACTTTGAAGGTGAAAAAGAAAGTTCTGGTTTGGCAGACATTTTTGGAAAAGCCAAGGACTAAATGCTGTGGACACAGTATTTCTTACACCATATTTTCATCTTAAATAATATTACAGGAGTGGAGCAGTGGGACTTCTCAGCCCCATCAATTTTTGCAGGTATTTGAAGCCTGAGATTAGTTTTGGTAATACTCACTTCCAGTACATGCATTTTCCTGTGAAAACTGGTTATTTGACACGTGACACAGAAATTGACTATATGAATTGAGGATTGTATTAGTCCATTTTCATGCTGCTGATAAACACCTACCCCAGACTGGGCAATTTACAAAAGAAAGAGGTTTAATTGGACTCACAGTTCCACGTGGCTGGGGACGCCTCACAATCAAGGCGGAAGGCAGGGAGGAGAAAGTCACATCTTACCTGGATGGCTGCAGGCAAAGAGAGAGCTTGTGCAGGGAAACTCCTCTTTTTAAAACCATCAGATCTTGTGAGACTCACTCACCAATTGGGAGAACAGCACAAGAAAGACCCACCCCCATGATTCAACTACGTTTCAGTGGGTCCCTCCCATGACACATGCGAATGTGGGAGTTACAATTCAAGATGAGATTTGGGTGGGGACACTGCCAAACCATATCAAGGATGCCTCAGAGTGAGACTGAAAAATTTGGTAATTTCAGCATTCGCTTCCCTAGGAGTCATCTTAACGTAATGTAAGCAGGCCTACTGGTACTGCTGGATTTCGTCAGTATGGCTGTGTGTGTGTGTGTGTGTGTGTGTGTGTGTTGTGTGTGTGTATGTGTGTGCTGTAGCCAATTGAGTAGACCGCATGCATCTTCTACCTGGATTAGTTAATTCTCCTTGTTCCACAGCAAATTTAAGGTGACTGATGTCATTCAATTTATAACATATGATTCAGTTTCAATGAATTAGATATCATTTTGTTAAGGAAGCCTGCATAATAGTGGCCCATTCTGTAGCACATTCCTTATGGTTTAAACATTTTAAATAGTCGTGGAAATAATAGCTAATGTTTATTGAGAACCGATCCTGAGATAGGGTAACATTTATTGAGAACCGATAACGGGATAGGCACGAGGCAAATTCTGTAACATAGATGATCTTATTTAATGCTCATGACAACCCAACGATTTAGGAATCTTATATCCCCACTTGTTAGAGGGATAGGACGTTTAGAGTTTGCCCTAAGTCATACTGAAAGTAAAGATTTGACTTGCAAAGCCAAGATATGACCGGATGCGTGCAGCCCGACTCCCAGCTTGGACTCCCAGCACTGAGCTTGGTATGTAGCTGTCTCCCAGTGAAACTGAGTTCTTTGCAGCTCTTGGAGAAAACCCAGAGTACTGATAGTTCCCAGATTGCCATGGTGGCATCCATTCACAAGGCCATGATACAATTAACCTGCTGTAAGGGAAATGGATATGTACTTGTTGGCACATTGTGACCTTAGCATATCTGCTGATTGTGGAGCTCTTCATTAGTCCACATTGTGGATCAGTTCCACAACCAGGGTCATAGGCAAAATTTTTCCCTACCAAAATCAGAAAGAAGTTATACCAAATCAACTCCGTTTTGCTTTCCTTCATGTTTTTCAAATAATGCCCTTTCTCTCTGTATAGTTTTTTTTGTTGTTTATTTATTTATATATTTTTTTGTTCAGGGACTAGAAGAATATAGAGAAAAAATTTTATTCTATCTGAATATGTAATTTTTTTAAAGTATAGAAAATGCATTATCAGCCTCCGTTGTGCAGGTGGAAGGACAGCCGCCTGCCGGCCTCCTTTGCCAGCAAGAATCCAGCCTTGCAAATTATTGGCAGCTGGCATCGTAATGAGTCCATTTCAACATAAATGGGCTATTGCTTATTAATTTCTGCCAGTTCCTAAGCAATTCAGGAACTGCTTTGGAAATTTGGAAATTTGCAGAGAGCCATTTAAGGAGGATGCCCAGGGAAAGGGAGCGAACCGGTTAGCAATGGGGGAATTGTGGAAAGGGAACATATTGTGGGGTAATAATGGGGTATTGCTGAGAACTTGTGCTCCTTTCCCTACAAGCATGAGTCACTAACTTCATGGTTAAATAGCATATTTTCCAAGATAAGGAAGAACTGTCTTTGCTTATTGTTCCATTCTGGATAGACATACATATTTATTTACTTACTGCCTATATGTGGCTCCTTTCCACAAATTAGGCAGTTTTCTTCATATTCCTGCTCAAAGTATTTGTCATCTCAGGTTCCCACCTGCTGAAACCACCAGCAGCGGGCAGCCCCAGGGGAATGTCTGGGAAGAAAGTACCAAAATGAAGCTACCCAAAGAGGCCCTTCAGGCCTTTCTCTTGCTTGTCTTAGTATTTGTAATTTCACCTCTACCAGCAGGCTTTAAAAAGATGAAGGAAATAAAACAACCCCATTAACCCCACGTGTTCTTGGAGCTCTTGTCCATTGATTTTCCATGTTAAATTACAGTTTGGGTCTTTTACCTAAATTTTTTCCTGTGCATATTCTTCATGCATTTTCTCTGAATTTGATGTTTGCCTTCGTAAGAAAACGTGTATACAATGGAAAGTTCTATGTAAGTGATTTGGGCTTCTATTTTACTCTATTTCAGCATTTTCTTCAATGTTTGTTATAAATACAGCACTACTTTGAGAATAACTGAGGGTTGCTGGTTTCCTTTCATTTCTGTTTCTTGAGACTCTGAAGATTGAGTGGGACAAGGGAATCATTCTGTAGTAACCTGTTTCTGTTGTCCAACACCTTAATATACACAGATAGATTAAAATAATAAGATAACTTAGTCTGTAGGGCTATGTATTACCCTAAGTGTAAATAGGCTGGTATGTATGTATTTATTTATCTGATTTAAGCCTGTCATTTTATACCCGTATCCAAATGTTACATCATTTGATTTGGGATGTCATATTGTTACAGGAAAGAGGTCCCGATCCAGACCCCAACAGAGGGTTCTTGGATCTCGCACAAGAAAGTATTCAGGGAGAGTCTACAAAGTGAAAGCAAGTTTATTAAGAAAGTGAAGGAATAAAAGAATGGATACTCCATAGACAGAGCAGCCCCGAGGGTTGCTGGTTGCCCATTTTTATAGTTATTTCTTGATGATATGCCAAACGGGGTGGATTATTCATGCCTCCCAGGCTGGAGTGCAAAGGTGTGATCTTGGCTCACTGCAACTTCCACCTCCCGGGTTCCAGCGATTCTCCCGCCACAGCCTCCTGAGAATCTGGGATTACAGGCCCCCACCATCATGCCTGGCTAATTTTTGTATTTTAGTAAAGATGGGGTTTCACCATGTTGGCCAGGCTGGTCTTGAACTCCTGACCTCAGGTGATCCGCCTGCCTCGGCCTCCCAAAGTGCTGGGATTACAGGCGTGAGCCACCAAACCCAGCCCATGCCTCCCCTTTCTAGACCATATAAGGTAATTTCCTGACATTGCCATGGCATTGTAAATTATCATGGCGCTGGTGGGAGTGTAGCAGTGAGGATGACCAGAGGTCACTCTTGTCACCATCTTGGTTTTGGTGGGTTTTAGCGGACTTCTTTACTGCGATCTGTTTTATCAGCAAGGTCTTTATGACCCGTATCTTGTGCTGACCTCCTGCCTCATCCCGTGAGTTAGAATGCCTTAACCATCTGGGAATGCAGCCCAGTAGGTTTCAGCCTCATGTTACCCAGCTCCTATTTAAGATGGAGTTGCTGTGGTTCAAACGTCTCTGACAGTATTTCACAAAAAGTTGATGTCATAGAATTGATGAAATGGGTTTGACAAAAAATGCCCATTTCCTTCCTTCTGCCTCATCATTTTCTTTCTGTTTTTCTATCTCCTCTGACCTGCTTCTCTCCAGGTTTTTGGCACATTCTCATAGACTTAGATGAAACTGTGATGGCCACCGCAGGGGGCAGGTGCTGACATCGTCCCCAGCCCTGTGGCTGTTCATCCAGACATCATTTCCAACCTCAATATCTAAATGCCACAGTGCTTTTGGAGCAAGCCGGGCTGGGGACCACTGTTGCCTTTTAAGGTAGGTTTGCATATGTATATTTGAGCCTATATGTTTGTATGAATTAATGGAAATGCTTCAAAGGTGGTGGGACAGATACATTTTACTATCATTGTTGTGTGTAGCTCGTGGGAAAAAGAATTTGGAATCACTTCCTTGGATTAGGGTTACACCTATCTGACAAATCAAAAGCATTAGCGTTAAAACAAAACAGAAAAGACAAAGTAGGTGCCTATGAAATCCTTTTCTCCGCTGCGAATTGCCCTCAGGATCTCGTAAATTTATCCCTGGGCTTCACCATCTTTATATTGGATTATGTTTGAAAAAGGCAAACCCGAGCTTCAAAATCTGACTTTGAAAACAATGATATGTTTTGTTTCTGCTTTGGATAATCTTTGAAAAGTAAAAATAAACACAGTCAAAATAATAATCTTTTCAAAATCAAAGATCATCTTATATTTGTTGCAAAACTTTCCTGCTTAGTCTCTGGTGTTCAGGGTATTTGTGTGTGACTTGGCAAAACTCTTTTCATGGGTTGTAACGATTTAGCGAAAACTTTCAGAACTTTGTCTCAATTTAATCTTAGCTCTCCCTCACCCCCACCCCCCAACACCGTCTTCAAGCTCAGCCTCCAGTAGAGAAAAAACAGGCTTGAAACCAAGACCTCCCACTAGAATCTAATTTTAAATTTGCAATCTGTTGTCTTGTGATTTCGCTTCAAATTTAACTTAGAAATAAATACATTTCATCCTTTCTCCTGCAGTTTTGGAGGCCTGTTTTCAAGTCATAGAAGGGTAATGATTACGTTTATTTTAATAAGTTTTTAAATACCTCAGGGGAGTGAACATTTATATTATTAATCATTATAACTTACATCATTAAATGCCTTATGGTCGGATTTCACAATGTCCTTCCCAACGACAGAGAAACCTTGCTTTCACAGTTAACTTTTGGCTTGAATATGATATGAATTGGATTATCATGGGCCCACCAGTGAGATCTAAGGTTTTATGTATTTGAAGTGCCCTTGTTATAAGGCAGTGTCGGTGTTGAACATTCCCACTCAGAAGAGCTAGACTAAAACTTCCGTATATTTAGGTTACCATCACAAGTAAGATATGGTTTCTGCCATTGAGATTTTATAATAAAATGAGAAGAAGGTACTTAAAAACAAGACAAATGTGCCAGTGTACAAATAACCCTGCCATAGATACAAGGAGAGGAGGTCAGTGTGCCATTGAAATATAGCGAAACAGTAGAATAAGTCCAAGCTAGGTAGTATTTTCTTCATCTTAGGTAATTTTCCCAGGCCATCTGTTTTAGAGTTTGGGTTTGATGCCGTTTTGTTGTAGCTGTCAGCATAGTGCCCACATCCTTACTCTCTTCAGCTGTAAAAAAAAATTCAGTGACTTAAAAACCTGTTGGCATGTTCTATTTATTTTACTTTCCTTAAAATGAATTACGTATTTAGTATAAAAACATTAGAAAATACCAAAAAAAGGTATAATTGTGAAAATTAAAATGCCCTACAAGCAATCCATCCGGAATAATTGCTTTTTAAAATTCTTACACAGATTTATCATGTGTATATGCATGTGAAATATTTACATATTAATATTCTTTTTCTTTTTTTTTTTTTTTAACCTGAGACAGCATTTTGCCCTGTCACCCAGGCTGGAGTGCAATGGTGCAATCTCGGCTCACTGCAATCTCCGCCTCCAGGGTTCAAGAGATTCTCGTGCCTCAGCCTCCTGAGTAGCTGGGATTACAGGCACCCCTGCGCTCCCCTCCACCACACCCAGCTAATTTTTGTAGTTTTTAGTAGACATAGGATTTCACCATACTGGCCAGACTAGTCTCAAACTCGTGACCTCAAGTGATCCACCTGCCTCAGCCTCTCGAAGTGCTGGGATTACAGGTGTGAGCCACCACCCCCAGCCACATCTTAATATTCTTGGAGAAAATTTTTAGCTGTCTCAAGGTCTGTATGTTGAATGTGCATTTCAAATCTAAGATTTTAATTCTGGAAGATGAGAAGAATTTTGCACTAGAGATGTTTGATCCCAGTGGTAGAATCACCTTTTGGATTATTTACTCCCACACAGGGCAGGCCCTGGCCAGCTGACCCACAGGGCTGGCCATTGTTCATGTGGAACTTTCCTATTCTTCAGCTAGGGGGTGAGGCATCCTGTCCTGCTGTCTGCTAGGAGCACCACTGGAACCTCTAGTGTAATTGAGGGCATTAGACATCCTAAACCATAAAAATATTATTATAACCTCCTTAGTCCTCAAGGTGATGAAGTTGTTTCCAGATTCCCTTGTGTCTTTTTCTTTCCTTCCCTGTTTTCCCTCAACAATCTGTGGTTGTGGAAATATTTTTCTATGTTCTTTATGCCCAGGACTTTGACCACAGGGTGGCTTTCTATTAACTGGAATATTTTCTTATGCAATATATGTCGTTTAAAAATGCAAGGTATGTGCTGTATCTTGGGTCATATAGGGTTGACCTTTCTTTTTTATGTGTGTTCTATTTGTTTACTCATGTATTTTTTTTTTTGAGAAGGAGTCTCACACTATTTCCCAGGCTGGAGTGCAGTGGCACAATCTTGGCTCACTGCAGCCTCTGCCTTCTGGGTTCAGGTGATTCTCCTGCCTCAGCCTCCCAAGTAGAGCTGGGATTACAGGCGTGTACCATGCCTGGCTAATTTTTGTATTTTTGTAGAGACGGGGTTTTGCCATGTTGGCCAGGCTGGTCTCGAACTCCTGACCTCAAGTAATCCACCCACCTCGGCCCCCCAGAGTGCTGGGATCAAGCGTGAGCCACCGTACCTGGCATTTACTCATGCATTAATATAATCATTGATGTTCATAATGATTTTGCACAGGCATTGCAAGCAGTTAAGTTTCTCATTAATTTCAAGGGTGTTTACCTTTACTCAGGAAGCACACTTGTAATAGTTGCTTTAAAAGTCCTTGTGTGATAATTCCAACATCTGGGTGACCTTGGGATTGGCATCTATTGATTGTCCTTACCCATGAGAGCTAATTAAATTTTCCTGGTTCTTTAGAATGTATTGTGGGCATTTTGAATATTATGTTGCGATACTCCAGGTCTTGTTACATCATCTGGAGAATATTGATTTTTCCTTGTTGTTATTTTGCAGGCAATCAACCTGACTGGGTTCAGATTGTAAGTGCTGTCTCACCTCCGTGGGTGGAGGCTCTAATGTCAGTTCAGTTTTCAAAGCCTTTGGTATACTGCTTTGAGTTTGTCACGTTTGTGTGCCAGTCGGGGGTTAGTCTGAGGGTTGGGCTGTGGTTTATGTCATGATTCAGTTCTCAAAGCTTTTGCTGTCTTGCTTTGTTTGGGTCAGTCCTAGGCATGTGCATCTGAGGAGTGAGCCTGGCACTTGTGCAGATTTATACACACCATTATGGGATGTCCTTTCCCAGTTCTCTTTTCTCTAAGATCTCCACACTCTCTCTGACTTACAGGGACCATTCTTGATTCCTCTGGGTGGAGCAACAAGGTCTGATCCAGAGTTTTTGTTGCCTGTGCCATAGTGTCACTGGAGCCATACTCACGCTTGCTATAAGGCTGGGTGAGAAATTAGGACAATAAAAACAAAATAGGAAACTCACCCTTAAATGGGTGGCATCCTCAGGTTTTGATCTTTTTTTATTTTTTTTATTTGTTTGCTTTTGTTTACTTTTTGGTCCAGAGTTTTTAGTTGTCATTAGCTGGGCCTTAGTTGGTTTACTCCAACTTGCTGGCACCAGATATTAACAACTTACTTTTTTTTCACTAGTTTATTAAGACAGAAGCTTTATCCTCAGATAATCAACATCACCTCTTTATTTAACCTCATTTTGGACCACTGTTCTGTTTGCTTTGTACTTTCAGATCACATTTTGCTAGATGATGCTAAATGCTTGCTTTTTTGTTGTTGTTGTTGCCTAATTCATTGAAATTATGTTAGAATATTCTAGATGCTTTTCAGCTAAAAATAAGAGGGGATTCAACTACATTTCTTTTGGAAGAACCCTCATTTTAAACTACAGTTTCATTAGAATATTCAGTTAGTTAAGACTCGTTTTGTTTGTTCAACTTTTTATTTCAAAATAATTATGATTCACAGGAAATTGTATGCAGGAAATGTAACCATCACCCAGTTTTTTCTAATGGTTGCATCTTACATGATTATAGTAAAATACTAAAGCCAGGAATTTGACATTGTTTCAATGTATGTATATAGTTCTATATCTTTTTTTTTTTTTTACAAAAGGCTTAGTAGCCTAATAAATCTATAAAAGCAGTCCCTGAGAAATGACCACCTACCTGATATATATATGAACCACCCTAACTAATAAGTATTTGTGCATATTGATAAAGTTTCTTAAAATACATTTTAACTCCTTTACTATGTATAGACAGTCCCCAACTTCGGATGTTTTGACTTGTATTTTTTTAACTTTACGGTGGTACACATACAATCATTTCGTTTTTCACTTTGAGCACAGTATTCAGTAAGTTACATGAAATACTCAACACTTATTATAAATAAATATTCAACAAATATTCAATACTTAAAATAGGCTTTGTGTCAGATGATTTTGCTCAAGTGTAGGCTAATGTAAGTGTTCTGAGCACATTTAGGGTAAGCTATGCTGAGCTATGATGTTTGGTAGGTTAGGTGTATTAAATGCATTTCTGACTTAGGATATTTTCACCTTACAATGGGTTTAAGAGGATATGACCCCATCATAAATGGAGGAGCATCTGCATTTAATTTGATGGGATTTAAAGGCCTTTAAGGTGATTACTTATTGAAAGTTTAAATCATCACTTTAAGAGAGGGATCATGGTGTTGGTAAGAATAGAAAAATCACACTCATCCTATTGTCTTTGATCCCTGGCCCTAAGCACTCCCCTGGGAACTCCTGATGCTTTGACCCCATACCACTTTCAGATGACGCTCTTGCCCATCATGCCACTAAGCCTCCTTTGCCCTCACTTTCTCTGGATCGTCCTAGGCCTGAGCAATTCTGCACTTATTACCCTGAGTATGGGGAGAGGTGCCCTCTCAACTCTTAACCTCATTCCTGAACCTCCAAAAGGAAGAGGAAGATAGGAACTGGAGGCAAGAATTCAGTGGAATGAGACAGGTGCAAGCCCTTAATTCTTTCCCCAGGAAGAATTGGGGGTGGGGAGGGGAACACACTGGAGCACAAGCTGAACACCCTCACCCCTAAGTTCATGGATCAGGGTGACCTTCAACCCAGTGGTCCAGAGTAAGAGACTGACACAGACCTGCAGGTGGAAGAGACCCAGAGAGCAGCAAGCTGATTGGGATGTTCTTCCAGGCATCCTGAGAGAAGGGGCTAGTGTATTTAAGACTGATGTGTGCTGTGTCTCATTTGCATTGTGGCCATGTTCTCACCTGTGTTTCATTGTAGTTGCATGAGTTTTCACATCTTAGATTAAAGCGTCTTTGTCATTCATTCATTCCAGTATTTTTTTTTCTTTTGGGTTTTTGGTGTTTTTTTATGGACCACCTACAACCTTTCAGGCTGGGTTCTAGGCAATGAGGATACAGCAGGAAACAAGACACTTCCAGCCCTCCTGAAGCTTAGGCTCTAGTGGGAAAGGATAGAGAATAAGAAAGACCAGTAAGTGAAATATATGTTGGTTACAATTATGATCAATGGGAAGGCGAAGCAAAAGAAGAGGGGTAAGAAATGTTGAGTTCTGAAGCACTGGTTGTCATTTTAGATGGAGGGGTCAGGAAAGGCGTCCTTGACTAGGGGACATTTGATTGAAGGTCTGAAGGAACTTGGTGGAGTAAGTGGAAAGGCGGAGCGTTCTAGGCAGAGGGACAGGCACAGGCCCTGAGGCAGGCTAAGGAAGCCAGAACTTAGAACAGGGATGTCCAATCTTTTGGCTTCCCTGGGCCACATTGGAAGAAGAATTGTCTTGGGCCACACATAAGATACACTAACATTAGGGATAACAGATGAGCCAAAAAAACCAAAATCACACTTTTAAGAAAGTGTACGAATTTGTGTTGGGCTGCATTCAAAGCCATCCATGTGGCCTGCGGGTATGGGTTGGACAAGCTTGACTTAGAAGATTGGAAAGAAAGAAAAGCATGAGAAGCCAGACTTGAGGTTTGAATATGCAGAGTTGTTCTTAGGCTAAAAGCTTGTCCTACCTCCCTCCTACCTAGTCCCTAAACATGAGAGCTATCTGGGACCACTAACATTCTATATAAGTAAATCATAGTCTGAAATTAAGAGTTTAATGAATTTAAAACTGGTAATGTTTCCAAGCTTGAGATCTAGTACCAGTTTTCTGGCATCCTCCTTTTCAATGTCAATCCCAATTTTTGCATTTCAGCCTGTCCTCCTTGTCCCAAATATTCTGTCTCCTACCTAGTGACTGTGTGATGATGTTAGTGAGGTGCTGGTCCTTCACTTTTTGCTTTTGTTACTAACATGCACCAATATTTATTGGTTCTTTATCATGCGTGGAATATTTCTAGTTTTGTGGAAGCCATAAAAAAAGTAAAAGTTAATTTCTGCTCTGAATTTGCTTTCTTTGTGCTACAGGAACAACAAAACCCACACAAATATAAAATGCAAATCAGGTTTTGTTTGTTGAAGATAAAAATAAAAAGGGTTAAGTAAGATAGAATCGGAAGAAATTAAGATGATGGAAGTAGCTGGCATTTTACATTTGTATATGGAAAGGTTAAAACTTACAATTCATCAGCCGGGCGCGGTGGCTCACGCCTGTAATCCCAACACTTTGGGAGGCCTAGGTGGGCAGATCACGAGGTCAGGAGATTGAGACCATGCTGGCTAACATGATGAAACCCTGTCTCTAATAAAAATACAAAAAATTAGCCAGGCGTGGTGGTGGCCGCCTGTAGTTTCAGCTACTCAGGAGGCTGAGGCAGGAGAATGGCGTGAACCCGGGAGATGGAGCTTGCGGTGAGCCAAGATCGCGCCACTGCACTCCAGCCTGGGCGACACAGCAAGACTCCATCTCAGAACAACAACAACAACAAAAAACTTAAAGTTCACCAACTTTCTGGGGGTTGCCAGTGGGGCAGGGGTTGTCCCTGAAGTGGAGATTGTGTCTTCTGTATGCAGTGAGCAATTTCAACTTTTCATGCTGATGTTATTTCAGAGTCCTCCACTGATCCCACATGGGCTTTCATCGTTCTTACTAACCTCTCAGGAACAGCTTTCAAATTGAAGGGTGTTTCAGCAATCCCTAGAAACTTACTTTTCTTAACTTCAGTTGCTTCAAACTCCCTGCTCACTCTCCTTAGGCCATCCCCTGAGAGTTTCTCTTAGTAGGATTTAGGAGATTTGGCATTCCTCTCTACATTCTAGTTCTGAAGATAAAAGTGGCTTTCCTACCTTGGCCGGCTGAAAAGAATCATGCTACTAAAAATGCTATTAATATAACAGACCCATCAGCGTGATGCATGGAGTGCGGTAATTCTTGAAGGTTGGGGCCATTTCCTTCAGGAAACATCTCCTGAGGCTTTTAACTTGATGAGTTTTCTGTTGGCAGAAACAAGCCTTACCAGAAAGCTGTTGTTGAAAATATATGTGTCAATTTATATTTGCAAACTTTTGATATATGTGCTAGAGGAGGGTAAATCTTAGCATATTTGAGGCGACAGTTTTGCCTTTTCTTTTACTCAATTTATTTCATCATAGTTCTTTGCTCTTTTAAATTTAAACCTATGTGATTCTTAAAATGGGGCTGTGACTAACATTGGTTCTAAGTCTTTATTTATTGGCAAAACATATAGTTACATAGGCACATCCAGGTATCTTAATATATACTTTAAAAAAATAAAGAACTCCAAGGCCTTGGTCAAAGCCTTTAGTGTTATTGAAATGCATATTTATTTATTTTACTTGTAAGAAATGTAGCATGTGCCATTCTTAGGAATTTAGATAATATAAATGGTTGTGCACAGACCGTTGATCTTTTTGTTTTTATCTTTTTTCTTGCTTCTTAAAGATGCCAGAGAAGTGTGAACATATTGCTTTGAAATCTACTTGCTGCTAGTAAAAAAGAGATTGTCTTTCTTGGAAAATTCCCTCTGAGATTCCTGTGATGTGTGACCTGGTGGGGAATATTCCAGCCTGGGAATAGCTTAACATCTGGTGTCTGTCTGAGTTACCCCTGAACTCACTGGAACATTCAATGGAGGGTTTCCCTTTGTGTTGCCACAAATTTTATTTCAGGAAAGATGTGCTGGTGAGAGTTTCAGCAACGTTTTAGCCTGAACAGTGGAATTATAGAGTAAGTCCAGGATCAATGTGAAGGTATATTGTGTTCCAGGCTCTTTCGATCTCTTTGCAATGATCACGGTAATATCACTTCCTGCTTCGCCACGATGCCTTTTACTTTTTTGTCTATTGCGTGCCTTCCCTGGCTAGAAATTAGCTTCACGAGAGTAGGGGATGTGTCCCTTTTGTTCACTGCTGTATCTCTGGCTTCTAGAACATGGTACGTGCTCAGTGTGTATTTTCTGAATGAATGGCTCTATAGGTGGTTAAAAGAACCACTTCAGAGATATGCCCAGTTACTCTGTTTTTCTTCTTTCCTTTCCAGCTATTTTCATGTGCGTTATCTTAAGTGCATACAATTTGAAGTGCGCTAGAGATACCTCATGGAACAAGAATAGGCTAAGTAGAGTCACAGTTGTCGAGCTTTGAAGATTTTTCTCTTTCCCACTGTGGGTAACAGAATTGTGTCATCAGGTCAGTGAGAGAGACTGTAAAAATATTAAGGAGGGACTTGAATTAACCTGGGGGGCCCCAGAAGGCCGAATCACACTTAGTGGTTTCACAATGTGAATTTCTGTTTGCAGGGCACGCTGTACCAGATTAATGTTCGCAGGTTGGATTTGCTCCCAGAAATAAACCCATTAATCTACTGCTAAGCAGAGAGCGGAATTTCTATTTTTTTCTATTTTATTTTGCCCATCCCCACCACCCCTCCATAGCCCTCCCAAAATGCCCCTAAAATCCAGGTTCTCAGAAGGCTGTGACCTTAAAGGTCAAGGCTTTTTTTTTTTTTTTTGACTTTGATTTACTAGGAAAAGTTGATCAGACTTACACCTTGAGGTTTTCCATTTTTGATTGATTTTGAAGTATCATTAGAGCTCAAATAGAGCCAAAAAAACCGAAAAGTACCCATTGGCAGGGAGGGAAGGAGGTTACCAAATGCACCTCTGAGTTTTGTTTTTTGAAATATGTATATCATTTCAAACAGAAATTACTCCTTTGGTGAACATTTTGGTTTGTACTTTCAGAGTTTTCAATGTATAGATAGGAGCAGAACTTCAAATGTTTAGTAAGGAAGACAAGGTCAGCGGAGTTTCTGGCTGTCCAAAAGCAGTGCTCTCAGCTGTGGCCTGTGTCCGTCTTCCCTCTGGGCAGAGACAAGGCTAACTCCCTGATGCTCATATTTATGAGCTCATTTCGTATCTCGGGGCAGTCTCAGTAGATGAAGTTATTGTTCACCTGCTCCCAGGTAAGAGTCCAAGAACCTACCAGGTGCATATAGGAAGTGGTGCTGTTACTTACCCAATAACCCCTGTGAGCCAAGGTGTTCTGCCCTCCCTGCAGGCTGAGCTCTTTCTCTAAGATGCCTATACCTGTACTAATAGTAACTCAATTCTCCCCTTTTCCCCCGCTTTGCTGCAGACCATAAAACCATGGGAAACGCAGAAAGTCAACATGTAGAGCACGAGTTTTATGGAGAAAAGCATGTCAGCCTGGGGCGCAAGCACACCTCCCGCTCCCTGCGCCTCTCGCACAAGACGCGGAGGACCAGGCACGCTTCCTCGGGGAAGGTGATCCACAGGAACTCTGAAGTGAGCACCCGATCCAGCAGCACCCCCAGCATCCCCCAGTCCCTGGCTGAAAATGGCCTGGAGCCCTTCTCCCAAGATGGTACCCTAGAAGACTTCGGGAGCCCCATCTGGGTGGACCGAGTGGACATGGGCTTGAGACCTGTGTCTTACACTGACTCTTCTGTCACTCCCAGCGTAGACAGCAGCATCGTCCTCACAGCAGCCTCTGTGCAGAGCATGCCAGACTCTGAGGAGAGCAGGCTTTACGGGGATGACGCTACATATTTGGCTGAGGGAGGCAGGAGGCAGCATTCCTATACATCCAATGGGCCCACTTTCATGGAGACGGCGAGCTTTAAGAAGAAACGCTCCAAATCTGCAGACATCTGGCGGGAGGACAGCCTGGAATTCTCACTCTCTGATCTGAGCCAAGAACATTTAACAAGCAACGAAGAAATCTTGGGTTCCGCTGAAGAGAAGGACTGTGAGGAGGCTCGGGGGATGGAAACGCGGGCGAGTCCGCGGCAGCTCAGCACCTGTCAGAGAGCCAATTCCTTGGGTGACTTGTATGCTCAGAAAAACTCTGGAGTGACAGCAAACGGGGGGCCAGGGAGCAAATTTGCAGGCTACTGTCGGAATTTGGTGTCTGATATCCCCAATCTTGCAAACCATAAGATGCCACCAGCTGCTGCTGAAGAGACTCCTCCGTACAGTAATTATAACACACTTCCCTGTAGGAAATCTCACTGTCTCTCTGAAGGTGCCACCAACCCACAAATTAGCCATAGCAACAGCATGCAAGGCAGAAGAGCTAAAACAACTCAGGTAAAGTGATTGAAATTTGTTTCAATATTTTGGGAATGGTGCATGACTCTTTAAGTGCATGACTTTGCTCTTAGATTTCCATCTTTTAATCAGGTTTTACCCTGTTTGCCTGGTAGTTGCTGCAGCTGGTGCTGTTTTGGGAGGATTTCTCTCTCTTCTGCTTTGCTCCTCTTAGAGTTCTGTGGTTAAGAGGTGGGGATTAAGGGAAGTGTGTGGGGGAAGTGGCGATGTGATAGGAGTGGGAAAAAAGCTAGTAAGTTCATATTGGGAAACTGCTTCTACATCTTAGTTCTTCACCAGCATCCCACTTATTCAAGCTTCCTTTCTAACTTGGTCCTTCCCGTGGAAAAACAGGCATGGTGGGTTGCAGACTCTTGGAACTTATTTCTTCACTGCAGCAGGTGGGAGGAGGTTAGTCGGCAACTCCTCTGAGGAGGCATTTTAAATTCTGGGTGGGTTTGGGTCACTTGTCAGCTTCTCTCGGTGGTTGGCAGGCTCGCTGCCTTACCGGGAGCCATTTCAATTTCCTGTTCTGTGCGATGCTGGCCAGCCCTGTCTCTGGAGGGAGGTGTAGCGGAAGGAATAACATGGGTGGCTTCCAATTCTTACTTTGCAACCAGCTAGTTGTTTGACCTTGGGCAAACCCTGACTTCTAGTCATTCCTCTGAAAAATGGGGATAAAGATGCTCAGCTTGCCTGCTTCGGGGTCTAGTGCACGAAACCGTGGGGAGGAAACTAAGAGACTTCGCTCCAGCCTGGGCAACAAAAGCGAGACTCCATCTCAAAAAATAAAAATAAAAAATAAAAAAGACTTTGAAAGTGTTTTCCTAGTGAATGGAGGCACCATTACCTTAGTTGGCAGTGATAATTAAAATTAGGATAATAAAATGTTGGGCAATTGAGCCGGCTTGGTGGCTGAGGCAGGGGGATGCTTTGAGCCTAGGAGTTTAAGTCCCACCTGGGCAACATAGTGAGACTGTGTCAATAAAAGAAAGAAAGAAAGAAATGTAGAGTAATCCTGCATGCATTGGGCCTTTTCTGGTGCTTCTGTTCTCTGAGGCAGAGTTCAGGGAGTCTTGGCTTTTGCTGAGGATGTGGAGGTGGTTTGTAGATGGTGCTTCAGGTTAAAATTCCAGACTGGGCCCGTTTGCCTTAAATGGCGGAGCAGCCTCAAGGTTGACCAGCAAACTTCCCTGCAGTCAGCACTCTGATTGCCCAGTAGGAGGTGGTGCTGCACCTTCTAGCCTTGCTCCAGGTGTGCAAGTCAAATGGGCATTTCGAGGGTATGTTCTGCTGGAAAGGGGATCTAAATATAATGGGCATAGGATGGAGAACGTAGGGGAAGCCGAGAAAAAGAAAATTGGCATTAGACTCTCTGTGTTCCTGCCCGAGGATAGGTTTTGCTGATGGTGTCCAAGCCAGGTATCTTGGCTCCACCTCTTCTTACCTGAGTGACTTTGGGTAAGTTGTTCATGTTCTTGTAGCCTTAATTTCTTCATCTGTCAAATGGGGATGATAAGGTTTTTTTGAGAAAATAGAATGAAATAATATGTGAAGCATAGTGCATGGTTCTTAGGAAGCAGCCAGTAAGGGCAACTTTGTTAGCTGTTGTAATTTTCATCATTGTTAGTGGAGGCATATGGGTTGAGGACCCGGGGTAGTTGTTTGGATCAATATCCTGAGTACCTCATAAAGGTGGAAACAGTAGACACTGGGGACTCCAAAAGCTGAGAGGGAGGGGAGCAAGAATTGAAAAATTATTGGGTCTTGTGTTCATTGTTTGGGCGATGGGTTCAACAGAAGCCCAAATCTCAGTATTGCACAATATATCTGTGTAACAAACATGCACGTGTACCCTTTGACTCTAAGGAAAGAAAAAAAACACTTGTGTCCTAGAAACCAAGTTGCTACCAAGGCTGCATCTGTGGTCTGAGAAGGTAAGCCCGAAGCTTGCCTCTAGATGCACTCCCTGATTTTTAAACCCATCTCTTCTGAATTGAGATTATGACACAAACGACCAGATAACCCACCTGCAGCCCCTCTGTCTACCGTACAAGGGCTACTTCTGCACTGTCAATTGGACAGATCATGAAGATATGTGACCTATTAAAGAGTCACCTGAAAGGGATTGAAGGGCTGTCTTGAAGGCATTGTCAGATTGGTACTGCAAGGCTGATTCAAAGAGATGATCTATGGGGACTTCGGAGCTTAGAGAAGGATACAGTGACACAGACTGTTAAAAACAGAACAACACCTTCGACTTTCACTTTTACCTGAACAGTGCTCAGTTAGTGCATATGCTATGTAAGATTTGAGAGGGGTGCCCTGTTGTGTTTTGGCTCTCTGTGGTTCTGACACTAGGGATGGCTAGACCCCTGCTCTCCCCCACACTCGATGGCTGATGGGGATTTGAGCCTTTGAGTAATAGCTACCCCCAGAAAATGGGCAAAGCAAAGGACAGTTCTCCCCTCCAGGTCTGGTACCACTGAAAGCTCTCATGTGTCATCGTTATACGAAATTTCTATTCTTTGGCTTGTCACCTTCTAAAATTGTGAATATATGGAAGTGAGATCATCTAAAGGTGGTGGCTCATAAAATCACTGCTTAGGCAGCGTAATGTAATGGGAAGTGCCATTGGCCAGGAATCCTAAGAAGTGCATTTGCATCCTGGCATGTGTGCTTACCCAGTGGTGACCTTGGGCCAGTCACTCCATCTTCTGTGCCCCAGGATCTGTTGCTGTCCAGTCTGAGTGACACCAGCCTCCCACAGGGCCATTAAGAGAACCAAATAGGATACCATGCATGGAAAGCTCTTGTGGAGCCTATAAAATGCACGGAAGTATTATTTTTGTATTGACTTCATATGTTGAGTGAGGATCTTTAATGACTTGAAACAAACCCCAGAATTATGCACAACACTATCCACCCGCCCACATTTCCTAGTCTAAGTTTGGCGTGTTCATCCAACGCGATTTCTTGAGAGCCCACTATGTTCCAAACAGTGTATTTTAAGAGGCAGTGGGTGTGGAAGCTTCCTTGAAAAGAATGCTTCTTTAAAAAAAATTTTTTCTTTTTTTTGGTAAGAGTTTTTGACCCAGGGGACCTCTCCAGTGAGCTTGAATCATAGATATTAAAGTCTCCTTGGCTGCCCTGGTGATGTAGTTGAATCTGTGATCATCCTGTCAGCAGTTTTACTCCCCAGAAAAGAGTTCCTGGCAGACATTTGACCCAAGAGCATGACCTCTAAGCCTGGAAGAAAACACATTTTATCTGAAATAATGTGAACAACTTCATTTGATTTGAAAATGATCAAAAATGGGTTTTTGGCCCTTTTTCCTGTTTTTGGATTTTTTCAGTAGTTGGATGGATTATTGAAATGTGAAGTCACTGGAGTTCACATTTAAGTCTTGAATGGTGGCACATATGTGCTACAGGGTCTGCTGGCAATTTTTGGTTTAATTCATGTATTTTATGAGCATGTTTGTTGTGCATGCACATGTGCACTGTGCAGAAAAGTTTGTCTTGGGAGTCAATATGAGTAAAGCCTCATGCTATTTGAAGCAGAATTTAATTCTGTTGGTTTCTGTAAAAGTACTTAATAAGTTACTCCTTAGATTTAATTGATGGCTAGTTCATCTTTGGGCCTGAACTTTATGAATTTCTTTGGTTACAGACAGAGGAGGGGGCTGCCTAGTGTCAGACAAAGAAGTTAGCAGCATTTCTGAGCTTGC
Source organism: Nomascus leucogenys (assembly GCF_006542625.1). Lineage (NCBI taxonomy): Eukaryota > Metazoa > Chordata > Mammalia > Primates > Hylobatidae > Nomascus > Nomascus leucogenys. Next base: position 16,640,429 of record NC_044405.1, on the reverse strand, counting down.
AACTTTGAGGTTGTTACCTCTTGGTTATTTGACTTCCATGGATCTCAGTGCCTCTTAAATGAGGCTGGAGATACTGCAAGGGAAGGAGTGGAAAACTCTGGCACAGTTTTACACATACAAATGCTTAATAAATAGGAGTTGTTAGTTGTGATGGTGAAAACTGCCTCATTGTTCTAGGGTTCAGCTCTCCCGTGTCTCTGAAACTTTCAGTGGGTGAGTTGGAGAGAGAGAGAACTCTGCCGTTTGATGGAGTCTTATAGCCAGGTTCTGTGTTCTGTGGGAAGCTTTGGCGTGGAGCCGTTGGTGCATGGCTCGTGAGGAGAGCTTCATTCATCCACTTGGGAGATGAAGGAACACGGCCAGGTTGTACTGAGCATGTCTCTGGGAACCTCAGCCTCAGGAGAGCAGCAAGGAGCCCTGCTCTCAGAGCGTCCCTAGCCAGGTGTGGTGCTGGTGAAAAGGTTTGTGAGTTTCACTGGCCAGTTTCAGACACAGCAGCATTCCCAGAAAATAAAGAGATTAGGAGATAAGGTGTCACAACTGGATGAAAACCCAGGTATTGTTTTTTTTGAGACAGAGTCTCACTCTGTTGCCCAGGATGGAGTGCAGTGGCACAGTCTCGGCTCACTGCAACCTCTGCCTCCCAGGTTCAAGCGATTCTCGTGCCTCAGCCCTCTGAGTAGCTGGAATTACAGGCACGCACCACCGCGCCTGGCTAATTTTTTGTATTTTTAATAGAAACAGGGTTTCACCATGTCGGGCAGGCTGGTCTTAAATTCCTGATCTCTGGTGATCCTCCCGCCTCAGCCTCCCAAAGTGCTAGGATTACAGGCGTGAGCCATCGCACCTGGCCGAAAACCCAAGTCTTCTGATTTGCTAATCAGGGAGGGCCTTTTCTTCCAAAGCACACACCCACACTGACTACCTCCCCCTGCTTGAAAAGGTTTCAGCTCAATATCCTCAGATTTTAAGATCAAAACCCTCAATTGTGGTACAGACATGAAAAAAAAAAAAAGGACTTGGCTGAAAAGAAAATTGTTACTGCCCACTCTTGTCACCTAAAACACTGATTACGGAGATAGGATGACTCTAGCAGAGCCATCCCTCACAGCTGCTTTCTTTGATAAGCAAGTAGTCGCATTGATGATTTCATTAATAACAAGGTAAAGAGTGCAGCATTGTCAGAGGAGGAGCTTGAGTTCCTAGAAAAATTGTCTTGATGTTTAAAATTTTGTGTTATTTTGCAACTGAGCTTCAGTGACTCAGAGATAAGTTTGTTTCCTGGGCTGAAAATGCACATCAACAACCCTATGATTCTTGACCTTTGGTCACAGACTCTTGAGAATCAGATGAAAAATGTGGACGTTTTCCTTAGATAAAGACAGGGACCACCCTTCTGCATATCTTTTCAAGGAATCCATAGGTCCTCTAAAGTCCATCTAGAGGCTTCTTTCTGGTTAAGAACCTCAGGTTTTTATAAAACAAATTTTTTCATGTAAAATCGATTTTTAAAACACTCCCTTTTTTTTCCCTTCTCCTCTGTCTTCTGTTTGATGCTTTTTTTTCTTTTCTCTTTATCTTTCTTTTTCTGGCACGTAAGTTAAGCAATGAGATATTTATTTTGCAAACAAATCCATGCATTTTCAACAAGAATATATATCTTCTTTGCCAAGATCTTTTTTTGGGAAGTGGGAAGGTGGGTAGGTAGTTGAGAGACAGCTTATGTCAGCCATTCTTAGACCTTTTTATACTCTTAAAAAGTAATTCAGGAGGCCGAGGTGGGCAGATCATTTCAGGTAAGGAGTTCGAGACCAGCCTTGCCTACATGGTGAAACCCCCGTCTCTACTAAAAATACAAAAGTTAGCTGGGCGTGGTGGCGGGTGCCTGTAATCCCAACTACTTGAGAGGCTGAGGCACGAGAATCATTTGAACCCAGGAGGTGGAGGTTGCAGTGAGCCGAGATTGCACCACTGCCTTCCTGGGCGAGAGAGCGAGACTCCGTCTCAAAATATCTATATATATTTTATTAATATATATTTATATAAAAATATATATTTATTTATATTAAAAATATATTTTTTGACCAGCCTAGGAAACATAGTGAGACCTTGCCTCTAAAAAAAGAAAAGGAAAAATTAACTGGGCATGATGAGTACCTGTTGTCCCAGCTACTTGCAAGGCTGAGATGGGAAGATGGCTTGAACCCAGGAATTTGAGGCTTTCATGAGCTAGATCACACCACTGCACTCCAGCCTGGGTGACAGAATGAGAACCCTATCTCTAAAATAATACAATGTTTTATTCTCTAAAATAAAAGATGTGGGACAGAGGCATTGTTTTCCATTTTTGCAGATATCTATGATTTCTAGCTTAACAGAAGACACTAGCGTCTCATACCTACTTTTGCATTCACTCTCTTGCTATATGCTGTTTGGTTGGACCCTATGAGCAGAACCTGGACTTGCACAGGGTAGTTGGAAAAGGAAGAGCCTCACGGACTCCCTGGAAGTTTTTTAGGGAACCCTAGTCCATACTTTGAGAGCTGGTCATTTATGCTAATACAGGTTGGGAACATTCAGGATTATTATTATTATTATTATTTTTTGAGATAGGTCTCGCTGTGTTTCCCAGGCAGGAGTGCAGTGGCTATTTACAGATATTATCATAGTGCACTGTGGCCTTGAACTCCTGGGCTCAAGTGATCCTCCTGCCTCAGCCTCTTGGGTAGCTGGGACTACAGGCATGGACCACTATGCCCACCAGTTCAGCTTTTGAGGATCACATTCTTAGGTCGGGTGCATTGGCTCATGCCTATAATCCCAGCATTTTGGGAGGCCGAGGTGGGAGGATCACTTGAATTCAGGAGTTCAACACCAGCCCGGCCAACATAGTGAGACCTTGTCTCTACCAAATTTCAAAAAAATTAGCCAGGTATGGTCGTGTGTGCCTGTAGTCTCAGCTTCGTAGTGGGCTGAGGTGAGAGGATTGCTTCAGCCTGGGAGGTTGAGGCTGCAGCAAGCTATGATCATGTCACTATATTCCACCAGCCTGCGTGACAGAATGAGACCCTCTCTCAAAAAAGAAAAAAGAAAAAAAAAAAGATCACATTCCTAGTATAAGAATAGAGGAAAGTTGAGCTCCTTGACTCAAATTGTGTCATAACAACGTGTAATCATTGGTTTTTCACAGCATAACTGTAAATGTGTGACTGTTGGATGTGTCCATGAAGCCAGCCTGCCCTAAAGGCCCGACAGGGTCTCCATGGATCCCAATGGAGAACTTAGGAAACACCTGACAGGTCTGTCACATTGTCATTTGGGCCCAGTTGGCTTTGGACCACCAGTTGACCGAGTATCTAGCTTGGGCCATAAGATACTTCAATATATCTTTCTGGTTTGTTTGGTTTTTTTTTGAGACGGAGTCTCTCTCTGTCGCCAGGCTGGAGTGCAGTGGCACAATCTCAGCTCACTACAACCTCCGCCTCCCGGGTTCAAGCGATTCTCCTGCCTCAGCCTCCGGAGTAGCTGGGACTACAGGCGCATTAATATTTGTATTTTTAGTAGAGACGGGGTTTCACCATGTTGGCCAGGATGGTCTAGATCTCTTGACTTCGTGATCCACCCGCCTTGGCCTCCCAAAGTGCTGGGATTACAGGCATGAGCCACCACGTCTGGCCTATTATATCTTTCTTACTTTCTCAATTTTTTAAAAGAGTTTAAGAACAAAAATTTAAGTGAACTCCGATTGCATCCACACAAGACATAATCCAACTAGGCTGCTTGAAGCCTATAAATGTAAGCTTTATAGCTAGGACTCATTTGTCACCTCAACTTTAGTTGAGCATGAGCTGAGTTTGGAAATGACAAAACCTTTACCTCCAACTGCATGCATTCCATGAGAAACTGTTTTCCTTGTTTTGAGATTGTGGTGGAAAATGAGCAGCAGTGAGTTCATTCAGCAATTATTTTTGAAGTGCCTTCCCCATGCCAGGCTCTATTCTTGGCACTTGGGATGCGTCAACGAGGAAAGATCCACAAGCTCGTGGAGCTCGTTGGGGTGAAGTGGGTGTGTGTGTGTGGCAGAAAACAGCATAATAAGTAAGTGATGTGCTGTGGAAGAAAGGGCATGTTGAGGAAGATGGGGTGAGGGGGATGTGGGGGGGCAATTTCTGACCGGGTGGTCAGGGTGAGGGCAGACCTGGACAGGGACTTGAAGGAGAGGAGAGGAGGAGGGAGCTGGCTCCTGAGTTGCAATGTGGGAGGGTGCACGGCACATTCGAGCAAGGATGAGGAGCTCAGTGTGGCTGGGGTGGGGTGGGGGTGGGAGAGGAGATGCTGTGGAGAGGTTGGCATGGCAGTTGGAGGAAGCACAGAGAAGTCTTCTGGTTGTAGTAAAAGGGGGGACGTGAGTATTCTTGGGAGCGAGAAAGGTTGGGAGTATGCCCTGGAATGAGTTCTTCAATTTCACTAGTGGGTGGGGACATAGAAGCTCAAGTGCTAACGCGGGACACTGGGGGAGGGTCTTGAACAGCAGTCTGAGGAGTCCTCCACATTGCTCCTGGAACATTTACCTGGCAGTGGTGTGCCGGATGGATTAATGGAAGGAAGATGGGTTAGGAGAGAGAGAGCTTATTGCTCAACCAGTGATGTGGCACTCGGAAGGGAAGAGAAAAAACTGAGTCTCTGATCTATTATGGGTAATGAGGAGGGAGGGGAGGGATGACCGTAAGGTATAAGCACATACATAGAACAGCAGATGAAAGGAGAGGCAATGATTCATTTAACTTAGACATAAAGCGTCTCCAATCAGGAGTTACCTGAAGGAACATTTCAAGCTTTTGCCAACTTACTTTGGAATCTGTTTTTAGTAACAGTAAGAATTTTGGTTCCAATGCTTGTAGCTGAAATTGTGAGTCACTCCCATTGGAAATTGTTAGAAGAAAAGGAATGGGTATCGGAAACATAAAAAGAAAGGCATAGAGATTTTGCCCTAAGAAAGGAAGGGGAGGGAAAATAGAGTTGATTTCCTATTCTGGCAAATCAGGGATGGCAATTATTAGTAATTGGTAATAGTGACCAGTAGTTACTAATTTACAACGTAGAGAACATCACCATTTTCCTAGTTTAGTGTGCTGTTTTGTGAATCTGAGAACAATTAACAAGCCTAATTCGTATTAGGCTGGCACCAGCCTTGGTATGCCTGTGTTTTTCCCAGGTTTCTCAGAGACCTTTCTTCCATGTTGGTGCAGGAAGTTAGCAACTGAGTTCAGGCAATGCCTTCTCTCCTTGGGCCAAGATGTAAGTAGGGCTGAAGGTAGAGATGACCGTAATTATAGTTAACATTTTTGAGCAGGTACTTTGTACTGGGCTCAGTTTAAGACACTTTTCCTGGGTTAACTCAATCTCACAGTGTCTTATAAAGTGTCTTACAAAGTAGATGTGTTGCTCTCCCCATTATACATATCAAGAAATTGAGGCACAGATTGGTTCAGAGTCATTTACCTAGAATTGATACTTGCTGTACTGAGATTATCAAAGGAGAGTGTACTGAGAATACCAAGGAGATAATACTGAGAACCAAAGATGATATTCTTGTGTGTGTCTGTGTGTGTGTGCGTGCGTGCGTGTGTGCGCGCGCGTAGTGAGGGGTACTTAACATTTTGGGGTTAGGAAGATGATAAATCAGAGGAAGGACATGTTAGAATTTAGCAAGCCAGAAACAGTTCTAATTCAGGGTTTCTGCAGGTCCACATCTTTTTACCCCCTGGAATTCAGTGAATTCTGCATTATAGTTGGCATCTTAACACAGGTGTATTCAAGCTAAGCTGGATCTATCAGGGAAATTCAAGTGACAAAGGAAACAGTATCTAATTGCATTCGACTTATAACTTAACTACAAGTGGCCAATTGATTCTACTGGTCCTGGAATTGTTCCAGAGCCTTTGCACTTTCTGGCTAATTGCATTTTCAAAATTGTGTTCGCACATCATTAGCACAGAAAACCTCTCCCTTTGGTAGTATTTGAAGTCTCCTGTCAAAACAACTGGAGCCTTACCACAATGTGTCATTAGTCTACATTCATGCTGCGTGACCCTCCAGTTTTCAAGGCAGTGAAAACAGGCTTTGAATTTGCCTCTTGCCTCCCTCATTTTAGCGTGGGAGCTCATTTAAGCATTTGTTGCCCAGCTCAAATGCTAAGAAAACTCTTGCCCACAGCTGTTGTATGTATTAGGCTACAGCTGGCCACTTGTGCATACATTCATTTTTGGGGAAGCTGCCAGTGGAATGGAAACTGGTGAGTGCCCTGAAAATCTGGCTTCAGAGAATTTGTCCTGGGAGAAGAGGATTGAAGAGCCTCTTGGCCCCGTCAATGTTGTTCACGATCGGAAATCTCTTCAACAGAGTGGTTCTAACATGGAGAGTTTATTTTGAGCTGTTTTCTGGAAGTCTCGGCTAGATCATGAACCATGTTTAGAATTATTTCTCTGTCTAGCCAGGATCTTACCATCTCCCTTGATGTCCTCTGCCTTTTTTGATTAAAATTTAGTATTTGACTCTAAGAGGGAACCTACCTTGCAGTTGCTACAAAAACTGCTGAGGCTCCCCTGGGACTATTCTGTGGTGTCAGTCTTCTGTATTCCTCACTGCTGGGAAGACTGGGGAGGTTTACAGGTGCTTCTGGGGTAGGGGGGAGGATCAGGATTCTCAGGTGGGTAGTAGGAGGAGCCCCTCTGAAAGATGACCACTAAGTAAGTTTGCAACACAATGAAGGAAAGAAAGAACGGTGTTGAGTATCACCTCTGGCTGGGTCATCACCATTTCCAGCAATGCTGGAGAATGGACTTCTGGGAATTTGGGACATCCCAAGCTTCATGACTGAATAAGGGCTGGGGCTGGGCAACCTGCATCCGTTTCTCAATGGGCTGGGTCACATATCAGTGGGGGCATGTGTACCACTGAGCCTGAATAACCACTTAAGGAGACAAGGTGGAGTTGTCTTGGATCACAGATGACAAGAGCATTCCCTGGTGATGACACGGAGCTGTGTGCTTCCAAAGCATGCGAGCTCACCTGGGGCCCGCAGGTCTTTTACCTGGAGTAATCACTTCCTTGCTCGGTTTAGTGGTTGTCCCAGAGTTGAACACACATAGTCTGGCCATGGCAAAGCTACAGCGTCAGTTGGCATGAGCAGATGTTCAGGTCTTATACAGAGGTGAGTGTCCATTGAGGCCTTACTCTTAGTTTAAATAGAGACAGATGTCGAGAGCCTTCTGTAAAGGGATGGATGGTGTTGGCAATGTAGTGAACTCTTATGAGACATGCTCTTGAGAGTTGGTCTTTCGGGTTTCTGCCTCGCTTTTCCTTATCCTCTCTTCCCATCCTCCTTCCCCTTTCTTGCACTTGCAGGTTTTAGCTTTTTGCCAGGCAGGTCAAGGCAAGTGGATAAACAGTCACTCAGCTTTTGCTGAAAAAAGCTAGAAGAGCCATTGTTGGTAAGAAAAGGGGGAAGGCATGGGATTGATTTGTTTGTTTTGAGACAGGGTCTCGCTCTGTTGCCCAGGCTGGAGTGCAGTGGTGCAATCTTGGTTCACTGCAACCTCCACTTCCTGGACTCAAGCGATCCTCCCACCTGCCTCAGCCTCCCGAGTAGCTGGGACTACAGGTGTGCACCACCATGTGCGGCTGATTTTTTGTAGTTTTAGTAGAGAGGGGGTTTCACCTTGTTGCCCAGGCTGGTCTCAAACTCTTGACCTCAGGTGATCCACCCACTTCAGCCTCCCAAAGTGCAGGGATTATAGGCATGAGCCACCATGACCTGCTGGGATTGAATATTTAGACAGAATCTGGTCAGGTGCTACCTGCAGCTGAGCCATGAGGTCGCCATGTAATAGTGGAAAGTGTACTTGGAAGGATAGGTTTCAACTTCCCATCTGCCACCAACCAGACTTGTGATTTTCTAAGCCACAGGCTGTTAATCAATGAGATGGCTTTGCCAAGTCCCTTCCTCTTCTGGAGCTCTGGGAATTACAGGATGCCTGGGATCATTTTTTCTCCTTTGTACCAAAGTCTGTCTTATGGAATAGGGATGTTACCTGTGTAGCTAAATTTCCCTGTCTTGTAGAGAAGCATTTCACCTCATTGCATTTTAGAGGAGAGTACTTAATAGCTGATTTTTTCACGCATACCAAACCTTCTTCCCAGAAGGACTGAGACATGAAAATGAATCCAAAAGTTTGGAAAATTCACGGACTCATCTTGTATAACTCAGTGGTTATCCTGAATAATCAACAATTGTCAAATTTTCTTTTGTCTTATATCAAGAGGGAAGCATATGGTCAGTGTCCCTGCCAAGGAGAAATGTGGGTTGATAACTGTTTTCTTGTTTGTGTAGAGGATTTTTACCAATTGGCTCTAGGTCTTTCATGACCACCCGTGGATGTTAATAAGCAGGATAGCAGATAGCAAAGCTGTGGGAACCAGCAGTTATAGGGGTCTGCATCTGAGCTGCATTCGTGGTTTCTTTCTTTCCCTTAAGTCCCTCTAACTCCCAGGGGTCTAAGCTCCATTTATAATGGAGTTGATCCCTAGAAGCTCACCCAGCATCTCCTGCTGCCATTCTACTCCCACCACCCTCTTTTATCCATGTCTTGCTATGCATCTCTTTTAGTTGCTCACTTAGTATTTCTTCATGATGAAGGTGAACTTTGAACAATTCTTAGAACTAAGTGAGGTTCGTGGAGATATGGGCACAGTGTCTGTCTGGGGCCTTGTGTAGGCCAGTATTAGTTTGTGGCATGGCTCATACTGCCCCCATTGCCTCTCAGCAAAGATAGGAGCCCAGAGCATTCGTTTGTATGGTAATTCAGAATATCTGGTTAGTTTTTACGTGTTTGAACCAGAATTAGCCATTTGTGAGACTAAAGGCCCCCAAATTGGTGAAACCGCCAAACCATGTATTACTTTGGCATCTTCTATATTAGACTCAGCCTCCCGTTCTTTTCCTTGGAGAACAATTAGGCTCCTTTCTTATGCATAAGACTTTGAGCTGTTCTGTCCAATATTGCAGTGAGTATCCTTCCTTGATGACTACCATTATTTAATTATTGTTTATGGAAATGCCTGTAGCTCTTTAGAGCAATTAAGATACTGATTTAAGAACAGACCTGTCTGTCCCGGAAATGTTCAACTTCAGAGCAGAAGCAGCTTTGGAAGTTCCCAATGTTTTAAAACTGGGAACTGATACCCCCAGTATCTTGGCAGTTGCCCTGAGCTGTCACTTGGCCCTGGGGCAGCAAGTAGCCTGCCCAAGCCTCCTAGCATCCCAGCTTTGAAAGGGCAAGGTAATGGGAGAGCTCAATGGAGCTGTGGGCCCCACACACTTATTTAGCACAATGCAGAGTGAGAGGCTGCTTGTTTTCAAGAAGTGAATCTGATTAGAGGATGAGGATTCTTGCCTGCTCCTGGAACACGGGGCCGTGCTGGGTGAGTGGGTGAGTGGGTGAGGCGGTGCACTAGCTATCTTTTCAGTCACTCCATTATAAAAGAGACTTCTAAGCAGGCCTTTTATTTATTTATTTTTAAAGATATCAGCTATAAAGACCTAGTTATTCATTGTCACCCCCTACGTCTGGAACAATTAACTCATCTGCCTGCAGAATTTCCTGGAGTTCAGGGCAAGCTGATGAGGCTGAGGGTGCTGGGTTCTCAGCATGGCAGCGGTAGAATCTCAATCGCGAATTTGTCAATTCGTTAATTATCTTAGAGAAATAATAAGCTCTTTGAAGTGTTCCTTATTTCTTTTATATTTCTTGAACATTCCAAATCGCTTGCTCTCACGGAGGGCAGCTGAAGGTTTCCTGAGCAGCTCTGCTGGGTCTGTGCGGGTCCAGGGTTGAGTAGGACCTGGTCCAGGAGCCGTCGGGAGTGGCCGTGCCTTATGCGTATCCCGCTGCTACGAAGCCCTGGCTGGACCCACAGGAGCTCCTGGTTCCTTCTCCACGTGACGCTTGTCTTCTTTGCTCTCTCTTTCTGCTCCCAAGGATGTTAATGCAGGCGAGGGCAGTGAGTTTGCAGACAGTGGGATTGAAGGGGCCACTACCGACACGGACCTCCTGTCTAGGCGATCTAATGCCACCAACTCCAGCTACTCACCCACCACAGGCCGGGCCTTTGTGGGCAGCGACAGCGGCAGCAGCTCCACCGGGGATGCGGCTCGTCAGGGTGTGTACGAGAACTTCCGGCGGGAGCTGGAGATGAGCACCACCAACAGCGAGAGCCTGGAGGAGGCCGGCTCGGCGCACAGCGATGAGCAGAGCAGCGGCACCCTGAGCTCCCCGGGCCAGTCGGACATCCTGCTGACCGCCGCGCAGGGCACGGTGCGCAAGGCCGGCGCCCTGGCCGTCAAGAACTTCCTGGTGCACAAGAAGAACAAGAAGGTGGAGTCAGCCACCCGGAGGAAGTGGAAGCACTACTGGGTGTCCCTGAAAGGTGAGAGCGGGAGGGCCCTGGCTATGTGCCAAATGCACCAATAGATGTGCCCCGTTGTGCACATACTCACGGGATGGGTGGGTTTGTTGTTGTTGTTATACAGAATTTGAAAATCATACTAATTTAAAACATTTATCATGATAAGAGCAGTTCGCATGAAATCTACCCTCTTAACACATTTTAAAATGTGCAATATGGCATTATCGACTACAAGGGCAATGTTGTAAGGCAGATTTCTAGAATCTAGTCATCTGGGCTGGGCATAGTGGCTCACGCCTGTAATCCCAGCACTTTGGGAGGCTGAGGCAGGAGGTTCACTTGAGCCCAGGAGTTCAAGACCAGCCTGGGCAACATAGCAAGACACCAGCTCATAATAAACAAGCAAATAAACAAGCTAGAACCTATTCGTGCAACTTAAGTGAAACTTTATGCCCCCTGATTAGTACCTCTCCCATCCCCACCCCTGCAAATGGTGTTTTATTTTCTTTTTTCACAGTTATGCTAGAGGAGCATCTCATGTCTAGTTTTGGCGTATATGCAACTGGTTTGATGACAATTTCAAAGGATGAGTTCCAAAAAAAAAACAAATCTTTTTGGACTCATTCAGCTTTTTGTCTTTCAAAGTGACTGTTTTGGAGGGAAATTTATTAGCTTGAATTCTATGAAATTGCCATTTTTTAAGGTAAAAAATGGGTAGAATAATGTTAATTTCATAGGCCTCAACCTGATATTAATGGATTGTATAGACCTTCATGTTTATGAAAAAGTCAGTCACTGTTTAATAGTCAAACTTTGTGTTTTTGACTGTGTATATATAGATACAGACATGCATGTGTAGATCACTTTATTTTCTGTTCATATAACCATGCTTGTATTTGTCGGTATTTGTTGTCATTTTGCACATTTTTGTGAAGTATATGCACGTATCTGCATACGTCCTGGTAGCCTAGAAAATGTAATATATTTGTGAGCTCTATATTTTAAAAAGAAAAACACTTCTCAAACACACAGAGTTTTCGTCCCAAGCTAGACTTGAAACAGGGTTAATACATGGCAGGCTAGTTTAGATAGGTCAACAGGATTGATGGAAGGGCACAAGAGGAAGAAGCCTGGGCTTATCAGTATCAAACTAGACCATTTGATACTGGATTTCACAGACTGTGGTTGGTTTGGGAACATTCAATCCTAGAGACATGGAGCAGCCTAGAGCTCTGCTCAGTGAGGTGAACACAAATGCCTATGTAGTGATGTGCAGGTGCAGGTCAACCCTTGCACAAGTGGGACTTGGGTTGGCCCCATTATTCTTGGTGCCAGCTGTTGCTCAGATGCCTGATGACACAGGAAGGGAGGATATTGGTCAGGATATAGGTTTTGCTGCATGTGCCAGAGACCCGCAATGCCAATCCCAATGCCATAAGCAAGACAGAACTTTATTTCCCTCCCACCTATCAAAAATAGACGATCTAAGGCTTGTGTGATAACTCTTTTCTATGAAGTCACTCAGAGGCCCTGGCTCCTTCTGAAGTTTTGTTGCTCAGCTATTCCTACAGCATTATCTTTTTCTTTTTTTTTTTTTTTTCTTTTTGAGACAGGGTCTCACTCTGTCTTCCAGGCTGGAATGCAGTGGCACAGTTATAGCTCACTGCAGCCACAAATTCCTGGGCTCAAGTGATCCTCCTGCCTCAGCCTCCCAAGTAGCTGGGACTACAGGCATGTGCCACCATGCCTGGCTAATGTTTTTATTTTTTGTTGAGACAGGGTCTTGCTATGTTGCCCCAGGCTGATCTCCAGCTTTTGGCCTCAAGCGATCCTTCTGCTTCGGTCTTCGGTTTACAGTTGCATTGGTGCCCGGCCTCCTAGAACATTATCTTTTGATGATTTTTTGCCGTAGTGGTCTTGCCTATGAGACATAGATGTGCATCGTATGGAAGCATTTTGGAGAACTGCAGTGTTTTTTCTCATGTGTGACGTGCCTTGGCTTAACTTGGAGGTGCTATAGGGTTATGTCTGAGGGGCCTGGATCACACCAGCTGCTCTGTTCTGGGGGAGTGAGAGGAGATGAGGGGAAAGGCTTCTTCCTCTTCCACTTCCCGCTTCTCCCCTAGATGGGCACACCACTGGACGCTGCAGCCTCTTATCCTTAGCAGCCCACCTTAGCATTCATTTTATTAATTAGTGCCAAGTTCTTAATAGCTTGATCCGAAGATCACCTGCATCACAGCCTCTTGAGGGTCTTTCTGGGTTGTACCCCACACCTGCTGAATCACAAGATTTGGAGGTAGGCCCTGGATGAGTTTGCTGGGGCTGCCCTAGCAAAGCATCACAAAATGGATGATGGAAATAACAGAAATGTATCATCTCACAGTCCTGGAGGCTGGAAATCCAAGATCAAGGTGTTGGCAGGGTCGGTTTCTTCAGAGACTGCTCTCCTTGACTTGGAGATGGCTGTCTTCTTCTGGTGTCTTCACACAGTCTTCCCTTTACTTGTCTATGTTCAAATTCCTTCTTCTTATAACAGCACCATTTATATTGGATCAGGGCCCACCCACGTCACCTCGTATTATCTTAATTACCTCTTTAAAGGCCCTATTTCCAAATATGATCATATTCTGAGCTAACTGGATTTAGGATGTTTGGAGGGCACAATTCAGCCTCCAACAGACCCTGACTTTGTGATTTAAACAAGCTTACCAGGGGATTCTCACTCTCAGGTTGAGAGTAGCAATGTTAGTGGCGTAAAATAAAAATGATTAGTTGGCTTTTTTTACTTGGGACATATCAGAGGGGTTTATTTTGTTTCTGCCGTTCCCTCAGAGAGTAAATGACACAGAAGTCAGGGTGCAGGTGTCCAGGAGCACAGCCCACAGGCCCTTTAGGGAAGGGAGTCTTTACTTTCTTGGTGACGCAGATCTGAGTGACACAACCTGTTGGAATTCAGGCCCAGAACATAGAGCCACCGAGTTCTTTGCTTCATCCTGATGGGTTCCCAGGATTTGTTGACATCCTCAGGGCTTTGTCCTTGCTCAAAAGCAAGTCTTGCAGCTGACTTTTTCTTAGCAATGCTTGAATATTGGGAAATAAGAAGCAGAACACGTTGGAACTGTGGGATAGAGATTTTTATTTTCCCAAAGATTCTTTCCCACTAGGCAAAGTAATTGATTTTTTTAAAAAAAGATTTCATTTGGAATTAGTCTCTGGAGTGTTTCCATGGACAACGGAAGAAGGTACAGATTATGTTCCAGGGAAGATGAAGGTAAACAGACTTTCATCAGGGAGAACGTGGTTCTCAGATTTGCTGCTTTGCGTTCATCTTAAAATTGGAACAAGTTGATCATTGAGTAAAAGCTGATTTTAATCACCTTTGGTGGTGCTTTGTTGTGGATGATTCTAAATCAAAGTTGAAAAATTATACAAACAATTACCTGATAGGACCATACAACATTCAATAGGTGCATGTGTTAGATTTGTGAGTGTCCCCTAATTCATTATCCACAGGCTTCTTTCTCTCTTCTTAACCTATGCTAACGTGTGTTGCTCCTTTTATGTTAGGAATGTACTTTTCATTAGTGTTGAATTAGTCGTAAAAACTATTTAGAGCAGGGTTTCTCAAAAGTGACACTGTTGACATTTTCTGGATAATTATTTGTTGTGAGGGCTGTCCTGGGCATTATAGATGCTTAACAGCTTCTTTAGGCTCTGTCCACTAGATGCCAATAGCACCTTCCCCCAAGTTGTGACAACCAGAAAGGTCACCAGACATTGCCAAGTTTGCCCCATCATAAGAACCTCTGACTTAGAGGAAAACGGTTTCCCCCTCCCATTTTTGTTATTTCTTTATGTCTCTAATCTGTGCTAGCCTAAGGCATGGAAATAGGAGGTACAGATGATTCTGCTTTTTGATACAAGTGTTCGCGAAAAGCCTTGAGATCCTCAAAATAATTGGGATTTGAGAAAAATAGAGTTGGGGCAGACTACTCTACAGGTATGTATTTAAATAATACCATGCAACTTTTAAACCCCAAACTAAAAAAAATTAGCTTGGTGTGGTGCCTCACTCCTGTAATCCCAGCACTATAGGAGGCTGAGGCAGGAGGATCACTTGGGGCCAGGAATTTGAGACCAACCTGGGTAACATAGTGAGACCTTGTCTTTACAAAAAAATACACAAATTAGCCAGGTATGGTGGTATATGCCTGTAGTTCCAGCTACTTTGGAGGCTGAAGCAGGAGGATCACTTGAGCCCAGGAGTTCAAGCCTGCCGTGAGCTATGATTGTGCCACTGTGCTCCAGCCTGAGCAACAGTGGGACCCCATATCTACAAAAATAATGGTAATAAAAAATAAAAATAACCGTGCAGAACTCCACTAAAATTTTTTAACAATAAGCAACATAAAACTTTATGTTTCATTTTTATTTTTTTGTGACAGGGTCTTGCTCTGTTGCCCAGGCTGGAGTGCAGTGGCATGATCATGGCTCACTGCAGCTTCAACCTCCTGGGCTCAAACAATCCTCCCAGCCACCTGAGTCGCTGGATCCGCAGGCATGTCTGGCTAATTTTTTTTATTTTTGGTAGAGAGGAGGCCTCACTATATTGCCCATGCTGGTGTCGAACTCCTGGGCTCAAGTAATCCTTCCATCTTGACCTCCCAAAGTGCTGGGATTACAGGCGTAAGCCACTGTGCCTGGCAAACTTTATCTTTCAAAAAAGCATTAGCATAGGGCTTTACCTTTGAAAAAAGAAGCAACTGTAACTTGAATGGGTAGAAGGAATAATTGAGACTGCTGAATTATGGAGACAAGGACCACAAGTATGAAATCATGATGCTCAGCAGCACCATGCAATAAGGACTCGTAAGCAGAGCCCATGGTCAAACTGTGCCAAGAGAAAAAATGTGAAATGAATGGGCAGGGCATATCAATATGCTACATTCATCTGTGTGGAGGGACGTAGAGTTCAACAGCTGTTCTGTGGTAATGTGAAATATTATAGGCTAGGAAAAGTTGCCCTTGAACCAGTGTGACCTTTCCATTGATCTGCATCATTCTACACTACTAATCGCATATAAGCAAATTTGCTTTACAGATTCCCATTGTAGCTGAATAGATTGAACTTTCAAGGGTTGTGCAATTCACAGGAAGTGTGGCACTTGTTTATGGTAAGGAAAATGATGAAAATGGATGGACAGCTTATGTTGAAGTTGAGGAAGAGTCATAAAGTTATATACCCTGGCTTCCCCTGAAATTGATTTCAGTTAGTTCAGAGTAAGTGTTCAGCTCATAATTGCTATTAAAGTGAGCCTCAAGTTTAGGTGATAATGGAGGGAATCTATGGAAGCAGCCATCTTGCCACAAGTCTATAAAATATTCTGTTGCTACTATCTTGTTAGTTTCACAGTGCAATTATGCATGGACCAGGACTCCAGTTTCTCCAAGGCCTCTGTATGTGTGCCATAGATTTCCTCTTTCAGTAGGAACAAGGGCATGGTTGGCTTCTAGAAAAAAAAAAATTATAGATGTGAGACCAAAAATGTATCATTGTTTTTCTTATCCTTAAAGTACTTAATGCTGGTGTTATATATTGTTTTATCCAAGGGCATGGTCTGGAAACTAAATACATTTTCTAGATTTTTCTGGTTGCATATCATATGAGACATATTTGAATGGGCTTTAATCGGATGGTAGTGACTTCTAATCCTCACATAGTGCCAGGCAAAGTTCTGGCCTGGAGGACCATGTTTGTATTCGCCTCGGGACAGAGGAGTCACAAGACCCTATGTCTGTGAGGAGACCTGTAATGAATGATTCTAAAACCCAAAGGAAGGGTTTGGGAGAACTTGAGGGCATGCAGGAAGGAATCCCGGGCAGGCTGAGAAGCTGCAATTTAAGATCTTTGTCCTTCTTTAGGCCCATCCAAGACTTGAGTCCAAGCCTGGCTCCATTCTCTTTACTTCCTGGGTTCCACGTGCTTTGATTTTCAGCCTCTGACAGGGTGCACGTGTTAGGTTCCACCATGGGTTCTTTTGTTTCCCAAGCACTGAATACTCATGCACACCCCTGTTCTGTTTCCTCAGGATGCACGCTATTTTTCTACGAGAGCGACGGCAGGTCTGGGATAGACCACAACAGCATCCCCAAACACGCCGTCTGGGTGGAGAACAGCATTGTGCAGGCGGTGCCCGAGCACCCCAAGAAGGACTTTGTCTTCTGCCTCAGCAATTCCCTGGGTGATGCCTTCCTTTTTCAGGTTTGTTGGGCACTTCCTTTGCAGGGCATTTCAAACCTCTGAACTGGCTACCGTCTTTTCTTGCCTAGGTACCCAGTCTCCCTCCACTGCTTTTTTTTTTTTTTTTTCAGTGGTGAGATTAATCTGTTGCTCATTATAAAAACAAAAACAGTGAATGACAAAATGAACATTTATACTAAATTCCAGGAATAGGTACATTCAGAAGTTTTCCAAGTGAAGGCTAAGGAGGGCTGTGAGTTGGATGTGAGAAACTTGCTCATAAGTTGAAGGATATCTTTGTGTGGTCTCAGTACCATTTCTGTTGCATTTAAGAAAGGGATCGTGAATTTCTTCTTTTAGACATGATTTGAGCTGTCAAAAATTTTTATTTATAATATGTTCTTTTCTAATATTAATCATAAAGTAAAATAATGACATCTCAGAAATGACTGGCATCACCTAAACAGTTTCTCTTCCTCATCTGCTCAGAACTTTCTCCTCAGCATCCTTGAATTTCAACATTTTTTTTAAAAAGGTACTTCTCTGCTAACTGCTTCAGGATTAACATTTTCTTTGATAGGGAATCTTTTGAGTTTGGAATAGTTGTAATATACTCTGCAAGAACTTTTTTGTGTTATGTAGGAAGGCTTTCTTTATTGATTCCATTGAAGAATTAATTTCTCAAACCTTTACTCTGTGCTTCCTATGTGCTCTGCATAGTGCTATTGAGAATACTAAGAAGATTTTGACAGTTCGTCTTTTTTTTTGAGATGAAGCCTTGCTTTGTCACCCATGCTGGAGTGTAGTGGCATGATCTCAGCTCACTGCAATCTCTGCCTCCCAGGTTCAAGCAATTCTCCTGTCTCAGCCTCTTGAGTAGCTGGGACTATAGGCACCTGCTGCCATGCCTGGCTAATTTTTGTATTTTCAGTAGATACGGGGTTTCACCATATTGGTCAGGCTGGTCTCGAACTCCTGATCTCAGGTGATCCACCCACCTCGGCCTACCAAAGTGCTGGGATTACAGGTGTGAGCCGCTGCGCCCAGCTGACAGTTCGTCTTCTTAAAAGTGTTCACATATAACAGAGGGGACAGACATAGAAAATCTTTATAATGTGGTAAAGCCTACCAATGACTTATTAAAGGAAGAGCAGGTATAAGTGGCGTGACAAGGACAGTAAGAATATAACATGCCAGGAGGGGGCTGGAACAAAGGTATAGAGGAAAGAAATCATTTATTTCACCAAGTTTCTGGCTTTGGCTTCAGAAGCTGTTTCTATTTGGACAATTAAAGTAAGAAATATAAAGTGCTAATTTTGATTATATAAAGACAAAGCATCTGTGTTTTCTTTTTTAAAAATCTGTGATGTAAAACACAGA
This sequence comes from Nomascus leucogenys, assembly GCF_006542625.1. Taxonomy (NCBI): domain Eukaryota; kingdom Metazoa; phylum Chordata; class Mammalia; order Primates; family Hylobatidae; genus Nomascus; species Nomascus leucogenys. Next base: position 16,622,338 of record NC_044405.1, on the reverse strand, counting down.
AAGAAGAGTGCACACAACATAAGTGTACTGCTCAGTGAGCTATCATAAAGTAAATTATGCAACCACCAACCAGGACAAGAAATAGAAGTTTCAGGCACCTAAGCCACCTCCCCCAACCCCACCCCACTCACAAATGCAGCCTACTAGTTGAATTGAGTATGTCTTTTATTATCTAAGTCAGGACACTTTTATTTATCTGGGAATGACTTAATTTCTCTTTCATTTTTGAAGGATAGTTTTGCTGGATATAGAATTCTTAATTGACCATCTTATTTCAGTGCTTTGAAAATCCCACTCCTTTCTGGCCTTCATGGTGTTTGATGAAAAATCAGCTGTTTATCCTGTGAGGCTCCCTTGCTGATTTGAAGATCATGACTTTGTCTTTAAACAGTTTGAGTATTATGTGTCTAGGTATCATTCTCTTTGAGTTTACTTTACGTGGAATTTATTGTCTTTCAGATATGTATCTTTTAACATTTTTAAATTTTAAAAATTGTTGTGGGTACTAGTAGCCACAAAATAAAATGTGTATATATTTATGGGGTAGTGTCTTTTGGATCTGTACATTTGTGTGCATGTGTTTGTGTATTTAAATCACATTTGGAAATTTTTTAGCTATTATTTCTTCAAATAGTCTTCCTGCTCATTTATCTTGCTCCACTTGTTTGCTCACTCCTGTTCTGTTTACATTAGTATGCTTGATGAAGTCCCACAAGCCTCTGAGACTCTGTTCATTTTTTTTTCATTCTATCCCTTAATCTCACTTGATCTGTCATAAGTTCACTGGTTCTTTTTTCTTCCAACTCAAATCTTCTGTTGAGCTCTTCTGGTTATTTTTTTTATATTTATATATATGTATATAAAATATACATATATATATATATTTTTTTTTTTTGAGATGGAGTTTTGCTTTTGTTGCCCAGGCTGGAGTGCAATGGCATGATCTCAGCTCACCACAACCTCTGCCTCCCAGGTTCAAGCAATTCTCCTGCCTCAGCCTCCCAAGTAGCTAGGATTATAGGAGTGTGCCACCAAGCCCAGCTAATTTTGTATTTTTTTTTCTGGTAGAGGTGGGGTTTCTCCATGTTAGTCAGGCTGGTGTCAAACTCCTGACCTCAGGTAATCCACCTGCCTTGGCCTCCCAGAGTGCTGTGATTACAGGTCTGAGCCACTGCACCTGGCCATTTTTTCTTTTCTTTTTTTTCTTTTTTTTTTTTTTTTGAGACAGAGTCTTGTTCTGTCCCCCAGGCTGCAGTGCAGTGGTGCACTGATTTTGGATCTGACTTTTCTGAAACAGTTTCTGTTGACTACTATAATGTCAATAGAAGCAGTCCTCCCGTTTTGGTCTCCCAACCCACTTTATTGTTGTTTATTGTTTATTTGCATGTCTCATAAATTGCCAAGTCTCTGCTCAGCAAGTTTAGTAGTCAGCTAATTATTAGAAAGAGATTTCCTTAAATGTACAGAAGCAATAAGTTTCCTAGTCTTTCCTAAGAACAGAAGTTTGCAAGTTCAAGTATATCATCAACACTCAGGCAACTAGCTTCCATCTCTGCCTTAGCCTTCATCTCTGCGTTCACTGAGCAGTAGGGTCAGTAGTGCACTGATCACAGCTCACTGCAGCCTCAGCCTCCTGGGCTGAGCAGTCCTCCCAGCTCAGCCTCCTGAATAGCTGGGGCTACAGGTGTGCACCACCACAGCCAGCTAATTTTTTCTATTTTTTGTAGAGATGGGGGTCTCACTTTATTGCCCAGGGTGGTCTCAAACCCCTGGCCTCAAGTGATCTTCCTGCCTCAGCCTCCTAAAGTGCTGGGATTACAGGCATGAGCCACTGTGCCTGGCCTGGTTCTTTCAAACAAAAATTATATTTCTTTATTGATATTCTCTAATGTGATATTAGTCTCATACTTTATTTCTTTAGACATGGTTTATTTTAGTTCTTTGAATACGTTCAAAATAGTTGCTTGAAATCTTTGTCTAGTATACTCAACATGGGACTTTTCTGAGACAGTTTCTATTGACTACTTCTTTTTCTATATATGGGCCATACTTTATTTAATTGTTTTAGAGATGGGGTCTTGCTCTATTACCCAGGCTGGAGTACAGTGGTGCAATCATAGCTCACTGTAACCTTGAACTCCTAGACTCAAGCAATCGTCCCACCTCAGCCTCTCAAGTAGCTGAGACTACAGGCGTACACCATTACACCTGACTGATTTTTTAAAAATATTTTTTAAAGACAGAATCTTGCTATGTTGCCCAGGCTGGTCTCAAACTCTTGACCTCAAGCAGTCCTCCCATTTTGGTCTCCCAACCCACTGGGATGATAGGCATGAATCACCATTCCTGGCCCATACTTTATTGTTGTGTATTGTTTATTTGCATGCCTCATACTTTTTTGGTTTAAATTGTACATTTAAAATAATATAAATGTGGCAGCTCTGAAAGCAGATCCACCTCACATCCTCCAGGATTTGCTATTGTTGTTGATTATTGGTGGCGATAGTGCTTCTTTGTTTAGTGACTTTCTTAAAATCTGTAAAATATTTAGGCTTTGTTATGTGTGCCCACTGAAGTCTCTGCTCAGCTAGTTTAGTAGTCAGCTAATTATTAGAGATTTCCTTAAATGTACAGAAGCAATAAGTTTCCAATCTTTCCTAAGAACAGAAGTTTGCAAGTTCAAGCACATGATCAATGCTCAGGCAACTAGCTTTCATCTCTGCCTTAGCCTTCATCTCTGCTTTCACCAAGCTGTAGGGTCAGTCATAGGGTGAGCTTAGGAACTTCTTGGGACTATCTGGGCTTGTGGACAGCCTTATACATATTTGTGACTATATTAGTCAATTCTCACACCACTAATAAAGACATACCCGGGACTGGGTAATTTATAAGGAAAAGAGGTTTAATGGACTCACAGTTCCACATGGCTGGGGAGGCCTCACCGTCATGGCAGAAGGTGAAGGAGGAGCAAAGTCTTCTTACATGGCAGCAGACAAGAGATAGCATGTGCAGGGGAACTCCCCTTTATAAAACCATCAGATTTCATGAGACTTACTATCACGAGAACAGCATGGAAAGACCTGCACCCATGATTTGATTACCTACCACTGGGTCCCTTCCACAACACGTGGGAATTATGGGCATTACAATTGAAGATGAGATTTGGGTGGGGACACAGCCAAACCATATCAGTGGCCTTCCAGATTCCAAGGACCGTGTCATAGCTTTTCAGAGCTTTTTGTGGAAATCATATTCCCCAACTTTTCCTCAAGTTTCTTGGTCAACTTCTTATTTGTTCGACTGTTATCACTGCTTCAGGTGACTGCAGTGTTAAACAATTGTCATTAATTGTTTTTCACAAGCACCCCCTGGAGTGAAGAGTGTTTGCATGAATGAGGTCTGAGTCAGGTCAAATAGCAACAAGCTCGTGAAGAGGTTTTTCTGGGACCTGCTAGACAGGTCGCTTAGCAATGTTTCTCTGAGAAAGGTGTTTTGGGGAAGATGTAGAGATCTACATTGGAATGCCATGTTTAGTTCCATGTGTCAGACTTGAGGAAGGTTGTTCCCTCCTGTGGTGCTACACAGCTGGTTTTCATGTGATTGTATAGATGAGGAGACAAAGATGGAAATAGAGCAACTTAAAATATCACAAAACTTGCTGTTTTTACTGAGGTTCAGCCATTTGTCTTTAATAAATGCAGCTCAGATTGTTGCAGAACTTAGATTAATTTCTGGAATTGTGAAAAAGTTGATTTTGACCATTTTTTACCACTGTTCTTGTTGCTTTTGTGAAGGAATGGCTCTTTGGAAGTTCTTAACCCTCCTACCCCACCCCAACCCCCTTTGACGTTGATGGCATTCACCAGGACACTTTAGAGAGTAGACACTATTAACAGTTATGCCAGTATACCAGGTACAAGCGAGGACAGTCCCAGGCCAACTGGAACATATAGCAACCATTCCATAGGTACATTTGAGTTGTTCCCAGGTGTTAAGGATCACAGCAATGTTGTTGTGAGCACTCTTGTACCTGTTCTCAGGTTATGTTTGTCTACATTTCTGTTGGACAAACACATATACCTAGGAGTGGCATTGCAGGGTCATGGGTTAGGCACATATTCAGGATATGCCAAACAGTTTTCAAAATGATTAATGTAATTTATACTCTCATTAGCAGCCTAGGAGAATTCTAGTTATTCCTCATCTTTGCAAACTTGATATTCAGATTTTTAAAAATCCTTCTTAAGATATTAATATGAAATTGAGCACATATTCATGCGCTTAATGACCATTTCAATATCATCTTTTGTGAAGTGCTTATTTTACTCCCTTGTCCATTTTTTTTTCCATCAGAGTTTCTTTGTTAATGATTTATGGCAGCTCTTTGTGTATTTTATATATCATTGCTGTTGATTATATTCATTGCAAGTATCTTTTTCTACTCTGTAGCTTGCTTTTTACTCTCTTAAAGGTGTCGTTTGTTGCAGTGAAACTTAATTGTAACCCATTCTCACTTCTTAAGCCTTCCTTAATGGGTAATGCTTTGAGTATCTTATTTTTTAAATCTGCATGCTATAATGTCATGAAAATTTTCTTGTGTATATGTTATAAATAATTGTTTTGGCTGGGCATGGTGGCTCATGCCTGTAATCTCAGCACTTTGGGGGGCCAAGGCAGGCAGATCACTGAGCCCAGGAGGTTGTGACCAGCCTGGACAACATGGAAAGACCCTGTCTCTACCAAAAAATAAAAATAAAAAAAATTAGCTGGACACAATGGCATGTACCTATAGTCCCAGCTAGTTGAGAGGCTGAGGTGGGAGGATCACTTGCACCAAGGAGGTCAAGGCTGCAGTGAGCTGTGGTTGCGCCATTGCATTCCAGCCTGGGTGGCCGAGCGAGACCCTATCTAAAAAAAAAAAAAATTGTTTTTCTGCAGCTGACATAGTTTTTAATTGTTAATTGGAAATCTTGCAAATGAGGATATGTCTAACTATCTGACAGCAACAGTAACATTATTATGAGATTGGTGGCTATGTTTTACTTAGCCCTTATTGTATACCACCATCTTAATGTGAGTCACATGTAACTCTTAGAGCAGTAGTTAGCTGGATTATGTATCCACATTTTAATCCATTGATGTGTGTTGTATACCCCATTTGTTGAAGTCGAGGCTTACAAAAGCTAGTAATTGGACCCAAACTCAACTCAAATCAAGCCTGTGTTTCTCCAAAGCCTTTTATTGTCTGAGTATACTATTTGTCCTATTACCATTGACCCTAAGAAGAACATGGGCAAGAGTCAGTGGCTACAGTAAAAAGTGACTAGCTTTTTCTCATTCCTACAATTAAGCTACTCATTGGAAATATTTCTAAAGTGAAACCTGATTTTGGTTATTCTTGCCTTACTACATAGGTTAGATGGTTATCAGATGGATTTCAGAAAGGCTTCCTTAAACATTTTTTTAACCCTCAAGTGGAATCAGAAGATTTTCTTTTTCACTTACACATTTCTGATGTGAATTCCTTTTGAAAGGACCTTCATGGCCATAAAATTACTAGTAGAATGTAAATACCCAATAGATCACATGAAGTAAACTTTTTTGTATGTGACAACATAAGATCTTGTTTTTGAAAACCTTTGTGTCTTCTTGCTATGGTGAAATCTTTATGCTGTTTATGAGGGATAGAGCACAAAATGAAACTTTTGAAGGAAATTACTGCTGTTTGGATACCATGAAGGCATTCTCTGCCTTCTGCTTATTATAAATCCATGTAACTCTGGAGCAGCCGCATCAGAATGAAACCTGTTTGTGTAGGGGTGAGGCTAAAGCACAGGCGATCAGCCATGATTATGGAAGTAATTTGTAGGTTATTCCAGCCCCAGGGCTCAATTCAGTGCACACAGTTTCCAGAGCCTGTGTGCTGCTGATTCGACACTGTTACTCAAATACCCACAGATGCACCCATGGAAAGGAGATTCATGTTACCAACAAAAGCAGAAAAGGAATTTAAATGTGTGAGGCCGGGGGAAAGTGGGAATGAGCAGGAATGTTGGAGTCATGTATATGGAAGAAGTGCTATGCTGTCTGCACTATTTTAATTTAAGCTCTTTCCTTCAACTTGAAGCCAGAGACAGTACCTACCACCTACAAAGTACAACTTCCTATTGGGCCTTCATTCATTCATTACCTTAGGATGTCACATACAATTCCAAAAAGCTCACCCACCTTTAATGGTAACATATCCTAATATTAGCTATTAATTTGTCTGTTAAACGCCTTGGGAACACAGCTACCAGGCAAATAAGAAAGATGATAGAGTAGAAAATCATATGCAGTTATATATCTAAAGGGGTATAGAAAATGTTATCTCTAGGAATTGATTGCCTTTTCCTTCCATAGAAAGTTTTCTCATCATTTAGAAAGTCACTTGTGCAAGAGTATTGTATGCATATTAAGAAACTCATATGCCATTAAGTTGAGTTGAAGATTAAGTGTGATAATGATGGTAAGTGTCTGACAGATAGCGAACGCTTAACAGTTACCATTTTAGTAACAAAGAAAAAAAGACTAGTTCCGTGGGCTCCTCTTAAATAAGCATCTTTACAAAAATTAAGTGTGGCTTCACTGTGAAAAGGCTAAGGTCTTGAGTTTCGTCAGGCTCAAGAGAACTACCTTGGAAGCCATGTCTAGCTGTGTGTGTCAGACTTGAGGAAGGTCATGACCACATGCCCTGGACAAGGGCAGCTAGGTTAGGGAAAAACCTGTAAATCATCTTTCATAAGGAGGTGTCAAGTAGACTTGTGGTAGAAAAGACTTTAATGGGGATTTGGCATCTTGACCCAGTGCCCCTCGCAAAGGAGGTGCGGTCCCTGCAAGACCCTGGCCAACAGGTGAGCCTGCCCACTGGGAAGCCTCTCCCATTCCTGGAGATCTCCCAGCTTTCAACCATCGGTTTTGTTAGGCAGCCCTAAGTCCTAGAAAGTTCTTCATCATGTTGAGATAATATGTTCTTTCTGGTGAGTCTTGCCATTTCTCTTTGTTTCTATATTCACCCCCAGAGTCCTGTGCAAGTTTTCTGCTTATCCTTACTCATCACCTTTTAGATACTTAAAAACAGCTTTCATTTACCTCCTGCCACGTCTCTTTGGGCTACCCTGCCTACGGTTCCCAAGCCATTCTCCCTGTTCTTACTTGTAAGCGTGCCCACGAGCTCAGCATCCTGTATGAGCCTCTGTGTGGTCTGCCCCATGCAGGCTGCAATGAGGTTCCCATTGTCCTTGTTTCCTCTAGAGTCAATTCCTTTTATTAAAAGCCACATCAAACTGTTGACTCAGACTGAGCTCGTGGTATCTTAAACCCTCAACATCAATTCTTACCCAACAAGGCCTTCCCCATTTTACTTTAATAGATTTTTTTTTCAAAAACCCAACTCAGAACTTAAATGTACCTCTTTGATATGTTATCCTTGTGGCTTTTATCCTTCTAATAAACTGTTGAAATCCTCTGGGATCCTTATTTGATCTTCCCTGGTGTTTATATTCCTCTTAACTTCACATCATCCACTGATATGACAAGCTGAGTGCGAGGTCTTCGTTCTCTTTGTTGGTTTCCGTGTTGACTTAGTCTGTAGCTAAGTCCTGTTTTCCCCACACCGTAGATTGTATCCCTGCCCCTAGCCAGCCACTGTAGAAATATTTACCTTTGATTTTGGCATGGATTAGTTGTGGAGAAGGGCCAACTCTAGGATATGTGGAGCCCCAGGCAAATATTTTTTTATGGAGGCTTTATCTATATAAAGAATTTGGCTCACTCTGGATCAACTGTCAGCACCATTCTGGTGGCCCAGTCTGAAGCAATCTGGTGAAAGAAATACCACACAGTCTGGTGGGTGCAACTCACTAGCCACAGACTCAAGTTCAAGAGCTTCGGGCATCTTTTTGACACTGAATAGCTGGTACAGGGTGAGAGAGCTCCCTGAAGGGGAGAAACCTCCTGAAACCTTCCCTTTCCAGGAGACGGAGGGCGACTTGGAAAATTTCAAGAAAAGCCCTCCAAACTATGGAACCTCCTGAGGTGCAGAGCCCTGGCAGGGGCCCCACTTGCCTACCTCTTAGGAGACTATTAATGGAGAATGTGGATGTTGAAGTGCAAAATGAATATACAAGGCTGGAAATCAGCTAGATTTTATGCCTTCTTGTGGGTGCCTCAGAGGTTTCCCCACACTGCAGAGGTATAATTGTGGTTGAGCTAGATCTTCCTATACAATTTCTATACTGTTATGTATCATACAAATTATGTTACTAACCGTATTCTTCCTTTTCTTACATTAGTTTAAATTTGTATTAAATCAATATCCCAGCATAGTTTAAAAGAATTCAGCTAACATTAAAAGGCTTAAAGTGAAATTATTTTCCTCCTTTTGCCCTCTTCGCCTCATGAGGCTTATTCCCTAGAAGCAACTATACAAAACTACTTTAGCTGATGTTTTTGTTTCTTTGTTTTCTTGCATTTGCCCTCATTAACATGTTTATACTGCTGTTTCTAATGGATTTTAGATAATACTTCTATTATGATAGATGAACATTTAGCTGTGTTAGCTATAAATTCTTCTTCTTCATCTTCCCATATAGGTATATGAACATTTAGGATTAAAGCACTAATCAGTGTTATTACATTGTTATGACCATATAAATAGTATTGGCTGCTGAGTCAAGTAGTGTACTGTGATCTTATTTCTTTTCTGTAACAATTTCTTAATTGTTTTTTTTTCTGTAGTTAATGACGGCCCCCCCTTTTTTTGAGAAGGCTCATATTGCTTATTTTCCTGGTTATGTGGCAGTGATATTTTCTAAATCTCCAGCGTGTTAGCTTGTTCATCAGTGATGTTTTCCTTTGAAGCCTGCCCTCCCCTGGCACATTGTCCTGCTCCCATATGGCTGCTCTCCGGGCCTCATGTACAACAGCCTCCCTAGAATTACCAGCTGCTTCGTTTTCATGAAAATAACCTGTAGTAACTTCCTATAAAATGATGCATATTTAAAAAGTCTTCATTCTACGTTTTACTTGCATAATATTTGAGTAATTTGGAATTTTGGCTTGGAGATCATTTCCCCTTGGTTTAATTATTTTCTGATAATGTTCCCATTTCTGATTAGCATGTTTGTGTTTTATTTTCTTTTTTTCTCTTTAGCATCATTTCCTTATCACTGGTGTTCTGATCCTTTTTTAGTATATATGCTGCCAAAGCAAGCACAATTTCTTTTCTTTTTCTTTTCTTTTTTTTTTTTGGAGATAGGGTCTCAGTCTGTCACCCAGGCTGGAGTGCAGCCTCAGCCTCCCAAGGCTCAGATGGTTCTCCCACCTCAGCCTCTCAAATAGCTGGGATGACAGGTGCACACCACCAAGCTTTGCTAATTTTTGTGGTTTTTATAGAGATGGGGTTTTGCTGTGTTGCCTAGGCTGGTCTTGAACTCCTGGGGTCAAGTGATCCACCTGCCTTGGCTTCCCGAAGTGCTGGGATTACAGGTTTAAGCCACTGCACCTTGCTGGTGTTCTGATCCTTCATAGTGATTTCCTTCTATTGACATTTTAATTTTTTTTTTTTTTTAAATTCCTGAAAGAAGCTTTCTCTCTCTCCTTCCCTTCATCCCTCCCTCCCTTCCTTACTTCCTTCCTTCCCCACCTCCTCTCTCCCTTCCTCCTTCCCTTCCCCTCTCCTGCTTTCTTTTCAATCTCATTGTTCCTTTTTATTGTAACCTGTACTTTTCATTCACTTGTTTATAGCTTTAGATTCCCTTGCATCTCCAAGGGTTGTGTAGATTTTAGGGAAGCTTTCTCTGTTTCAGGCATGGCTTCTCCTTTCTCCTAGTACATTTTCTCCTGTGTGCTTTAGTCTCTGCCTTTCATGCTGGGGGCTTTCAGCAAATGTCTGGTGATCCTTGACTGGTCAGATTTACATGGGAGATACAAAAAAGCTGCTTATATCATCTGTGCACATTAGAAGTACTGGGACCTTTCATAGCATGGACAGATAGTAAACGGCCTTGTGGAGAGACTTCGGTTGACAGTATTTGCGAGTCTTTTCTTGGAGGCGACTGAGCTTTGCCAGAGATGAATCCTGCCACTGCCCTCCATCAGGCAGGCTGCCATCTGTTTGCCTCTTTGCAGCACAGGGCCCCTATTTTCCTTGTGTCTGTCTTCCTGGAGTCCAGAGTTTCCCTTCTTTTCCAAAGAATGAACCTGGCATGGGTGAGGGTGAGAGGGATCCATTATATCACTATTTTCAGTGGGGAAGGGAAACCTTAAATTTAAAGTTGTCTTTTTTTTTTTTTTGAGACGGAGTCTCGCTCTTGTTGCCCAGGCTGGAGTGCAGTGGTGCCATCTTGGCTCACTGCATCCTCTGCCTCCTAGGTTCAAGCAATTCTCCTGCCTCAGCCTCCCAAGTAGCTTAGATTACAGGCATGCACCACCACACCTGGCTAATTTTGTATTTTTAGTAGAGATGGACTTTCACCATGTTGGTCAGGATGGTCTTGAACTCCTGATCTCAAGTGATCTCACCTCAGCCTCCCAAAGTGCTGGGATTACAGGCCTGAGCCATCATGGCCTGGCCTTAAGTTCTCTTTACAGATATTAAAAATAATAGCTTAAATAAGTCTTCTGTAAACAAAATATGATGAGTATAGAATCAACAAGAAAAAAGCCTTTTCAGAATTCACACTGGAGCTTTATTCCTATCTAGCCTCTTAAAAAATGGTAACTTTCTTTTTTTTCTTTTAAAATGAAAGCGTTTGACCTACTTTACAATTATTCTTGTGCTTCTATAAACTTGAATTATCTAAAATTTTAGTTTCCTAGATTTGGCATATATTCCCTAGTATTTCTCGTGTTTAAAATGAATTTCCCTTTTCCTGCCACTTACGTAAACCATTGATTATCTGAAATCACCAAGTGTCCTCCATGCCGTTGGATAATTGAAGCTGGATCTATTTAAATACATAATGAAGCCCTGAGCTTCATCTTATCTCTGCACTCAAAGGGGCTGTTATGCAAAATGCATTTTTTTGCTGATTATATTTGTCTGTTGGCAAGAACTTTGCTTATTCCCTTCACTGAACTGTATACAGTATTTATAGCATCTCCAGAAGGCAAAGGAAGAATCACAGAATTCACTCTCTCTTTACCTGTCTGCTGTTGTTTGTTTAATGGAAGGTGATTTGTGGTTAGCAAGTTGAGAGGGCACCATTGGGTGGTCTCTCCTTCCTGCCTTCTTGGCCTCTGGATTCTGATGAAGGGACCCATCATGAATCTGATGTCCCTAACTAACCTTGCCCGGTTCAAGAAGGGGAGGCAAGGTTAGTGGCTTCGGATGGCTTTTTCTAGCATGTCAGAATTTAAATCCTGGAGAGACCTTGAGGAACAACATTGTGTCAGGTCAGGAGTCCACTGTGAGCAGTTGAGGTGTTAAGCCAGTAAATGGTCATGAAATGTTGCAAGACTTTTCTCCACCCAACTAGCTTTTGAAAGCAGTCAGTGGAGAGTTTGTCTCCTCTTGTGGACACATAGCTCCCTGTGTGCCGCTGCAAAGGGACAAACTTGCAGAAAAGCTCATTTATTGAATTGTCCTTCTGAGAAATTGATTTGGCTTCATGATAGAGAATGGTAGGGACTGTCGTTTTATTTAGACAAGACAGTGGGAGCAAAAGTTCTCTCTAATGGAACTGCCTTCAGCCATTGACAGGTTTTTAAAACGTTTGGGGGGCTGAGGCATACTTAATAGCTGAAAGGGCTGATGGCTAAGTGTTTCATACAGCTGTCATCACACGTTCTATATATGTTTCTCTAGGTTTTGGGGATTGTTATGCTTTTTCTCTTTTTATTTTGTAATTATTTTTTCTTTTAAATTGAGGTACACCACACATAAAATTTACCATCTAGCCATTTTTAAGTGGACAGTTGAGTGGCGTTAAGTACATTTACACTGTTGTGCAACTATCACCATTATTCATCGCCAGAACTTTTTTTTTTTTTTTTTTTTTTTCCGATGGAGTCTCTCTCTGTTGCCCAGGCTGGAGTATAGTGGCATAATCTCGGCTCACTACAACCTCCACCTCCTGGGTTCAAGCGATTCTTGTGCCGCAGCCTCCCGAGTAGCTAGGACTACAGGCATGTGCCACCATGCCCAGCCAATTTTTGTATTGTTAGTAGAGACAGGGTTTCACCATGCTTAGGCTGGTCTCGAACTCCTGGCCTCAAGTGATTCGCCCACCTTGGCCTCCCAAAGTGCTAGGACTACAGGCATGAACCATTCCACCCGGCCCATAACTCTTTTTCATCATGCAAAGCTTAAACACAGTCCCTATTACATAACAACATTCCATATCCCCTTCACTCTGGCCCATAGCAACCACTGTCTTTCTTTATAAGTTCCAGGACAGCTGCTTTGTCAAAATCAAATATATACCATTCAAAGGGTGTTTAACTTTGGTCAGCTTCCTTCATTTTTACTTCTTAATTGGAAGACAAACGTGAACTCTCTGACATCAGAATGGATTGTGTTGCTATTGGCTGAATTTGGCTGGGGTCCTCACGGGGGGAATAAGACCCACTTTCATTAAATAAGGAGAGCAAAACGCTGCTGTTCCACAGAACATATCAGATTGTGGTCTTTGTTGGGATTCTAAGCGCACTACACAGACTCCGTTATTTTTGAGGCATCCCCTGTTTTGCAGTGGAATTCTTACTTTGCTGATAGATCAGTCAGGATGGGTAGAATTAGGCTGAAGTAAGGAGCACTTAAATCTCAGTGGCTTAACATGCTTTCTCCTTCCTGGCATGATGGAGGCTGGCTCCAGAGCCGTACTCATCCTAGACTCTTATGGATCCAGGCAGACAGAAGCTCTATCTTGACACAGTGCTTCTGTGACTGTGGCAAAGGGGCAAGAATGGGGCGAATCAGGCTTTTGTTGAGTAGTGACGTCACTTCTACTCACATTTTACTGGCCAAAGCCAAGTGCCATGGCCATGCCTGGCTTCAGAGGGGGCCAGAAAGTTCTATTCTCCCATATTCCTAGAATGCAAAGAGCTCAAAATATTGAATGGTCATGCCTGTAATCCCAGCACTTTGGGAGGCCAAGGCAGGGTGATCACCTGAGGTCAGGAGTTTAGGACCACCCTGGCCAACATGGTGAAACCCGTCTCTACTAAAAATACAAAAATTACCTGGGCTTGGTGGTGCACGCCTGTAATCCGAGCACTTTGAGGCGGATCACTTGAGGTCAGGAGTTCAAGACCAGACTGGCCAACATGGTGAAACCCTGTCTCTATTAAAAATACAAAAACTAGCTGGGTGTGTGGCTCCCTAGTAGCCTGTAGTCCCAGCTAGGGACTAGGGAGGCTGAGGCAGGAGGACCACTTGAACCCAGGAGGCGGAGGTGGCAGTGAGCTGAGATTGTGCCCAGGCACTCCAGCCTGGGCAACAGAGTGAGATTCTGTCAAAAAAATAATAATAATAATTATCGAATGGGTAATGCTTGTGACCCTGCAGCCTGGCTTTCAGAGCAATTAACAAGGGCTGGGGGGTCAGGATCAGTATGTCATATTAAATAAGAAAAAAACAGAACCAAAACCTTTTTTTTTTTAGGAACAGGGTTGGTGGAGATTGGGATTTATAATCAATGACTGTGTTCTTCCTAATTTTTCTGGGCTTTTTTTTCTTCCATCTGTGAAAAATGGTCATCTGAGTCCCTTCTGGATAAATATTTTTATTTAAATTCTTAAGTTCATAACATATATTCAGCCGAGCTTGCTGTCAGAAATTTCAGATCTTTCTATCCATTGCTCAGGTATTAGGTCAGGGTTGTAGGTATTTCCTTTTCTTACTCCATGAGTTAGGGGGTGAGGGTAGGGGCTGGGAGTTTCTAACTGAGGCAGAGATGAGAGAGGTTTGCCTTGAAGAGATGGACGTGGACAGCCCCTGAGCTTCCACCTGCCAGGTGTTTGTGCAGGAACCATAGCCTTTCCTTAGTGCTGCGTGCACCTCTGCAGGGATTGCATCTGGATGCCCACACATTATCCTTTAAAAATGGGTGAAGATGGCTGGGCGCGGTAGCTCACGCTTGTAATCCCAGCACTTTGGGAGGCCGAGGCGGGTGGATCGCCTGAGGTCAGGAGTTCGAGACCAGCCTGGCCAACATGGAGAAACCCCATCTCTACTAAAAGTACAAAACTTAGCTGGGCGTGGTGGCAGGCACCTGTAATTCCAACTGCTTGGGAGGCTGAGGCAGGAGAATCTCTTGAACTCGGGAGGCGGAGGTTGCAGTGAGCTGAGATTGCACTGCTACTGCACTCCAGCCTGGGCGACAGAGAAAGACTCCGTCTCAAAGAAAAAAAAAGGGGGGTGAAGACACGAACTCCCCTAAAATCTAAAAGCTCCTCATTTCCACTGAGCCATACAAACAGAATGGAAAGCATGTTTCGGGTCAAGGAACCAGGTTTTTATCAGGTACTACCAGGCACTTGGGAGGACAAAGAAATAAATGGTGGAGAAGGGTGAAGCTTTTTGGAACTTCCTTTTTAGTTTTGTAAGGACAATTTTTAATGAAAACTGGAATATGAGGTATCATATTTTTAGCATAGTTATAGAAAAATTATACTAAAATATTAGGATAATATACCTTGGAAGGATGCTCTTTGAAACTTTCTATGATAGTTTAACATATACACAGAAAAGGCATATTTTGATGGTGTTTAACAAACTGAACACACCCGTGTCGTACACCAGCACCCAGCACCATGTAACCAGCACCCAGATGAAGAAACAGAAGGTGGCCAGCACCCCAGAAACCTTACTGTGCTTCCTACCAGATTCTACCCATTGCGTCTCATCCCACCAAAAAAACCTGCCCTCTTGACTTCCAATAGTGTATATTAGTTTATCTGTGTTGGTGCTTGATATGGTTTGGCTGTGTCCCCACCCAAATCTCATCTTGAATTGTAGTTCCCATAATCCCCACTTGTCGTGGGAGGGACCCATTGGGAGGTAATTGAATCATGGGGGCGGTTACCTCCATGCTGTTCTTGTGATAGTGAGTGAGTTCTCACTAGATCTGATGGTTTTGTAAGGGGCTTTCCCCCCTGCTTTGTTCTGTACTTCTCGCTGCCACCATAAGAAGAAGGATGTGTTTGCGTCCCCTTCTGCCATGATTGTAAGTTTCCTGAGGCCTCTTCAGCCGTGCTGAACTGTGAGTCAATTAAACTTCTTTCCTTTATAAATTGCCCAGTCTTGGGTATGTCTTCGTTAGCAGCATGAGAATGGACTAATACAGTACTTTATATAAATAGAATCCTACAGTATATACTGCAGTGCATCTGATTCCTTCCCCAACAAGATGTGTGCAAGATTTATATGTGTTAATCTATAGTTATAGGTCCTTCATTCTTGCTGTATAGTATTTCATTGTGTGATTATCTCACATATTCATCCATTCCCCCATTGGTGGCATCTGGATGGTGTCCAGTTTCACCCATGATTTGCTGCTGGACATGTTCTTATGTGTATATTTTTGTGTGCATATGAATGCATTTCTCTTGAGTGTGTACCCAGAATGCATTTTCTGGGTCACAGGGTATGCATATTTTCAACTTTAGTAGGTAATATCCAACAGCTTTCTAAAGCAGTTGTACAAGTTTACTTTCCAGCCAGTGGCCAGCAGTGCATAGGAGTTCTGGTTACTCCATATCTTTGCCAACACTGGGTATTTTCATCTTGGAAGTTTTTTTTTTTTTTCCTTTTTTTTTTTTTTAAGGAAAAATCCCTATTAGATTATTTTTCCTCCTTTTTTTTAAAAAAAAACAAAGGAGGCCAGGCACGGTGGCTCACACCTGTAATCCCAGCACTTTGGGAGGCTGGGGTGGGCGGATCACGATGTCAAGAGGTTGAGACCATCCTGGCCAACATGGTGAAACCCCGTCTCTACTAAAAAAAAAAAAAATACAAAAATTAGCTGGGCGTGGTGGCACACACCTGTAGTCCCAGCTACTCAGGAGGCTGAGGCAGGAGAATCACTTGAACCCAGGAGGTGGAGGTTGCAGTGAACTGAGATAACTGAGATTGCTGAGATTGCACCACTGCACTCCACAGACTCTGTCTCAAAAAAAAAAAAAAAAAAAAAAAAAAAGGGCTGGGGGTATAACCCCACCTAATGAGATATCCATTTATTGTGAGGCGCTGGGAGATCCAATGATCAAGCTTTGTACAGTACACCAGCAGGAGCAAGCTTGGTGCTCTCATTAGATGCAGGAGGGCCTCTCTTTTTCTGTTGGAACTTCAGGGTGATACCTAAGGACAAACTATAAGATAATGACCTGCAAAGAGGAGATAACTATAAAATAAAGTGAAGCAAATTTAATCTCATAAATAGACATGCATTTTTCCCCCCTAAGTTTCTCAATCTATAAGTCCTCACCTGTGGCTTCCAGTGTCTTTATCGCCTCTCCTCCTCCCACTCAGTCTTTACAAAGTGATTCCATTGGCTTTGTCAGGTGGTACTTCTGCTGTTTCTTCTTCAGATTGTCTAGCGTATTGAAATCTTCTTTATCCACAGGCAAAATATTTGTTATCCACATAACAACTGCTAGACCAGTTAGGTTTGCCCAGTGGGAGGTGACTTTGTTGGCTGACACCATTTTTAATATTTGATGCTGTTTCTTCTGTGGAATACAAAACTGATGAGATTCAGAAATAATAAAGATAAAGTACTATCTTGACTTAAATTCCAGCTGCCAGCCAGCACAGATTCACGTGCTTGTGGGGTCCTGTTAATAGAATGTTGTTTACAAGTGGCTGGGCGAGGTGGGTCACATCTGTAATCCCAGCACTTTGGGAGGCCAAGGCTGGTGGATCACTTGAGGTCAGGAGTGCAAGACCAGCCTAGGCAACATGGTGAAACCCTGTCTCTACTAAAAATATAAAACTTAGCTGGGCCTGGTGGCACACGCCTATAGTCCCAGCTACTCGGGAGGCTGAGGCATGAGAATTGCTTGAACCCGGGAGGCAGAGGCTGCAGTGAGCCAAGATCGCACCACTGCACTCCAGCCTGGGCCACAGAGCAAGACCCTGTTTCAAAAAAAACAAAAAAACAAAACAAAAAAACCAGAATTGTATTTACAAGCCATCACTCAAATGAGTTAGAAAGCTAAGAAGGTGCTTCAAAGGAAAAAACAATGAAGTGTTTTTGTGCATGAAAAATGATGTTAGTAGCTCCTTTAGTATTGTAATGGCTGAATAGACTATTTCTTGAGATGGGCTAACTTCTGAGCATTTATTTCACCTCTCTGGGCTTAAGGGAATATCTAGAAAAGTCCAGTATCTCCTCACTTGTAAAAACTCATTGATTGAATTCCTAAAGAATCATTACTAGTGAGTTATCACATATGTGCTGTCTCTTGAAAACTATTCTGACTTTTGCCTTTCAGAACACCAAGTCACACCAAGCCCACGTAGGTCACTATTGGTGGGTGTTGCTCTGCATTTTCTTAATGCCCTTCTCAAACAGGCCACTTTTAGCACATGGAGTGTTGTTGGGTGGCTGCAATTCTTAGAGGCTCCCGTGGAGTCCCCAAAGACAGTATTTCTTCTGGCTACCTGACCACTTCCCCAACCCTAGTTCTGTCTTGCTGCTTAGCACCAGGATAGGACCTTTGGATTTGGGTTGCATTAGTTCACAAGGGGCAGGGCTGTTGTAGCTTCCTCTGTCAGTAATGTCCCTCAGTCCCGCTCATGCCCTGTAACTGACCAATCCTATCTGGACACTGACGTTTGCTTCACAGCAACCCTCCTGAGTAGACACCAAGTTGTCTGTGTTAGGAGTATCACTTTCACAAGTGAGTTCAATAAGTACATTGAGTGAGCAGACATGGTGGCTTGATTCAGGACAGCCCTTGAAAGGGAGGAGGGGAGAGTGGGCATCTGACCTGAGACTCACTTTTTGTTACTGATTTCCTGAAGGAAGAAGAGGTCAGGTTAGCCTTATCCATGGGTGTCCAGACCTGTCATCTCTACTCCCAGGCATTGCTTCTCTGGAAATGCTCCAATTCATTTCTCTTAAGTTCCTAAGAGGTGCCTTTTTCTTTCTGCCCCTTCTTCCTGGTACAGACCACTAGCCAGACGGAGCTTGAAAACTGGATCACCGCCATCCACTCTGCCTGTGCCACTGCGGTCGCAAGGCACCACCACAAGGAAGACACGCTCCGACTCCTGAAATCAGAGATCAAAAAACTGGAACAGAAGATTGACATGGATGAAAAGATGAAGAAAATGGGTGAAATGCAGCTGTCTTCAGTCACTGACTCAAAGAAAAAGAAAACAATATTAGATCAGGTAATCGTTCTTCCATGTTTAGATCCAGACAAAATTGTTAGGTCTCTAAAAGGGTTTTATTTTTTTTTTTTCTTTTTTTTTTTTTTTTTTTTTTTTTGCTGTTTTGGAATCGTGAAACATCATCGGATATGTCCTCGACAGCCTGTCATCCAGGATGCTAAGTTCTTTATTGTGACTGTCAGTGTTCTTCACCCTTTGTTCATAGCTAATTGTTAACAGCTAAACGGAACAATATTACATTGAATGAAAGACAGAAATCCAATAGAGGAGCCCGGGCCCCCACCAATGATGTGCTGTTCTAGGGGATCTGTGTAATTAGAAAGTTTGCAATTTCATTTCCCATGTTATCAGACTGACTTGGAGTTCTCTTATGGTGGGGACTCATTTCTGACTCCTCAGTAAATTTTGAATTCTTAATTTGGAAAAGGTAACGTACATTCAAAAAATATATCTGACGGGGTGTGGTGGCTCATGCCTGTGATCCTAGCACTTTGGGAGGCTGAGGTGGGCATATTCACTTGAGCCCAGGAGTTCAAGACCAGCCTGGCCAACATGGCAAAACCCTATCTCTACACAAAAAACACAAAAATTAGCTGCAGCTGTAGTCTCAGGAGGCCGAGAGGAGAGGATCGCCTGAGCCTGGGAGGCGGAGGCTGCAGTGGGCCAAGATTGTGCCATTGCACTCCAGCCTGGGTGACAGAGCAAGACTCTCTCTCTCTATATATGTAGATATATCTAGAGATATATCTCTAGATATATCTAGATCTAGATATATAATTGCTTTATATGTGCATAAGTATATTTCATGCTAAACAAAAAAGATTTAGTGAAATTAACGAAGCACATTTTTGCCTGCTATTCAGCTGTCAGTAACAGCCATCTGGTAGTGCTTTGACACTTTGTCCTAATGCTTAGGAAATAATTACATGAATAAATGATATTTGAATCATTGAACAATTGACATGGGCCTTCCACATTTGTCTCCCTCTGGGGTTTCCCTTTGTTACCTGACGTTATATTTTTTTAAATTGAGGCAAAATTCACATAATGTAAAATCAACCATTTTAACACGAACAATTCAGTAACATCGAGTACGTACACAATGTGCTGCAACCACTCCCCCATCTAGCCCTGAAATGGTTAATCTGCCCAAAAGCTAACCCCGTACCTGTGAAGCAGTTGCTCCCCTCTGCCCCCGGCACTCTGTCTTCATGGATTTGCCTATTCTAGATATTTCGTATGAATGGAATTGCACAGTACATGGCCTTTTGTGTCTGGCTCCTTCCCTGAGCTTCATGTTTTGGAGGTGGATCCACATGGTAGCATACATCAGCACTTTACTCCTGGGTTCTGGCTGAATCGTATTCTGTTGTATGTATACACCATGGTTTGTTTATTGGCCATTTGTTGATGGACATTCAAGCTGTTTCCACCTTTTGCAACCAGTGCTGCTATGAACATGTGTATACAGTGATATATATTTTGTTGAAGCAAAAAAGGAGATTTTGACCATTCGTCATTATCTGTACCACTGTCAGCATCACTGAGCCTTCACTCTATGCCAGACCTTGTACTTATGCTTATATTATCTTTTTCAAACATCCCAACAGCCTAAGGAGATAGGTATTATTTTGCCACTTCGAAAAATGAGGGAATGTCTCAGAGACATGCGACAGTTGGAACTTTGTATTCCAGAGTCTAGGTCTCTACCATCTCATGTTCCACTTCCACCCTGTGTTCCAGGCTACCCTCCTCTTCCCAAAAGCGCTTGGTCGATTGCTTCTAGCCTTTCACTGGTCTCACTTTTCTTTGTATGAAAACCCACCTCTTGTTAAGTCATATAGTTCTTTGGTGATGGAAATCTCTCCATTTTTACTTCTTGAGTCTAGAGTTTGTGGCCCAGATCTTGGAGTTGATAAGCCTATCATGTCCCCAGTACGAACTCCAAGATAGGAGGGAACAGAGGAACTTGTCACTTCCTATTTATGATGCTGAATTTATGGCTATAGATCTTTGCAGAAGAAACATAAGTAACTAAGAAACTTAGGTACCTGTTGTTTATTCCTTAGGATTATAATGAATGCCTTTACTACATGTAGATCTGTATAGGATAAAGATATTAGCATTTGTTTCCCATTTTCTCACTTTTTCTTTTCCCTTGTTTTCACTACCATAGATCTTTGTCTGGGAGCAAAATCTCGAGCAGTTCCAGATGGACCTGTTTCGTTTCCGCTGTTATTTAGCCAGCCTTCAGGGTGGGGAGTTGCCAAACCCCAAAAGGCTTCTTGCTTTTGCAAGTCGACCAACGAAAGTGGCCATGGGCCGCCTTGGAATCTTTTCCGTATCATCATTTCATGCCCTGGTGAGTAGAAGCTAATGAATTTTTGAAAAACATTAAGCTTGACGCTTAATCCTGAGCAGGAATTGACAAGAGTCTCTTAAGTGTTTTTCGAGCTTTCTGCTCTATGTGGATTTCTGAAATGCCCTCCCTTGGCAGTGGATGCAAATTTCCATTTAAACCTGTCTGAAATATATTACTTAAGCATCTCTTGATGGGGAGGCCTAAGCTATTGTGCAAAGAAAATATGAAAGGTACCATCTTCAGCATTGTTCACGTGTAGTATTTGTTGATAGCTCTTGTCATCTTTAGGCAGTGTCATGTTTGGAACCCAAATACATATTTTTTATATAAACTTTGTGGGAATGGTGAGTGGAGTGCTCACTCTCATACATCAATGCATTCTCAGGCTGGGCGCGGTGACTCATGCCTGTAATCCCAGCACTTTGGGAGGCCGATGCAGGTGGATCACCTGAGGTCAGGAGTTCAAGACCAACCTGGCCAACATGGTGAAACCCCGTCTCTATTAAGTGTACAAAAATTACCTGGGTGTGGTGGCGTACACCTGTAATCCCAGCTACTCAGGAGGCTGAAGCCTGAGAATCGCTTGAACCTAGGAGGAGGTTGTCACAGGGAGCCAAGATTGCACCACTGTACTCCAGCCTGGGCGACAAAGTGAGACACTGTCTCAAAAAAAAAAAAAAAAAAAAAAAATATATATATATACACACACACACACACACACACACACACACACACACACACACACATACATCATATATGGAACACAGATCTCTTTGGAGATCTCCATTTCACTTTATTTTTACCATTGTTTTGATGACCACGAATACCCGATGCATTAGAGCAAGACGAAGAACTCTGTGATTCGCCAGCTGAACATATGCATTGCTTGAGGAAGGGAATTTCCATCTGACCTCTAGGGCGGCAGATTGTATAGTTGTGTTGTGTGTTTATAATCTGTAATTTCATGTACTTGCTAAATTGCGAGCAGCTTTGTGTACTTTTGGCTCCTTCTCAAAAATTGCTGTATGAGTAACATGGTTTTAGTCTATCCAAGTCGACACCCACTTAGAATGTACTGCACCTTAGCACATTTGCTAGGGAATTAAATGTTAAGTCTCAGGTTCCAGAAACTGCTTTGTAAAACCTTAGCTATGCTGTTCTTCTCTTGCTTTGTCAGCTGTACCCTTCAATTGCATTCAGAGCTATAATTCAGTCAGAGGCGTTTGTATTCTTTATAAATAGATTAGCATCATCATTCAGATAATTAGGGGTAGATTTACATTTTTAAAGAAGTCTTAAACCAATTTCTGGAGTTATTAAAACTGGCATCCTGATTTGTTCTGCTAATTACAGCTCAGCTCTTGGTCTCCCTGGCTACCACCTCTCCATACAGCTATTAAATCCTGTTTTTTCAGTAGTGATGGGACAAAGTGCTGTGTTGAATAAACTTACAAAAGGTTTTCAGTTTTTGACTCCGGATATATTTCTCGGAGACCTGGACACCAATTTTTAACTTAGCCAAATCTCAGTTCGCCTATTCTGCAAAACAAAAACAAAGAAAAAAACTAGGATAGAAATCCTTCTTTATCTCCTTGTCAGAATGTCATCCATTGAGGACGCATTTTTATGAAGGGAACTCGTGATGTCATCGAGGTACCATCTGTATTAATACCAAACTCTGAGCATCGAAGTGGCTCCCTCCTCTTACTGTACCTTGCTAGATTTTGGAGAAAATAATTTTGCTTTCTCCCTAAAACTTGTATGCTTTCATTATTTTCTTCGAAGCCACTGGGCGCAGCCTCCCTGAGAAGGTTACTGTTTTACTCTTCCATAATTCATCTTCAGACCCTCTAATTTCCTTCATCTCAATGTCTGTGATGTGTGTGTACTTTTCTTTCACGGGGGTAGGCTATTAAAATTTGCCCAGCTGAAGATGGGGATGGGAGAGTTAGTTACTCTGAGGTGTTTTGGTCAGTGGTTTTAAAGAACGTTGAAGTCCGTATGTTCAGCTCTCTGTTCCTTTCTTGGGTTTTTGCTCGCTTTGTCAGTGATACAAGTCTGGGTGTTTCAATATGTTCCTGCAACTTCTCTTTTCTATGAGGGGTTTCATTTCAGCCAGAACAAGTCAGGCAAGCGTGTTGGGTGTCTGTTCCTTTTTGTTGCTTTAGCTCCTGTGGAAGATCCCGGGCAGGGAGTTTTGCAGTCTGATTTATTAGGCACTCTTATTTTCTTTCCCTCCCCTCCTTGTCATTTGACCCCTGGGATTTCTTTTTCTCCTTGGGGTTGAAACAGTCTTCAATTTAGTCTTTGTCCAGAAATTTTTTTTTCTTGTTTTTAGTGGGGGAGGAGGAAGGAGGAGGTGTGAGGGTAACAGGGCTGGGTAGATTGGGGAGCTACAATTGAAGTAGCATTCACTGAGAAAGCTTCCCATAATGCTGAGTGATTTGCCATAATTAACTGAAGGGTCCTCGCTGTACTCTTTGAAAGAAGGTTATCATTGTTCTTGTTTGCACAGATGAGCAGAATGATAGAGTAATCAGGTTCAGGCCACAAAGGGAGGCATTGTCTAGGCAAAGATCATTGAGAAACTCTTGAGCTCTGGTCCAGCAGTTCTTCTGCCAGCCCTTTTCTAAATCCCTTTGCTCATTTTGAGTTATTATTGTCTTGGGGATAGTGGTTACTTTTGCAGTTTACAAGGCCCCAAGCAATTTAGAATACTGCTTATAAGAAACTTAAGTAAAGTGTTTGTTAAAACAGACTAAACTAACTAGTCAGCTGATAACTGAGAATATTTATGGGTGTATGAATTTCTCTTTCATGCTCTCTTTGTCCGGAAATTGTAAACTGAAGAGTTTTCTTTTTTCTTTTTTTTTAATTATACTTTAAGTTCTAGGGTACATGTGCACAACGTGCAGGTTTGTTACATATGTATACATGTGCCTTGTTGGTGTGCTGCACCCATTGTTGTCACCATGTTATATAGGATATGCTTTTGCTTTGTGGTATTTATGTATTTATTTGTTCAAGCAACAAATATATGTAAGTGCCTGGCATCCGTCAGTTTTATCCTTGTAATTAGGACTATAGTGAACAGCACAGAGATCCTGTCCTCTTGAAGCTTATGTTCTTGTGGGAGAGAAGGGTAAGAAATAAGTAAACAATTAACTAGACACAGTAAGTACAGGTATTGCTGTGTGTATGAAGAAAGCAAACGGTAATATATGTCGACGTATTTATACAGCTGCCTCTATGTATGTGTCACTATTAATGACTGGATTTATTTATAAAATGACTATATGACTGTAAGGCCAAATGGACATTTTTTTCCTCTAGAATTTAAAATTTTTTAACACCATTTATTCAGTGTTGACATAGTCATATGAGCATATGCGTGTCTGCATGTTATAATTTATTCCTTTTACAACCTTTGTTTACCTTTAACTGAGAAAGTGATGAAAATAGAGAAGAGAAAATTTTTACGTATTTTACGGTGTGTTTGTCTTGTGATTTTGTTCCCTGTGACACCTCCAGTGTAATCTTAGAATAAGATCTTTCTCATGAAAATTCCCACCAGTGTCTTGGATACCACATTTTTCTATACCCTGACCTGGGTTTTTTTGTTTTGTTTTTTGTTGTTGTTGTTGTTTTAACGTGCTAAGCTGAGAAAATGCAAAATGCAAGACCTCTCAGCTCCCTCATCTTCCTATTTTCATTTGGGTCCAAAAACCTTCCCTCTAATACCCTTGTAGAGAAGCTGTTTTAATTCCTGTTTTTAATGTACATAGGGGTCCCTGCCACCCATGGGGCTTCTGCAGTGTTTACATTGTCAATACTGAAGCCCCAGAGAGGCATGCCTTCCAACCAACACGCTCACTGCTGGGGAGGCCCCTCATGTTACCAACAGTGCCTCATCCCCTGCATTGCTGCCAATTGGCATCTGTCACATCAGGAGTTGCCTGTGTGGGAATCTACAAGTAGGTTCCAAGACATTCACCTCTGGCAACAAAAGAGTGGGTGGAGAAGTTTCATTTCAAGTCTGACTTGCTGTTCCTCCTGCCACTCCCTTTTTTGAAAGGCAAGCCCGTGGGTGGCCCATGGAGACCTTCTGGCAGAAGTTCCCTTAAGTTCCTGGGACTTTGCTTGCCACCTGTAGGATAAAGTTCAAGCCTGAATGTTTTGCCTGGGAGGACTTTCTGGAGTCCTTTTGGAGAATCTACTTGAGCAATTATCCTGGTGACAGATTTACATTTAGGGTGTTCCCTTGTGAAATGCTTCTCTGGGATCGCGCCACTGGACTCCAGCCTGGGCGACAGAGCGAGACTCCGTCTCAAAAAAAAGAAATGCTTCTCTGGGTTTCTGGCACATTGTAATACCTCGACAGAGTTTAGCTTTTGTTTAACAAAAAAATACAAGTTTTCTTTCCCATTTACTTAAACATAGGACATGTAAGTGATGCAAGTCTGGTAAGGTGCCTTCATCTTCAGTGAGCCCAGTCCCTTTTGTCTTGTTATTCTGCCATCCTTGAAAAGACTTAGGTAGGGACATCCTAGACCACACCACAGACCTTCCTTTTATCAGGAAAAAGAAAACAGATAGGATAGCGGAAAGGATAACAGCAAGCCCCCTCCCATTGAGCACAGGTCCTGGAAGTTGTAAATAGTTTTTTTGCTTATATGCCATTGACCAGAACTTAAGCCCAATCCATGCCCTACTGCAAGGAAAATAAGTCATCTTGGACGTAGTGGCTGCATGCTCACTTACATTTGAGATTCCCCTCCCCCCCGCCTTTTTTTTTTGAGAAAGAGTTTCACTCTGTCGCCCAGGCTAGAGTGCAGTGGCGTGATCTCAGCTCACTGAAACCTCCACCTTCTGAGTTAAGGCAATTCTTCTGTCTTGACTTCCCAAGTAGCTAGGATTACAGGTGCCTGTCACCGCACCCAGCTGATTTTTGTATTTTTTTAGTAAAGACGAGGTTTCACCATGTTGGCCAGGCTGGTCTCGAACTCCTGACCTCAGGTGATCTGCCTGCATCTGCCTCCTAAAGTGCTGGGATTACAGGCGTGAGCCACCGCACCTGGCCTACGTTTGAGATTTTTCTGACTAAGAGGGAGTAGAGAATGGATATTGGGGACCAATGATCACTTGTCTGATTTTAAAACGTGATTTTATATATCCTAAGAAAACAAAATAGTAGAGATTGGTAATTTTAGATTTAACCTGGAAACCCAGGAACCAAAATCTGTTGTTTTTCCACTATTGTTGCTGACGCTTGAGCACCATTTTTCAATAGAATGCAGAAACAGCTCTGTAGCATTTGGAGAGAAAGCCTGGCTCATTTCCCTTGCTGTAGTTCAAGCCTATGACCAGAAGGACATGTCATTTTTGGAAACAGAACATATATATTTTATTCCTATATCATGTATTTTTGCTGATGATTTCAAACAAGGATTGAATTTGCCAACTTTTCATTTCCATTCTGAATCCATGAAGGGCTCTCAAAGTCCCAATATGTCTAGGTCATGGATTGAATACTTTAGGCATTGGGGTCAGGGTTGGCTGGCATGATGGAGGAGGGTTTTTTGAAGGGTGGGACTTACGAGGACCTCAAGGCACAAGTGGGTGGTCCTGACGCATCTCCCTTGTGGCTGCTTGTCCTTGCCATCCTCAGGTGGCAGCACGTACTGGTGAAACTGGAGTGAGAAGACGTACTCAGGCCATGTCCAGATCCGCGAGCAAGCGAAGGAGCAGGTTTTCTTCTCTGTGGGGTCTGGATACTACCTCCAAAAAGAAGCAGGGACGCCCAAGCATCAATCAGGTAGGTTCCAGAGCAGATGAAAAGCGAGACCGCACAGATCGCTTCTGTGGCCACCTCAATTTGGGATGTGTGTGTTTCTTTAGTGAGGCTGAGTGTTATTTAAAATCAACTAGTTGGCACAAAGAAGCTAGCTGTGGTAGACACTTTGAATAGATAATGCATACCCCTAACATTGAACTCTGCTATTAGTCTATCACCAAGCTTCAGTTTCCCACCTGCATCCTTTCCAAACCCTCATTAATTACAGACCTACTCAAAGCTCACAATTCACCCTGAGTCTTCAGGAAAAAGCAGGGCTCTGCAATGAAGCCAAGTGCAGTTCTTTTTTTTTTTTTTGAGACGAAGTCTTGCTCTGTCACCAGTCTGGAGTGCGGTGGCACAATCTTGGCTCACTGCAACCTCTACCTCCCTGGTTCAAGTGATTCTTCTGCCTCAGCCTCCTGAGTAACTGGGACTACAGGCGCCTGCCACCACACCCAGCTAATTGTGTTTTTAGTACAGACGGGGTTTCACCGTATTGGCCAGGCTGGTCTTGAGCTCCTGACCTCGTGATCCACCCACCTCAGCCTCCCCAAGTGCTGGGATTACAGGCGTGAGCCACTGCGCCTGGCCATGCAGAGTCTTTAAGCTGCCTCTGGCACTGGATGAAAGGCAGCCTCCAGGGAAATCTGATTATTCTCTGCCCTTTACTTTTTGGAGCTGACATTAAATGGGCAGATCATCTGCTTACTGGAATGAGGAGCCAGGAATCTGAGAGTGCTCGCCCACTGCCACAGCCCCCTTCTGCTCAGGTCCAGGGGCTGGAATGGGATCTCGGTATGTCATGAGGGTGCAACATAGCCTGGTGCCATGACGGGTGTCCGCCGACCATGTACAACTGCCCAATTCTTGCCCATTAATTTGACTTCTTCACTCTCCAAGGCCAGTCTCCTGCTGGGGTTACTTCCGGGAAGCTCACTGTCTGTTGTTATTGTCTTCCTTGTCCTTTGGCTTTGAGAAATGAGTAGCTGCAGAACTGCTTGTTTAGATTTCAGGGACTAAAGGAACATGAGCATCTGTAGTCTTTCGGAAGAAGAATGTCCAGTTTGTGGGCTACAGTGGCTGGAAAGTTAGGCCTTCGGCATTTTGGAGGTCATGACTAAGACTGCTAGTTTGACCTATTCACCCCGTGCCCTTATGCAAAGTGAGAAGACGTCAACTGACTTGATAGAATGATCTCTCCTTGTTTGCTCTGACAGTTCCAGCCGTTAATTTACTTAAGAAATGAATTTTAGAGAAGAGATTAGTCCTGAAAGCTGATGCACTGAGTCCCTTAGCTGACTGTGATACTCATTGGTTTTTTTGGTTTTGTTTTGTTTGTGATAGAGTCTCGCTCTGTCATTCAGGATGGAGTGCAGTGGTGCAATCTCAGTTCACTGCACCCTCTGCCTCCCAGTTCAAGTGATTCTCCTGCCTCAGCCTCCTGAGTAACTGGGATTACAGGCACTCACCAGCACGCGCAGCTAATAGCTAATTATTTTTATATTTTTAGTAGAGATGGGGTTTCACCATGTTGGCCAGGCTGGTCTCGAACTCCTGACCTCAAGTGATCTGCCCACTTCGGCCTCCCAAAGTGCTGGGATTATAGACGTGGGCCACCGTGCCTGACTGATACTCACTGTTTTAATGTGGCATTTCCCTATCCTTGATGGAACCTGCAGAGAGCAGATGAGAAAATGCTAAGCGAGTGTGAGACTTTCGAAGCAGTTTCGCAGTTTGTCCTGTGATCTTTGGGGAGAGCAGATCATCAAACTTGCTTCCATGGGTTTTGCTTTTATGTAAATCTAAAGAAAAAACTGTGGAAGAAAGTCAACATTTCATCAGAAAAATTACATAAGAGACTTGATAGTTCTCAGTTAAAACCTGCAAAAGGAGGACATGAACGATCAGCATTTCTCTTTTTTTTTTTTTGAGACAGAGTCTCACTCTTTGCCCATGCTGGCGTGCAATGGCGCGATCTCAGCTCACTGCAGTCTCCGCCTCCCGGGTTCAAGCGATTCTCTTGCCTCAGCCTCCTGAGTAGCTGGGATTACAGGCGCCCACCACCACGCCTGGCTAACTTTTGTGTTTTTAGTAGAGACAGGGTTTTACCATGTTAGTCAGGATGGTCTCGAACTCTTGACCCTGTGATCTGCCCGCTTCGGCCTCCCAAAGTGCTGGGATTATAGGCATGAGCCACAGTGCCTGGCCCATTTCTCTTCTTTTGGGAGGTGGTGGTGTCGTTGTGTATGTATCTTCAGCCCACTGCTTCTGGACTTCACAGTTTGGACTTGTTTTCTAGCAAAACCCTTTGTTCATGTGCATCTGCTTGATTGGCACCAGGTTATGTTACCGCCCATTTCTACTGAAAGATATGACTGAATTTAAATGAATTCAAGAGAATGTTTTAACATTTTTCTGAAATCAAAGCACAATGTAATGTCTTAGAAACAATTCTTGTAATTGTTTTCTTAAAGTATGAGTTTTTAAGAACCTTTTGCTTAGCCATAAACATACCAGTAGAAATTTAGTCATTAATTCTGTAATTTGAAATGGACAAAAACTACGTCTTTTTGGCCAGGGGTGGTGGCTCATGCCTGTAATCCTAGCACTTTAGGAGGCCAAGGTGGGAGGATTCTTTGAGGCCAGGATGGTTTGAGACCAGCCTGGGCAACACAGCAGCACCCTATCTCTACCGAAAAAAAGTTAAAAACATTGTGTGTTTTTGTATGTTTTATTTGCATGGAGGAAAGGCTTTTTCTTAATTGTGTACGTTATCCTGATACTACATTCTTGTTTTAGGGATAATCACAAAATTCCTCATATCCGTGAGTTTCCTTACCTAGTGACATTGTTACCCTATTCTAGTTTTCATGGTATCTTTAAATTAGCAGGATTGATTACATTTCAAGGAGGAGACAATTTTCTTTTTTTTAATTAAAAAAGTCCCTATGTTGCCATGTTGAGGTAAAAAACTATAATATTCTCACATTCTACTTAAGAAAGTATTACAAAGCAAGCAGATTTTTACCTATAAGTATCTGGTCGGGTATATGAGGCTATAGGAGAAATGCTTCGTTGTGAGTTTATCTAGCTCATTGCTTTTGCTAGTTTCTTTTCTTTTCTTTTTCTTCTTCTTCTTCTTTTTTTTTTTTTTTTTTTTTTGATTCAAGGTGTCAGTCTGTTGCCCAGTCTGGAGTACAGGGGTGTGGTCTCAGCTCACTGCAACCTTGACCTCCAGGGCTCAAGTGATCCTCCCACCTCAGCTTCCCAAGTAGCTGGGACTACAGGAGCATGCCACTATGCATGGCTAATTTTCAAATTTTTTTGTAGAGACAGGGTCTCACTCTGTTGAGCAAACTGGTCTCAAACTCCTGGGCTCGAGCAATCCTCCTGCCTCAACCTCCCAAAGTACTAGGATTACAGATATGAGCCACCACGCCTAGCCTATTGTCTTTCTTTCTTTACTTTTTTTGAGACAAGGTCTCCCTCTATTGCCCAGATTGTAGTGCAGTGACGTGATCTTGTGATCCTCCTGCCTTAGCCTCAGGAGTAGCTGGGACCGCAGGTGCACACCACCATGCCTGGCTAATTTAATGTAATTCTTTTTTTTTTTTTCTGTAGAGATGAGGTCTAACTACATTGCCCAGGCTGGTCTCAGACTCCTAGGCTCAAGCAGTCCTCCCGCCTCAGCTTCCCAAAGTGCTAGGGATTATAGGCATGAGCCACCATGCCCAGCCTATTTTCTTTAAGTAGAGATGAATTATCCAGACTTGAGAGCAAACTTTTTTTTTTCCAACTGTCAAAGACGTAGGGAAGTGATCTAGATAGAGGGATGTGTTTTTCCAGATCTGCTCCCATAAATTATTGTACCTGCTTTGGGATTTGATGTAGGAGTATCTGAACACGTGTGTAAGGTTTCGTCATAGCCATGCCCATTTCTTTCCCCCTTCCTACATTTCGTTTGCCCTGTTACCCAGATTCCTTTTTAAGATGGTACTTTTGTATATGCAGGTGTTTGGAGAGGGAACCGAAGCCGTAAAGAAATCTTTAGAGGGAATATTTGATGACATTGTTCCAGATGGCAAGGTAAAAATAAACATGTGTTTTATTTTCTAAAAGTACTGCAAGTGCATCAACATATACATGGTGCAGGGTTGTCTTGAGCTACTAAAATTAAGTAAACTCAATATTAAAAACTGAAATGATCAGTTTTTAAAAGTTACGTAATAAGTCAACAAGAGATGGAAAATCATTTTATATTTAAAACTGAGTGGTAGGGGGAACGTTCTCTTGCTGACATAACATTTCCCATACTTACCATTTGATGTGTGAGTTTCTAACTAGAATGTAAGAGGAAATTTGGGTTCTGAATAGCTGAATATTTTATGCCATTGTCAATTTCTTTCCACGTACAACTTGTCTTCCCAAGAGGTGTGTTCTTGCTACCCTCCCTCTCTGCCCACACATGCTGTTTTGCTCCCATTAGTTTCAAAGAACTGTTCCGATAGTGTGTTCTTTAAAAAAAGAAAAACAACAAAAACGCATTTGCCTCCCAAGTCAAGTGTTCAATTAAAGATTCGGCCGGGCGCGGTGACTCACACCTGTAATCCCAGCACTTTGGGAGGCCGAGGCGGGTGGATCACGAGGTCAGGAGATCGAGACCATCCTGGCTAACATGGTGAAACCCCGTCTCTACTAAAAATACAAAAAAAATAAAAAATAAAAAAATTAGCTGGACGCCTGTAGTCCCAGCTACTCAGGAGGCTGAGGCAGCAGAATGGCATGAACCCGGGAGGCAGAGCTTGCAGTGAGTGGAGATGAAGCCACTGCACTCCAGCCTGGGCAACAGAGCAAGACACTGTCTCAAAAAAAAAAAAAAAAAGATTCACAGACTTGGTTCAGCCTTGTGCTTGGATTTAACAGGGGCTTTCAAACTGCTCTGATTGAAAGCCCATAAAAATACTGATTTTTTTTTTTTAATTGGCCACTTTTTTCAGCCTCTAAATAAATAGACGTCTCTTGTTTTCAAGACCCTGGTAGTGATACTGGGAGCCTGTTTGTGTGGGGGATGTGGGGTGGTCTGATGTTGATAATGTGACCTTGGTGTGATCCTCTGGTTCTCGGGCTCAGAATCAATATGACAGAATTCAGCCCTCAGTTGCCATGCAACCAAGTAGTGTCAGTCATCAGTGGCTCAGCCCCCTGTTGTAGATGGAGCTGAGCTTCAGAATCCAGAGTGCCATGGGGAGTTCTGCTACTGGAGGGGGAAGAGAGAAGAGTGGCCATGGGAAGGCCTTTTCTTTCCTTCATACCCAAACTACTCATGAATGATGCTACCCTGGATATAAAGGCCACTCTCCTTGGAAATACTCATCCATGGCCACTGTCTGAGCATCTGTCTCTGATGAAATTTGAAGAAATTCAGTTTTTGGGCCTATGTGCAATCCAAGCAGTTTTTGATGTTAACTTGGTCATTTCTGAGGTTGGCCAGTTCATCTTGCATACCATTATTAGTCCACATTTAATACTGAGATATCTTCTCTAGACCACAGAACTTGGAAACTGCCAAAGTTTTTCCATTGGATTTCTGTGTAACATTTTTGGTTTTCCATTTTTCCAAGATACGTCTTTCTCCCACATCCTGGCCAGAATGCCTTGTTCTCAGAGCGTTTTGATGCAAAACTTGGGTTGCTCCAGTGCTAAGGGGCATTTATTTAATGTGGCACACTGGAACAGAGTCTGAATATTCCAATTATAGTTAATGGGATTTAGGTATGTTGGTTGCTTTTTGACAGTTCCTTCCCTGGAGTCCAACTTATCTGCTAAAGCAACTCTGTTCAAAGGCGAGGCTGAAATTATCTTCCCCAGTTGGATTTAGTTTAATGGCTTTTACGAAAACGTTTCCCCGATTCTTGGATCCCATTCTTCTTTCGAATGGAGATTATATTACCACCTCTCAGCCTTCATTGGGAAATTTCTTCCTTCTTGTAATTTGCTGATACCAGCCTTGTTCTTGGTCATCAGTAGATACATATTTACCAACTAGTGGCCTGGTTATAAATCAATAATGAAGGCCTATTACTTAGCATATATTGAGCATCAATATTATGTTTACATTGCTGAAATCGAACATCATTCTTTCCTTGCTTATTTCGGCGGGCTCCTAACATTGTATCCATCTAAGGAACATAACATTGTATCAATCTAAGCAACATCCTCTGCTTCATCTGCTTAGCTTGCTTAGGTTTAACCCAGCTGCTAAAGGAGGACTTCCGACCCTTCTCCCACGTTCACAAACTTCATTCCACTCCCTGGTCCTCAGGCAGAGTGATGGAGAGGATACAGTGATGGCAGCAAAGGAGGCTTGTTTTTTCTACATTGTGCCATGAGGTTATCCGTTAAGTTCTTTGACCTCCAGAAAATGGAACTGTCTCTGTCCCCGGGTTGGGTCGTGCTGAAGGTCCAAGGAGAGCACAAAAATGATGCTGTCTATAAATATAAATATGTAGTGCTAAAACATTATCTTTTTGGAAAAAAAATGAATGGGGCTTCATCATTGCCTTGAACTGTGAGGTTCTCATGGCAGATGTGCTTGCTTTAGGAATTCTCTGCTTGAAACTGGAAATGAGTTTGTGGGAGAAATAAGAACTTAAAGCTGAGCTGAATGGTGACTTTCTTTCTCTTTCTTTCTTCCCTTCCCTTCCCTTCCCTTCCCTTCCCTTCCCTTCCCTTCCCTTCCCTTCCCTTCCCTTCCCTTCCTTTCCTTCCTTCCTTCCCTCCCTCCCTCCCTCCCTCCCTCCCTCCCTCCCTCTCCTTCCTTCCTTCCTTCCTTCCTTCCTTCCTTCCTTCCTTCCTTCCTTCCTTCCTTTCTCTCTCTCTTTCCTTCCTTCCTTCCTTTCTTCCTCTTTCTTTCTTTCTTTCTTTCTTTCTTTCTTTCTTTCTTTCTTTCTCTCTCTCTCTCTCTCTCTCTCTCTCTCTCTCTCTTTCTCTCTTTCTTTCTTTCTCTTTTCTTTCTTTTCTTCTAAATTTTGATGCCCACTCAATTCATGCCGTGATCACCTATGGATGCTGTGGGCCAGGTGTGAAGCCTGCCTCACACCTGAAGTTTGAAATCTCCCCATTGCACCATAAATCTGCTTTCTCAGTAGTTTCTGTCTCTCCAAGGGTTCCCCTGCCTCCCACCACTGCCTCCGCTTCTGCCCTGGGCTGTTTTCATGGGAATCGGTGATTCCTGTGTGCAGTCTGGGGATCTAGGGTTGTCAGAGCTCCACTGCTGCTGCCCTGCTAACTTTATTTCTTGTTATAGAGGGAGAAAGAAGTGGTCTTACCTAATGTTCACCAGCACAACCCTGACTGCGACATTTGGGTCCACGAGTATTTCACTCCATCCTGGTTCTGTCTGCCCAATAATCAGCCTGCCCTGACAGTCGTCCGGCCAGGGGACACTGCACGGGACACCCTGGAGCTGATTTGCAAGGTATGGAGCTGCTTTGCGTTGTTTCTCCAAGAAGAGCAGAATGGGGTGTAGGAATCTTCTAAGGCACGTGTGGAAACCCAGAGTCGTGTGGGAGAGGAAGGTGCTTAAAACACACCTCCCTTTCATTTCAGAGCAGCATTGCATTCCTTTGTGATAATATTCATAATTATATTAGTGAATGCTTCACCTTTGGGAGGAGAGGAACTCTTCTCAGTAGCGTCTTTCAACGTGTGTGTTTGATAGATTTCTAATGCACATATCACACGCTCATTGCAAACCTTTTAGAAAGTCTAGGTGAAGAACACAACAGAAAATTAAGGCCACTCTTATTCACGAAATCCAGAAATAACCATTGCAAACATTTTGACGTTTGACCATTCATTCTTTTTTCCACACACATACAGATACATGTGTTCAATGGCATCATATTATGGGTACTGTTCTGTCACCTGCTCTTTAATCAGTAACCGATACACTATGGGCATCTTTAGAATTGGGGAAAATGGAAAGAAATATAAGTTTGACCTTCACTGGTGGGAAATTCTTCTTTTGTAAACACAGAATTAGCCTTTTTAGAAACATGACAAATGATTGGGCTCCTTTTCTCTACTTTCACCTTAAACCATGGAAGAAATGCCTTGATCTTTTTCTTTTTCCTTTTTTTTTTTTTTTTTTGAGATGGAGTCTTGCTCTGTTGCCCAGGCTGGAGTGCAGTGGCGCGATCTCAGCTCACTGCAAGCTCTGCCTCCCGGGTTCACGCCACTCTCCTGCCTCAGCCTCCTGAGTAGCTGGGACTACAGGTGCCCACCACCACACCCGGCTAATTTTTGTATTTTTAGCAGAGACGGGGTTTCACTGTGTTAGCCAGGATGGTCTCGATATCCTGATCTCATGATCCACCCGCCTCGGCCTCCCAAAGTGCTGGGATTACAGGCGTGAGCCACCGCGCCTGGCCACCTTCATCTTTTTCAAAGTGAACCTGGTTTCATTTTTCCCCCTGAAGGGCAGCCAGCTGAATAGCCCTGAGTGAGGGGAGAGAGAGGAAAGAATAACTTTACTTGTATGCTTGTTTTTATTTTTACATAATGAGTAGCATTAATAGTTCTATGTTGCAGTCATATCAGGTCTGAGCCTGAGAAAGAGCTGAGACTTTGCCATTGTACACATGGAGGAAGTGAAGCTCAGAGGGCCTTAGCTGCTTGCCTGAACTCACATCACAGTCAGTTGCGAAGGAGAGACTGAGCCCACGGCTGGCATCTCTACAGCTGTGTGCATCCTGCAGTGCTGGGTGTCCACAAGAACTCTCAGAACCTGGGTTAGTCTTCAGGAAGGAAAATCAGTGAGGCTCAGAAGAATCTAGAATATATTCTTAGGGGAGTGAATTGGTCTTCTTTGGGGCTGTTAAAAATAAAAACGAAAAGCTTTTCTATCACAATTTTATCCTAGAAGAAGTTGGATGGGTAAAATGACGTTTTAAAGATCTCGTCATTCAACACAATGTTTGTAAATACTGAATGACTTTCACTACCTCCGCAAGTACCTCAATTTTGTAGTTCTACTATCAGCAATTTTTGTATTTTTAAAAAGCAAATCACAGATGGCTTTTTAAAGAAAAAACATGGCTCTTTATATGAATCAGGGAAATGGACAGTCCAACTCAAATTAGCCTCTTAAAATGTCTTATGTATGTGGAAGAAAAATAGAAGAATCACTTGTTTTGGGCCATAACCAAAGTCTGCCCTGACATGGATGTTAAAAATAAATGATATCACCTCTCCGTGTGCTTTGAATCCTTCAGGTATGAGGGTTCTAGCTTTTGGAGATAATGGTATCTCAGTTCACAATTTTTTCATGTTAATCACTTAACAAAATTGGTCTGTAGAGGATTTCTGCATTTCTTTATTTATAATTAGCACAATTCTTTAGAGACCCATTAACATTCTGCAGAGCTGAAGAGTTATTGTCAGATCTGCAGATGAAGGTGTTAAAAGTAGGACTTTCTGGCTTTTTTGTATAAGCCCAACTCTGGAAGGTGTTTCCAGAGGAAAAACATGGCTTTGGAGCATCCTGTGCACATTGGCTTTGAACTCGATCAGGAATCGAAGGTTAAGCCAAAGTTTTCCAATTACCATTAATTGGTGGAAGATTGATCAGTGAGTGAAGCAATGAATGATTGATTGGCCCACTTTACGTATGTTTCAAGGTTTTGCTTTGGAAAAAACTAGGGGAATGAAGAATAATATTGTCATTGCCAGTTAGAGACCATATCTAGATAATGTAGTGGACCTGATCCCCTTTAAAGTGTTTATTTCTGTCACCTGAAAGGTTTCCGATGGCATCATTAAGGTACAAAATCCCTTTCTCCAACAGTAAAAGTTAGTCCTGTCCAATTTTCCCTGGGCCTTCTTTCTTTTTACCAAGACACAGAAATAAAAGCAAAGACAACGCGGTGTGGAACAAGCTTCTATCTCATGAGTTTATGCTGGGCACGGTGGCTCACACCTGTAATCCCAGCACTTTGGGAGGCTGAGGAGGGCAGATCACTTGAGGCCAGGAGTTCGAGAGCAGCCTGGCCAACATGGCAAAACCCCATCTGTACTAAAAATACACACACAGAGAAAAATCTCATGAGTTTAAAACTGGAAGACTTGTGTGTGCATTTCAGAAATTGATGGTCTTTGGAAAAGCACCCATGTAGGAAAAGTGATATAGTATGCTCAGGGCCAGATGCCTTCTAAAGCTTGCTTCTTCCTTGGAAAACACCTTATTGTAATTAGTGGATCTGATTTTATTCTTAAGAGGGAAGGAGATAATGGGGAAAACAGTGCCCCATGTTATTAACAATCTAATATAATGGCGAATGGTTTTTTTTTCCCCATTGAAAACAAAGATGATTGTAAAAATGCCTGTCTTTTGTTTCATTATTGTTATTCTCAATGTTTGGTGATAGATGCCTTCTCTAATATTTAATAATCAATCTGTTTCTTCTGTCTCCTGCATTCAGCTCATTCTCTTTCCTATTCTCTCTGATCCACATCATTTCACATCAGTTTGCCATCTGCCATCTGAGCACCAGTCAAGTTCTGGTATAGTAAATGTTTCAAGATCGTCATTTCATGTACAATTCATGTCAGAGATGTTACTGGAATGATTGTTGCTAACTATAGCAGGTAACCATGTTGGCCTATAGGTTTTGGATATATTCTGATCGTTACAACTACAAAAATAATTGCAACATATTTTCATTCATTTATACCTACTGATATTATTCACATATGACCATGTGTCAGTTTTATTTCATGCTTTTACTACGTCAGCTATGGCTTTGGATATGCTATAACCATTGGCGTTTAAAGAAAGAAAAGGTTACTTTGAAGGGGAGGGAAAATATCTTTAGAAATTCTACAATAGCACTTTGGTGTGTGTGTGTATGTGGATACATATTTCTGTATGCAGTGACTACATGTCTGTATTTCTGTATGCAGTAATTGCATGTTTGTGTGTCTTCTAGAAGTTTGACTGAAATGGAAGAATACGAAGAGAAATAGAAGAGCAAAACATAATGGATTAGGAGCTTTAAGGCAGTAAATTCTGAGACATGTTATCTATTTTAATTGGTGCAAACTATTTACTGAAAATATCTACATTGTGTTTTGCTGTTTCATCCTTTGAAATAGTCATAGTAAGATGCGAATTTAAAAAATTATGCCAACTAAACTAAAAATTGTTGTACTATAATACTTAGGGTATAATTTGTGGCTGCATTGCCTCAAAATGAATCAAATGCTAAGTAACTTAAGTACATGTACATTGGAAAACAAATTTATACCATTTAAATTTTTTCCTAACTGAATTTTCCTTGAATGTTTTACAAGTCTCAATTTTCTTTTGAATTTTCACTTGAATGTTTTATGTCTAAAGCAAGGCCACACATTTATGTCTATGTCTAAAGCAAGGCCACACATTTAGAATTACTATGTTTAAATATTCATTAAGGAAATTCTTTTGCACAAAGATGTATTCTGAACATGGTTAGTTGTTTGACTTGCTTTGATATTGACTAACAGGTATCTAAGGAGCATAAAATTCTTCTTGATCGTTCCGAGGATCTGATTTAATTAATTCATTAGGATTTTCTTTTTATGTTAGACCAGCCATGATTAACAAGGGCTCATAATTCAGAAACTTTTACCAAAATAATAAGACACACTGGTATATATTTTGATCCAATGTCCTGTTTTGAGAGTAACTATTTACGGACCAAAATTAGGGCTCTTAAGTTACAAGTAAGACCATTTTAATTTTCATGTTTGCTGCTTGTGCTGATTTTTATTTTTTAAAGTTATCAAGACATTATTGTAACTTAAAGAAGTTTGAAAAATATGATGGTTGGTGGCAAGAATCTTTTTTTCCTTTTACTTATTTATTTATTTTTTTTGAGACAGGGTCTCACTCTATCCCCCTGCTGAAGTACAGTGGTGCAGTCATAGCTCACTGCAGCCTTGCCCTCCCAGGCTCAAGCAATCCTCCCGCCTCAACTTCCTGAGTAGCCTATAGGGACTACAGGCTCACCCCACCATGCGTGGCTAAGTTTTGTATTTTTGATACAGACAGGGTTTCACCATGTTACCCAGGCTGGTCAAACTCCTGGGCTCAAGCAACTAGCCCACCTTGGCCTCCCAAAGTGATGGGATTACAGGCATGAGCCACCGCGCCCAGCCAAGAATCATTCTTATTACCATTGCTATATTTATCACTCTTTAGTTCTCTGCAATGCATTACACAATTTAAATGAGGTGCCTTGACATTCTCTGCATGTTTGTATAAACGTTTTCAGTACTGTAGCATTTAGGGGATGCTGGAGTTCTCTGCAGTCCACACCAGGAACACCTTAGGCTATTTGTGCCTGACAGTGGGCTGTGTCTCACACTGAAGTTTCAGGAACCAGAATCTTCTTAGGTGAGGTTGCTGTTTTGGCCTGATTTCTGGAAGACAGTCTGTTTCAGTGGCAGTCTCATTAAGGAGTGCCCACAAAGTGTTTATTAATGATGATGATAAGGTTTCCAAGTGAATTTGTTCCTGTTACTAAGAACCCATGAAATTTCATTTCTTTCCCTTCCGCCTCAGTCGGAAACAGATGGTGAACCAAAATTTTTGCTTCTAATTAAAGATTTCAGTGAGGACCCAGGTAGGTGGGAAGCATTTGCAGCTTCGATCTCTCTTAGGAAAACTTTTCTTGCTCATCACTTCACCCTAAATATTAGTATTTTGTTGTTGTTTATTTATCTTGATGATTCTCCGGCAGTAAGTAGCACACTTAAAAAGTCCCTGTTTTATGTTTCCCTGGGCTTTCGCCTCCAGCCTTATTATCTTTGACATCAACAATCTTGGATCTGTCAGACATTGAGCATCTGGTCTCAAATATAGGCAGTGAAAGGACAAAAGCCAGGTGCACTGGGACGTGTTTGGTGAATGGCATCTGTGTCTGGCACAGCAGGCTGCAAACTATCATATTACTCAGGAGAGGAGAGAGGTTGGGGTTCCCAAGAAGCACTGATAGAAAACTTTATCCTTCTGCTATGTGTTCAGAGCAAACTCATTTCCACTTTCTGGAAATGTGCTTTTGCAAGAATGCAGGTTGCCTGTCCTGCATGTACATATTTATTTAAAATGCTAAACCACTGCTGCCTCACCTCCCACATCTACATAGCTTTTACCTGCAGCTGCAGACACTCCTGAAGACTGCATTTATGTTGTATTAGTTTCTGTATTCTCATTACTGCACACGATATCTGGTGTATCTAAGAGTTCGTTAGGTGTAACTGAATATATATTACTGGAATAATTATTGGAATGCTGTTAGTTTGGCTTTAAAAATATTATTTTGAGGGTGGGGTAAGTAGAAAGAGTACTGAACCAGTTAAAATTAATTTTATTTATTTTGAAATAATTATCACCTGCAAAGCTTTGAATGTGAAGAGGTTTTATATTTATTTTGTGAAAAATGTCCAATTTGTATAAAAGTAGGGAACAATGTAATAAATTCTCATGTATCTATCACCTAGCATCTGTAATGATCAAATTAAGTTTTATCGATTTACTCACTCACTCCCACCCCCAACTCTTATTTATTTTGGAAGCAAATTCCAGACATTATATAATTTCTATCTATTAGCGTTTTAGGATGTATCTCTAAAAGATAAGGGCGCATAAAAAAATCACTTGGTTTAAACATTTTCTCTCTAGCAATATATTTTCATGTTGCTGTGTAACTTTCGGAAAACATTTTCTTTTTTCCCTGTATCCTCTTGACGCTCTACTGAGAACGATTTATAAAACCATGTTGGTATTATTACTTATTCCTCAAAATTAATTCAAGGATTACTTTTTAGACAGAAAAAAAAAATCTATTGTCCCATCCTGGACCAAAGGAGAAGCCTTGAAAATTTCAATTTTAGAATTGTTTTCTTTGAGCGAGTCATTCAGTGTGTTTCCATAGTTGGACACATGCCTATTAGCACTGCCCCCGGAGGGAGTCTCACTTGGGGAGTATATAAATAAGACTGAAGTCTGAAAGCCTTGTCTTCACACTGACTCGCTTGCAAATGGACTGTTAACAACTGTCCCACTGTCCCCATGTGGTTAAAAAAACAACTTTGCCCGGGCACAGCTTTTTTCTCTCATTGTAAATACAGTATTTTCTTGCCTTTCTTGTTACCCTTTTCTTTAATCACCTATCTATGAAGTTATATTTAAGAACCTTTTTGATCTGCTATGTTTTGTTGAAAATTTTACCAGTGTTAAGAGCACAGTGAATCAAATAAGGAGACGTGGAGATGTGAGTCCCTTGTTTCCATTGAATCCTAAGATACCCTTGGAATGTTACCAATGTGTTCAATGAAAGTTATTTTAAAAGTTTGCATTTACGATGCAAACTTTTTAAGAAGTATAGAAACCTTATTATCCCCATTTAGTATCAAATCTGTATTGGGCCGGGCGCAGTGGCTTACACCTGTAATCCCAGCACTTTGGGAGGCCAAGGCGAGTGAATCACCTGAGATCAGGAGTTCGAGACCAGCCTGGCCAATATAGTGAAACCCCATCTCCACTAAAAACACAAAAATCAGCTGGGCGTGGTGGTGGGTACCTGTAACCCCAGCTACTCAGGAAGCTGAGGCAGGAGAATCGCTTGAACCCAGGAGGCGAAGGTTGCAGTGAGCCGAGATTGTGCCGTTGCACTCCAGGCTGGGCGACAAGAGTGAAACTCCATCTCAAAACAAAACAAAACAAAACAAAACAAAACAAAAAAACAAAAAAAAAAACTCTATTGGTCGTGGGAATACATAATATGTTGGTGGAGAACTAATTATGCCTATTTACTATTGAACAGGCATTTTCTTTCTTTCTTTCTTTTTTTGTCCCAGACACATCAACTGGATCATTCTGCTCATTACCTGCGCCTGAAATTTCTAATAGAAAACAAAATGCAGCACTATGTTCCACAGCCCGAGGAAGACATCTATGAGCTGGTAACGTTATGACTGTTGTCCAAGCACATTTTATGGCAGATTATCTTCAAATTATGAGTGTTCTTGTGTTAATTGTAGTTGGTGGAGTGGAACGAGTTCAAAAATAAATGAGCTTCATTCATAGCGCTTAAGTTGGTGGAGATGGCCTTACTTAGCTCAGTATTCCAGAGTGGAATGACCACCTTTGTTTACGCACGAAGCAGTGCAGTGCTATCATGAAAAATCAAAATCTAGAGCTATCTCTTAGATAGAACTTTAGTCATTATTATAATACTAGCTTTCCTTGCATTGGCAATCTTTTATTTTATTGTATTTTAGTATTTTTATTTTGTTGTTTAGAGAGAGGATCTCATGCTGTCACCGAGGCTGGATGGAGTACAGTGGTGTGATCATAGCTCACCTCAACCTTGAACTACTAAGTAGGCTTAAGTGATCCTCCTGTGCCAGCCTCCTGAGTAACTGCAACCACAGGCACACAGCTCCATGGCTGACGAACTTTTATTTTTTAATTTTTTTTTTTTTTTTGTAGAGGCAGGATCCTGCTTTGTTGCCCAGGCTGGTCTTGAACTCCTGGACTCAAGTGATCCTCCCACCTCAGTCTCCCAAAGCGCTGGAATTACAGGCGTGAGCCACTGCGCACGGCCAGTCTTTTATTTTAAATTGGTGACTTAAAAATCAGCTGGTTGTCATTACAGAAAACAGTGCTAACTCTAATTTTGTGTGACATCCGTAGGCATGTTGAAACTGCTGGGTCAAATCTTGTTGGGTGAAAAAAGCTGCCATCTATGTCCTAGTCTTTTGGAACTGTATTTATATAGCTTCTTGGGGACATTGACATATATTTGAGTTTGAACATACTTATGGGACTGGGGTTCTGAATTAGACCTGCTTACTAATCATGTGGAACTGGCCAAGAAAAAAAAAATGAAATGCTAATACTCAATTTGTAGGATTTTACAAAGATTAGAGATAATATGCTTATTTGGTAAATTACAATGGTTGTTATTGCAATAAGCCCAGTGACAAGCTCTTTGCTCTTTAGCAAAGTGGTGTGTTTGTCAGTTCCAGGAAAGAAACATTTTGGGAGCAAGGCGCCTCTATTTTGGAGTTCCTGTGTTCTCTCTGTACTTAGTCATTCCTCTGGGGGCTCTGACTGCTTGCCATGGATGTGTGAATAACAGTGACTTCAGACAGGGTTTCACTACAGAAAGCGGAACTGAGCATTTAAACCCAAGTATTATTCTCTTTTTGGAAAAGGGAAGCATGATTTAAAAATGAGTAGGAAATTGTGTTTTTTCTCAACTTTATTGAGGTATACTTTACATTTAAGAAAACTCTCGCCAACTTTAAGGACACAACCCGATGAGTTTTGACAGATGTATGCAGTCTTGTTTCCACTGCTGCCATCATGCTTTGGAACATTTCTGTTACCTGAAAAGTTACCTTGTGCCCCTTTAAGGGCTTTTAAGGAAATAGAAGAGAGGGTGTGCTTTTGTAACACTTTTAGCATATTATGCAATAGATTATCAAAATAATGAGCCCTTTTTCAACTGTCACTTAAATCAGTAACTGTTCTGTGTTCAGTACATTTAACAGAGAGGGCTGATGTATTCTTTTTTTTTTTTTTTGAGACGGAGTCTTGCTCTGTTGCCCAGGCTGGAGTGCAGTGGTGCGATCTCGGCTCACTGCAAGCCCTGCCTCCCGGGTTCATGCCATTCTCCTGCCTCAGCCTCCTGAGTAGCTAGGACTACAGGCGCCCGCCACCACAACCGGCTAATTTTTTTTGTATTTTTAGAGACGGGGTTTCACTGTGGTCTTGATCTCCTGACCTCGTGATCCACCCGCCTCGGCCTCCCAAAGTGCTGGGATTACAGGCGTGAGCCACCGCGCCCGGCCGCTGATGTATTCTTTTTCTGGCCTGGGGAAAAGGCCAGTCTTGGTGCTGCTGTATGAGTAAAGGAAAGAAAACCCTTTTTTCTTACTTAAAAAAGGGAAGTGCTTTCCTGCTAACACTGGAAGAGTTATTAGATTATATATTTTGCATCTTGGGGTTAATGAATATTTTGCATCCTGAATTACAGGGATCATACCTAACCAGGTTCCATGTTCCTCATATTTTACACATAAGAGGTATAGGTACTTCAGACCTAGTTTTTGAAATTATATGGACTCATTTATTATTTTTAAGCCTTGCCCATTGTGTGGTCTCCTTCAACATAGGAAACTAAGGTGTGCCAAGCTTAGTCTGTTTGGATCTACAATTTTGTACGCAGATAGCTATATATGTATTTTAAAAGAATCTAAAGTACAGGGAGACCATCGTATTATTTCTTGGCCTGTTGCAGAAGGTCTCCAGCCCATAGATCTCTAAGGATGCAAATGCCACAGTCTTTCAAAACCTCTATTTCGACCAAGGTTCTTAACTATTTTGTCCTTTGGATGCTTTTGGTAGCCTGGTGGAGCCTCCAGACCCCTTCTCAGAATGATATTTTGAATCGCATAAAATAGAATACATAGGATTATCTGTGCCCTAAATATATTGA
This sequence comes from Nomascus leucogenys, assembly GCF_006542625.1. Lineage (NCBI taxonomy): Eukaryota > Metazoa > Chordata > Mammalia > Primates > Hylobatidae > Nomascus > Nomascus leucogenys. The sequence goes on along the minus strand of NC_044405.1, from coordinate 16,578,209 downwards.
AATGGTTCTCAAAAATATTTTTTGAATTATAGGTAATATATGTTCTTATTCATTAGCTCATTAAATTATAAGACTTAATAGGTAGACATAGACCTAATAGCTAGACCATTAAATTACAAGACCCAGCGGTAGATCTAATAGCTACCACTGTTCTGAGGTAACGATGAGCATAAATAATATTTTGAGACATTAGCAGCAGCTAAAACATGATATGAAAATAACTGTGATTTCTATTCATGATGGAGTCACAGGCACTGCTACTATTACTATGTTTGTTGCCTACCTTCATTTAGGATAAAAGGAAATGCTGATTTTCAGTTTAAGGTTTGTAAACATAAAGATATCACTTTTTTTTTTTTTCTGTGACGAAGTTTTGTTCTGTCACCCAGTCTGGAGTGCAGTGGTGCAATCTTGGCTAACTGCAACCTCCGCCTCCTGGGTTCAAACAACTCCCTGCCTCAGCCTCCCGAGTAGCTGGGATTACAGGCGCCCACCACCACGCCCGGCTAATTTTTGTATTTTTAATAGAGACGGGGTTTCACCATCTTGGCCAGGCTGGTCTTGAACTCCTGATCTCATGATCCACCTGCCTTGGCCTCCCAAAGTGCTGGGATTACAGGCGTGAGCCGCCGCGCCCAGCCAATATCACTGTTTTTTATCATCCACATTCACACACCACTTGAACTCTATCCATGGGTCGCTGGTTTTGAATCCCTGCTTTAGGCCATTAAGCTGGGCATAGCATCATTCTGAGACAGGGGGTTTCTGAACAGCATTCCTGGATGCTTTTTGAGAGTCTGCAGGTATTCAGTGTCTTGTCCCTTACTGAGTATGCACCAGACCACACACGGTTAATTGGTTTCCCTGGCTCACCTCCATTTTGATTTTGATGGACATGGGAAGCTTCAAGTGTTACAAGCCATTTCCCTATAAATGACTCATTCATGTATGACTCTCCCAAAATATTGTATTCTGTGCCATTGTTTTGTGAAACAGTCTTTAGTAGTAAGACCAATAGTTATTAGCAAAAGTATGTACTATATTTTAAAGATCTTTTTGGAGGGTCTAGTATGTTTATTTTGGGGGTCAGGGGATTCTCTTGCTTATGAATAACCAGGAAGAGTTAGCCGTTGATTTATCTGCTTTGCTGGTTGTGTTTCTAATAGAAGTAATACCTGTTTGGCCACTTTTTCACGATGACTTGTTTGTTGGGTCCGGTCCATGGAATGATCATATACATGATTGTAGTCTATGGAAGCTCTTTTCAAAAACCCACACTAAATGTGTTTTTTTTATAAAGTGACAGGTAGAAATAAAGTTTGCAGAAACACTGATCAATTTATTTATTCACTCATCCAGCAAATATTTTTTTAATTATTTTTTATTTTTTTGAAATAGAGTCTCATTCTGTCGCCCAGGCTGGAGTGCAGTGGGACAGTCTTGGCTCACTGCAACCTCTGCCTCCTGGGTTCAAGCAATTCTGCTGCCTCAGCCTCCCAAGTAGCTGGGACTACAGTTGCCCCACCACCACACCCAGCTATCATCTAGCAAATTTTTTTTAGCATTTGTATGCCTGGCTCTATTCTAGCTGCTCTAGGCACTGGGGATGCACCAAAACAATTCTGCCCCGGTGGAATCTGTATTCAAGTTTGCAGAAACAAGGAAAAATACATGTGAATGTGTAATATGTCAGGGAATGTTCAAAGCCTGGAGAGACAAGAAGTTGGGGCAAGTAGAGAGAGGGAGATGGCACATCTGCAGTGGGTCTTGTTGCTATTTTATTTTATTTTATTTTATTTTATTTATTTTTTGTGTTTCTTTTTTTTAATGTGATGTTTGAACAGGGTGAGTGAGTGAAGTGAGGGAGTGGAATCATAGAGTTATTTTGCAGACAAGTGTTCTAGGCTGACCAGGCACAGTGGCTCATGCCTGTAATCCCAGCACTTTGGGAGGCTGAGGCAGGCGGATCCCCTGAGGTCAGGAGTTCGAGACCAGCTTGGCCAACATGCTGAAACTCCGTCTCTGCTAACAATACAAAAATTAGCCAGGCATGGTGGCACACGCCTATAGTTCCAGCTATTCAGGAAGCTGAGGCAGGAGAATTGCTTGAACCCAGGAGGCGGAGGTTACAGGGAGCCAAGATCGTGCCACTACACACCAGCCTGGGTGGCAAAGCCAGATTCTGTCTCAAAAAAAAAAAAAAAAAAGTTCTAGGCTGAGAGAACAAAGCTGGCTACGGCCCAGGCAGGGGGAGGGTGGCGATGGTGGAGGTGGCTTACCTGGTGTTTGAGTATTGGTGGAGAGGGCATGAAAGGGGGATGCAGGAGATGGTGGGGAGAGGGAAAAAGGATAGGCCATGTAGAGCCTAAGTGCCGTGGGAAACCCCAGAGAGAAAGGGCATTGTTGGCTTTGAAAGGCTCACTGTGGCAGATGAGTGGCCCATAGGGCATGAGAGGATGAGCAACCAGGGCCCATAGGAGGCTGTACAGAGTCATCGTCAGGCAAGAGTGTGACAGTGGCTCAGACCAAGCCACCCAAAGGAGACAGAGGAAGAAACGATCCTGATTTTGTGAGAACTCAAGAGTCCTAGGTAAGCAATTTGTTTCTTAAAATCTGGTGATCTTCTCATCCAGTTTTTGAAAACAGGGAAAGTTGCAACATTATCGATTTAATAAAAGAAAGGGAAGATGTGAGCTATTTCATCATTAAGTGCATTATGTATAAAACTACTGAATTTCCAGATTTCTAGTTCCAGATATTGTGGTTGCATTGAAAATATATTTTAAAGTACGAACGCTTCTTGAAATTTTATGTAGTTTTAGTTTTGTTCACTAAACCTGGCTTTAGTCCAACCAGCCTAAGGATGTTGTGGCCAGCGGGCCTGTCTATATGATACTGAGTTATTGTCTGAGACCAGCAAAAGACACAATGATATTCACACTAATTTCAAAGAAAACTAGGAAGTAGTATGAAAATATAGGAAAGATTATGCACAAAGCTCTATTCCCACTAGATCCTGTGGAAATGATTAAAACAAACAGTTACATACTGCCACCTGGAGGAAGGGTTTGGCTCTTAAAGTTTTAAAAAATAGAACTAAGGCTCCTAATAAGTTAAGTGTACGTGGTTGATAACGTTTCCTTGAGCATTCTGTGGTGTTAGGTTACATATTGTAAACCTTATTGAATTTAGTATTTAGAGTTTTGGTGGCTATTTTCTGAATGAAAAAGTGGTATAACTGATTTCTTCTCATTTGTAAATTTATTTCTATGAAACATTTCTAAAGTATAACACTAAAACCACATTCAGTCATGCCCTTGACACGTTGCATTTGGTGGAAGTTGCATTAAATTGAGGTGTTTAAAAGGATCCAAGCTGTCCTGTCCACGTTCCTATCCCCCACATTCCTTGGCATTCTATTATAGCAAATGCTTTCTCAGGCTCCTGAGTCACAAGTATTATGCTGACCTCTCAAATGCCCCAAGCAAATAAAGAGAAGAAACTGGCCACTCTTTTCTACCTGCCTGAATAAAATTGTTTCTGGACGAATGACTGTGTGGTCAGGGATGCGGGCAAGTTTAGATCATCATCAAGACTTCTCTTTAGTGCTAATGGCCACATTTTTCGTTATTGACCTTGGCTCAAAATTGGTTTTCATTTCAAGATAGAGTAATAATTTTAAAAATCTATATGAGCATTTGACACATCTATTTGTTTGTGAGTTTTTATTATAAATTTTGGATTTGAACCTTTGACTGACCTAAGAGGGTAGGTTCCCTTTGCGTTCATACCCTGTGTTCCAGTGAAGGCTGATCTGGGAGGCATCATAGTGTAGTGGAAAGAACGCGGCTCTAGAGCCAGTGAGACCTGGGTTCATGATCCCAGCTGTGCATGAACTGGTCTTCTGAATTTAGGAAAGTACTTTCTCTTTAGGCTCTTGCCTTTATTTGTAAAATGGACATCACGCTTGTCTCATGGAGTTAGTGCGAGAGGCGTGACACATGGTCAGAACTCCGTATGTTATTGTCTTGATAGATCTTGACATATGAAAATGAAATATCCGGCCGGGCGCAGTGGCTCACGCCTGTAATCCCAGCACTTTGGGAGGCTGAGGCGGGCGGATCAGGAGGTCAGGAGATTGAGACCATGGTGAAACCCTGTCTCTACTAAAAATACAAAAAAAAAAAAAAAAAAAAAAAAAGCCAGGCATGGTGGCGGGCGCCTGTAGTCCCAGCTACTCAGGAGGCTGAGGCAGAACGGTGTGAACCCGGGAGGCGGAGCTTGCAGTGAGCCGAGATCACACCACTGCACTCCAGCCTGGGCGACAGAGCGAGACTCCGTCTCAAAAAAAAAAACCAAACAAAAAAGAAAATGAAATATCAATTAATTTAAACAACGTTTATGATGTGTGAACTCTGCATGATTCTTATCTTGACTTTGTACAAAGCTCTTTTTCCAGCCTTTTTTGTTTAAACAATTTTTCTAATAATTTTAACTCTTATTTTAGATTCAAGGGGCACATGTGCAGGTTTGTTACCTGAGTAGATCGCATGATGCTGAGGTTTAGGGTACTGTTGATCCTGTCACCTAGGTAGTAAGCCTAGTGCCCAGCAGTTAGTCTCACAACCCTTGTCCTCCTCCTGCCTTCCCCCTCTAGTAGTCCCCAGTATCTATTGTTGCCATTTTTATGTCCATGAGTACTCATTGTTTAGCGCCTAGTTGTAAGTGAGAAGGTATTTGGTTTTCTGTTCCTGTGTTAATTCAAGTAGGATAATGGCTTCCAGCTGCATCCGTGTTGCTGCAAAGGACATGATTTTGTTCTTTTTCATGGCTACATAGTATTCTGTGGTATACACATGTACCACATTTTCTTTATCCAGTCCACCCTGGATGGGCATATAGATTGATTCCACATCTTTGCTATTGTGAATAGTGCTGCAATGAACATACAAGTACACGTGTCTTTTTGGTAGAATGATTTATTTTCTTTTGGATATATACCAAGTAATGGGATTGCTGAGTCAAGTGGTAGTTCTAAGTTCTTTGAGAAATCTCCAAACTGCTTTCCACAGTGGCTGAACTAATTTACATTCCCAACAACAGTGTATAAGCGTTTCCTTCTCTGCCGGGCATGGTGGCTCACGCCTGTAATTCCTGCACTTTGGGAGGCTGAGGCGGACGGATCATTTGAGGTCGGAGTTCGAGACTAGCCTGGCCAACATGGCGAAACCCCGTCTCCACTAAAAATACAAAAAAAAAAAAAAAAAAAAACCAGATGTGGTAGCAAACGCCTGTAATCCCAGCTACTCAGGAGGCTGAGGCAAGAGAATTGCTTGAACCCGGGAGATGGAGGTTGCAGTGAGCTGAGATTGCGCCACTGCACTCCAGCCTGGGCAACAGAGCAACAATCTGTCTCCAAAAAAAAAAAAAAGAAGAAAAGAAAAGCGTTCCCTTCTCTCTGCAGCCTCACCAGCATTTGTTGTTTTTTGACTTTTTAATAATAGCCATTCTGACTGGTGTGAGATGGTATCTCATTGTGGTTTTGGTTTACATTTCTCTGATGATTAGCGATGTGTACATTTTTTCATATATTTATTGGCTACATATATGTCTTCTCTTGAAAAGTGCCCGTTCATGTCTTTTGCCCGTTTTTTGATGAGATTATTCATTTTTTGTTGATTTAAGTTCCTTATAGATTCTGGATATTACACCTTTGTCAGATGCACAGTTTGCAAATATTTTCTCCCATACTGTAGGTTGTCTGTTTATTGACAGTTTCCTTTTCTGTGCAGAAGCTCTTTAGTTTAATTAGGTCCCACTTTTTCATTTTTGTTGCAATTGCTTTTGAGGACTTAGTCATAAGTTATTTCCTTTCTTGGGCTTTTAGAGGGCTGATTAATTTGTGTACTTCAGTTTTCTAGCTAATTTCAATACAGTTCAGTGGCTAAAAAAAGAATATCTTCCTTTACGTAATTTGTTTTCTGTTTCAATGCTATCATTTGTCTCTGATTTGTACTATGGTGAACTTTTTGAATGGAAGCATAGAGATTTATCTTATTTCCGTGAATTCCATACCAAGATCTTTATAACCTCTTCCTGATTTTAATAAACTTTTTTCTCCCCACAACTAGAGATCTCCATTACTTTAGCATTATTTTTCAGGTCTGTGATAGACATTGGGTAGGAATAGACAGAGAGAGTGATGTGGAGGAATTACTTAGAAACCAAACTGTGCTACATTTGAGGATGACAGCTGGAAGTTTTTACTTTTACTTTTTACTTTTAATGACTTCCGTTTAATGATAAGATTGTAAAGTGCAAATTCACGTATCAATTGTGAAAAAACAGATTTATGAAATGATGACCATTTTTAAAAGTTAGTTATAATGAAATTCTAATTAGATTCCCCTTTGTAACTTTCAGCTGTACAAAGAAATTGAAATCTGTCCAAAAGTCACTCAGAGCATCCACATTGAGAAGTCAGATACAGCTGCTGATACTTATGGTAAGTTTATTTTTCTTTGTGTTTTAAGGTAAAGAATTTCTTATGTAAGCGTGCATTTATTTACAGTTCAACAAAATGCCTTTGAGTCCTATCTAAAACAGATAGTATATCTGGTTCCTGTTCTGTGGAGGGCAGCCACACTAGGGAAAAAAAGGGATATTTACTCTGGGTACGATGTAGACTTTGGTGTTAAATTTCATAACTTTAATTATTGGGGTTTTACTGTCCTAAAAAGGAAGTGGGTAGATTATTTTATATGTCAAAAGATAAAATTACAACAAGTTTAGTTACAAATCTGATTGGCTTTTATTTGTGATTCATGCATGGGACAGCCTCCATTCTACAAAATAGAATGAGAGCTCCCTCTGGGCAATGGCAGAACAGTGATTTTTGTAAGGTGGCGACAAGAAAACAGAACAGTGGAAGAAGAAAACTGATTGTTTAACATTAGCTTACTTCAGGTTACTTTTTTGTAAGGGTTAAAGCAGAGGGGACCTACTTATTTTGTTGACTCAGGTAGACTGGAATCTCATGTTTTCAGGAAAAACTGGTCTGTTTGGGGATCTACCTGCTTCCTGAAAGTTTTAGTTTGATTATGTGGCATCCAGCATGAGTGATTCCATTTTTATTTGATCTAGCCTTTTGGGCGTAATGCAGGAACTCACTTCACAACAATGGCCTCCCATAATTTTTGTTTAACATATACTATGGTGTACCTTAGTAATGTAGGAATTATTCTTTTACACCCCTTTCCCAAAAACATAGACATTATCCTCCCTTCCCATACAAATAATGTTAAAGGAGCTATTTTGGTGGTGTGTTGGGGAGTCCCCAAGACCATCCCTAGGTTTGCTGATTCACTAGGAAGACCCACAGAGCTCAGCATCTGGTCATACTCACAACTATGATTTTTTTTATAGCAAATTGTACTGAAGTGGCTTCGTTGTCTTGGGTAAATACCCCCGGTTCATTGTCTCATGCCAAGGGAATCGAGGATGTGGACACACAAGAAGTGGGTTTAGGAGTAGAGGTTTAATAGGCAAAAAAGAGAAAAGGACAATAGCTCTGTCTCCTGCAGAGAGAGACGGGTGCCCGAGTGGGTCTTCCGGCCAGCAGCGGAATGCACCGGATTTTGTAGCCAGGCTTGAGGAGGCAGTGTCTGATTTACATAAGGCCCACAGATTGTTTGGACCAGGTGTGATGTCTACACAGCACGCATGGAAGCTGGCTGCCCTATCCTAATCTTTATTATGCAAATGGAGTCTTTGCCTGGCCGGGGCCATGTTCACTGCTCCTTACTGTACACGTGGCTGGCAAAGAGAAGAGAAGATGGAGCCACCATTTTGAACATGTTTAGTCCCAGCTAGCTTTTTCCTATTGGCACAACTGCCGGCATTCACCGGTGTAAGCTTCCAGCTTGCTTGTCTATGTGTGCAGCTTGATTTTACAGGCTGCTTTTTGTTACAAAAAAAAAATTATTTGGGGGCTGCTTTTCATTAAAAGGAAAATGTTACTGAGGACTTTCTTCTCCTCACACTCTGCCTAAATCATTTCATTTTAACTCCTATATCAATACAAAGCAAAATCAGCAAAGGGAAAAGGCGCATGGAGCGAAGTCTAGGGGAAACCAGGTGTGAGCTTCAGCGAGCCGTGTTTCAGTGGAGTCACGTAGAATGAGGATAACTCCTCCAGCACCAAGTTGTGATGACACCTGAGAAATGCTCCCTCCTAGGGAAGGTGGTTAGAGGCTCAGTGCCCAGGGCTTTTCTGGGGAGGCTGGTTCCCTAGGCACCCTCTACCTAGCATGCACCGAAATTCCAGGCTCCCAGGAGGAAAGTAGGCGTTCACCGTAAATCCCATTGTTTGTACCACAGTTTAGGCACTGTGAGCCACTCAGGGTGTTGGGAACCCTCCCAAAATCCAAGTTCTCAGGATGCCAGCCAAGGTTCAAATCTGTAAGCGGGCCTTTCGAAGAATAGCAGTCATGCCTGCTGTGTTAACGCTTTCCTATGCGGTTGTCTACATTCTGGCAGAGTTAAATATATATTCCTTTCCATATGTTTAAGACCAGTCTTCTTTACTTAGCATTACACTGTATGGCTTGAATAGTAACAGAGTTGGTGCCTGAGTAAATTAAGTGAGGAAAATCCACACTGTGCTATATCAGTCAGGAGCGGTGAGGTTAGCTGAGGTAACAGCCAGCCACCAAAGCCCTGTGGCTCGAAACAGTGACATTGATTTCTCACATTCACCACGCGTCCCTTATGGGTTGGCTGGGACTCCATACGTTGTCCTCATTCCACACCCAGGCCTGGAGCAGCTGCCACCTGGGACAGTGCTTGTCACTCAGCAGAGGGGGAAGGGGAGGTGGGAAAGCAGGTGTTGTCCCACTCCCAATTCATTGGCCAAAGCAAGTCACACAGCCATACCTACCTACGAGAGAGCACAGAAGTGTGATTCTACTGTTTGGTAGAAGGAGAACAAAGTTCTGGGTGGAAAGACATAAAGACTACCGCATGTGCTCACTTAAGATTTCTGTCTGAATCAAGTTATTAAGCTTTCTTTTTTTTTTTTTTTAAGACACAGTTTCCCTCTGCCGCCCAGGCTGGAGTGCAGTGGTGCGATCTCAGCTCACTCCAACCTCTGCCTCCCAGGTTCAAGTGATTCTCCTGCTTCCTGAGTAGCTGGGATTACAGGCATGTGCCACCATGCCTGGCTAATTTTTGTACTTTTAGAAGAGACGGGTTTCACCGTGTTGGCCAGGGTGGTCTTGAACTCCTGATCTCAACTGATCCACCCACCTCAGCCTCCCAAAGTGCTGGGATTACAGGCGTGAGCCACTGCACCCGGCCCAGGTTATTAAGCTTTTTAGCATTTGAAAATCTTTAAACTCTTTTCTGAGCAGTGGGATATTATATTCCTTCTGTACCTTCCCTTGTAGGCCACCAGTCTTCATCTCAGAATACGCAATAGAGGATTTGGGCCTAATGAAGAGAACCCAATTTTGAACCCTGGCCACTTGCATTATAACTTTATGCTGTTTATTTCTTGACCTTAAAACTAAAGACATAATAAAGCCAGAAGAATGTTTCTCATGGCAAGGAATAAATGTTTATGAGCAGCTTATTATGCAGCAAAAAGCCAACCTCAGTAATTAGAGCTGTAATTGGTAGCAGTGAAGTGCCTGGATCCTCCAAAATTAGATGCTTCATAATGATTATTCTTTTTCTCTTCAGTTTACTTAATTTTTGTTGAGTAAGGATAAACTAGCAAAGATCAAGTTCAGAAGGCTGAATTTCGAAGCTCTTGGACTCTACTTCTAAGATTGAGTGATTCAGGGACTCAGAAATTGGAACTGGGCATAAAACTGCTATCGTTTGTATACGTTTTAATACTTTTTATTAAAGTCACTGAATTACAGAACCCATTTACTTTTACCCCCTGAGGAGGGTATGACAGGGCACCAGGCATCAGTCTTGAGAGTATTACAAACAGTGCTTCTCAACCCATCCAATGTAAAGAAGCAGGTATTTTGTTTTGTTTTAATTTCCCCTCTTTTGTGACCACCACTGCTTTTGTGAAATATAAAATCCATGCTTGGAGGTTGTGGCAATGTCAAAGCTCCAAGAGGTTCTCAATGCTTAGTCTCGATTTCTGTCCTTACATTACTGACATTAGCAAACAGTTGGCACCTGTTCCTGGACTTTGAGAAGCCCTGCCACAGGCTGGACGCAGAGGCTGACACCTGTAATCCCAGCATTTTGGGAGGCTGAGGTGGGCGGATCACGAGGTCAAGAGATCGAGACCATCTTGGCCAACAGATCGAGACCATCTTGGCCAACATGGTGAAACCCCATCTCTACTAAAGATAAAAAAATTATCTTATGGCCGGGCGCGGTGGCTCACGCTTGTAATCCCAGCACTTTGGGAGGCTGAGGCGGGCGGATCACGAGGTCAGGAGATCGAGACCACGGTGAAACCCCGTCTCTACTAAAAATACAAAAAATTAGCCGGGCATGGTGGCGGGCGCCTGTAGTCCCAGCTACTCGGAGAGGCTGAGGCAGGAGAATGGCGTGAACCCGGGAGGCGGAGCTTGCAGTGAGCCGAGATTGTGCCACTGCACTCCAGCCTGGGCGACAGAGCGAGACTCCATCTCAAAAAAAAAAAAAAAAATTAGCTGGGCGTGGTGACATGCACCTGTAGTCCCAGGTACTCGGGAGGCAGGAGAATCACTTGAACCCGGGAGGCAGAGGTTGCAGTGAGCTGAGATTGCGCCTCTGCACTCCAGCCTGGTGACAGAGTGACACTCTGTCTCAAATAAAAAAAGAAAAGAAAAGAAAAGCCTGCCACTCATGGCTAATAAGCTCAGTTAAATCATTTCTTCTCCGTGCTCGGGTTGGTTTTGGCATGTGATGTTCCAACAGCATATTGATTGAAGAGGTGAAAGATCCCCACCCCTCCTCCCCGTCCTCAGAGATCTGATTGCCTCTGGATTAAAAGCTATCACAGAGTCAAAATTCAGCCCATCTGCATCTAATATTAACACCTAGCTAAGTGGCTTCCGGTTAGATACTGAGTTTGGTACAAGTAAAAGCTACTGGCACAAACACAGAAACACCTCACAATACAGATCAAATGCTGCTTTCTATTTTAGAACACTTTAGGGAGGAGAATATAATTTAATAATCCAACTGACTGAACACACTTAAAGCAGGAACATTTACTTAATTTCTCTCTCTTGCCCCTGTCTCCATCTCAACCCTCAGCTCACTCCCACACCTTACTGTTGAAATTAGTGCACATATCCAGTTACATGATACACTAAGCATGAGGCCCTAGGCTGCCTTGAAGTAGAAGGATGCGTCATTTCAGCAACTTAGTATTCCTTTTCTCTGGGTACTTTTAGCACTATTATATTTTTTAGTCATGTGTTCTCCTCATGTTGTAGGTGCCTATGCTTGTTATCTGAATTTTCATTGTATCCTGGACTCTAGTTTTGAGTAATTCTCTACTGCATCATGTTATGATTTTTCTAGGGTGAGGAACCTTTTGGTGGTTCATCTCATGAGTTTGTTCTTAGTTTCTTTCTTCTTTTTTGAGACAGGGTTTTACTCTGTCGCCCAGGCTGGAATGCAGTGGTGGGATCATGACTCCCTGTAGCCGCAACCTCCTAGGCTCAAGCCATCCTTCCCACCTCAGCCTCCCAAGTAGCTGGGACTACAAGGCACGTGCCACCATGCCCAGCTAATTTAAAAAAAAAAAATTTGTAGAGACAGGGTCTCACTATGTTGCCAGGGCTGGTCTCAAACTCCTGGGCTCGTGCTTTCCTCCCACCTCAGCCTCCCAAGAGTGCTGGGATTATAGGCATGAGCCACGATGCCCAACCTTAGTTTCATCACTTAGTTTTAAGCACTTCCTTCATTCTCCTGATCATTATTCCAGTTGCCACTCATGATCCCTTCCTGTGTTTAAAGCTAACAGCCTTCCAGTTGGTGGATACATCGATTTATACTGAATAATTTCCCTCTGCCCCCTGTTGGCAATCATTTTGGACGATATTAGAGTTGTCTGCTGAGGGTTAGAACATTGCTGTCCTATTTAAAAGATACAGATCTGACTTTGCTGATTAACTGTTAAAATCATTATGTTCTCCATTCAGCTCCACATAATCCAGCTGTAGGATATTTCATAATTTTCTTTATATTTGTTCATATAGGAGATAGTTATAAGGTTTTCCCCCAGTGTGCAAGGTGTTGGCATCTTTAAATGGAAGCCGCTCACGTTTGTTGCAAGGCAAGGTGTGGGGAGGGCTGCCTTCCTGGAACAGTGAAAGGAACTCCTGTTTGACCCCTAAACCAGTGTCCAATATGAATTCCAGTACAGAGCTAATGTGCTATTCACTTTTGTAAATTTTTGGCTTTCATTTGGGTGATCTTCAAAAAAGGAACGTAAGCCCATTATCCTTTTTCTTCCATCCTCTTTCCTATCATGGAGATTTCCCCACTAATTAGAGATGTCTGATCTGTTTCTCAGACCTCTTCCTTTTGCCCAGTTGTCTGGTACAAATTACATAATCAATTGCAGTCCTCAGACTGGAAGTCTCCTCTATTTAACCTTTTGATTATACAAAAAGAGGACCAAGAAAAGAGGGAATGGCTGGGTGTGGTAGCTCACACCTGTAATCCCAGCACTTCGGGAAGCCCAGGCAGGTGGATTACTTGAAGTCAGGAATTTGAGACCAGTCTGGCCAGCATGATGGAACCCCATCTCTACCAAAATTAGAAAAATTAGCTGAGTGTGGTGGTGTGTGCCTGTAATCCCAGCTACTAGGGAGGCTGAGGTAGGAGAATCGCTTTAACCTGGGAGGCAGAGTATGTTGTAGTGAGCTGAGATCACACCACTGCACTCCAGCCTAGACAACAGAATGAGGGAGCCTAGACAACAAAAAGAGGGAATGGAGCAAATCAATACCTGAGGTGTCTCCATGTCTCCATCTACTTGGCTTCAGGTGACTTGCAGCAGGCCGTCACCATGTTGCCTCTCCTGCCATCTTCCAGTTAAGCAAAGATGTTTCCTGGTACCCCACAGGGGTGCTAATTTTTTAATAGAAAAAAAACTGGGGCCAGGCTCAGTAGTGCACGCCTGTAATCCCAACACTGTGAGAGGCTGAGGTGGGAGGATCGCATGAGGCCAGGAGTTTGAGACAAGCCTGGGCAACATAGTAAGACCCTATCTCTACAAAAAAAATTAAAAAATCAGTCAAGCATGGTAGCACTCATATGTAGTCCCAGGTCTTCTGGTAGATGAGGTAGGGAATTGTCTGAACCCAGGAGTTTGAAGCTACAATGAGCTATGATCACACCACTGCATTCCAGCCTGGGGGACAGAGCAAGACCCTGTCTCTTTAATAACAAACAAACAAACAAAAATTGGTCTCAGAATGTCATAGAATGATGGCATTTCAGAAAGGAAATTCCAATATTTAGATGAATCCTATTCATTCTTTCCCATGACAGAGCCCTTGATTCTATCTTTCCTAACAGATTTAAAAAAAAAAAATTTCCACTAAAATGCAGATAAATACACCTGTGTTAAGGCTAATGTAACTTAAATGGTTCTTGTGTAAAAATATTTTGATTTCAGCAGGGCTTCTTGACACTTAATCTGAAAGTTAGAAGTTGCTGAAAGAAGAGAATTTAAAATAAGAGAATGAAATGAAGACTTTGGAAAGTCCTCAGGGGTGGCCCTCAGCCGTTCCCTGTCTGAGGGTGTTACAGTACTTGAGAGGGCGATGGCAATTAGCTCTTTTGCCTATGTGAGGTTATCCATTTCCTGGTCTTGTAAACTAAACAAAAAACCATGTGTTCATCATGACATGGCCTAAAAAGGCTCAGTGACTCCTGGGACCCAATCTTATAAAATTCTGTTTTGCTGTTTGCCTGTTTGTTTTTTTTCAACCACTGCTCTCCCCTCAGCATTACGATGGGTATCTATATTATGGGATGATTTTTCTCCCAGAGCTGAAATTCTTGCAGATACATACAATGACATGTGTTCCCATTGTCCTTTTTAGAAATATCTGCAAAGGTATTTCTTTCCTTTAGCAAAGTAAGTATTCACTGTGGACATTCAAAGTAATTGATTAGGAAAGAGTTTTACATGAGGCGGTCTGGAAACAAGAGTGACCAGGACTTGTAACCATAGAGTTTTGAGTACCTGGGATCCTCAAGCCACCTAGAATACCTCGGCCTCACTCTGCTTTCCTCTCTGAAGGATGTAGCAGAGCCCAGGGTTAATTAGCAAGTTGGCTTTGAGCTCTGGGAGCCCAGAGAAGTATAAGATAATCTTATGATCAGATACTGCTAGAGTGTGAAATCAGGTAGTTTCTGTAATGTGTAACTCACATTACAGATGCGTAATGTGAGTTGCATCTTGCTCCTGTTTGCAGAATTGTATTAAATTAAAGCAGTGTCCATATAGTCATACATATGGATGAACACACAGCTTCCAACAGTACAGTTGTTAACATATTCTAGGACATAGATTTGATGAAAAATGTCTGGGGACTCTGAGGTAAGCTAATCTTTCTGTTTTCTGCTTTGGAGGAGAGTATGGAAAAGAAAAAATGATGGCGTTTACCACGAAGCAAGGTTAAACAAAATAATTTGCTTTCCTTTGAGTAGATTGGTAGGTAATATGAAGATAGACGTACCTAGTAATCCTTACTTTTACAAGTAGTGACTTCCAGAGTGATCTAAAAATACACTTCTCTGCTTTGTAAAACAAGAAAAAACAATCAGTCCAAACTAAAATGACAAACATGAAACATACCTAGTTCACAGCAGGCACTTCCTGTTGTTTGCTAAACATTCAGAAGGTGTGAGCCCTGCCATTCTGTCTTTTTGTGTTTCACAGGGTTTTCACTTTCTTCTGTGGAAGAAGATGGTATTCGAAGGCTGTACGTGAACAGTGTGAAGGAAACCGGCTTAGCTTCCAAGAAAGGTAAGTCAATGAAGGAGGGCTGGTCTGTCTGTCTTAAATGCCCTTTGGGGCTTCTCTAGTTTTTGAATGAGAAAGATAGGCCCAAAGAATTCATTTGTGAAAAGCATTTGAACATTTTCTCATTGAAAACCCTTGCAGGGAATATGCATTTTATTCCATTAACTTAAGTGTACCAGAAAGGTCATATTCTTTAACTATTTTTTTCTTTTTTTAATTTTTAGAGACAAGGTCTTGCTCTATCACCCAGGCTGGAGTCCAGTGGCGCAATCATAGGTCACTGCAGCCTCGAAATCCTGGGCCCAAGCCATCCTCTCCCCTGAGCTTCCTGAGTCGCTAGGGGAGTACAGGTGCATGCCACCACACCTGACTAATTTATTTATTTATTTTTCAGAGTCAGGGGTCTTGCTGCATTGCCCTGGCTATTCTTGAGCTCCTGGCCTCAAGCGATCCTCCTGTCTCAGCCTCTCAAGTCACTCATTTTTGGATTTTAAATCTGAGCCCATTACCATGGGGCTGGTGGGAAATTCCATTCTAATCATGTGGTCGTCCTTCTCCATCTTCTAGGATAGTGTGGGGATCCTGGGGGGGGGGGTTCTTCCTGGAGCAGAGCATGGGGGAAGACCCCTCTGTACTTTGGTCCACACTGGTCAAAGCTGACATTGGCTATTGCCTGAGCCTGCAGAGCTCTTCAAATCAGTTGTTCTGTTGCTTCCGTTCATAGAAGAATCTGCGAAAGTTGAGAACCTAGGGATTTGAGATCCAGCCTCCCTCCCCTTCCTTAGAGAGTGCTTCCCTGCTACATCCTGCCTGTTTCATTTTAGCCCTTAAATGGCCCATAATGCATTTGGGCTACTTGGGGAACCCCAACTCTCCATCCTTTTTCTACCCCTGGAAAGTCTTTGCAACCTAGATGATTTGCTCACAGTGCTAATTTCTTAGAGCTACTATAATAAACTGTTACACACTGGGTGGCTTAAAATAACAGAAATTTATCCTCTCACCGTTTAGGAGGCCAGAAGTCTGAAATTACGGTATTGGCAAGATTGATTCCTCTGGAGCCTCTGAGGGAAGAATGGCTTCATGCCTCCTTCTGGTTTCTGGTGTGAAAGCAGCACTTGGCATTCTGTGGCTTATGGCTGTATCACTCCAATCTCTGCCTGAAGTCACATGGCTTCTGCCCTGTGTGTCTCTCTGTGTCATTAACATGGCCTTCTTATAAGAACACCAGTCATTGGATTTAGGACCTACTCTAAATCATTATGAGTGCATTGTAACTTTCATGTGTAATATTATATAATTATGTGTAATTATTATATGATTATAATGATGATATTGTAATTATAATTATAATGATGATATTGTAATTATAATTATATATTCATATATAAATTTATAATATAGTATGATATATAATATATAATGATATATAATGACATATAATATATAAATATATAATATATTAATACATTATATAATAATCATTAATATAATTATATATAATTATATAATATAATTATATATAATTATATAACATAATTATATATAATTATGATGTGTAATTATATATAATTACAATGATTATATTATTATAATTTCATCTGTGATATATATCTATCCCTATTTCCAAAGAAGGTTGCATTCTGACATTCTAGGTGGACATGAATTTGCGGGGGGACACTATTCGACCCACTATACTCGCTGTAAATAAACGGGCCGGGTAGGTAGGGCTGGAAATCCACCTTTGTTTCTTTCTTCTTGCTATGGGATTTGTAGTTTCATGCAAGAAGTGGCAAAATAATACGTGTTGAACATCAGAGATCAACACATCCAGGTCAACTGTCCTTAGATGTACTTACCTCGCATCTGTTGTGTTAACTACTGCTAAATGGAGCAGAGAAGGGAAATTGAGTGCTGATCTTCGCCACTGTCTTTTTTGTCCTGGTTCAGCTGAGTTCTGGGTAGTTCGTGGCTTGCAAAGCTACCTGTGCGGGTTATATTGACCTGTCCTGTAAACACTGGAAAAGCACAACCGCAGACCTGGCTATGCATGGAAAGGCAAAGGTGTGACGAGTGGGAAATAAAGTCAGGATAATTTATCTGCTGCTGACTGTCACAGAGGAGCATTTTCCTTCTTTTTCCTTCTATACTTTCTAGGCCATAGGCAGCCTGGGGCCAGAGTTTGACCCAGTCACTGAGCTGTATCTCAGCTAAGAGCACAGATGACAGGATTTCTTCCCCTTCAAGCCCAAAGACTGATTTTTATCTCTTTCAGCACAATGAGTGTGCCGGTTTGCGTGGCACGGGGGTGGGGAATCTGCCGCCCTGGTTTCAGTCACATCCTGTTTTAGTTCTTTGAATCTGAGAGCCCTGGTGTTAAATGAAGATGAACGGTCATCTGTACCAACCCCCTTGCTCTGTTCTCAACAGATGCAAGAGTGATGTCCATTCTGTCCTCCTGGTCCACAAACACGATCCCAACACCTGGCGTGTCTAGAAAGATATTGGGGGTATTTTATGTTAAATTTAGCTGTGAATTGGCTGGGCATGGTGGCTCACACCTGTAATCCCAGCACTTTGGGAGGCCAAGGCGGGCGGATCACCTGAGGTGAGGAGTTCCAGACCAGCCTGGCTAACATGGTGAAACCCTGTCTCTACTAAAAATACAAAAATTAGCTGGGCATGGTGGTGTGCACCTATAATCCTAGCTACATGGGAGGCTGAGGCAGGAGAATCACTCGAACTGGGGAGGTGGAGGTTGCAGTGAACTGAGATCGCGCCATTGAACTCCAGCCTGGGTAACGAGCAAAACTCCGTCTCAAAAACAAAACAAAACAATAATTAGCCAGGCATGGTGGCACATGCCTGTAGTCCCACCTACTCAGAAGGATGAGGCACGAGAACCTGGGAGACAGAGGTTGCAGTGAGCCAAGATCGTGCCACTGCACTGCAGCCTGGGCAACAGAGTGAGACTTCATCTCAGAAAAATAACTACATAAATAAATGAATAAAAATTTAAAAAATTTTGGATCACCTGAGGTCAGCAGACCAGCCTGGCCAACGTGGTGAAACCCCGTCCCTACTGAAAATACAAAAAATAGCCAGGCGTGGTGGTGAGTGCCTGTAATCCCAGCTACTCTGGAGGCTGAGGCAGGAGAATCGCTTGAACCTGGGAAGCAGAGGTTGCAGTGAGCCAAGATTGCACCACTGCACTTCAGCCTGGGCAACAGAGTGAGACTCCGTCTCAAAAAAAAAAAAAAAAAAAAAAAAACTGATTTCAGATATTTTAGAAATCTGAATAAGGATGTCCAGGGCGTGTGACTCTGTGAAGCTGGGAAGTGAGAACTTCTTTGTAGGGTCATTTTCTGCAGAATCTGAGTGGGATGCCCAAGGGCTGGGAGGCTTCTCTTTCCTGCAATTTATCATTTGTCTTTGCCTGCCCTTCACTCACTCCCTTTTTCAAGTTGGTTTTTCCATATTGGTGTATAAAATTAGAAATTGGGCTCCTTTTCTCTTCCTAGCTGAAATGATTATTTTATTTTCTTTCATGTTCTTCCCAACCTCTCCCTTTCTCAGGCTGCTGGAATGTTCTTCCAGTGCCAGTTTGAACTGCACCTCGGTGTCTCAACTTCCTGTTCTTCTAGGTTGGGCTTGTTCATGGTCATTCCCTTGGGTCCCAAACTTTGGCAATTCCCCTAGCAGATCCTTTGGGGATCTACCAAAAGAGATTCATCCCAAGGTTCTGATATAGTTTGAAAACAAAAAAGGACAAAAATGCTTGCACTGGGTTCTTGAAACTGTCATCTCTAAGTGTATTTGGAATGAGACATTCTTACTTCTGTCCTCATAGCCAGAGTGAATGCCCTGCATTTTGGTTCCTTGGAAATAATCAGTAGATATTAGCTGGCTGTGACTTAAGTGTGCACTGAGGCATGAACATGTACAGAACACAGTGGTGGCAGCCATCAGAGAGCACTGCCATTCCCCGCTCGCCCCGCCCCAAAAGTGTAGGAAGATAGCCGGAATTCATTAGCATTTGTGAGAAATGACAGATGCTTGGAACACATAGATTAATGAAGGAGTGGGTTTGTTTGCTTGATGTATGAAGGACCCGGCTTGGCATGTTGTAACCTGCAAATCTAGGACCTTCAGAACCTGAGGCCCATGTCCTCTCCTGAGGATCACTGCTGAGCACCGCAGCCTGTCTGCAGCAGCACCTGGGGCTGTGAGACCCACAGCAGGTGTGCCCTTTATAGCAGACCTCCTAAGCTGTTGTGTTCTGATTATGTGTGTGAAATTAAAAATTTTCCATCTTGCGTTGGCAGGCCTGAAAGCGGGAGATGAGATTCTTGAGATCAATAATCGTGCCGCTGACGCCCTGAACTCTTCTATGCTCAAAGATTTCCTCTCACAGCCCTCGCTGGGCCTCCTGGTGAGGACCTACCCCGAGCTGGAGGAAGGAGTGGAGCTGCTGGAAAGCCCGCCCCACCGAGTGGACGGCCCTGCGGACCTTGGCGAGAGCCCCCTCGCCTTTCTCACCAGCAACCCAGGTATGGCTGTTCAGGGTGCTGGGGGCGAGTCTGAACTCCGTTGTGCCACGACCCAGGGAGTTTATCATGCGGCTTGTGTGTTTCAGTGAGTGCCTCTGTCTCGCAGGTGGTATAAAATGTGTGCGCAAGATGGGCTGATGACTGGCCCTGCATTTCCTGTTGAAATTTCAAAGGCGCAGGGAACTTTATATTCTCATAGAACTGTTTTGCTACAAATCCACCTGTCACCCATGGGCAGCTTTATAATGCTTCTGCTGTTTCTCATTTTGGAGAAATGTGACGATTTAGAAGACTTTGCTGTGGATAGAGATACAGAGGCACAGAAGTGTTGGGAATTGGGCCACGTGTGGTGGCTCGCACCTGTAATCCCAGCACTTGGGAGGTGGAAGCAGGAGGATAACTTGAGGTCAGGAGTTTGAGACCAGCCTGGGCAACATAACGAGACTCTATCTCTCCAAAAAATAAAAAAATGAGTTGGGCATAGTGGAGAGCACCTG
Organism: Nomascus leucogenys; assembly: GCF_006542625.1. Taxonomy (NCBI): domain Eukaryota; kingdom Metazoa; phylum Chordata; class Mammalia; order Primates; family Hylobatidae; genus Nomascus; species Nomascus leucogenys. The sequence goes on along the minus strand of NC_044405.1, from coordinate 16,558,158 downwards.
TAGTTCCAGCTACTTGGGAGGCTGAGTCAGGAGGATCGCTTGAGCCCAGGAGTTTGAGGCTGCAGTAAGCTGTGATTGCACCGCTGCATTCCAGCCTGGGAGCCAAAGGCCTGTCTCTTAAAAAAAAAAAAAAAAAAAAAAAGACGAACAAGTGCTGGGGATCACATAAGATGCTGAAACTAAGTCCTACCTCTGTTCCTGCCTTCTCTGTCGTCATCTTCCAAACCACTCAGCCCTGCTTTCCTACTATCTGAGAGAAGGATGTGAGTTGAGATGCTGAGAGGCCCAGAGTGGAAATGTGTGCAGAGCTCTTGTTTGCTCTGTTTGTCTTTTGGACTTTTTCAACCTGAAGGCTGAACCCAAGCCCGTCGGTGACCCCCCTGCCCTGCCCTTGCTTCCTCTCCCCCTCCTTCTGGCAACCTGTGCTCATTCTACTAGAAGCAGCGTGAGTGCCACCTGCCTTTCGAAGTCTTCCTGGGACCCCACAGAGTTAGCTCTCTCCTCTGGGCCCCCACGATCCTGCACATTTGACTTCCATATGGGCCCTCATTAGATCATGCAATTCTTATTTGCTTGTGTCTCTCTTTTTGCCTGAATGTGTTTTCTGAGACTGGGTTTATATTCCTCATTTTTGTCTTCCCGGCTCTTTACATGTGGTTCGCTACATGGGCGGCCCCTTCTTGTTCAGCAAGAGAGTGAGTGAATGATGGAACAGATGAACAGCGTAGATTGCTATCGTTTATTTCTGCATGACCGGGTTCTAGGGTTTGGGTTGATTTAGTAAGTTGGGGTTTTGTCATTATTTTGTCTTTTCAAAGCTTGGGATAAAAAAGGAGCATTCCGTTCAAAATCTGAAATGGAAGGCTCTTGGGTGCTTGGATATTCTTGCCCTGCTGTTGTTGTTTTTTCAAATCATTTTCTGAAGCTTGGCTTGCTGAGGAAGTTGGAGCCCTCATTCTTTTGTTCATTGGCTCCTTGGAAGATTTTGACAAGTTGAAGCTTCAGAAAATTGATTGCTCTCAGTTACAGTTGACTTCCTTGACTCATTATGTTATTGTGGTCCCCACATCCCAATCAAATTTTTGAAAAGTGGCTCCAGTGAGTTGTGTACCCTTAGTGAAGGAGAATGAAGACCATAAAGGCTGTTATTTCATGTGACCACAAGATGGCAGACTCGATCCATAAAACGGTTCACAGATACAGTTGTTTCTGGAATATGACTTTGAGTGAGACATATTATGTTAGATTAGATTATTTAAAGGATTTTATAAGCTTGCACATATGTGCTTTAAGCAACGGTGTGTACTCAACTTTCTTTGGATTTTTTTATTCTGTCTGAGCCCTTCTTCTGGGTTACAGATACAAAAAAAAAAAGAAAAGAGGTTGGTAAACTATAATCCATAGACTAAAAGCAGCCCACCGCCTGTTTTTGTAAATAAAGTTTTATTGGAACACAGTCATGCCATTCATTTACACCTTGTCTCTGGCTGCTTTCCTTCTGCAATGACAGAGTTGAGTAGTTGTGACAAGGACTTAGGGTCTGCAAAGCCAAAAGTATTTACTCTATGGCCCTTTACATATAAAATTCGCTGTGCCCGATGTAAAGTATGACTGAGATTGCTCCCAATTTGTTTTTTTAAAGATAGACACTGTTAATGTTTTGGTCTGTTTCTTTCTTCTTTTTTAAAAATAACCTACCGGGCGCAGTGGCTCACACCTGTAATCCCAGCACTTTGGGAGGCCAAGGCAGGCGGATCACCTGAGGTCAGGAATTTGAGACCAGCCTGGCCAACATGGCGAAACACCACCTCTACTAAAAATACAAAAATTAGCCATCCGTAGTGGCAGGCGCCTGTAATCCCAGCTACTCGGGAGGCTGAGGCAAAAGAATCGCTTGAACCCAGGAGGCAGAGGTTGCAGTGAGCTGAGATCGCACGACTGCACTTCAGCCTGGGCGACAGAGCAAGACTCCGACTCAAAAAACAAAAAAAAAACTGTGCATGTACATGTACGTGTGTTTGCTTAAAAATCTATTAAAATATATTTAATAGAGTTTAAAATGCACTGAATAAATCTTGAAATGCATTTAAAAGATTTTTAAAATGCATTTTATATATATCTGTTTTAGAAATATCTGAGTATTTCTGTGTATACAGTTGCTGTCTGGTCTTTTGTGTGGTGGAGTTTTAAACTAAACAACTGGACTTTACAACTGACCACGTTACCTCCTTCAGACTACTCGCCTTTGGAGGCTGTGCTCTAAATCCATGGACCCTGCCATTATTTTAAAACACATTGAAACTGCAATTTTGGGATCATCTTTGGCAGGTTTTTTTTTTTTCAATTAAGTGGCCATAACTCGGAGCTGATATTTTTTAAGTATTTACTATGGGCCAGGCATGGAGCTGAAAGTTTGATAACTATGACTCAGATTTTGTCCTCCAGTTTATGTTTTAGTGTAGTTTTTTGTTTTTTCATTGCTTTATCTTTTTTTTTTTTTTGAACGAAGTTGTGGTCTTGTTGCCCCGGCTGGAGTGCAGTGGCGCCATCTTGGCTCACTGCAACCCCCGCCTGCTGGGTTCAAGCGATTCTTCTGCCTCAGCCTCTTGAGTAGCTGGGATTACAGGCACCTGCCACCTCGCCCCACTAATTTTTGTGTTTTTAGTAGAGACTGGGTTTCACCATGTTGGTTAGGCTGGTCTCGAACTCCCGAAATCGGGTGATTTGCCCGCCTTGGCCTCCCAAAGAGCTGGGATTACAGGCATGAGCCACTGCGCCCAGCCACATTGCTTTATCTCTTAAAATTTTGCAGTTTTACAATCATCAAAAATCCTTCAGGCTGGGCGCGGTGGCTCACGCCTGTAATCCCAGCACTTTGGGAGGCCAGGGTGGGCGGATCACCTGAGGTCAGGAGTTTGAGACCAGCCTGACCAACATGGAGAAACCCCGTCTCTACTAAAAATACAAAATTAGCCGGGCGTGGTGGCACATGCCTGTAATCCCAGCTACTAGGGAAGCTGAGGCGGCAGAATCGCTTGAACCCAGGAGGCAGAGGTTGTGGTGAGGCGAGATTGTGCCATTGCACTCCAGCCTGGGCAACAAGAGCGAAACTCCATTAAAAAAAAAAAAAAATCCTTCAGAACAGAGTCTGCTTTGTCAAGGTAGGTAATCAGACTGACTCAAGAATAAAGCTTGAAAGTAAAGCCACTGTATTGTTTTGGTTTTTGTTTTTGGTAAAGTTTCTAAACTGGCTTCAAAATTAGTAAATTTCAGAAGAATTCCTGGCCGGGCGCGGTGGCTCACGCCTGTAATCCCAGCACTTTGGGAGGCCGAAGCGGGCGGATCACGAGGTCAGGAGCTCGAGACCATCCTGGCTAACACGGTGAAACCCCGTCTCTACTAAAAATACAAAAAATTAGCAGGGCGTGGTGGCAGGCGCCTGTAGTCCCAGCTACTCAGGAGGCTGAGGCAGGAGAATGGCGTGAACCCCGGAGGCGGAGCTTGCAGTGAGCCGAGATCGTGCCACTGCACTCCAGCCTGGGCAATAGCGAGACTCCGTCTCAAAACAAAAAAAAAAAAAAAAAAGAATTCCTGAATACTCGATCAAGTAGCAGCCCAATTGGACCTGCTGGCGGGGAGAAGGCACTTCACTTCCCCACCTGGGTCTCTGCCTATCTGCCTTCTAATTGCTTCTGCTTCCTAGTCCTCACTTAACAGTGGAAGATAAAAGTGGAGGCAAGTAAACAGGATAAAATAACTGAAAGATTGCTCCGTGATGGGGCAGAGATAAAGCAGTATCAACAGACAGCTGCAGTTAAAATAGAAAACAACCAAGAAAATTTTGTACAATGGGCAGGATGGACTACAGCCTTAGTCTAAATTTAGAAGTAACAAAAATAGGAAACATCCTGAGTGGCAGGTTTGAGGTTTGATGGGAGTAAGTTAAGGTGGATGATTGGTGTCCTCGACAGAGAGCCTTGCTGGGTCTCAGGGACCCTGGGGTCCACATGAGTGCTAGCTGCTGCCTGGCTGCTGGAGGCTCCTCCTGTAGAGCTCCACCGTCTCATGAACTCAAGTGGTCAGACTTGGCCAGGTCCTCCCTTAAGGACCCTGAGTGAGTATGGGATTAGCCTTCAAAGTTGGATTATTTCTGAACTGCTTTCTCATAGAGAGGTTTGTTTCTTCTATGTAGAAGCATCACAGCCTAGTGGCTAAGAGTAGGGCCTTGAACCAAGTTCTTTGGAACTTAGTCCATTTCTTTGGAACTCAGTCATTGGTGGGGGGGACAGAGTGTCACTCTGTTGCCCAGCCTGGAGTGTAGTGGCAGGATCTCGGCTCACTGCAACCTCTGCCTCCCGGTTTCAACTGATTCTCCTGCCTCAGCCTCCTAAATAGCCGGGATTACAGGCACCCGCCACCACGCCTGGCTAAATTTTGTATTTTTAGTAGAGACAGGGTTTTACCATGTTGGCCAGGCTGGTCTCGAACTCCTGGCCTCAGGTGATCCACCCGCCTCGCCCTCCGAAAGTGCTGGGATTATAGGCATGAGCCACCGTGCCCGGCCAGAAATCAGTCCATTTCTATGTTCATCAGCTTCATGACCTTGACCTGGTCATGCTTAATCCCTCTGTGCCTCAGTGTCCTCACCTGTAAAATGGGGATAATTCCACCCTGTCATCTCACTGGGCTGTTGTGAGGACCAAATGAGGCATAAAAGTAAAGCGTTTAGAATATTACCCAGTAAGCGCTCAATAAATGTTTTGTACCTGAAGCCATTCTCTTATGGGGGACATGAGGATTCCCTGGCCTATGACCAGAGATTGCTCTTTTTCAGTCTTCTCCCTGTCTTCTATGCCACCTCAGTCTGCAACCGGTGAATTACCTGATAACTAAGTTTATGAATTACACCTTGTTTATATTTTCCTTTCTCAAGTAGAAAGAAATGAATGCTGTAGTCTAGAATGCTGAGGTTCCTGGGCCCTTTTTCAGAGCTCATGAGTCACCTAGTCTGGGATGGGGTCTGGGTCTGCATTTGTTCTGGCGGTTGCTTCTAATGTCCAGCCCTGGTTGGGAGCCACTGCCTTAGGTCACCAACTCTTCCTGGTTATTGCTCCCCATCCTTTTTCTTGTCTTGGTGGAATTATAAGATAATTGGAATTTTACGGTGACATGCAAACCTTCCATAGTTCCTTGATCACATTTTGTGATCTGCTTCACTGAGATTTTTTTGTAATGAAAATTTGTTAGGTGGTCCTGTAGTACATTCTCCGTTCTCCCGTTCCTTGGTTTACGAGGGAGAATGGGTTGCCACGTTGGCTTAGAAAGCCAGGATCTGCATAAGGAGAGTCTAGCCTGAGTGTTCTCTGCAAGACTCAGTTTCCTATCCTTGGCTGTTTGCCATCCCTGAGTTCTGGTTGCAGTCTTACTGGAGCTACTTTCATCTGTTTGGTTTTTTTTTTAAGCATTTGTTTTCATACGTATTGGTAGGAAAAAAAGGGAAGGATGTCTAGGACAAAAAGATAGTTCCTTCAGTGGCTGTTTTTATAAAAAGATCTTAGCAGTGAAGGGGAAGCTAGAATAGGAAGTTGCAGAACTGTATTTGTGTGAGGTTTCAAAAAAGTCTGTCTTGTGTTCTTGTGTGATTTATTTTGAATACTGATCTTATCTAGCAATATTAACAATCTGGGCTAGGTAATGCTTTGCTGTGGGGAGCTGTCCTGTGTGTTGATGTTTAGCAGTACTCCCGCAAGCCACTACAAGACAATAGTACACCACCTCCCCAAGTTGTGCCCATCAAACATATCTTCAGACATTGCCAAAAGGCCACTGGGCAGCAAAATCTTATCCAGTTGAGAACTACTGGCCTAATTTATTAAAAGGTATAGCTCTATCACCCTGTTAGGGAAATGTTGCAGGGAACATCAATATAGGAAAGCAAAGCAAATCTAGATGTAAAACAGTTCTTAAAAAAAGTTTTATAGGCCAGGCGCAGTGGCCCACACCTGTAATCCCAGCACTTTGGGAGGCCAAGGCAGGTGGATCATCTAAGGTCAGGAGTTTCAGACCAGCCTGACCAACATGGTGGAACCCCGTCTCTACTAAAAATACAAAAATTAGCTGGGCGTGGTGGCGGGCGCCTGTAATCCCAGCTGCTTGGGAGGCTGAGGCAGGAGACTCTCTTGAACCTGGGAGGCGGAGGTTGCTGTGAGCCAAGATCGCACCGTTGCACTCCAGCCTGGGTGACAGAGGGAGACTCTGTCAAAAAAAAAAGTTTTATAAAGCATTTATTGAGAGAATTACAACACAAATCCCCATTTATGGCCTTGTTTTTCCTTTTTACGTCAAGGAGAAAGCAAAGAAAAAATAAATGGAATTATGTAACAGTAATTATGCAAAACCTCAGCTTTTATGCAAATTATAAGAATCATAGTTCAAGTGACACCATTAGTGTCTTTCCAAAGTTTCAAACGCCTGTTTATCTCTCTCTCTGGGTTCACGTTCACTTTATTTTTGTGGTTCATACAGCTCTGCTGTGATTGTCCCTAGAATTCCACTTGACCAGTTGGGGCGAAGCAGGTGCCTTGATTTACTTCAATGAGTAGCCCACAGGATTACAATAAAAGTGCCAGAGGCCAGGCGTTTGTTGTGGCTCACACCTGTAATCCCACCACTTTGGGAGGCTGAGGCGGGAGGATTACTTGAGCTCAGGAGTTTGAGACCAGCTTGGGCAACATAGTGAGACCTTGTCTCTACTAAAAATTTTAAAATTAGCCAAGCATGGTGGTGTGCACTGGTAGTCCCAGCTACTCAGGCAGCTGAGGCAGGAGGATCACTTGAGCACAGAAGATTGAGGTTGCAGAGATCCTTGATCATACCACTACACCCAGCCTGTGAGACAAGCAAGACCCTATCTCTAAGAAAGAAAGTAACAGGCTGGGCACGATGGCTCACGCCTGTAATCCCAGCACGTTGGGAGGCTGAGGGTGGATCACCTGAAGTCAGGAGTTGAAGACCAGCCTGGCCAACACAGTGAAACCCTGTCTCTACTAAAAGTACACAAAATTAGCTGGGAGTGGTGGCAGGTGCCTATAATCCCAGCTACTCAGGAGGCTGAGGCAAGAGAATTGCTTGAACCTGGGAGGTGGAGGTTGCAGTGAGCCGGGATTGCACCACTGCACTCTAGCCTGGACAAGAGCGAAACTCTCTCTCAAAAATAGAAAAAGAAAAAAAGGTAACAATTTTAAAAATAATTAAAGTTCCAGTGTTCCAAGAGCTGCTTCTTGTTCAAAAAATGGTTATTCCTGCTGCTGTGTTGGAGAAAGCCAAGTGTGTGTGGCTAACAGCAGGCCCATGGCATGTTAAAGGCAATTAGGGCCAGCGCTGGAGTTGCAGAGTCAGACCCTTTGATAAACCTCAGGCGTGTCTGTCTGATGCCAAGTGGAAGCTTGTGCTCTGCAGTCCAGACCAATGTCCCTCCTGCAGGAAGCAGATTAAGCAGCGTTTGTTGAACAGGAAAGGCCTCTGTGATAGCCGTGAAAGTCGAAGGCACCTTGCTTCAAAGCGAGGAATTGCCAAGTGCTGAGCACGGACAGCCGCTTGGTCTGCATGGGCAGGACGTGCTTCTGTGCAGTACCCGTGAAGTGTGAGGTTCTATTTTGGTCTGATGTTCCATGGAGATGGCCTGGAGCTCGATTCTGAAAACTGAAGACAGTCAGGCGGCAGGGAGGGGCAGCAAAGGAAGAGGAACTGCACAGATTTCTCTTCCCACAAACAAATATGGTCCAGGGCTTCAGATTCTCTGAAGTTTCACAGATACCCGGCGGCACATGGTCCTCTGTTTGTTTGTCGCTAACATTTGGAGCCACACACGCCTCGTAAACTGTCGGCCTGCTGTGCTTCTTGTCACACAGCACATGGCCTGCCTGGGTGGGCCCTGCTAGGGCTGGGGGCGGGGTAACTTCCAGTGAGATTTGATTGATGACACCATCAAATCCTGCATGTGAAAGAAAACATGTTTCGGAGACTGAGATGCTCTATATTGATATTTTTAAAGATTATTAATGTATATTTGACTTTCACAACAAGCTAACAGGATTAGTCAGTTTTTATGGATTTTTAAATTTCTCTCTGTAGGAAACAAAGACTGAGATTTTGTGACATTTAATTAAAAAGAAGTTACTATTTTAAATCTACAGTTTTGATGGAGTTTTAAATTTCTCTTTATAGGAAACAAAAACAGATTTTGTGACATTTGATTAAAAATAAGTTATTATTTGTCTACCAAGTTCAAGTTGTAACATTCCTTTCCTTTTTCTTTCTCTTTCTTTCTTTCTCTCTCTGTCTCTCTCTCTCTTTCTTTCTTTGTTTTGGTTTTTTAGCTTTGTTGGAGGGGTGAGTGTTTATGCTGATCTTATTATGGGTGTTTATATGGAATTTTTAAAATCTTATAACAGTAAAATGACTGAAACGCAAAATAAAATTATATCTTAATGGTTGAGTTCCAGGTAAATATCCTTATTGACAGTGTCTAAGCTTTCTTTTGCCCCCACCCCCAATCGTTTTTTTTCCATCAGGGATTTAAACTCAGGCATTAAAAAGACCTTTTAAAAGTTTAGTGTTATAATTGTTTCTCTTTGTCAGTGTTTGAATTGGAGGGTCTGCTTAGAACACATTGTTAAGACATCTCACAAGGCCAGAATTTTTTTTCTTCCTCTTTAAACTTAAGTCCTACATGGACATGAATGAAACCAAAGTAGATGTGTGTAATCTGGGTAAATGAAAGGTAAATCTCAATGTAAACTACACTAATATGTTTGTACTTCCTCAAATCTCCTCGTTGTCTGTCCTGTTGATGGTGTGTTGGAGGTACTGATTGCAAATGTTTTCGCAGTCACAAAAATATTATTGGAGGTAACTTAAAAGGCAAAGCATTGATTTTACCTGTTCACAACAATCAATTCTATTTACAGCGTTACCGCAGTTTTTTTTTTTTCTTTCAAATAGAGTTGGGGTTTCACTCTGTCACCCAGGCTGGAGTGCAGTGTCACAATCATGGTTCACTGCAGCCTTGAACTCCTGGGCTCAAGCGATCCTCCTGCTCTAGCCTCTCAAGAGTTTGGGATTACAGTTGTGAGCCACTGCGCCAGGCTCTATAGCGGCTTTTGCCTTGGCTTATGATCCCTGTCTGAGAGAGTCCACAGTCCTGCTCTGGGCTTCTTCATTCCCTGAGACTTTGTCTGTCTAGACTGAGCCCTCTTCCTCTCCCCTGGGCCCCTGCTGCATGCCTGGCAGTGTGCTCAGTACTGGGATATGGATGGGCATCCTGCTTGCTCTGGCTGCTTCTTTGGCCACCACTGAGCCTTATCTTCAGCTTTCTTCTCTCTCTGATTGGTAGCAGAGCTGTCGTGCTTTGTTTCCTGGTAAGTAGATGGGGACAGGAATGTCCAGAACAAAGAAGATAATTCCTCCAATTTCTATCATTAGGGGAAAGCCGCTCACCTAGTACTATTGTGAGTAGTATAGGGGAAGCTAGAGTAGGAAACTGCAAAACTCTGTTTATATGGGATTAAAAAAACAAACAAACTTGACAATGTTGTTGTCTGCACTTCTTAAGCTGGGAGTGTTTAGAGACGGTTCTGAAGTATGGGAGTGAGAACAATGCCCTTTCCCACTTGAATTCCCTCTTCCTCCCATGCTGGTGTCTCTCCTCGGCTTCCTTGAAGCATACCTCTGTCACCTCCTGCTTTCTGGCTTTCTGGTATCATGAAATTCCCCCTAACCACTTATTGGTTATCTACTGCCACCTAACAAACCACTCTGAAACAACTGTTTTACTTGCTCACTCTTCTGTGGCTCAGCAGTTTGGGCCAGGCTCAGCTGGTTGGTTGTTCTGCTGACCTTCCCTGGAGTCACTCATGTGGCTCTGTGATCCAGTGGCCTGACTGGGGCTGGAGGGTTTAAGATGGCCTTAGTCACTCCCACGTATGGTGACTAAACAGCTGGGTCTCCTCTCCTTGGCGTCTCTCAATGGGAGGCTAGCTTGAGATTTCTTTGTATGGTGGGCTCAGAGTTCGCAGCAGGGCAAGACCAGAGACTGCAAAGTCACTTGAGGCCTTGGCTCACAATTAATTTATTATCTATTAAGTTGCATTCTATTGGTCAAAGCAAATCACAGCACCAGCCCAAATTCATGGAGTGGCGAAATAGACACAAAAGTCTGTGCTTAAAGAGATGAAAGAAATAATCACTGTCATCTTTGCAAACCATCTGCTACAAACTGCACTGCCCATTTTAATTCATTTTATTGATTTTTACCTTCAATTAAGGATAGAAAACATGACATATGGGGGTAAGAAAAATATGCTTTAGAATCAGATACACTTCCAATTATTGATTTGTAGTTCTTTTATATTTTAGATGTTAATATTTTGCTAGTTATATGTATTGAAGATAACTTTTATCAGTCTGTGACATGTCTTCTTGTATTTATGGTGCCTTTTTACAAACAGAAGTGTTTAATTTCAGCAAAATCTGAATTTTCAGTCTTAATATGGTTTGTACTCTTAATATCTTGTTTAAGAAATCTGTCTCTCCCCTGAAGTAATAAACACTGTCTTCGGTATTTTCTTCTAAAAGATTTACAGTTTGGGCTATTCATATACTGATTTATATCTCTGATACTGATTTTTGTGAATGGTGTAAGTTAGGATCCAATGTTATGTTTCTTCATGTGGGTAATCTACCGTCCTAGCATCATTTATCAAATATTCTATTCCTTTCTCACTGGTCTGCAATGACACAACTGCTGTATTTCACATTTCCATATAGAGATGGCCCCCAGTGTTTTTTGTTTTTTGTTTTTTGAGATGGAGTCTCACTCTGTCACCCAGGCTGGAGTGCGGTGGCACAATCTCGGCTCATGGCAACCTCCGCCTCCTGGGTTCAAGCAATTCTCCTGCCTCGGCCTCCTGAGTAGCTGGGATTATAGGTGCGTGCCACCACGCCTGGCTAATTTTTGTATTTTTAGTAGAGATGAGGTTTCACTATGTTGGTCAGGCTGGTCTCGAACTCCTGACCTCATGATCCACCTGCCTTGGCCTCCCAAAGCGCTGGGATTGCAGGTGTGAGCCACCATACCTGGCCAGATGGTCCCCATTTTATGATGATTTGACTTAATGATTTTTTGACTTTATGATGGGTTTATTGGGACATGACCCCATCATAAGTTGAGGAACAGCTGCATGGGATGGAGGCACTGTTTCTGAGCTCTCTGTTCTGTTAGCCTGTTCTGCACTGCTTTAGATCACTGTAATTTTATAATATGTTTTGAGATCTGGTAGGTAAAGTACCCTCATCTTATTTTTCTTTTTTAAAACTGTCTTGGGTGTTATTGGCCTTTTTTTCTTTCATAAAATATTTAGTTTCAAGAAAAATGTTGCCAGTGTGGTCTGCATCCATACAGATTCTTTGGTATTGCTTGAAACTTACACTGTGGCCTAATACGTGGTCTATTTGCATAAATTGCTAATTCTTATGGAAAATGTATATTCATCAATTTCTTGGGAATAGGTTTGAAATGCATTCATGGATCAAGCTGTATAATTACTGATTTTTACATCTTCTGTATCCTGACTAATCGATTGTGTCTGACATTTTTGAAGCTTTCTTTATGTTTGCCTAATATAGTTTTCCAACCTTTTAATCTTCTGTGTCTTTTATGTTTAAGTCTATTGCTTCCATATAGCATGCAGCTAGGGCTTTGTTTTGCACTGTTTTTTTCTATAATCTAAACATGAAGTTTAAGTATTAACGTTTAGCCTGTTTTACATTTATTTAGAATATCTATGTATTTTTATTTGTTTATATTATCTTGTTTTGCTGAATTTGTCTTGCTTGTTTTTCTTTTCCTTTCCTGTCCTCTTCTAGGTTGCATTTATAAATTCTGCTTTCTCCTTTCAACCTATATAATCTATTTCTGTTCTTTTAGTGTTTGATCTTAAAATTTTAACATGATTATTAACAGAAACCAAAGTTAGTATTTCTAGTTCCCTCTTGCATAAAATTACGAAATGGCTTTAAATATAATCACTTCCACCATTGTTTTAGTTACAGTTTGTATTTTTTTTTTTTTCCCCCAAGTACCTTTTTTGGGGAGATGGGGGGGTTGTCGTATATACTAAGACTTATCTGTGTGTGTATCAGCTGTTTATCATTTTTGCTTGTATACCCGATCTTTTTCTTTCTTTCCCCATCTGAAAGTACATCCTTTAGAGAACTTTTTCAGTGAGATTCTGTTCATGGTAAACTTTCTCATTCTTTGTTTCTCAAAAGTCTTTATTAAAGTCTCCTTCGTGGATGATATTTTAGCTGAAAATGCAATTCTATTTTGATAGTTTTAACATTTGAAGGTTTCTTTAGGAGCTCTAGTAAGGTAATGTCTTCGGATAGATGTTCCAGTCTTTTCTCACTTCGTCAGTTTACATCTCATCTATTGAGTGTTCATTTCATTGGTTATAGTTTCTATTTCTAAAAATTCTATTAATTTACTTGGTGTTTTTTGAAATTATCTCTTTCTTCTTCTGTTTTAGTATTATTATTATTATTTTTTGAGACGGAGTCTCACTCAGTCTCCCAGGCTGAAGTGCAGTGGTGCAATCTTGGCTCACTGCAACCTCCGCCTTCCAGGTTCGAGTGATTCTCCTGCCTCAGCCTCCCAAGTAGCTGGGATTACAGGCATGTGCCACCACCCCTGGCTAATTTTTGTATTTTTAGTAGAGACCGCATTTCACCATGTTGGCCAGACTGGTCTTGAACTCCTGACCTCAGATGATCCACCCACCTCAGCCTCCCAAAAGTGCTGGGATTACAGGCATGAGCCACCGTGTTCAGCCCCCTTTCTTCTTTTAAAAAAATATTTTAAGCATACTTATTTGACATTCTACATCAAATCATTGCGGTATCATTCCCTGGGGGTCTGATTTTGTCAGTTATTGTGTCTGTTGCCTCTTGCTCATAGTGATGTGTTGCCTCTTGTGTTTTATAATATGGGATTATGGATTCTTGTTTGACCAAGCTCTATCTCTGGGTATTATATGATATCATCATTAAGAGTGAATTCTTCCAGAGTAGATTTGTTTTTGCTCCTACCAGATGCCTTGGAATACAAACACATGAAGTCAGTCCTATGGTTAGAATCTCAGGGGGCCGGGCGTGATGGCTCACGCCTGTAATCCCAGCACTTCGGGAGGCCAAGGCGGGCAGATCACGAGGTTAGGAGATTGAGACCATCCTGGCTAACACAGTGAAACCCCGTCTCTACTAAAAATACAAAAAAATTAGCAGGGCATGGTGGCAGGCGCCTGTAGTCCCAGCTACTCAGGAGGCTGAGGCAGGAGAATGGCATGAACCCGGGAGGTGGAGCTGGCAGTGAGCCAAGATTGCACCACTGCACTCCAGCCTGGGGTACAGAGTGAAACTCCGTCTCAAAAAAAAAAAAAAAAAAAGAATCTCAGGGAACAGGCCAGGCCTGGTGGCTCATGCCTGTAATCCCAGCACTTTGGGGGGCCAAGGCGGGCAGATCACCTGAGGTCAGGAGTTCAAGACCAGCCTGGCCAACACGGTGAAACCCCATTTCTACTAAAAATACACAAATTAGCCAGCATGGTGATGGGCATCTGTAATCCCAGCTACTCAGGAGGCTGAGGCAGGAGAATCACTTGAACCCATGGGGCGGAGGTTGCAGTGAACTGAGATCACACCACTGCACTCCAGCCTCGTCGACAGAGTGAAACTACATCTCCAAAAAAAAAAAAAAAAAAAAAAAGAATCTCAGGGAAGAAACCTGCTGTGTTCCTTTTCCACCCTCCTACCCCAAAGTATAGGCAGAATTTCTTTTTCCATCTCTTTTTCTTTTGCCAGTGAGCACTTTTTTCTTTTAGTCTGTGTCCTTTTAGACTGAAGGGTGTAGCCTCTCAGGGGAACCATATGAATGTGGGAGATTCACTTCTAACTCCTGAAGTTGTATGACCTGTTTTCTGTATCACGTATCATGGGCTTACAGTTAAAACCGAAGGCTCCAGGGAGTGGGTCTCAAACTGGGTGGTGCTGCTGTTGGGAAATGTGTGGGTGCATTTTTGATTGTCACAGTGGCAATCAAGTCCTAATCGTTTGGTCCTCAGGAGCCAGGGAGCCTAGTGCCAAGTGTACCTACCAAGTGCACAATTCTGTCCCAAAAGAATTGTCCCCCTGCTAACACCAACAGGTTCTCACACCCTGTGGGAAGCGCTGTTTTAGGGCTTGGGGATTGATGGATATACTTTGGCTGCCATAGCATGGACACTACCCCACTTCCTTTATCTACTTTATCTTCTTCATTTGGGCTTTGGAGAGTTTTTGGAGCTCAGCTTTGTTTGAAAAGGACATTTGTTTTACTTTATTTAGCATTTCTAAGTGTTTTGTAGAAGTAAATTTATTTGTTTGTTCTTCAGGAAACCTGGCTCTCACGGTATTATTAAAAATGAAAATCCAGCTGGGCACTGTGGCTCATGCCTGTAATCCCAGCACTTTGGGAGGCTGAGGTGGGCAGATTCAGGAGTTCAAAACCAGCCTTGCCAACATGGTGAAACCCTGTCTCTACTAAAAATACAAAAGTTAGTCGAACGTGGTGGTGCACGCCTGTAATCCCAGCTACTGGGGAGGCTGAGGCAGGAGAATCACTTGAAGCCAGGACTCAGAGGTTGGATAGAGCTGAGATTGCACCACTGCACTCCAGCCTGAGTGACAAGAGTGAAACTCCTTCTCAAAAAAAAAAAAAAAAAAAAAAGGAAATCCTTTCATTTGCTTTCCCACTATTTTATGAGCATCAGCTATCCTAGGCATTGTGAGCGATGGGATGTGCAGGGTTACAGCATTTCTCTGCACAGTCTATGGGTTGTTCAACTCCAGGAGGTTGTGATTCTGCAGACCACAGTGTGAAGGGGGCCCCTGTCAGTCGTGCCTCCTGGCTGCTCTGGACGTCCCACTGAGGATGCTGTGGTTCCTGTGATCAGAGCACTGAGTGCTGTTGCCATTGTGTTCCCAGATGAGCTTGTCAGTTGTTTCACATCAGGGATCAATACCTGTACCTAGGTCATTGCCCCCGTGCAAAATATTCAAGCACTTTTGCTTCGGCAATGACAGTTGACATAGATGATATCTGCCAAGTTAACTGAGCCTCCTTCTTTGACCACTACCACCTTAAGAGCAAGTAATGAGTGATCAAATAATGAAAAGAAACACAAGAAAATCCAAGAGCCAGAGCCAAAAGGTGGGAAAACAGAAACCTCTAAGCCATTCAGGGTAGACTCACTCAGTTGGTGCTTCATTCCAGAGAAGAAAGGGACAGTAGGAGGCAGCATTTGTGCCAGGTTTGCTCAGGGGTCCACTTCCTCCCTAACTTTCCTGGCCAGCTTGGACCTGAATAGAAAGTGTTGCTAGGCAGCTTACGGCTGTAATGGTGTCATTGGAGTAAGGCAGCCGCTTTGCAGATGGAATCTTTCATCTAAAGCATCAGAGGCTCCTTCTGCTCCCATTTCTTCTGTTTCCTTCTCTCTTGCGTGGTTATATTGATAGTGCTCTAGTCCATGATCCAGTGCCTCATATTTTAGGACAGTGGTGCTCAATCCACTGTCTTCTCAGATTCAATTAGAGAAGGTTTTTAATGTTCTAGAGTCTTTCTATTCCAAGTGTGGTCCATGGACCTGCAGTTTTGATTAGTATCATTTGGAGCTAGTAAGGAACACAGAATCTTAGGCCCAACCCCATGCCTGTTGAATGAGAGTCTGCATTTAACATGTTCCCCTGGGGATCCAGATGCTCTGTCAGTTTGAGAAGCATCCCAGGGGAAAGTGATTCTCATATTCTCTTCTCAATGCAGAGAACCACTACAGAGAACCACTGTGGTAGGCACTCAGTAAATAGCAAAGGAAGAAAGTTGCTTGCACTTTTGCACAGAATATCATGGGAAGAGCATGTATTGTAAGATGTTTATAGTTGGCCAGACTTGGCAAAAACAGACGTTGCAGGATTTTTCAGGTAATGGATATGGGACAGTCTTTTTTTGTTGTTGTACTGTTCTCAGTATGGCTTATTTAATTATTTTAGTAATTAATGAATTAATTCATCAATTTGCTAATTGTAAAATCAAAATCAGTTAATTTTTTAGTATATAATATATATATTCTTTTATTATAAATTATTTATTGTCTTAACTTAGGCTGTTGTAACAAAATACTATAAACTGAGTGGCTTAAACAACAGTCATTTATTTCTCATGGTTTTAGAGCCTGGGAAGCCCTATCACCTGGGTACTAACCAATTCAGTTCCCTGGTGAGGGCTCTTTTCCTGGCTTACAGACAGCTGCCTTCTTACTGTGTCCTCACATGGTAGAGAGAGAACGAACTCTGATTTCTGTCTCTTCTTACAAGGACACTAATCTCATCCATGGGGACCCCACCCTCATGACCTCATCTAAACTTAATTACTTCCCAAACATCCCTCTTCCAACTACTATTACATTGAGGGGTAGATCTTCAACATAAGAATTCGTATGGCGGGAGACAAAGACATTCAATCCACAACAATTATTATTTATTGTGAAAAATATAAAGTAATAATACTAGTAGTAACAGTAACACCTATCATTTTAATTTGATTGAACCCAGGTGATGGAGCTTGTACTTGGAGGGTCTTACAGTATATGTACACGTCATGAGCGAGATTCCTCGTCCCCCTCACACAGGGGTGGCTTTTAGCAATTACTATCCATGTTGACCCACATTTTCTTCTGATTTCATCTGACAGGGCACAGCCTCTGCAGCGAGCAGGGCAGCAGTGCTGAGACCGCTCCAGAGGAGACCGAGGGGCCAGACTTGGAATCCTCAGATGAGACTGATCACAGCAGCAAGGTGAGAGATTTTCATTTTCGCATCCCATGCTTTGAAGAATCACAGCTGACAATGTCACCTACACAGCTGTATGTGGTTACCAGGCCTCTCCATGGATGAAGTGTTTTTGCTTCTGAGATGTTGCTGAATAGCAGGATATGAAATCCAAATTACAGCCTTGGTAACAAACCTGTATGTGAGAATATAGGGCAGAAATCACTTGTAATGAAATAAAATCCCTTTTCTTTAGTTTCTGCCACTGCTGGAGCTCCCAGTTAATGCCATAATTTTATTCCATTTCCCTATTACATCTTCATTTGTGTAGGATGAAACAGCATCCAAAGTATGTGGGACTGAGTCAGCTATGCTTTCTTGCTGCTTAGGGTTTCTGTAATGAACTCCTTTTGAATTACCTGCATTCAGCTCTTGTTTAAAGTGAGCAACTTTTATGTTAAAGGGAAAGAAACCATATTTTAAAATTAATCCAAATATACTTTCCCTTAGTTGAACATAGTAAGAAAGTTCTCCTTCTGACTTTTTGGTGCAGGACACTGAAATTATTGCCCATAATTTTTTTTTTTTTGAACAGAGTCTTGCTCTGTTGCCCAGGCTGGAGTGCAGTGGCGTGATCTCAGCTCACTGCAAGCTCCGCCTCCCGGGTTCACGCCATTCTCCTGCCTCAGCCTCCTGAGTAGCTGGGACTACAGGCACCCGCCACCATGCCTGGCTAAGTTTTTGTATTTTTAGTAGAGATGGGGTTTCACCTTGTTAGCCAGGATGGTCTCAATCTCCTGACCTTGTGATCCACCTGCCTTGGCCTCCCAAAGTGCTGGGATTACAGGCATGAGCCACCGTGCCCAGCCTGTTGCCCATAATTTATCATGCTTCTATTCCACTTCATAAAGAGTTCCATGGGTCAGTAGCCTCTCTTCACTGCAGTCTTCAAAACACAACGCAACTTAAAACCTCTGTGTTACCTGAATCCAAAAGATACTCCCCCCGACAAAAAAGCAATTGCGTGTGATTATGTTTCCATACTTATTCATCTTTTTCTATAATGTTGTTGAGATATTTATATTCCTCTACGATCTCTCATTTTTTTTGCTTGACACTTACTAGTCACTTAACCTAAGCAAATCACATAACTGTATACTTTTGTTTTCTCATCTGCAAAATCAAGGTCATACTTACTTTTGCTTGGAGATTGGATTTTGGGATGGGTTAAATAATATAACTATGAGAAAGCACATTGATAATGGAAAAATGCTTTTCAAACATGAACTATTATTTTGAAAACCTACATTTGTACATTTCCTGTTTTTATTCCCTCTGTATGTGTATATTCTGTAAGACTTTCTTGTGTGCACATACTTGATTCTTCAGTATCTTTTATCCATATTTGTTTCTGTTTCCTGACTGTAGGATCTTCATTCTCAGTGTCTTTTTAAGTTGGGCACAATATAAAATTTAATATTTAAAGCAACATTAATATTTATAAACTGAAAGGCATTATGTTGTTGGTTGTTAATTAAAAAGCAGATCATTGGAAATGCACATGTTTCCTTTTAAGGCAAATTAAAAAAACCAACTGCTTAAAGTTCCTTTTTATTTAGGTGACCCTTATATTTCTTTTACCCACTTACTTTTGTGGGGTCGGTCAGTTGTCCTCAGGAGAAACAGATATTTCTATACTGATGTAAGACAATTTGAAGGGTATCTATTAAGTTACAGTATTACAATAACTAAAAATATTAATTTTCAATTTCTAACTGGGTTTAGGCAAATAGCTATTTTTCCTGTATCTAAAACATTTATTTCTGAACACTTAAAAAGTGTTGGATCCAAAATGATTGGGTCATTTTTACTTTCCTGTGATAGGTCAGTGTTCTCATCTCCTTGTGGATTTCGAGAGAGATCGTTTCCGTGTTAAATATAGTGAGTCATGAGGTCATAAACAGAGTCCTGTATAATATGAGGTTCTGGCAGTGGAGAGCACGGAAGAGGCTCTGGGGCTTTGTGGACTGGTCCCATGTGTCGCTCTGACTCCATGGTTCTTTTTCCAGAGAACAAGGCTCTTGAACTTACCTGGAACATAAAGGGTCAAATATAGAAATAGATGGTGCTGTTTGAAGATTTTCTTGTAGAAATTCTTAGTGGGCTTTCTAAAAAGGGACAGAATTTTCTCAAAATTATTGACAAGCTACTCGGGAGGCTGAAACAGGAGAATTGCTTGAACCTGGGAGACAGAGGTTGCAGTGAGTCAAGATCGCGCCACTGCACTCCAGCCTGGGGGACAGAGTGGGACTCCATCTCAAAAAAAAAAAAAAATTAAGAAGTTTGGGTGATGATTTGAATATTTTTAAAGATCATGCAGTAGACTGCATTCAAACCATAAGTTCGTATTTCATTCTGCTAGGTTGGATGTGGGGGGAGCACTGTGTAATTCTGTGTCCGAAATACTTCCTGGTTTTGCTTTGATTCAGACTTCATCTTCTTTATTTGAAATTTTGTCATGCAACTCAAATTAATTAGCTAAAATAACCTTTGGTCAATTAAATTTCTCACTTAGGATATTTGAACGCAAAGGCTTAAATGAGCAGTTCTTGGTGACTGGGTTCTACTGTGTGTTATTAATAATAAATGAGAAGTAATACTTATTTAAGGTCTTGTGTATATTAGGCACTGTTCCATATTAACACATCTTAGCCTCACAACACTCTTGAGAGAGATACTATTATTTGCCCTATTTTATAGATGAGGACACTGGAACAGAGAGGTTAAGTGACTTGCTGAAGGTCACACAGCTCTGTGATGACAAAACCAGGATGCAAACCCAGTTTGGTTCCAGGTCTTATGTTGTTAGTGGCTATGTTAAAACTACCTTGTGTCCAGATTGTTAACATCTGGTTTTAAATACCAGGCTTCATAAAAAGGAATTAATTTATTAGTGGTGCTGTAGGCCATTTATATATACAGCCATAAACCACTTAAATTTTTTCCTAATGCTTAATGTTTCTGTGTGTCTCTTTTTATGATTTAAAGTAAGAGCAAGCAAACACCTTAAGTTTCTTGATGAAGGCTAAATATTTTTTGATGCATCTCCTATATAAGTGTGAAATTTTTCTTAAGAATAAGCTGAAAATTAATTTTTCAATCATTAGCTGTCTAAACTTGGAAGCATGATTTAGCCTTGTCTGAATGTACCAGGCTGAGTGTAGAGATGTAAATGTGTAAATAACTAAATAAACAGAAACAAATAATCACTTTTTATTGCAGCTGAATATGTTAGAGCTGCTGATTTTGTTTAATATTCTTGGTTTCTTTCTAAATGGACTGTTTTACATAATGTCGGTCAGGATAAAGAAAAAGCATGTTGGAGTTCTGTATGTTTTCACTTGTATTGAATAGCAGTTTTTGCTATGTGTGGCCTTTCGGAGTTGAGCAAGTGAATGTATGCTTGTTGAGCGTGGTGGTACTGGAATGTCACAGCCACTGGGGAGGGGCAGGGAAACGTCACACTGCAGGGACAGTCTAGCAGCCTTTCTCTTTCTGAGCCGCCTCCTTTCTCCTATGACTGTGGGTGACAACCTCAAAAAGCCTCATCATCACTGGCTACTTTTTTCTCTGCTTCTCATTGAAAACTCTTGTTTCTGGAGATGAATGCTAATTAGCTTCAGGGCAGTGCGGTCATGTGTCATGCATTCCAGGCCTCCTGGCAGCTGTGATTTTGTTTTCCATTTAGCAAATGTATTAGAATAATTTTCAAGACCTTTCCATTAGCAATGACTTTTTCTTTCTCATCCATATTGTTTTTGTCTCAGAAATGTCTGCTTTTATAACAAAGCATGAGTGGAGAAATGTGAAACTTATCAACTGTTACACACACACACTGTTACACACACACACACTTTTCTTAGTTGCCTGCTCTTGACTCAGTGTGGAATGCCTTGAAAGTTGTCGGAGCCGGGCAGGTTTAATATTCCTGAGCAGTGCAGGATGCTGGCCAATCAGCTGATCTCAGGCTGCAAGGCAGAGACGCTTACATCCCGGGGAGGCATTTTGTGCTTTGTTTTCTTGCCAGTTTCAGCTCTCCCTTTCTGGAACTTTTATTGTTTAGCCAGGTGAAATCAAAGCCCGAGTTCTGGTCCACAGTTTAGCCTTTGACAGCTTCCCAGAGGGCACTGGTGGGAAGCGAGTGCAGCTCCGGGGTCGCACCGTCGCTGTCTTTGCTGCGTTGAGACGTGGCCGTAGATTTTCATGGGAAAACCAGCATGGGACGTCCATATGAGAGGATGCTCTCTTCAGAGCTAGGAGGCGTTTGGTGCTCTGGGAATATTTTAAGAAACTTCTGTCTCCGTGCTGAACACGTCAGGTGGTAGAATTAATTACCATGAGAATACATTCCTGATGATGTCTGCACTGTGGAAAATAAAGCGCAAGCCCAGGATTGAAAATAATGACAAGTCCGGTGACTCTATATATCGAACACTTCATCTGGTGAGCGCCTTTGCTGTTTGAATCCTATCTTGCTGGGTTTGATTATGTTATGACTTTCTAGCTCAGTTGTTTTTCAATCCAAATGACAGTGATTATACCTTTCCCATTTCCCCATATTCTGTCCTTTTACCCTCTGGATCCCCTTGTTCATAAAGTCTGTATTGTGGCTTTTGGTGGGGGCGGTGGGGAGGTTCGCAGTTGGTATGGAGTTGAATTTGCCTAGCATCTTTACATTTTTCTACTCTTTTATACTTAAATGGCAGAAAGATGTAATCTGCATTTTTTTTGTTTAGTTAATGGTCAGTTGCATTTTTTGCCTTTGTTTTGGTTATTGAGATTTTGATTGTGTTTTGTGTTATGTGCATGGTGAGACTCTCCCATCCCCCCTCAGAACGGGCTGTCCGAGTGATCGGCAGGGAGGTCTGGAAATAGGATGTTCAACTTGTTTCCTTTTGTAAGGCTTGAGGTGTTTTTGACTTTATTTCTGCTTCCTTGAGAAGGAGATAGAGATAGAAGGGTTGGCTCAGGGGACGTGTTACTGGTTTGACAGCAACTGACCTATTTGGACAGGTCTATTCCTACAGTAAATATTAACTCTCCAATGAGGAAGTGTAGTGGGGTAATGGCAAGAAATAATTTAGCAAAATCAAATTCAACCTTTTAATAGTTTATTATTAATAGCTCAGTCTGTCCACTATTAGATATTGTGTCATTTAATCAAACTTAAACTTCTACAGCACGTACACCTGATTTGCTCAAATAAGCCTTCTTCCTTCTTGGATATTTCTTCTTTGAAGTTTGTTCAAGAGGAAACTGAAAAGGTGATCGAGAACTGTAGGGATTACCATTGTACATAATGTCTCTGAAATTATGGAGCTCATTGTCCCCAAAAAAAGCTTAAGTAGAGGCTATAAGATTTTAGGCCACTCTGGCCCCTTTTAAATCTGTGGGATGTGTTAAATCGGTCAGACTCAAAGAACAATTTTAGAACTGTGAACTCATCTAGAGTTAGAAATTGCCTTTGGTGGTTGCATAACAGGAAGAGCTTAAACAGCTGGGTGGCTTGAGTTGATAGTGTGTACTTAAAAGTCTACCCCCCTCTTTTTGTACTTTCTTTTCATCTTCCACAGGAGGAAAGCAGCATTATAAACATTGAGCATCACCCCGGTCTCAGTAAAGTGGCCCATTTCCTTTTGCCATTGTCCTCTCCTTGTCTGTATGTCGGTTGGATAATTCTTAGTCCTGACAGTGGAAAAGCTCTGCTACCCTTTAACAGTTTTAAACTCTCAAAATGCCTGTAAGTGCCTTTTTGGTTTCCAGGGTGACTGATTACAGTACTCAAGTAGGGGAGAGGTTTGTACTTTCCCCACTGGAGAAACCTTGTCTGCCTTCCCCTTGCTGGAGTCCTAAGCTGCTTGTCCCACATCCAGGATACTTGGCTTTTGGGAGCATGTTGAGAACCTCCCATCGAGGGGACCTTTCTTGGCACTTGTGGCTACAGCGCTTGGTGTGGGAATGACTAGGATGCCATCTCTAACATTCAATGGTGGAGCAGGGCAAAGCCTTGCACCCAACTCCTCCTACATTCTACATCATGGCTAAGCTGCATGGAGAAGGGCCTGATGGATTTTGATGTAAAGAAGTTTGGCCACAGTAAAGAGGGAGGGGGATTTAAAAGCAGAGCCCCACAGTATGGAAAAATCTCTAGCTTAGAGGTATTCTAAAGAAAACCTGCATTTCATAATTCCTTCCAAAAAAAATTTTGGGGGGCATTATTTTAATAAAACAGAATTTTCAAACTTGATGACATCCTTTTAAGTTGTTTCCAAGCAAATTTTAAGAGCCTTGTGTATAACACCCCTTAACAACATGTATGTGCATTATAACTTGTAATTATGAATATGGTACCTTTTTATTCTTTATTCAAATAACGTGCAGTTGACAGTAAAGAGATTACATCTATTTGGACTCAGTTCCTCGTGCTACACCTGAGGGTTAGTGCCTTGATTCATTGAATAGGGTTGCCAGTGGAGAAACTGCTTTGCCCCTTGCTCAACTTGAGAGACCACTCAGCTAAGTCTATCCTAGGCTTAGGTCATACCTAATAAGGAAGGGATACTTAAGGCTGTGAAATGTCCAAAGAGGACCCAAGGGAATTTTAGCTGTCCCTGAGATGCTAAAGGTGTTTCCTAATATAAGCCAGAACTTATCTCTGGCTGTCTGAGGGTGAGGTTGGGGTAGGAGACAGCTGGATTTAGAGCACTGAAGCCGTAGCCTGCATCCTACTAACCCGAGCTCACCCCACAGGCCTGCTTCAAACTAAGGATGCCAAACCTCAGGCGTGGTAAACTTACATAGACCAAGTCAGAAACCCTGTTCACACTCTTAAAAATGGAATTCTCAAAGTATTTATGGTAGAACAGATGGAATGAAAACCCAGAGGTAGTGAGGTGTGAATTGGTGTGAATTGGAAGCACAAAGGAATGTGTTAGTTCCTTTGTCTTTTGGAATTTCCTGCCTTTGATATGTGTCATATCCCCATGTTTGCCTTTCGTGAATCACCGATTTCACAGGGACAGTTTGCCTAAATGATAAAAGGTGTGCTCTGCCTCTGTGGCAGGTCCTCAGATAACGTTTTGTTCAACATCATGTCATCATAACGTTTATGTGAAAAAAATTGATTTCTAGCCAGGACCACTGTCTGTGTGGAATTTGCATGTTCAATCCAGGTCTTCGTGGGTTTTCTCTGGGTACTCGGGTTTGCTCTCACATCCCAAAAACGCGCACGTGGGATGAATTGGCATGTCTCAGTGGTCCCTGAGTGAGTGTGTATGTGTGTGCACCCTGTGATGGAATGGCATTCTATTCAGGGTTGGTTTCTGCCTTGCCCCCTGAGCTGTCAAGATAGGCTCCAGTCACCCATGATCCTGAGCTGGAATAAGTGGGTTGGAAAATGAGTGAATAAATGAATACAAATGATTATAAAATAAAACTTTGTAAAGTATACAATCATACAAATGCAGGAAACTATGCAGTACAAAAGTATTCAGAGATCCTGCCAAAGTTGTTCTTGCTAGATTTTGAACTGCATGATGGTAGGAGGTGCCCCTTACAATTTTTGCTTTGCAAACATTTATTGCTTGACTTAACACACTACCGCTACGACCACCGTCACTCGCCAGTTCACCAAAAGCTGGGTAAATGGTTCTCTTAACTTGTTTTTATTTATCTTACTTAAATGTATATCTGGCTTACATTTATTTCAGTGTTTAATATTAGAAGTCTTTTGGTCTTTATTTAGAAGCGTGGTGATTTTTTCTGTGACCAGAAATGTGCTATAGGAACTTAACTTGTTTGTATCAATTAGCCTACGGTAAAAATGGTTTCTTTATGCCATTTAGCTTAAAGTCAGTTTCCAAGAGCCTATAAACCATGCTAAGTGAGGACTCACTGTAATAGACTGCAGTGAAGAATATATTTGCTATGAGCAGTAGCTTTCCTATTAATTCTGTCAAAAACAGACAGCTGTGATTACCATTGGAAGCTTTAGAAAAGGATGGTATAAAGAGAGGTGCCAATTATACATTTGTTGTGTTAGGTGCCTTTGCCAGGTACCAAATCAAAGCAACCAAGGAGAGTTTGGGATAAGATAGGGGCAGGGCACAGTTAGTTGTCAGCTGTTACCACTGTCTGTCCATGGATTTTCATTTTGGCAAGGGTTTGCTTTCTTTCTCATTATGACTGTGTTATAATGAGTTTTCTATTACAGTTGTCACTGGATCATCTAAAAGACACATGAAAATTTTTGCTAAAATGGATGTGTTTGTTCCTTTGTAATTTTTAAGACAAAGCCTTACTTGACTGTATATTTAATGATGATTTTGAGTTATTGAAATTCTAGCATAACTAAATAAAATAGTTTATTTCTACTGAAATAAGCTTTGATCAACAACACATAGTTTTTCTTTTTTAACAGCCTTGTTGAGATATAATTTACATACCATACAGCTCAGCCTATTTCGGTCAATTTTTCCAGTCAGTCACCTAAGGGAAAATTGTTTGTGGGGTTATTCAGTGTCAGAAACATGCACTTCCACAGAAAACATTGAGTAGTGCCACTGACAGGTGACTGACACCTTCTGGCACATAAGACCAGGGTTAGTGCTAGCAACGAATAAGCTGTGGTAATTGTAAGAGAATTAGAATAATAATTATGTGGATGTGGGTCCTGGCTCTCCTCTGTCCTGTCATGCCACTGCAGCTAATGCATCCTTCTTAGGTTCTGATTTTCCCTGTCCTTGCCTCATCTTTATTCCGGACTTCCTTCCCTTTTGGATATGCTAATGAGGGAAAGGCTCTTCAATGTTGGCTGCCTTCCTCTGTGTTTAAAACTCCTCCATGGCATACACTTGATTTTAGCTTTTCTGCCCTACACAAAACACGAGCCTTGACTTTTAGCTCTGTGCACCAACTATTGTTTTTGGGAGGATATTCTCATGTTCTTGCTAGGTAGGTGGGTAATAGAAGAAGTTATTCTTTATTTGCACCGGTATTTACTGGAAATGCTTTGTGCCTAGAGTTGAATTAGACAATAGAAGCAGAGAGAGAAGTGTGAGAAGGGCAGCCACTAGCTTCAAGAAAATTTCCGTGACCGGGCGCGGTGGCCTATAATCCCAGCACTTTGGGAGGCCGAGGCGGGCAGATCACGAGGTCAGATTGAGACCATCCTGGCCAAAATGTTGAAACCGCATCTCTCCTAAAAATACAAAAAATTAGCCGGGCGTGGTGGTGGGTGCCTGTAGTCCCAGCTACTCAGGAGGCTGAGGCAGGAGAACGGCGTGAACCCAGAAGGTGGAGCTTGCAGTGAGCCGAGATCATGCCACTGCACTCCAGCCTGGGTGACAGAGCGAGACTCCGTCTCAAAAAAAAAAAAAAAAAAAAAAAAAAAAGTAAGAAAATTTCCATCAAACATTCATTGAGTGGTGCATTGGAACAAGTATTAGTGAATTAAATTTTGTGTTACTACATAGCCTCTAGAGCAATCACACGGAGAGCTTTAAAACATATTGATATTTGCATATTTCACCCCAAAGATTCTGATGAAATTGATCTCTGATGTGCACGGGCATCGGGATGTTGAAAAGCTCCCCAGGTGATTCTCATAAGCAGCCAAGCTGGAGAACTACTGGTCTCATGGGTTTTTTACAGCAGCCCATGCTTTGGAGAACTGTTTGTGTAACTGGAAGAGTTGGAATTTTAGAATCCTGGAATCCTACGTTTCAAATGCATGACAAAATGTGTGCAACCTTTATGGTCTGCACCTGATTCATCCCCGGTAGATGTGGAGACTGGGATCTCCTGTTGAGGCCTGTTTTAGGGCTAATTCCGTTATTCTTAAAGGGGAGTGGTATCTTTTTGCCTTTGGAGAAGCTGGAGAGGGAGCAGCTTTTTTTTAAGTATGGGTATCTTTCTTAATCTAGAAAGTTGACTCAGTGTCCATTTTTAACAGGAAGGACCTTAGCTTATAAAATCATCTTTGCAACATTGCAAAGTAGATAGTGTACTGAACTGGGAGTCTGATAATAAGGCTTGTACCTTGGGTGAAATGCAGCTAACTTTTATGTCTCCTGATTTATCAACTTCTTGCTTGGAGAGTGGTTAAGATACATAGGCTTTGGAACCAGATTGCCTGGTTCAAATCCCAGCTCTGCCACTTACGTACTGCATCATCTTGGATGAGTTACTTAACCCCTCTGGGCTTCCGTTGTCCTTACCGTGTGGGCAGATGAAATGCCTCAGACCAGCACTAGGCGTGTGGTAAGCAATTAGTGTATGTTAGCAATTGTTATCCTGGTTGTTTTGAGCATTCAAGAAGCTCTCCTAAATGTGGAGCAACTTGTGGAAACACAAGTCAACATTCATATGTAACAGTTCATTAACCAGGAAGAACACCTCTAGGAGGTCCAGGTGTCAGGTGCGTCTAATGAGGGATAATGACCTCTGCCTTCCCTTCCCCGCTGTGCTCCAAAGAGTACAGAACAGGTGGCCGCATTTTGCCGCAGTTTGCACGAGATGAACCCCTCTGACCAGAGCCCATCTCCTCAGGACTCCACGGGGCCTCAACTGGCGACCATGAGACAACTCTCAGATGCAGATAAGCTGCGTAAGGTGATCTGCGAGCTCCTGGAGACGGAGCGCACCTACGTGAAGGTATGTTTCTCGTTTCTCCCCCTGTCCTCCCTCTGCCTCGTAAAGGAGTGAAGTTGGTGTGTCTCTGCTGGTTTTCATTAACAGCTGAATCAAACTGGTCATGAAGAGTGTCTTGGTTTCTCTTGGAATTTTGCCTTTACTCTGAATGTTAAAAGCTTGTTGTGAGTTGTTTTTTTTTTTTTTTTGGTCTTCTTTTTTTTTTATAAGATAGTCTCACTCTGTTGGCCAGGCTGGAGTACAGTGTTGTGATCATAGCTCACTGCAGCCTTGACTTCCTGGGCTCAAGTAATCCTCCCTCCTCAGCCTCCTGAGTAGCTGGGACCACCATGCCCAGCCCCGTTTTCTGTTTTTTTGTAGAGAGGGGGTTTCACCATGTTGCCCATGCTGGTCTCGAATTCATGGGCTCAAGCGATCCTCCTACCTTGGCCTCCCAAAGTACTGGGATTATAGGCATGAGAGCTACCATGCCCAGCCTTCTTGTGATTTTTAAGGAAGCCTAGCAATTTTTACAGCAATTCATTTATATATATAAATATATATATATGTGTGTGTTGACCTAATAAGAAAGCTAAATTTAATTTTTTAAAAAGTTGAGGATATGCTCTTCATAATCTAATTAGAGTCTAGCCACAAGAGTGTCAGGTCTGTTGTCTTTGTGTTATTACTTGTTTTGACACCTGGTCACATTCCCCATGCAGAGGCAGGGTGATCTGTTTAAGTATCTATATTTTAGTCTTTAAATCAGGGGTTAGCAAATGATGGCCCTTGGGTCAAATCCAGCCCGCCGCCTGTTTTCGCAAATAAAGTTTGATGAGGACACAGCCGCACTCATTCCTTGACGTACTGTCTGTGCCTGCTTGGGTGCTACAGTTGAAGAAGTTGCAACGGAGACTGTATTTTAGTCCTCGAAGCCTAAAATATTGACAGAAAAGGTTGGCTTACTCCTGCTTGAAATGGACCTTAATCACCTAAAGTCTCTAATGTTAGCCTTTGGGACAGGATCTGTTTGTTCTCTTCTAGATCCTTTTATAGACGTTAACATATGCTTTATACTTTAAGTTCTAGGGTATATAAAAAAATAAAAATAAAAAATAAAAAATAAAAAAACACATAAGCTAATGAGTTCTCTTTTCAATTCTTAGGATTTAAACTGTCTCATGGAGAGATACCTAAAGCCTCTTCAAAAAGAAACTTTTCTCACCCAAGATGAGGTATGCTGGAAATGGTTTCAACTTTGTGACCATGATACTGTGGTTTGGCTTGTTGGTAAAAAGGAAAAAATGGGGGCACGCGTAACACTGAAAACATTTTGAATGTATTTAATTGTAGCAACTAGGTGAAATTATTGCCTGCTAAGCTTTGGTGTGCTCATGGAGAGTAAAAAACTGCCCCGCTCTCTGGTATGGGATTCTCTTAATTGATAAGAATTGATAGAAAAACCTTGTAATCAGATATAAATAACGTTTAGGAAGACTAATGAGATATGAGGTGCATTAAATTCTGTTTCATTTCTAGCTTGACGTGCTTTTTGGAAATTTAACGGAAATGGTAGAGTTTCAAGTAGAATTCCTTAAAACTTTAGAAGATGGAGTGAGACTGGTACCTGATTTGGAAAAGCTTGAGAAGGTCGACCAATTTAAGGTAAGTAGTGCAAAGCTGCCTCCAGCGTCAGGGCTATAGTGTGGCTCAATTTGAATCCCCTGATTGTGTTAATGTCTTCATTGGAGGGCCCACAGTGGGGTCTGTTCAGTAAGGGTGTCTGAGAGGGGAACGGAGTGTATCTTGCCTGTCTGGCTAAGGAAGACCAATGCCATCAATTTACATTAAACTGGTGCAGCTGCTGGCTTTTATATGCGAGGAAGTACCAACCTTGACCTTTTGTTTGGTTTATGTGGGGGCCTTTAATGCTTTAGCTATTGGTGAATTAGAATAGGCACTCCTGGCTGGGCATGGTGGCTCACACCTGTAATCCCAGCACTTTGGGAGGCCAAGGCGCGCGGATCACCCAAGGTCAGGAGTTCGAGACCAGCCTGGCCAACATGGCAAAATCCCATCTCTACTAAAAGTATAAAAATTAGCTGGGCATGGTGGCGGGCACCTGTAATCCCAGCTACTCAGGAGGCTGAGGCAAGAGAATCGTTTGAACCTGGGATGCAGAAGTTGCAGTGAGCCGAGATCGTGGCACTGCTCTCCAGTCTGGGGGACAAGAACGAGACTCCATCTTAAAAAAAAAAAAATAGGCACTTCTGGTTACCCAGTAAACAAATTAATTTATCCTGTTCTGGGAAACTTTGCTTAATGGAAATGCTTATCATCATCCAGGGGAAAGACAATCTTCCAGCACACGGTGTCCTTGCAGCCTAATGAGGATTTATGACTAGTGCCTTAGCAAGGCTACTTATTTCCTCTTCCCTGCTTGGCTTTCTTTTATTGCAGATTTCCTGTGTTGCACCTCCAAGTAACAAAGCACATTGCTTCATATATTGGCTTACATGTCACCCTCATGCGCTTTAACAAACAGATTAATTGAGGTATAATTGTGTAGTAGAATATGCTGCATATATTTGGTATGGAATTTGATGAATTCACACACACACACCCCTATGAAACCATGGCCACAATCAGGACAGTGCACATAATCATTTCTCCTGAAAGTCTTGTCCTGCCCTTTTGTGGTTTTTCTCTCCTGCCTCTTACTGCCTTCCCACTCTACCCCTGCTCCATGCTCTGCTCCCTGTTGTTATAAATATGTTTGCATTCTGGAATTTTATATTGGTGGAATCCCATACCAAGTACCTGTTTTTCTGGGGCTGCTTCCACTCAGCGTAGTTGTACTGAGATCGTCCATATTGCTGTGTATCAACAGCTCATCCCTTTTCATTGCTGCATTGTCTTCCATTGAGTGGATAGACCACACTTTGTTATCCGTGCACCTTGGGTTGTTTCCAGTTTTTGGTAATTACAAATAAAGCTGCTGTGAACATTTGTGTACAAGTTTTATTATGGATATATGCTCTCATTTCTCTTAAGTACCCAGGAAGGGAATGGTTGGGTCATATGGTAAGGGTATGTTTAACTTTTTAAGAAACTGCTAAACTGTTTTACAAAGTGGTTATACCATTGCAGCTCCCTCCAGCAGTTCCTCCTCATTGTTCTGCTGAGGTCACAGTCACTTTCTCTTTTTCGCTATTCTAACAGGTGTGTAGTAGCACCTCATTATGGTTCTAATTTTAATTTCCCTAATGACGTACGATGATGAGCATCTTCTGTTATGTGCTTGTTTTTTGCCCTCAGTATATCCACCTTGGTGAAGTGTTTGTTCAAATAATTTGCTCATTTATTTTACTGGGTTATTTGTTTACTAATACTGAGTTTTGAGAGTTCTTTGTATATCCTTTATAAGTCCTTTATCAGATACATGATTTGTAAATATTTTTTTCTGTATTTGAGGCCCGTCTTTTCATTTTCTTGACAGTGCCCTTCACAGAGCAGAAGTTTTTAATTTTGATGAAGTACAGTTTTTCAAATTTTCCCTTTTTGAATCACACTTTCGGTGTCTTATCTATGAAATCTTTGCCTAAAGATTTTTTCCTGTGTTTTCTCTTAGAAGTTTTGTAGTTTTCTCTTAGAAGTTTTATAGTTTTACATTTAGACTTCTGATCTATTTGAACTTAAATTTGTTATGGTTTAATGTAGGAATCAAAGTTAATTTGTGTGTGTATGAATATCCAATTTTTCTAATCCTGTTTGTTGCAATGACTGTCGTTTGATCCTTTTTCCACTCAATTTCTTTCGCATTTGTGTTAAGAATCAGTTGTTCATATGTGTATAGGTCCCCATACGCTTTGCCTGTCTTCTAACACTTGCATGAATCTAGCTGTGTAATATTAGGGTACAAGTTTCGGAGCTGAGGTAAAGACTGCCTCACCTCGGTATTCTACCTCAATATATGTTTTTGTGTGTGTGTGTTATCTCTTTACATTGCCTCTCTGCAACAGGAGCTACTAAGAATTACATACAAACACACATAAGTATGTGAATATATTATACGTGTTCATTTTTGTTTGGATATAATTTCAGACTTACAGAAAAGTTACAAGAATAGTGCAAAGAATTCCTGAATACCCTTCATCTAGATTCCCCAAATGGTAACATTGGGCTACGTTTGCTTTATTCTTTCTTTCCCTCCCTGTCTCCTATGTGTATATGTATCCATATGTGCATGTGTGTACATTATGCATGTATGGTGTGTCTATGTGTACATATAAAATATTTTCTTCCCAAACCATTTAAGAGAAAGTTGTAGGCACAATATATCCTTCACCCTAAATACTCCATATAGTTCATTTTTGTGTTCAAAAATTGCTTGTTGGTGGTTATGCTCTTCATTTGAAATACAGTTAGGTTCATTGTAGTGATATCTGTTTTCTAAATTAGTAAATTAATAATTTGCACAGTAGAACACATGATGTGGCCTGATAGATAAACAAAAAAACTGCTTAATAAAAATGGATGTATTCTGGAGGCCAGGGTTGGTTAAAATACGGTTATAGACATACTTTAAAATACTACGTTTTAACCTAAAGTAGCTAACATTCATTATATTCATTTACAAGTCTTTTGCTGTGGGGCTGGTTCTTTGAGTTTGGGTCCAGTTAATCGCTAAAAGGATTCACAAGAAGGAGACTTTGGGTACCAGAAGTTTGATATAGACTTGAGTGTACTGACAGCAGTGTTATTCTAGGGAGAGGCTGGTACATTGCTTCTTTTAGTGACAGGTGGAGCATCTCAAATCTGAAAATCTGAATTCCGAACTGCTCTAAAATTGGAAACTTCTTGAGTGCCAACATGATGCTCTAAGGAAATGGCCATTGGAGCATTCTGGATTTTTGATTTTTGATGCTCAACCAGTAAATAGAATGCAGATATTCCCAGATATGAAAAAATATGAAATCTGAAATACTTCTGGTCCCAAGCATTTTGGATCAAGGATACCAAACCGGTACTTCCATACTCAACCGTCACTCTTCTCAATTCCACGTAAGTGGGACCCTCTTCACTTTGCTGCTTATGGCACAATCTGATTGTCTCCATTCCATCTGTAAGGCGAGATGGCTCATGAACACTAGTGTGCCTGCCTGCAGGATTCTCTCCAGGCTCTCTGAGTTGGTTTCCAGACAGTTTTGCTCCGAAACCTGTTGCTATTGATTTCCACAATTGCTGCTCTTTTTAAAATCCTCGTTGTATATTTGACAAAAAAAAAAAGAAAAAACTTGTTAAATTCTTCAAACTGTGTTGCATAGAGCACTAGTCTCAAGGTAGTATCAGAAGGAAATAAATTAGTTGTGATGTCAAATAAGTTTTGATAAAATTTTCATTTGGAAATTTGCAATGTACACCAGCCTATGAGAAGCGTTCTGAAGTCCTACAGAACAGAAACATTGGGGAAATGGAGTCTTTGTGTATAAACCCCTCATATTTGTGTGCACTGTGTTCCCTGAGAATCAATTTTTAAGGCGGGAGGAATAAGTGAATACCTTAATGTTTCATCTGTGGTTGTGGTAGGGTAAATAAACACTTAGTAAATATTAAGTTAAATAAATGGATGGCTAGAGGGAGGGGTTACATTTAGCACATTTTCTTCCACAACTTTTTTTGCTTAATTATTGATTATGACTCTGTATTAGTTCATTTTCACATTGCTATGAAGAAATACCTGAGACTGGGTAATTTGTAAAGAAAAAGAGGTTTAATGGGTTCACAGTCCCTCATGGCTGGGGAGGCCTCAGGAGGAGCAAAGTCATGTCTTACATGGCGGCAGGCAAGAGAGCGTGTGCAGGGGAACTGCCCTTTATAAAAACCATCAGATCTCATGAGACTTACTTGCTATCATGAGAACAGCACAGGAAAAACCTGCCTCCATTATTCAATTACCTCTCACAACATATGGGGATTTTGGGAGCTACAATTCAAGGTGAGATTTGAGTGAGGACACAGCCAAACTATATCAGGCTCCAAGGATAACTCCCTCACAGAGTCTGACGGCAGTACCCAGGATACTCCTGCTGACACCCTCCAAGCCAGGGTGGAGATTTGGGGAGGGCTTGGAAAATAAAGGAGGAAAAGGAGAACATGTAAGAAGAGAAGTGAGGCATCTAATTACCAATTATGTATGGTTTAAAATAAACCTTTTTTTTTTTTTTTTTTTTGGTCATGGACAGACTCAGAATCCTCTGCATTGTTCATTAGATAAATTGCACTTTGGGGAACCTAGTTTGTTACTCAAATTCAAAACCTTATTTCTTTGCTTGAAACCTGCCTTTTAATTCTAAGCCTCAATAAGCTAAATAAGGCCCCTCTCTAAACAAGACTCTTTCAGTGTGAAACTCACAGAAGATGTTTGTCTGAGGCCTTTTTATATATATATATATATATATATATATATAAAATATATATCTATATTTCATATATTATATAATATATAATATATATTATAATATATTATAATATATTATATTAAATATATAATATATTATAATATATTATATTAAATATATAATATATTATAATATATATTATATCAAATATATAATATATAAAATATATTATATATTTATATTTTATATATTAGATATAATATATTTAATTGTTATATATTATATATTATATATATTTTATATATTAAATATATAATATATATTAAATATATAATATATAATATATATAATATATATAATATAATATATAATATATATTATATTAAATATATATAATATATAAAATATATATAATATATAATATATAACAATTAAATATATAATATATAAAATATAAATATATAATATATAAAATATATGAATATATAAAATATAAAATATAAATATAAAATGTATTATATAAAATATATAATATATATTTAATATATTTATATATAATATATATTTAATATGTATTATATATTATATATTATATATTTTGTATGTTATATATTACATATATATTTATATATTATATAATATATTTATATATTACACATATATTTTATATTTTATGTATTATATATTTATATATCTGTATATTATATATTTATATATATCTGTATATTATATATTTATATGTAATATATCTGTCTATATATATAATATGTGGGATACAAAGTATCTTCTCAGGCATAGTAAAATCTTAATGAGAAGGCCTCTACCCAGTTGTGATCCTACTGGGACAGGGCAGAGAGGCTGGGGAGATGATACCTGATTTCCATAGTTGAGCGTGTTTCTTCCTTTAATATTGCTTATGTTCTTCGCTGCTAGAGGAGAGGGTGGTTTTGGAAGGCATGAAGATAGTGATCAGAAGAACATGTTTTCTGCTTCGGGGGCGGGAGGTATGAGCATTTCCTGCCTTTATTTAGGTTGCCAACAGGAGCTAATGGGAGAATTGAGATTTCTGACTTTTCCAAAATATATACTTTCTCATCAACATTCAAACAGCCTGGATAGGTTATTAAAAGACACAGATCTGGAAAACCAGGGACATCTCCCCTATAAATACTAAGAAGACAAAAAGTCCAACACCTTTTACACAAACTTGTACGAGCACATACTTTGTAATGGGCAATTTTAGGGCATTTGATAGCAAATAAAGGCTCTGACAGACATGGAAGATGTTGATTTGTGGGGTGGGCCAGGCAGATGTGAGCTCCCTGCCATAACCTGCTGTTATTTCCAGTGGAGGAAGGAAACAACCAACTGTTTCCTTTTCTCGTCAAATCTAGAAAGTGCTGTTCTCTCTGGGGGGATCGTTCCTGTATTATGCTGACCGCTTCAAGCTCTACAGTGCCTTCTGCGCCAGCCACACAAAAGTTCCCAAGGTCCTGGTGAAAGGTAAGGCCTCTGAGGATATGGAGGTGGGGGTGTGTTGCTTGTCAGTTGTGTGGCTGACAGTGGTTGGGGGCTTTTGGACAGAAATCTAAGAGTCATTGGTTGCCGGATAGATGTTCCAGCAAGCCACTGATATGGGTGCTGAGCAATGCAATGCATTCAGTTTGTTTTCTTTCTTTCTTTCTTTCTTTCTTTCTTTCTTTCTTTCATTCTTTTTTTTTTTTTTTTTTTTTGAGACAGAGTCTCACTCTGTTGCCCAGGCTGGAGTGCAGTGGCATGATCTCGGCTCACTGCGACCTCTGCCTCCCAGGTTCAAGTGATTCTCCTGCCTCAGCCTCCTGAGTAGCTGGGATTACAGGCGTGCACGACCACACCTGGCTAATTTTTGTATGTTTAGCAGAGATGGGGTTTCGCCACATTGGCCAGGCTGGTCTCGAACTCCTGACCTCAGGTGATCCACCCGCCTCGACCTCCCAAAGTGCTGGGATTACAGGCATGAGCCACTGCTCCCTGCATTTTTTTTTTTTTTTTTTTGAGACAGAGTCTTGCTCTGTCACTCAGGCTGGAACCTCCACCTCCCAGGACAAGCGATTCTCCTGCGTCAGCCTCCCGAGTAGCTGGGACTACAGGCCCCTGCCACCACACCGGGATAATTTTTGTATTTTTTGGTAGAGATGGGGTTTCACCATATTGGCCAGGCTGGTCTTGAATTCCTGACCTCAAGTGATCTGCCCACCTCGGCCTCCTACAGTGCTGGGATTACAGGCATGAGCCACCACACCTGGCCAATATCTTGAATTAATGGTTTTGTCAATTTTCTTGTAATGAAAGTTTTACCTTGCTATTTGGGGCCAGAATTGATGGGTCTTTCTTTAGTTATGTAAAAACGTAGGGGGTTTAGAAATTCCTTGCTTTATTTCTGTTTTTCTTTAATTTTGATTATAACCTACCACACTTCATAACTAAGTCCTCACTTCACGTCGTTGATAGGTTCTTGGAAACTGTGACTTTTAAGTGACACGATGTACAGCAGGTTCCCAACTAATGTCATTTTGTTCAACATCATTTTCTTACAATGTTGATGAGGAAAATAATTGGTTTCATTATACATCATTTTGCATAAAGTTGCAGTTTCCAAGAACTTACTGACTACATTAAGTGAGGACTTACCGTATACCTTTTTGTGGAATTTTATCTTTCCTTCACCTACTTTTATTCCTGGGAGTGTGATAACAGCTCCCAAAAGCACTTCTAAAGTTGTCTCAGTTATCCTTGAAAATTGCTGCATTTGTA
This sequence comes from Nomascus leucogenys, assembly GCF_006542625.1. Taxonomy (NCBI): domain Eukaryota; kingdom Metazoa; phylum Chordata; class Mammalia; order Primates; family Hylobatidae; genus Nomascus; species Nomascus leucogenys. The sequence continues at coordinate 16,521,358 of NC_044405.1, read as the reverse complement.
GTTATTTTTGTGCAGGACAAAGTAGAATTTTTATATTGGCAAGCTGCTTTTCCTTAAGTGCTCTGAGAAGATGGTGGAACATTCTGAGAGTCTCCAGAAAGTGATTATGTCTCCATAGTTCATCATATGGTGGTTTTTGATGGTAAAAGGATTAAGGAAACATTTTCTTGGCAAACAGTAGCACCAACAGAAAGTTTGATTTCAAAGAATCTCTGGAAATCAGCTTGCTGTTCCTTAACACTTCACTGTAGCTGCCAAGTAAACAGCTGCTGATCAGGTCCCCAGATACGTAAATAATGTTCTTGTGTTGTGTTTATGTTTGCTGCCAAAGAGAACTAGCTTGACTTAATTTAAAACCTATTATAGGAAGTATTAGCACAATACAGATCTCTGGGTAACAAAGAGCCTGCCCCAAATAAAAACAATCTGAAGGGTAGTGGTGGTCTGTGCAACAGAGTTCTGGTGGAACCTCAAATGAAAAGGGGACCTGGGATTCTCCTTGTCATGCTGCCTGTCCTTTCCCGTGTGCTGTGTTGGGCATATGGTTCTACGTGTGCAGTGTGTTTCTTTTAAAACCTTTATTGAATGTTAATTGTTATGAGATTATTAAAGTAACAATTTTAGAGTGCTTTGCTCCACAGTGAAATTTTATACCCATCTCGGCCCTTGAGCAATTTGTTATTTTTAATCACTCAATTAGATTAAATTCTGCCCCCATGGATTTTTTCTTAATTCAGTAAGAAAAAATATTATATTATCTTTCAAAACTATCCCTTAAAACAGTGGGTATGACCCATATTTTTCTTTTTTTTTTTTTTTTTTTTTTTTTTTTTTCCTGAGATGGAGCCTCACTCTGTTACCTAGGCTGGAGTGCAGTGGTGTGATCTCGGCTCATTGCAACCTCTACCTCCCAGGTTCAAGTGATTCTCCTGCCTCAGCCTCCTGAGTAGCTGGGATTACAGGTGCACGCCACCATGCCCAGCTAATTTTTGTATTTTTAGTAGAGACGGGTCTCACCATGTTGGCCAGGCTGGTCTTGAACTCCTGACCTCAGGTGATCTGCCCTCCTTGGCTTCCCGGAGTGCTAGGATTACAGGCGCATGCCACCATGCCTAGCTAATTTTTGTATTTTTAGTAGAGACAGGTCTCACCATGTTGGCCAGGCTGGTCTTGAACCCCTGACCTCAGGTGATCTGCCCGCCTTGGCTTCCCGGAGTGCTAGGATTACAGGCGCATGCCACCATGCCCAGCTAATTTTTGTATTTTTAGTAGAGACGGGTCTCACCATGTTGGCCAGGCTGGTCTTGAACCCCTGACCTCAGGTGATCTGCCCACCTCGGCTTCCCGGAGTGCTTGGATTACAGGTGTGATCCACCGTGCCCAGCTGACCCATATTTTCTAATTGTCTAATGAGCCCAGAGGGTCAGGATAACTCTGAGAACAACAAAGTGCATGTTCATGTTCATCGCGGACTCACAGCTGGCCTGGAAGAGTGATGCTCCTGGACTGCGCCAAGCACTGTGAACTGTGCAGTCTTTTGCTCTGATATGGAATTCAGTTGATGGGTGAAATACCCACAGCCATATTTTTGGACGAAAATATTTTGCTGGGGAAGAGTTCCTGGGTCCCTTCTAGATGTGGCCCTAGACTTGGGATGCCCCACAAAATCCATCACTTCCTCATATGCTGGCCCCCAGCCCAGCCCAGCCCAGCTCTCCTATCACATGGGGCCAGTTGGCCACTCTTCCCAGTGTCCTTTCTCTTCAGGAATTTGTACTTTGGAAAGGCAAGAAATGATGCCAACCCAGGGAGTCTGTTCTCTTAATGGGGCTTAAAAGGGATAACAAGATTGTGGTCTTATGAGGTCTTCCCCCATGATTATTGTTTTTTTAAAATTAAAGACAGGGCCGGGTGCAGTGGCTCACACCTGTAATCTCAGCCCTTTGGGAGGCCGAGGTGGGCAGATCATTTGAGGTCAGGAGTTTGAGACCAACCTGACCAACATGGTGAAACCCCATCTCTACTAAAAATACAAAAAAATAAAATTAGCCAGACCTGATGGTACATGCCTGTAGTCCCAGCTACTCGGGAGGCTGAGGCAGGAGAATTGCTTGAACTCGGGAGGGAGAGGTTGCAGTGATGCACGATGTGCCATCGCACTCTAGCCTGGGCAACAGGTTGAGACTCCGTCTCAGAAAAAAAAAATAAAGACAGAAGAATCATGGTTCTGATGCCCTTTTATAGCATCTTTAGTCTTAGCTCATACCCCTAACCACTGAGGATGGAAAGACATTTTTATTAGACATTTTAAAAGTTTAATATTTATATATTTTAAACTTTCTAATAACATCTATAAATATCATTAAACTTTTAAATTTTTATATTTTAAGCTTTCTAATAAAATATGTATCATTAAACTTTTAAATTTCTATATTTTAAAGTTTCTAATATACGTGTGTGTGTATATATATATATATATATATATAAATTATATATATACTCCCACTGTTTTTTGCGGGGAGAGGGTATTTATTTATTGAAGAGATTTTTGAGTTCCTGTGACATTCCAGGTGCTGTTATGAAAAGTATCGAGTCACTGGAGTGCCATGTAAAATTTCCAATGGGGGAAAGTCATCCAGATGAACATTCCAATGGGGGAAGGTCATCCAGATTAATATTCATTGGAAATGAATTTCCAGTGGGGGAAAGTCATCCAGATGAATGTGAAGAATGTGCTTTTTCCAGTGTTGATTGTGTTTATTTACTGGTTTATCATAAAGGATGCTGCTCAGGAATAGCCAAATGGAGAGGTGACTGGGCGAGGTATGGAGGAGGGGTGTGTGGAGTTTCTGTGCCCACGCTGGACGTGCCACAGCCCCCATCATCCCCAGGTGCTCACCAGCCCAGCGGCAGCGTGCGTCCACTGTTACGTTGCTTGGATACACTGTCCCTTCCTCTTCCCATATTTTGCCCTCCCCTGACATTCTTTTGCACCTGGAAGACATTAGCCACAGCTTCCTATCATCCCCTGCCAGGTACCTCTGTTTGGGGCCCCACAACTCCCCAGGGCTGCTTCCCAAACCAGCTGGGACACCAAGGAAGGAGGCAAGGCTGGTGAGGAAAGTGCTGCCTGAGCTGCATCAGATCAGAGCCCACAGACGCTCACAGGTGGTGCCCCCGAGTTAACTTTGAGCAGAGCACTGTGGGAGATCCTGCCTCGCTCTGCTTCACCGACACTGCGAGGTGCTGCTGCTTCTGCATCTGCTTGCCTTTTTTTTTCTTTTTCTCTTTTTTTTTGAGACAGAGTCTCCCTCTGTCACCCAGGCTGGAGTGCAGTGGCACGATCTCGGCTCATTGCAACCTCCACCTCCCGGGTTCAAGTGATTCTCCTGCCTTCGCCTCCTGAGTAGCTGGGATTATGGGCGCCTACCACCAGCCCGGCTATTTTGTGTTTTTGTTTTTTGTGTGTGTGTGTATTTTTAGTAGAGATGAGATTTCAGCAGGTTGGCCAGCCGGTTTCAAACTCCTGACCTCAGGTGATCCACCTGCCTCGGCCTCCCAAACTGCTAGGATTATATTCATGAGCCACTGTGCATGGCCTGCTTGCCTTTTTCAAAAGAGGTTTTTCCAGCAGTGAAATGCTTGAAAGATTAGGAAAACCAGGGTGAGGAGTGTTCAGAATGTAGGTTTGTCATTATTTTGGGATGACAGGGCCAACAGCTCAGGGGATGGATGATTACTAGTTTGTCACTCACAGTTCCCAAGAGGCAGGGGCACCCCATGCCATGCGGGCCAGATGAGGACATGCAGGGTCTGTCAGGAGGCACAGGGAGCAAGGGGAAAATGTGGCCAAGAGCCTTTCTTGGGGTTTCTGAGGGAAGGAACTGGGGAGGCCGGACTCTGTGGTGCCCTCGAAGCCGAGATGTGTGCCCCCCACCCTGAGATGATAAGGACAGGGGAATGGTGGCCCAGGATGTAAGAGCCTCAGAGAGGAGGTGGCAGTGTGTGGGGACTCTATAAAAGGCACATTTCCTGGCAAGTCTTTTACTATCTCCAGGAACTGGCCAGCGTGGGCAGGGCAGTCTCCCCATGGACAGTAAGGCCCCAGGTGTCAAAACATCAGGATAAAAAAACATGTGTAATAGGAGGATAAAGAGCAGCCGCTGGAAATCCGGGTGTCTGCAGTCTACACTCCGTCATCCTTTAACTCATCAGGCTTCTCCCCACCCCACCCCCAACACATAAATACATAGAGCTGACTGCCTGTGGTCTCCGTGACCGCCCCCTCCCCTACCTTTCCCTCTTCCTGCCACCCACTCTCTGCTCAGTCCTGAAAAAAGGCACCTTGGAGTCACTGAGGAAGGGAGAGAAATTGTGGGAAGGAAGTCACATGGGCGTTCCACCCCCATGACCTGTGTTTAAACCCTGCCAGCCAAGACAGACACGGCTTTCAAGGCGTTCTTGGATGCCCAGAACCCGAAGCAGCAGCACTCATCCACGCTGGAGTCGTACCTCATCAAGCCCATCCAGAGGATCCTCAAGTACCCACTTCTGCTCAGGGAGCTGTTCGCCCTGACCGATGCGGAGAGCGAGGAGCACTACCACCTGGACGGTAGGCCTCGGCCCGGGACCCCCCACAGGTCTGGGTCTCCATGACAGTCTCTAAATAGCCTCTCATTTCACGACCCGTTTTCTTCCAGTGGCCATCAAGACCATGAACAAGGTTGCCAGTCACATCAATGAGATGCAGAAAATCCATGAAGAGTTTGGGGCTGTGTTTGACCAGCTGATCGCTGAACAGACTGGTGAGAAAAAAGAGGTGAGAGTCCTCATCTTCTCAGGGCATCTGTCAGGAAAGCTGAGTTTGAGTTTGCTTTTATTTATTTATTTTTTTTAAAAAAGGTGTGACTTGTAAGTAAAATAGGATGCTATTGTTTTTCTTAGTGGAACATCTGTGCTTTGTCCAAGGCTGCAGTGTGAATTTTCTTCCTCAGCTGGACTATTTCTTCCTGTAGAAAATGTTTTCCTGATGTTCAGCTCCTCAGCCTGGGGATCTGTGGCTTTATTCTGTGTTAAGTGAAAGTGAACTTCCATGACCACAATCTGGGCTGTTTCTAGAAGTGTCATGAAAGTCCAAGGCTCTACCTCCAGAGATTAGAATGACACCAGGCACATAGTGGGTGCCCGATAAATAGTTGTCAAAGGAATGAAAATTTCAAATGACTCTGAATCAGTTAAATCTACCAAAAAACCTACTTAGAAGAGCAGTGGCAGGAGCAGATACACCTGACAAAGACTTAAGGTGAGCTCAAAGTTGTGCCTGAGTCATTAACAAGCACTTACCTGAATAAAAGTATGTTGCCAACACAGAGAAATGGTAGATGTTTGAGATGATGGATAAGTTAATTGCTCTGATCTGATGGGTTATACAGTACATATATCAAAGCATCACTGTGTACCCCTGAATACATGCAATTATTATTTTTCAATTACAAAATGCCAATAATACTTAGAGGAATCATAGGGATATGATATATAGTAACATTCATCAATGCCTCTGTATGCTCAAATTCAACTAGAGATTAGACTCAGTTTTTCTTTCCACCTTAAAAAAGAAAATGTGGGAAGGAACCTAGAGGAAAAACACTCTTGCTGTGACTAGCAGCAGGGTTAAAAGCAGTGTGGGTGGGGCAAAGTTTGGTTGTTTAGTGTAGACTAGAGAAAGCACCTTATCTCCAGAGATACTAAAGGCCATTATCCAGGCTCATTTTTTTGTCCTTAATGAAACAAAACAAATTTTCAGGCTGTTAAAGGATAATTTTCTGAAAGAGGTAAAATTGTGACCTCTCATAATTTATTTTACTCATAAGATGTGGGGGACCCAGGCAGGTGTTGTAAAGGTTCATTGGAAAAGTCACCATCACACAAATTTACATATGGAGTGAAGAAATGTTGAGATGAATTGTAAATGAGACAAACTGGTTTTTCCACAGCTGGAGGAAATCAACTAGGCCAGTATCAGACTGGACAGAATTTACACATCTGTCTGTTACCTACACCTTACAAAGAATTGCACAGGCTCTCAAAGACAGTGTACAGTCAGAATCTGATAGCCCAGGAAGGTCTGCTGTAGAGGATATGTAGTTTTCAACTGAAACACAATTTTGTTTTTACGTAACATTACAAGCAGAGCATGAGAATGTTCTGAGACTACTTGGCAGATAATTTAATCTGTCAGAGTATAGAAAAGATGAAGGTTGCCACCCTGGACTTAGCTCTCACTTTCTTATAAAACTTTATAAGAAGAAAAAAATTATGCTTATTAAAGAAGAGGGCAAAATACAGAAAAAGGCAAGAAGAAAACTATAGTTTCAAGACATAGAACTTACCATATTTTGGTGTTGATTTCGATTGTTTTTAATTAATATCTATGTATATGTTATATCTTGAAGGTGATTTTATACCTTGATTTTATGTTGATCACAGAATTTTAATGCTTTTTTTATTGACTAATATGAATAATACTGTAAACTTTTTTTTATTATAAGAAGTTCTCCCATCCTTTGGTTTATTTCATTCTGACAGAAGTGCATTTTACTGGGCCATGGAAACGAACATTTTCATTACATCATATTATATTTTCTTTATATGCCAAATTAATTATTAGATTTTAATGACCTTAGGAGCAAATGACCATGATGCTAAAGACTAGAAGGCGAAATGGATAGTGGGTTGCAGAAGAATTTAGGAAAAGAAGATGAATATGATCAGAAGTCAGAGACTGTAAAAGGGAATATGGCTTCAGTGAACCTGGAAGTCCTTTAAAATGAAATTCTGATATGTAAGAAATCTTTCCAGCGAGGAACAAAGCGATATAGTGCTATACAAAGTATTTTTTGTGGGCTGAGATTGTGAAAAGAAATGTGCAAAAGATGGAAGGAGGGACACTGGCTGAGTACCAAGACTGAAGAGGAGGAAAATCCTACTTTTACCAGGAGGTGCAAAGCCCAGAGAATTTCTGGCTTGGAAAAGATGCCAAAGAGAGCAAGAGGAAGATATTGTTGCGGAAGGATAAGAGAAACGAGCAGGAAATAAACCCCCAGTGGGAATCAATTCCTCAAAGGCAGTTGGTTTTACTCAAGTCTTAAGCCCCATTTCATCTCTTTTTCTTCCATTGAGGAGAATGGCCTTTAAACTGGAAAGGATGCAGCAGCCTCAATGCCATAAGAACAAAACCCTAGGGAGAATGAGTCTTGGGAAATAGGATGGTCTATGCCAAGATCAATGACAATTCTATTCCACTGCTCTCAGCAGTATATTGGAAGAATTATGGAGACTCAGGCAGGTGATTGTGGAGGTACCCAAATTATATTCAGATTTTCACAAAAGTAATTCCTGAATTCCTGATCCTTGTGGTTCCCTCTTAGTGGCAATATGAAGTAACAGCCTAGAATGGATTGATGAAGTTTGTAAAGAGGAATAGGGACATGTATCAGTATCTGCTGGTAACAGCAGGTTTATTGTGAAATGGTAACATTCTAGGAACACAAGGTACCTGAATCCTCTCCTCAACCAATATTCCTTAAGATATCTCTGAAGGCAAATAGGTTCACAGAGAACAAAGCTGGCAAAGAAACAGCTTTTTGAGGAAACTAGGCCTTCAACCTCCTTACCCCCATGTTAAACTCTGGGGAGTTGGGCTAAGGAATCCCTTTTGCTTAACTAGGAGGAAGAAGAATGCAAGAGGGCATTTCCCCTTAAAAGAAGTCCTTAAAAATGCTGACTCGGTAGGGCATCCCAGTCCTTAGTAAGGTGGAGGCCTCCCAGCAGAACTCTCTCTTGGGGTTTGGGAGGAGGATTCAGAAGGGAACCAGTGGAAGCCCCAGAGAGAGAGGCTGTGGCCAGAGGGAGCACCCTGACCCCCTAGTCCCCTTGCCATGGGAAGCTTGTCCAGAGAAAAACCTTGTGCACAGGCACAGCATCAGCCCATTTTAAGTTGTGTAACAAATAACTTGAAATCTCAGTGGTTCTCTACAACAAATATTTATCTTGTATGTGGCTTTGTAGGTCAGCCAAGGTTTGGTTTCTCTTGGTTAGCTCCAGTTCTGAAGGTTCTGGTGTGCTCTTTGTCTCTTCCTTCTAGGATCCAGGCCGAAGCAGCAATGGCTGTCTTGGGCAAGTCCTTTCCATGGCTGGAAGGCGGCCGCTAAGTCACAGGCCTACACCCAAAGTCATCTGGGCAGCGATGTGTGTACCCTGCCTAGTCTAGTGGGAGGTGCTGGAAAATCACATGGCAGAAGGTGCAGATAATGTAATTCTGTTGGAGGAAGTAGAGTTTGGACAGTCTACCATGTTGGCCTTTAATCAGTTTTAAAGACGTACTCCCAGGGGCTGTGGCCTCTGGGAATTTGACTTTTGTATATAACTCCTCCTCTTCTATGTGGGTCTTCGGGGGATAGGTAGTGGAGACTATGTCATTACCTTGGCTGATCATATCCTGGGAGTTTGGTTGATGAGTTACTTAATATCTACAGACAAAGTAATATGGCTGCTTAAAAATTATTTTAACCCTTTGGTACTATAGCTCAGTAATAATGACAGTGATGATTATAATAATCCCAATCAAGGGAGGCAAAAATACCTCTGTATCCTGTACTGATGGAGCCACATCTTAGCACGGTAGCCTGTTTTGGTGGCTTGAGAAGGGCAATCCCAACTGCACTGCGTTCAGTGGAGGGTTGCCAGGTTGCTGCTGTATAGGAAACCCAGCTAGATTTGGAAGGAGGTCAGTGACTCCAGTGAGAAAAGCAGACGGGACTGTTGTGAGGCATAGACATTGAACTTGCATCAGACTCTGGATCATCGTGTCTAGATGGCTGTGCAACCAGCTCTTGTCTATCTGAGACAGTTTAGCATGTGACCGCTGGGGGCAAGCGACTAAACCTCACGATCTCTTGGGATTCCAGCACTCACACTGCCCGTGTCAATAGAGGAATCTTCAAACTCTTGATTGGCTTCTCTCTCCCTCATCTAAAGTGAAATAAAGTCATCTTTGAAATGGATTGGAAGAAGAAATAATTTGCTTACACTTCCCAAAAGTGGATACTCACTGGTGGAAATGTCTGCAGTTATCTGGGGGTGGATCTTTGTCATGGATGGCCATTAGCATCTCCCTGGGAAACTGTCTCTGAACACAAAACATCTCCAGTTTTGTAGATCAGTTTTGACAGACTAACTGCATGTGAATTTCAGAGCCCCAGTTTGTACCTATTTGCCATCCTATTCTGAAATTCTAGTAGACAAACATGGAATAAAGGGGGAAAAAAAAGATGAGCCTTTTCTCTCCCCTATATTCCATGTTTTCTTTGGGAATGGAGAGGATTTATTTTTCAGTTAGGAGATTTCATATGAATTAAAGGATTTTTTTTTCGTTAAAATTTCATTGTGTTGTTCCTAGCTCAAACTTGGCTAGAACATAATGATACTATTATTTCCCATTGGAAAGTTTAACTGGATATTGTACCTTCAGCCCGTTTTGATGGGAGGTGGTGTTTATTGAGACAGTCACAAATCGAAAGTATTTCTTAAAAATGTAGTCTGTCATTTTGGTGCTATTTCTTTTCTCAAAAACATGACATTGACAAGTAAAAATTTTATATATTTATGGTGTACAACATGATGTTTTGATATGTTACATTGTGGAATGGCTAAATCAAGCAGTTTAACTTAGCATTATCTTGCATATTTAAGCAAATGTTTTCAGGGGCAGTATTTTCTTGAAGTAAAATTAATATCAGCATGCTGAATTTTCAAACGTCATGAAAATCTGAGTATTGATCACACCACCTAGTAAGCTTTGTCACGTCTCTGGCTTTCAGGTTGCAGATCTGAGCATGGGAGACCTGCTTTTGCACACCACCGTGATCTGGCTGAACCCGCCGGCCTCGCTGGGCAAGTGGAAAAAGGAACCAGAGTTGGCAGCCTTCGGTGTGTATCAGAAAAGGGTTTTATGGAGGGGGAAAAGTCTAGCTTATTTTTCAAAACAAGAACATTTCTTTTTCAAGAACCAATTGATTAAAAATAAAGTTAATTGCAGTTACTTGAATCAGTCTTCCTGCCGTAGCCACCAACATCTCACAAACACTAAATGAAACCTTCGAGTTAAATTGCCCTATGTGGTCACTCAGCCACATGGGTGGGCGGAAATGGCTGTGCCCAAGTCTATCCCAGACATAAACACAGAGGCAGGAAAAGAATTTTTTTTTTTTTGGCTGCTGCTCTGAGTATCTTTTCAAAATAATGGGTTAATTATAAACCAAGGAAAAATAAAGTGAAACATCAAGACAAAATGGCCTCTGTTTCTGAGACCCCCCCAATCCTAGATCTTTTATTTTCTTCCTAACTTTGTTGCTGTTTGGTCTTAAGACCAGGATTTAGGATGCTGGTTCTCAGCTGAGCTGTTGTGGCAACTCTGGAGTGCCTGGATCAGCTGTGAGGTGCATCTCAATCACATTGCCACTCAATACTAGTGAAATCAAAGATGTTTGCGAATGACTTATTTTTTAATAAACCAGTTTAGATGGATGCAATTGCTGCAATTAGAGATCTCATGTGATTGTATTGTAATATGCTTTTTGAGAGAGAAAAAACATGGGTTAGCATATAATTTAGGAAACATAGCTTGTTGTTGCAATGTAAGTGCTTATTGGCATATTGCTGTGTTGTTCATGAATATAAAACTATCAACACTCCATGCTTTTGTTTTAGGTTGCGTTTTGTCCTAGCCTCTTGCTAAAAGACTCATGGGTAGGAACATAATATAATGGAAATCTGGCTTATTCTCTTGCCTTATGTTATTTTTGTGGGCTTGCTGGGAACAGAGGTTGCTTACTCCTTCTTAACTAAACTTTTTTTTCCTCCATGATGTGAACAAAGTATCCCCAAATGGAATGTCCTAGTGATTTTAAAATCAAAGTATTTAATGCAAAGATTCATTGGACTTTCTATTTCGATCACTTAGCCTTCATTGAAAAGTTACTGATATTCCCAAAATTTCTAAAGAGCCCCTGTAGCTGTTGATGTCATTTCGTTAAAAATAACAAAGGAGGCCAGGTGTGGTGGCTCACGCCTGTAATCCCAGCACTTTGGGAGGCCGAGGTGGACGGATCACTTGAGGTCAAGAGTTCAAGACTAGCCTGGCTAATATGGTGAAACCCTGTCCTTAACTAAAAATACAAAAATTAGCTGGATATGGTGGCAGGTGCCTGTAATCCCAGCTACTTGGGAGGCTAAGGCAGGAGAATCACTTGAATCCAGGAGGCAGAGGTTGTAGTGAGCTGAGATCGCTCCACTGGACTCTAGCCTGGGTGACAGAGCAAGACTCTGTCTCAAAAAAACAAGACAAAACAAATGTAAGTGCAGAGAAAGCATGTGACTAAATAGGCCATTCAAAGGAATATTGGGGGTATTTTAATAAGTTGTTAGTTTTTGATGGGGTAGATGTTTTGGGGGAGGAAGGCAGTAGTATTTGCTTTCTTTTCAACATCACCACTTGTGTTTCTTCTGTAGTGATTTCTTCTTGGAGGAGTCTGGGATCTCCTGGATGCTGCTTAATGAGTCATTCATGGGATGCAGGATATTGATGTAAATGACCCACACAGTGATGTGGGACTACAGACTAGCAATTCTAAAGGTCAACATTTAGATTTTTCATGGCTTTGCCCTCAGTTTTACAGATTCACTGTAGTTAGAAATCAAGAGATTTAGAATAAGAAAATAATTTAAGTAGGAGAAAATGGGTTGGCAAACTCTTTTCTGTTTTGTTTTGTTTTGTTTTGTTGGGTTTTTTTGGGGACAGAGTCTCGCTCTGTTGCCAGGCTGGAGTGCAATGGTGCGTTCTCAGCTCACTGCAACCTCTGCCTCCCAGGTTCAAGCGATTGTCCTGTCTCAGCCCCCCGAGTAGCTGGGACTACAGGCGTGCACCACCACGCCCAGCTAATTTTTGTACTTTTAGTAGAGACGGAGTTTCACCATGTTGGCCAGGATGGTCTCAATCTCTTGACCTTGTGATCTGCCCGCCTCGGCCTCCCAAAGTGCTGGGATTACACACATGAGCCACCGTGCTAGACCCTCTTTTCTGTTAAAGGCTACGTAGTACATTTTAGGCTTTGGGCCAAGAGGCCACATGCTTTGCCACTGGAGCCAGAAGCAGCCATAGATAACGTGTAAATGAATGAGATGGCTGGATCAGCAGCTGCACCACACAGGCGGCAGCAGGCCTCGGTCTGGCCTGAGGGCCCTTGTTTGCCAACCCATGGTGTAAGTGATTCAGGAAAATGCTGGTTTTGAGGTTGGGGATTTAGGTGCCACTTTCTGCACAGGCTCCGATAGTGGACTCTGCATTACTGTGTTCCCTGCCTCCTGGGCTGTTTATGAGAAGTCGGTGTGGGAGCTGCCTCCAGGAAGGTGGGCCCACAGCACCTGTCCCTGGTGTAAATGGAGACTGCATACTCCAGCTTCAGGGCATCACACTGTCAGCAAACTCAGTAGGGGCTGTAGTTCATAAGAGAAAAACTGAAGGCTCTGAGATACAAGACATGTTTATCATTATTCAGAATCCTCTCCAGAGTAATAGGAAAGAGAAGGGGAAGGATTAAAATTGGGATTATGAACAAAGGCTGTAGTCATGATGAGCTGTGGATTTCCAGTCGTTAAAAGAGACAAGTTTGATGGTTTGGGTGTGATTTCAAGTAGCAAGGCAGAACTAGCAGAAAGTCTGAGCAAGGAGTTGAAATAAGGAAGAGGTGCTGTGAAGGAAGGATCATGGTTACCCTCAGTCGGCAGATTTGGGGTTAAAATGTGGTTGTCATCTTGTTTTGGTTTAAACCTCTAACCTCAGGAAATAGTGCAGCTTTCTTCTGAAACCGAAGTTGACTTGCTGCCAACGAAGCACCTTGATGTTTCACAGGATGGCTCATGTGTACCAAATGTTGGTGATCGTTGCCACAAACAAAAATAGAAATAGGCTTCTGCCTTGAAGGGTATTTGACATTCACCTTTTGGGGCACAGAGCAGATGCTTTAGGCTGGCAAAGGTAGCATGAGTTTTGGAGATCATCAAGGCCATGTCTGAAGGGATCGGGCAACACTGTGGAGTCACTTGAGTAACACTAGCTCCAAGGGTTAGGGAAAGTTTCAGGGAGAGGCTGAGGTCCCGGTGCCAGGCTGTAGCTCACTCTCTGGCCCTCCTGCTGTGATCCACAATGGTTAAGATTGAGGGAAATCGAGGGAATCATAGCATTGAGCTGTGGTCCCAGTGGCATGGTGGCGCTTCTGAGATTAGAGTCATTGGGGTAGAGCTCTTTCATTTCTAAGAGGACGTAGCTATCCCAGCCTGTGTGATTTGTGAAGGCTTCATAGTGGGAATGAAGGGCCTTCTCAGGTTGCTTGTGCTCAGCTACTGTGAAGAGCTGGTGTGGCCTCCTCGGGTCAGTGTGAACCTTTGGAGGGAACCTGCCAGTCTGTGCTCTGGGAACCTTGAGGGGTCAGATGCTGTGAGGTGTGAAGGGCTATGGGCAGTCTAGACCGAGCGGCTGGAGTCAGTTTCTTTGCAGCTCAGGGCCTATTTCCCTGCAGTGGAGATTAGCGTGATCTTACACAAAGAGGAGACAAGACCAACCTGCACTACGTAGGATAGAAATTAAACCAGATGCTTCTGGTTGACCTCCAAAGGGCCTGTGAGCCTGGTGGCCCATCCCTGAGAATTCTCTGAATGTTTGTTCCTTTTGTAATTCTGTGTCTGGTATACAAGGCTGTGCCTCCTTCAGCTGCTGTGTGACTGGCTATTCCTTGGGGTCAGAGTATGAAGGGATAATGGAGACTATCTTAGTCCATTTGGGCTGCTATAACAAAATATCATAAACTGTCCAGCTTCCAAACAACAGAGACTTATTTCTCACAGTTGTGGAGGCTGGAAGTCCAAGATCCTGCTTTCTCCTACTTCCTAGCTGTGGCTTCATAGGGCGAAAGGGTCAAGGCATCTCTCTCAAGTCTCTTTTATAAGGACACTCATCCCATTCATGAGGACGGAGTCCTCAGAGCCTGGTCACTTCTCAAAGGCCCATCTCCTGAAACCATCACAAGGGTGATTAGTTTCAAGGTATGAATTTTGGGGAAACACAGACATTTGGACCATAGCAGAGACCCTGACACAGAGAACGAAGGACAGGCAGGAGTCAGTCACCCTTCTATTCCTTCTGGGTGCCAACTCTACTTCCCGTTCTAGGAAGAATCAGAATCACTGCAGGTTAAATGTGCTTGGCATTGCTTAAGGAATTCTCTGGAAGATTATGCATAACTCCATTGTATCTCCCCACCCCCGAAAGAATATAAGAATGAAATTACATGTTTACCACGCCTAAAGAGCTTACTCTGATTCAGTCTTTCTGGAAGAAATACAGTTGAATTCTATTTCATAAACTCATTTTTGTTTCTTTAGGTCAAAAGATGAGTTATATTTCCTAAATATCACTGTCTATGTGCACTATTACCTTAATTTGCATAAATGTAAATCATCTTCAGCAATTGCATTGTTATTGTGAAGGACGTTTATATTATTCCTCCATCTACTGAATTAGTACATTTTTGTTGAATATGTATCAGCTGAAGTTTTAACCTTGAAATGGTATCATACCTAACATATTTTACCCAAAAGTTTTTTGGGGCATAGGTTATTTCCATTTATGTAGGCTTTCTATGTTTATTTTGAACCTGGAAACTTGTGTCTCAATAGGCTTTTGATTTTCACAGATGTGATGAATGAATGGAAGGCGGGTGGGAGTCAGTTAACTGGGATCTCGACGTCCTCTTCATAACTGTAGTGTTTATTACCACAAGTTAGTGATGTCAAGGGGAAAACCCTACACATGACATACCATAACTGTCTTTATTTTATTTTTTCCAGTCTTCAAAACTGCTGTGGTCCTTGTGTATAAAGATGGTTCCAAACAGAAGAAGAAACTTGTAAGACATCTTATGTCACCCCATGGTTTGAAACTATTTCTCTATCTGCTTATCAGTTATGTCTGCATAATTCTACCATTTTGTCAGTATGAGCCTTTTTATGATCTTTTTTCTTTCTTAAGTGTTGCTAAGGATGCTTGAGATCACCCATCCTGCCTTCTTTTCAGGCAGGCTTATGTTTAGAGCACAAAAATGAATTGGTCTCATTTTTGTGAATGGGAACCAACTGGACTCAATTGGTGATTGGGTCTGCCATGGCCCAGAACCTTCCTAATGCTACTTTTCCCTTTCTCTGTTGCCCCTGTTCTTCTTTTGGGATCCCTTTTCTCCTCTTCTCTGTGTGTCTCTCTTCACTGCGTTTGCTTAGCAAACTTCTTTGCACACCCTCCCCTCAACATATTTATCATGCAGCCTCTCACTTCCTGCTGGATGGACAGGAGCTCATGGGGGTGAAGATCCTTTGGGCCTGCCTAGAGTTACTGCGTGAGAGTCTGTCGCTGGTTTAGAAAATGCAGGGAACTGGTGTGGGGCAGGTTAGATTCTTCTTAGGCAGCTGGTTCCTTCTCCTCTGCAGGTAGGATCACACAGGCTTTCCATTTATGAGGACTGGGACCCCTTCAGATTTCGACACATGATCCCCACGGAAGCGCTGCAGGTTCGAGCTTTGGCGAGTGCAGGTAAACTCTCACCTGTGCTGGGTGTTTCACACACATATTTCTGGTGTGTGTAGGAATTATTTGTTTGAATCCACACTCTTGGTCTAACCCTTCTACCATCTTTTTTTTTTTTTTTTCCTATGCTTAACTCTCTTGTCTCTAGGTCTTTCAATTGCCTCTTATTTACCCAGCCATTGATTAAATATTGAATGAATGAATGAACCAAGTGAATGAATGAACTGAGTGAATGGATGTGTAATGTCTTCAAAATTCCTGGAAAAGATTCTAGTTATTCTATTCTATAGATTAATACTATAGTGACTACCATCTGAGTACAGTGAGCCTGTGCTTCTTGAAAGAATCCTTGAGACTGTGAGCAAACAAAGCCCACGGAAACTACTCACTTGCCTTTCAACTGAGAGATCCAAAAATACCACCAAAAGCACTAAAAAGCATTGACTGCACATGTTTTTTCCCTAAAGTATTACAAATCTTATCTTTGCTATTAGTAAGAAGGCTTTTAAAATGTTGATTCTTTTTTACATTTATTTTAAATCTTTTTTTTTTTTTTTTTTTTTGAGACGGAGTCTCACTCTGTTGCCCAGGCTGGAGTGCAGTGGCGCAATCTCGGCTCACTGCAAGCTCCACCTCCCAGGTTCATGCCATTCTCCTGCCTCAGCCTCCCGAGTAGCTGGGACTACAGGCGCCCACCACCACGCCCGGCTAATTTTTTGTATTTTTAGTAGAGATGGGGTTTCACTGTGTTAGCCAGGATGGTCTCGATCTCCTGACCTCATGATCTGCCTGCCTCGGCCTCCCAAAGTGCTGGGATTACAGGCGTGAGCCACCGCACCCGGCCTATTTTAATTTTTTTAAAGATGGGGTCTCATTCCGTTGCCCAGGCTGGAGAGCAGTGGTGCAATCGTAGCTCACTGTAGCCTCAAATTTCTAGACTCAAGCTATCCTTTCCAAGTACCTGGGACTACAGGCATGTGCCAACACACCCAGCTAATTTTTAAAACATTTTGTAGAAATGGGGTTTTGCTATTTTGCCCAGGCTAGTCTTGAACTCCTGGGCTCAAGCAAGCCTCCCGCCTTGGCCTCCCAAAGTGCTGGGATTACAGACGTGAGCTGCCACGCCCAGCCTGAAATGTTGATTCTTTTTCTATGATCCACATAGCAGTGAAGTGAGTTGTTAGGTAGCTATGAGTATACATGATAATATAATTAGATGATGCTTTAAACACATGAGTAGCAGGGTACCGACTAAGAAAAGTGATATTTCTGGGACTCGGAAGCTCCCCATCCTGGGCCTAATTTGAGGCCAAGTTCTCAAGAGGAGGAATGGGCTGTGTGGCTCTCCCAGGTGCATCCTGGAAAGAGCATCTCTGGAGAGTCGAGTGGAAACTCTTTAGCCACATCTGTTCCCTGTCCCGCTTGGACAGCAGGTGCAGCTTTGGTAAAGAAAAGCCCTGGCGGTAGAGACCTGCAGGTGCATGATCAAGTGAATTTCTATTTTATGCATTTGCTGTCTAAGATGAACATTAAGTTCCTACTATCCAATTTCTGTTGTGTAGCCTCTCCTTGTTTCCACTTGTCATAAGCAGTAAAACTGGATCTGATCCTCAGAAAACCAACCCACCCTAGTCCAACGTCATGAGGAGAACCCTCTTGCCATATTTTGCACACTTTGAGTTACTCTTCCAAATTAAATGAGGCATCTCTTCCTTCACAGTTTTTCTACCTTACAGTAGGAAAACTCAAATGCAAAAACCATGTAGGGCAAATGTATTTGGAATGATTATTTGTTTTAGAAGGTTTCTCTCTAAGCTTCCAGTAGAGATTTGCCAGATGCCCTTTTACTTATGATGTGTTTTGCAACATTGATTTATACATGAATTTGCAGGCACCTGTAAGTTGTGAGTCTAGGGCAGCTACACTAGCATTTTGAGGTTTGAGCACTTAAATACTAAAGTCTTACTTAGAATCGTAGGTTATGAATTATCTAGTTCCTTTGTTTCCTCGTGCCAGGTTTTCAAATGGGAACGTTTATTTCTGTTGCAAACTGACAGCTTCTAAGCCAAGAATTTTGCCTGCGTTGAGGAGTAAACACATAAAAACTTCACATTTTGAAGACAAAGCCATCTTTGTAATACGACATTCCATTCTCACTCTCCATTCTTCATTCAAGTCAAGTTTAAAACCATCAAGAGAAAAGCTTATTTTAGTTGAGTTATAAAGACTACTCAAGATGTCTTTCGTTATGAAATCCACTCTAGTGGATTTGAGAATCAGAACGTGGAATTTCTAGGTTTTTATCTTAGTTCGGAAAGTTTGTAAAATTTTTTGCAGATAGATTCTGGTTAGGGTTAAATCATGCAACCACAGTGAGGGTTTGTGACCAGGGTTCTGAACTACTGGATGAAAGTGAGACTTCACAATGTATGGCCTGAATGTCTGCAGTGAATTGTTCCTTTCACAAACACTTTATTCATGACTTAAAGTACTGTGCTATTATAGGCACTACAGAGCTTCAAAATTATTTTAAAATTGTCCCTTACCTTCTTGATGTACCATTTTCTGCTGTGTTCAAAGTAGACTCCAGGGGTAGGCTGGGGACGAGAAGCCCCATTAGGTCTCCAGGGCTTTAGGCCCAGCCACCTGGGGGAAGGCTCCCTTAACAGACAGCAAAGGCTTACCTGTCGTATCCCTGGCCGGATGAAATCTGCATAGGAGGCTTTGGCTCCATTTAGTCCAACTGTTGCCAAAACAACTAATCATTTAATTGAAATGCACAGCTCAGTTAAACAGACTGCATGGCTGAAAGAGTTCAGGCCGGGCGCAGTGGCTCACGCCTGTAATCCTAGCACTTTGGGAGGCCGAGGTGGGTGGATCATGAGATCAGGAGTTCGAGACCAGCCTAACCAACATGGTGAAACCCTGTCTCTACCAAAAATACAAAAATTAGCCGGGCGTGGGGTGCACACATCTGTAATCCCTGCTACTCAGGAAGCTGAGGCAGGAGAATCACTTGAACCCGGGAGGCAGAGGTTGCAGTGAGCCGAGAACACACCACTGTACTCCAGCCTGGATGACAGAGCGAGACTCTGTCTCAAAAAAAAAAAAAAAAAAAAGCGAGTTCAGTCAGTATGATTGACTGGCCTTTTAGACCATCTAGAAGATTTTACCAACTGGAAATTTTCCAAGTGTTCTCTTGTTTGCATCCGTTAAGCTTTCAGTCGCTTCATCTCTTTAGATCATGGAATAGTAGGAAAATAACTTTGATCTTGTACAATTCTGCATTATTAATCCTCTGTCACAGCTGGAAAATGCTTTTGTAAACATGTAAATAAATCCATTTGAAACATACCGTGATTCATTGTTTTTTAATTTCTTTAGATGCAGAGGCAAATGCTGTGTGTGAAATTGTCCATGTAAAATCCGAGTCCGAAGGGAGGCCAGAGAGGGTCTTCCACTTGTGCTGCAGGTGAGCCCGGGCCTATAAAGTGGAGGCCGTGTTGACATTTCTGCAGATTGGAACCATGTGGTGTCTTACATTGTGTTCTGGTGTTTGGTGCATTGTTGGTACTGTAACATCGCTGAGATGCAGTAAATGGAGAGTCAGCTGGGAGGAGGTGACAGCTTGAGAAGGTGTTATTGGGATTCCTGATCATTTGGAGCATATGCAGAGGTCGGCCTGTGTTGATCACCTGCACGTCTTGAGGGGAAGCTGGGCCCATGATGTGGGCTTCTACTTATTTCTTGTTGTTTTTCTTCTACCCTGCCACCCTCTTTTTCCCTTCCTTCTCTTCTCTCCCTCCCCCATGAGAATTTGAGGTCTTCTCGCATATGAAACCTATTCTTTTATTTTTCTAAAAATATAGGATGGATGATCCCAACAGATGGCATTTAATATATTTGGCTTTAAATGTGCCCGTATTGAATCATGCTTTTATTTATTTATTTATTTATTTATTTATTTATTGAAACAGAGTCTTGCTCTGTCACCCAGGCTGGAGTGCAGTGGCGTGATCTCGGCTCACTGCAACCTCCGCCTCCTGGGTTCATGCCATTCTCCTGCGTCAGCCTCCTGAATAGCTGGGACTTACAGGCACATGCCACCATGCCCAGCTAATTTTTTGTATTTTTAGTAGAGACGGGGTTTCACGGTGTTAGCCAGGATGGTCTCGATCTCCTGACATCGTGATCTGCCTGCCTTGGCCTGCCAAAGTGCTGGGATTACAGGCGTGAGCCACCATGTCTGGCCAACTTTAATTTAATCATAGATACTCAGTGATTTACTCAGTAATTACCTAGTACCTCACACAGTGAGTACTAATATACTATGGATTACCTACAAAAGACAATAGAATCAGTATTATGATTATTAGCAATATTTTATAATGTTAGTATGGTAAGAAGTTACCTTTACCAAGCATGAACTATGCTAAACACCTTACATTCATTATTTCATTTAGTCAGACCAAGATATTAGGTTGGTACAAAAAGAAACTGAAGTTTTTACCATGAAAAGTAATTAAAAGTGCCATTACTTTTAATGGCAAAAACTGCAATTATTTTTTGCACCAAACTAATACTATTCTTACTCTAGTTTACAAATGGGGAAGCAAGGCTTAGAGATGGTACTTTGCCTAAGGCCTTATAGAGAATGAACACTGGTGCCGGGCATGGTGGCTCACTCCTGTAATCCCAGCACTTTGGGAGGCCAAGGCAGACGGATCACTTGAGGTCAGGAGTTCGAGGCCAGCCTGGCCAACATGGCAAAGCCCCGTCTCCACTAAAAATACAAAAATTAGCCAGGCCTGGTGGCAGGCGCCTTTAATCCCAGCTAGTTGGGAGGCTGAGACAGGACAATCACTTGAACCTGGGAGATGGAGGTTGCAATGAGCCAAGATCATACCACTGCACTCCAGCCTGGGTGACAGAGCGAGACTCTGTGTCAAAAAAAGAAAGAAAAAGAAAATGAATGGTGGGTTTAACCTCAAAACCCATGTTTTGTGTTGCTACATCAGATCTGTCTGTGTTGGGTGACAGAGGTCAACAAAGGGCAGATCCCTGGGAAGCTGGCAGGACTACAAGTGAAATGTTGTTTGTATAACCTCGTGGGGTTTGAGCACCACCTTTACCATCTATTTTGGCTCATCTGTTTGTGATTTTGTTGGTAAGGTCTATGGGGTTTAGTAGCCCTGCCTACACGGATGCCATTACTTATTGTTAATAAGGAATACCAGGTGAAACTTACCTGGGTAAAAATATTGGGAATATAACAAGAAAAATAACTCTCCTAGGAAGCACTTTTTTTTTTTTTTTTTTTTACCATGAGAATTAGGACTTGGGAAGATTTTGTAGTTCTTTACACCCTTAATATATACATGTTGAAATGTGTCATGGGAACTGTTGATATTTCCCTGGAGGGAGCTCAGCTCTAGAGGACATTAGGAACGTAGAGACGTTGGCCTTTTGGTGCTCTGCAGAGCCGCGAGAATCTTGTGGTTCATTTGCCCTCAAAAACATTTTGTAATGAAAAGCTCTGCCTTGAGTGCCAGGAGCAGAATTTGGCAGCTTCTTGGTACAAACTCCCACTGTCCATAGATCTGTTCGTTAATGGGCTGCTCTGCCCCACATCCGCAGCAGGAGATGGATCACAAAGCATGAAGGGAAAGGAGTTATGTGCTCTTTATCACTGCCGTGAAATCACCGCTCGGCATAGAAATTGGAGTCAAGGCCTCAGTCTTTAGCCTTTGGCCCTAAGGGATATTTATTTGGTTGCACCTGATAACCTTAGAAGTTCCCCATGTGTTAAGCCCTGATTCTCTAACATCTGTAAATCTTCTTTTCCTAGCTCCCCAGAGAGCCGAAAGGATTTCCTGAAGGCTGTGCATTCAATCCTGCGCGATAAGCACAGAAGACAGCTCCTCAAAACTGAGAGCCTTCCCTCATCCCAGCAATATGTCCCTTTTGGAGGCAAAAGATTGTGTGCACTGAAGGGGGCCAGGCCGGCCATGAGCAGGGCAGGTACTGTGGGGATTCGGACGTTCAAGATTCCCGTCACCCCCACTCCGCAGTAGAACTCCAGTGAGCTTGACCTCCTTGTTGAGTGGGGGTGAGGTGTGGCCTGGTGGGGGCTGATGTAGGAGGATGGTTTTTCCCTGGTGTGAAGTTCCTTGCCCTTGCCTCCCTCCCAGTGGCTCCTGGGGATCCGCCCTGTATCTACATTCCTCTTGTCCTCCCTCAAGCCTTCCCTTTGCCTCCCTTCTCCTTTCGGCTGGTGAGCTCCTCCCTCATTTGCCAAGTTGGGTTGCAGACACATCCTCTTTCTGGAGAGGCTGTCTCAGCCTGCTTGCAGAATGAGAGTTGCTGCTTTGCATGACAGCCAGCTTTGTCTAGCAGAAAGCCGTGTGTCACATTTCAGCAAGGTCACGTGAAGCCCTCTGTTCTGAGAACATGGTGGCTTCACAGCCTGGCAGCACAGCAGTGCCTGCTCTCAGTAGTAAGGATTCTAGGTTTGGTAGCCCACATGACACTTCCAGTTTTTATCCTGGCCTTGTGCCCGCAACTTTATTTTTAGTCTCCATGTTAATTTGGGGAAGCCTTGACCTATTCTTGGAAACAAGAATCTAGAGTTTAAATGGTCCCAGCATAAATATTCTTGTAGGACTTAATCCATTACAGTGGAGCAGTAGAGAAGTAAAATAAATACTACCACCTGTCGATGGTAGCAAACTGTATCTAGGAAGAAAGCTGTTTTAATACTTATGGACTTAATGACATCAAGATACTAACATTTTTATCAAACCTTTCTTAAGAGGCAGCCCAGAATTTTGCAGGGAGGATTTCATTAAAAGAGGCCCCCTTTGCACTTGCCAGAAAAGTTTCTGGCCTTTGTCCCCATTACCATCCTACCTATTGAAGAGGGATGGACACAAGTGTGAATGCTTGAAGGTTTTCATAGACAAAACCTACCTGGCTTGACATGGGATATTACATTCTTTAAGCACCTTAAATTTAACTAATTTAGGGGACTAGTTACTATAAACCTCTTTTCCAATCAATTGGTAAATGTTTATTGAAAACTTAGTGCAGTGAACACCCAGCACTTTGCTAAGTTTTCTGAGGTATCGTAAGAGTCTTTCATACGTCCATATGCGCAGTTTCTCATGGGATCCCCGTGGAAGAATAGTTTATCGGTCCTTTATAACTCACTTTAGAGATTTTTATCTTGGATTTGTCTCATCTGCCCCTCTTGTTTGCTAGGGAAATGTTTAAAAAGGTTTGGGAATATGTGTCTCAACCTCAGGGAACTCACCTTTTTCAGTTGTTAATCAATGAACCTAAATTCAGAGCTGCATTTACTTTGAAACTAAGCATGGTTAGTCTGTCACTCAGAAGTTTTCCTGCTGAGATCCATTTGGAAAGAAAACGAAACCAGCCCACAATTGAACACCATCGTCCGTCATCATGATTACCAAGAGAAAGCCTTGATGTCATAGCCTGTTGGATTTAGCTGATTGAAAGATCTTTCTGCCTGATGGCTCATTTTTGGCTGAAGAAAGTCTGTATCACTTTGCTTTGGAGGCATCTCACTATCCTCAGAATCTTCATGTCAGAGGATTTTAAAATGGTACCTGAGTAGATCAGCACAGCAATAGCTGGTCAGTCTTAACAGTGACCACTGGAAATAGTCAAAGATTGCATCCCTAAAAGATGGGGAAGAACTCAGTAATGGTAGCCGGGTTCTCAAGCATACTAGGAACAGATACTCATGCTTCATTTTGCTTTGTCTTGAATACCCAGGTAGTTTATTTCTCCCTCTGTTCTGTTTGGCTAGGATAGTAAAGCCAAATACTCTGCTTCCCTATTCAGCCTAAAGTACTATACATCTGCCAGTAATTCGATTAAAAAATTTTTTCTTCGTTCTACCTATTTTCTTATGAAAATGTTTAAACTTATAGAAGAGCTGAAAGAATTCATACCTACCATCTATATTCTATAATGTTTTTCTATATTCTCATTATCACTCATCTGTTAGAATCCATGTGTCATCCATCACCTCATCTTATTTTTGACATATTTCAAAGATGTAGACATTAACACACTTTACTCCTAGATACTTCAGCATGCAAATCATTAACAAATATTTCCAGTAGCTTTGAGTTGGGGTAGTTCTAATGTGGTAAGTGGAGAGAGGGATGCTGTATTTTGCTGGTGCTGAGATAAAAGTGAACAAGAATTTTTGTCTCTTCTCAATAGAAGTTGGTGTTTGTTTTTTTTTCCCTGTTTTCTATTCCCTTTTTCCATTTTGCCTGGAAATGGCTTTTATTCCCATCCTCAACCAACAGTAATGTCCATTTGTTCCACAGTTTTAGATGCTGGAACACTCAGGAATAGTGATGGACACACAGGGGTCTGAAGCAGAGGATGGCTGCAGTGGGAGCCAATTCAGCCCCTCGTTGACCTCTCTAACCTTGTGCCTGCTGGGTTTGAAGTCAAGGCTGCATTTGGCAGTAATTGAGACACGAGGCATCTTCTAGCAGCACTGAAGCAATTGGATGGTTCTGGGGCTTAGGTTTCAGGAAAGCAGCTCCCAGTTGGCGTTGAGACTCTTCCCCCTCCACTGGAAAGCCCGTGTTGCATTTCACCTTTTTGTGTCTAATGCCAACAACCGCTTCACTCTCGAGGGAGAAGCAGCCTTCCCTGTGAGCAGACTCGTGTATGCGTGTGGTGGGATTGTTGGCTTGATCGGATGGTTTCTTTTGTTTGCTTGTTTTTAATTCTGGCTTCCTAGAGGGCAGTAGGTGAAAGAATGATTTTTTCTTAACTGGTAGTCACTTTATACAGCACTTTATTGATCAAACTGCTTGGATGTCATCGGTTTTTTATTTCTCATTCCACTGAGGCACTGATAGGTTAATTGCTTTGTAGAAGAATGAGTGATACACAGACTGTAATTGGGGGAGACTAAGGCTCACATTTGCTTAGCCTCCTAGCTCATGTGGGACTTTGTCAGAAAGAAGACAGGGAAATAACTGAAGATTCCATGTCTTTGAGAGCCACTCTTTTCCTTAGGCTCTCTAAGAGGGATGTGGTGCCCTTAATCTAACTGCAGATCCCAATAAATGTTACGTTCAAGTTCCCAGAAAACAAGTAACTTAGACCGGTGCTTCTGCCTCCGTGATGCATATTCTACAAAGACAGCAAAACCATAGATGCACCCCCACCCTTACTAAAGACCTATTCCAGCTAAACAACTCTGGGACAGCCCTGGGGATCTTCATAGCACTGGGCCATGGGACATGGCCAGGATTGAGGACACTAACTCACTAACTAATCCCCAAATCAGCAGTCTGTCTACTTGAGAGCAGCTGCAGTCTGTGTTACCCATCTCTTAGGTGCGCAGGTTAGAATAGGAGATTATTTCAGAGGGAGTTGAGTACCCCCTTGCCCATAACCTACAACCTCTCCTGTGTGCCCCGGTTCCCCCTTGCCCTTGCATCAGTTGCTAGAACATCTTCTAAGTCCAGATACCTCGACAAGGTAAATGCTTCAAGACAGATTGGTGATATGTAGACTTTAAGCCCCAAAAGACATCAAGGCATTCAATGCATACCATTTCGGTTTTTATTTTCTCCTGTCCTTTGCTTTGTGGATTTTCATCTCACGTAAAGCATGTGGGGGTTTTATTTTTATATTTTTGTGTGTGTGTGCAGTGTCTGCCCCAAGCAAGTCTCTTGGGAGGAGGAGGCGGCGGCTGGCTCGAAACAGGTTTACCATTGATTCTGATGCCGTCTCCGCAAGCAGCCCGGAGAAAGAGTCCCAGCAGCCCCCCGGTGGTGGGGACACTGACCGATGGGTAGAGGAGCAGTTTGATCTTGCTCAGTATGAAGAGCAAGATGACATCAAGGAGACAGACATCCTCAGTGACGATGATGAGTTCTGTGAGTCCGTGAAGGGCGCCTCAGTGGACAGAGACCTGCAGGAGCGGCTTCAGGCCACCTCCATCAGTCAGCGGGAAAGAGGCCGGAAAACCCTGGATAGTCACGCGTCCCGCATGGCGCAGCTCAAGAAGCAAGCTGCCCTGTCGGGGATCAATGGAGGCCTGGAGAGCGCAAGCGAGGAAGTCATTTGGGTTAGGCGTGAAGACTTTGCCCCCTCCAGGAAACTGAACACTGAGATCTGACTGTGTCACCTGCCCCGTAGAGAATGTGTGTAGATACTTCCTGCCCTAACTCTGCCCACCCTCCTGTACCGTCGACAAGAATGTCCCCTTAGGTCGCGCTCTTGCACACACGGTTTTGGCAGCTGACTTGGTTCTGAAGCCATGTAGCCACCCAACTTTGTCATTTTCAACAACATCAGAAAGAATTCCTCAGAATCCCAAATAAGCTTGAGTCCTATCTTCTGTATATTACTAAGGGCTTTTATTTATTCTCAATGAATCAGGGCCTGAACCATTAAAAGAAAAAAGATTCTATAGCACTGGAAAGCAAATCACCCCCAGGAGTTAATGGATGTACGACAGATTAATTTAAGGGATAGTAGCACACACACGATCCTTCTATCTGGAATCAGTCTCCTAGTTGGGGAAACCTCTTTCACACACAAAATGAAATGAAACGTGTACAGCTTGCAGTGTTCTGACTGTACCCTTCCCTCTTCCATGTCTGAGAATCTCTGTGTATTTTAAGAATGTGTGAGGAGAGGGTGGCGATTCATGTTTCAATGAGCCTTTTTTTTTTCTCCTTCCTGTTTTGGTCTATGGCTGGTCTTAACTCTGTGTCCATGTTCGGAAGCTCTAGTTTTGCATAGAATTATAGAGATGCCAAACTCTTTGAAAAGAGATCCAAATTTATCGCTTGAGAGAAAGAAAAGAAACACTATTTTTTGTATTTTACCTGAGATACAGGGGCACAAATAGATGAGAATTTTACAGTGTTAGTGTATCCCTGAGCCTAAAAAATGAGGATATAACCTTTTACAGAGAGAGTGAGGCGTGGTGGTTTTATATTTATATATGAAAGGCCAACAAGCTCATGCTAAGGATATACTTTTCTTCCAAGAAGCGGATTTTTTTTTTTTTTTTTTTTAACGTTTGAATCTATATTTGAGATGGGAGTTTGGTTGGATTAAACATGACACCCAGTTGGGCGGTGTGTGTGTCTGTTGCACGTGGCAGGGAGGGGAGCCTCCTTCTCATGGGGTTGCCATGGTGATCACTGGTTTTTCCATCAAAATTGCATCTTCATCCATAGATTACCTTCCCCTTCCCTGACAGTCCATAACCAAACCTTTAAACAGAACAACCTCTTTAAAAACTTCTCTTGTGTTTAACACTTTCTTCATGCCAACGAAACAGGGTAAACATGCTCAAAACATTAACAGTCTAAACAGATATCCAAATACTAAGAAGAAAAACAAGTTATAGCACTTTCAACTTTTTTTTTTTTAAAAAGGTTTATAGCTTTTTCTTTTCCCATGTCACAATGTGTGTCCACTTCCTAAGAAGGGTTTAAAATACTATGAAAACTTTCTTTTTGGGGAAAATATCTATTTGGTGTTTGACACATCAGTAGGTACTTTAAAGACCTGAATTTTATAGTAGCTTTAGGAGTTATATTTTATAAAAATCAGTTATGACTTTATATTTCCAGACAATAGAGAGTTCAGTACATCATGCTCTTGTGCCTCTGCCTGCTTTTCCTGCGTTCCCACCCTGTATTCCCCCCACCTTTCGGGTTTCCAGGGCTTCGAGCTTGATCTTTTGAAAGTTTTATTCTATTAAATTTTTGCTATATCTTCTGGTTTTCTTAAAGAGCTTTAGAATGGTTTCTATACCCTTTGTATCACTGCATTTTTCCATATCATCTCCGGTTCGATCACATCCAGATGGAAAACGGAAGCAGAGGCTTCTAATCGTCGCATTTACTGGCTCCAGTGCAACACATCCATCTGAAAACACTCGGAAGTCTGGTGCTTGGAGAGGGTGCCATTGTCTCTTGTACATAAGGTCATGACGTGTCTATGTCAAAAGTTCTTATATATTTCTTTTATAAGCTGAAAGAAGGTCTATTTTTATGTTTTTAGGTCTATGAATGGAACGTTGTAAATGCTTGTCAGACAATAAAAATAATGAAAAGTGTCTGGGCGGTTCTATGCCTTTTTGGATGGGAGGATGAGTGTGAATTGTTGGCGGGAGAGAGGCCATGGGAGAAGATTCCGGGGAATGCCATTTGTTGAAATAACTCGTGTTCATCAGGAGAACGCCGTTGTGGTAGAGCTTGAAGTTTTAACAACAAAAAAAGGTGCATTACAGTTGCTTGGCATCTTGACCTAACGTTGCCCCTACTGGGCACTGTTTCTTTTCCAGTCTCCTGCCTATCCCGATGGGAGCAGGCTGGGGGGTTCCCGTGAAAATATTGGGGTGAAGTGCAGAGCTCCGACTGGCCTGACTGAGCTCTTGAATCACTCCACATTTTATCACCGGGGGCCTGCTGCCTGAGTCTTTCACAGAATCACAAAACAAGGTAAATACAGTCTTGGGCTGCCTTTCTCTTCCTGTCAGAGTCCTCAGATCTGACCCTTCCCAGTCCCTTACAAACCTTACCCGTCAACGTTACCCCATCCATCCCTGCCCTCAGTGAAAACATTGTCTCCTGTCACTAGAAGAGCCTCTCCTTGGCGCATGGGGAGCCCTGTGGTGTAGCTACTTGGTCCTTGCAGTGGAGGTCCTGACACCAGCAGTGTCAGTGTCATTGGGAGCTTGTTGGAAGTGCGGAAAACTGGGAGGCAGGAGGAGCACTTGAGGCTAGAAGTTCGAGACCAGCCTGGGCAACATAGTGAGACCCCATCTCTACGAAAAATAAAATACTTGGCTAGTCGTGGTGGTTCACACCTTTAGTCCCAGCTACTCAGGAGGCTGAGGTGGGAGGATCGCTTGAGCTCAGGAATTTGAGGCTTGCAATGAACTGTGATCACACTATTGCACTCCAGCCTGGGCAACAGAGAGAGACCCTGTCTCAGAAAAATGCAGAAACTTGGGCCTCACCCAGAGGCTAGTGCTTCCATCTTAACAGGATCCTCTGTTGACTCATCCATGTTCATGTTTGAGTCACGTTCGTTTGGTGGCCTCCAAACATTTTGATGTTGAGCAGTGATTTGGAGCACATTCCTCTTTATTTTAAATATATTCAGGCGTTACAGCAACAATATGTACATCTTCAAGACACAAGATGTCTCTCTGTAGCCAATGCATCCGTCTTGGGGGATGACTGAAGCCAGCTTTAACACCTGCTCCATGAAGTTATTCCAGCAGTTTGCACTCTGGTGTAAATGAGATTTAGCAGTTTGGGCTGCTTTCCTCACCAAGAGCTGAGCCTATGTGTGCAGAGGAAATGAGTGCTCAGAGTGAACTATAGAGGAATAATCATCATGGCTTTCCCCACTAGTTTTCGTTTATTTTCAGGCTCATCTCCATCCCACCAGGCTGGCAGAAAACATCCTCAGTTTTCCTCTCCCTTTCTGTTCTTGAGGTTTGGGGGCAGGGTGCTCCCGTCTGCAAAGAGAACTGTAGCAGTGACCAGTGTCCTCATCCATCCACGAGCTCCTTCATGCGTGATGGTGGGCTCTCTAGTGTATCCTTTTGCTCACCCAGGACACTTCTGCAGCCTGGTCCCCGGTGTTCTGTCTCCTCTCTGGGACGTTGCTAGGATGCCTCGCCCAAGTTCTGGTCCCTCCCCTTCCACAGAGCTCTCCTGAGTGTATCCCCAGCCAGGGGCTATTGCCCTTTTTTTTTTTTTTTTTTTTTTTTGAGAGGGAGTCTCACACTGTCGCCCAGGCTGGAGTGCAGTGGCGTGATCCTGGCTCACTGCAACCTCCACTTCCCAGGTTCAAGGGATTCTCCTGCCTCAGCCTCCCGAGTAGCTGGGATTACAGGTGCCTGCCACCACGCCTGGCTAATTTTCTTGTATTTTTAGTAGAGACAGGGTTTCACTGTGTCGGTCAGGCTGGTCTCTTGAACGCCTGACTTCGTGATCCACCCACCTCGGCCTCCCAAAGTGCTGGGATTACAGGCATGAGCCATCATGCCCTGCTGGCTGTTGCCTTTTCTGTGTGTGTGTGTGTGGTTATGGGGATGAGGACAGAGAAGCTGTGTTGCAGTGGGGAGCCCTTACCTTGTGTTTTTTTGCAAACGTTTTGTTGATACCCAAGTTTTATAGGCAGTTCTGCTTTTTGATGCAAACCTATTCTGGGATAGGGAACCCTTGTGACAGTTGCCTTAGAAGGGAGGCATTGAGCAGGCTGGGGGGAAGTCGTGCAAATACAAGGAGAAAAAATAAATACTCAAAATATTTAGCCACTTACATAGAGAATGTGTGAGATCAAAATTGCAGTGTCATGGTCGGTGCAGTGGCTCGCACCCGTAATCCCAGCACTTTGGGGGGCCGAGGCAGGTGGATCATTTGAGGTCAGGAGTTCGAGATCAGCCTGGCCAACGTGGTGAAATCCCATCTTTACTAAAAATATAAAAATTAGCCGGGCATGGTGGCACACATCTGTAACCCCAGCAACTTGGGAGGCTGGGGCAGGAGAATCACTTCAACTCGGGAGGTGGAGCTGCAGTGAGCTGAGATTGCCACACTGCACTCCAGCCTGGGCGACAGAGTAAGACTCCATCTCAAAAAAAGCAGTGTCACAATCCCACTAGGCTTCTGTAAAGGAAGTCATTGGTGGAAGAAGGAAAAAGGAGTATTCAGAACACAAATCATGAACGTGTAAGGCTTCTGTAAACATGGAGTATGGATGCTGTGGGCAAGATACTGTCTTCTGCTGAACAGTGCAGGGGTAGAAACCCTCCCAGGTCGTGTTCCTGGGATCACCTTGTTTCCATTCTTCTGCCTGTCATATGCCTCTCCACCCCCTACCATATACTAATAGAATGCATTCCATAGAAAACCTCATTCATCGACAATGGAGTTTATTCCGGTCTATTCTTTCTACATCATGAAACAACCTTTAGCCTATACATTCTACTGTTTTAGTAAGTCAATTTCTACTGTCACTGAGTCCACCACCTCAACTGTGTTCCTGAGTGAGATGTGAGTCACACACATCTTCATGTCACTGCTGTCAAACTGGGCTGATGGCTTCTAACTTTTTTTTTTTTTTTTTGAGACGGAGTCTCGCTCTGTCGCCCAGGCTGGAGTGCAGTGGCGCCATCTCGGCTCGCTGCAAGCTCTGCTTCCCGGGTTCACACCATTCTCCTGCCTCAGCTTCTCCGAGTAGCTGGGACTACAGGTGCCCGCCACCACGCCTGGCTAATTTTTTTTTTTTTGTATTTTTAGTAGAGATGGGATTTCACCGTGGTCTCAATCTCCTGACCTCGTGATCTGCCCGCCTCGGCCTCCCAAAGTGCTGGGATTACAAGCGTGAGCCACCGCGCCCGGCCGACGGCTTCTAACTTGTGTGCAGTAGATCCTCTGCTGTTGTCACTTGGGATTTATTTCTCTCTCTCTCTGTCTCTCTCTCTGTCTGTCTGTCTCTCTCTCTTTCTTCTCACTCTGTCATCCAGGTTGGAGTGCAGTGGTGTGATCTCGGCTCACTGCAACCTCCGCCTCCCAGGTTCAAGCAGTTCTCCCTGCCTCAGCCTCCCAAGTAGCTAGGATTACATGCCCAGCTAATTGTTGTAAATTTTGGTAGAGACAGGGTCTCACCATATTGGCCAGGCTGGTCTCGAACTCCTGACCTCAGGTGAGCCACCCACCTTGGCCTCCCAAAGTGCTGTGATTACAGGCGGTCCCTTGAGATTAAAAATGACAAGGGATTTAGACTATATATGCACACCTTGCACTTTCTGTACAGTCAACTACCCTCAGGTTGGGGAGGTATGACACTTTTTTAAAAAACCCAAATCCAGGGTCCCTAGTACATTTTAAAAAATTCAGGAATCACATAATCCTTCAGAATTTTTTTTTCCATGTTCTTCAACACACTTCATACCCAGGTCAAGCCGAAGTTAGATTTCTTTAGCCCGTGAGGCCCTAGTGGGATTACTTTCAGCTTTCTGGGCACCAGCTTCATCCTTTTTAACTTAGATACTTAGTTTCTTTTCTTGAACACCACCTGGGGTTTCCTGGGCTGCTCCCAAGAATGATTTGGTTACAGGATGTCCTGGGTTCTGTTCTGCTCTGTGCTTGTGTGTTCGGCCTGGTGCCATTACCTTGTATTTTAGACATTAATGGTTGGTTAATTATAGGCCCCTCGCTTTCAATCAAGATGGTAACATTTGATTGTCCTTGACTGGTTTGTTGAGTATATGCATGGGGTGTGCATGTGTGCACACACACTTAAAAGTTTATATTTTATTAACACACAGTTTTGTTAACTTGATTTTTACTCTTAATGATACAAGTTGTGGACATTTTCATGACATTCTAAAAAGGTCTGCGTCACTGTAAGTCATGGTCATGTCCATCATAATGGTCATACTTCACCGTAATTTACATAACCAATTCCCTGCTGATGGGCATTAAGGATTCCAGGGGTTTTATTTTGTTATTAAGTAAACATGATGAACACCCGTATTGGATATTTCTGTGTACTGGTCCAGTTGCTTCCTGAGGGAATACTGAAGAGGTAGCTTTGGGTACATTTATATACATTTTAAATATCTTGATTGCCATTTCTAAATTCTAAGATGCTGTATTCCTGTTTGGCTTCTGGTGAGATGTCAAGATCCTACTTCCTGTCTAGTGTCTCCACTTTGTCACAGAAATGACTTTTCCACCTGAGTTTGTATTTCGATTATTTGGGCTGGATATGCTTGGTGAGCTGGGCCTTCTCCCACTCCTGTCCTGCTTTCTCTGTTCACACTCAGTTTTTTGTTTTGTTTTGTTTTGAGACGGAGTCTCGCTCTGTAGCCAGGCTGGAGTGCAATGGTGCGATCTCGGCTCACTGCAACTGCCGCCACCCAGGTTCAAGCGATTCCCCTGCCTCAGCCTCCCAAGTAGCTGGGACTACAGGCGTGTGCCACCACGCCCGGCTAATTTTTTTGTATTTTAGTAGAGATGGGGTTTCACCATGTTGGCCAGGATGGTCTCGATCTCCTGACCTCGTGATCCACCCGCCTCGACCTCCCAAAGTGCTGGGATTACAGGCACACTCAGTTTTACTGTTAGTCTTCAGGGTATTGGGTGTTTCTGGTGACAGGAGTTGTGCATCCATGCACTCCCCTTCAAAGTTTCAGAGATTTTAAATATTCCCCTACCTCATACATGCTGTCTGATGTCTTGCCTCCAGATTTAAATGAAGGTTGAGTTTTTTACGATATTGATAAAGTCAGTTTTATATGACAGACATGGCCATTTTGAGGAATAAGGATTTATTGACTTTTTTTTTTTTTTAAGGTTTGAATAGACTCAATAGTTGGACCAGTGATGTCACAGGACTAGGTCTCAAGTGACCATAATCTTAAAATTCACTCCTAAACTCCAGCAGATGGGAAAGTGGTAATGGCTCCAGGAACAGAGTTGTTTAGTTTGGGGAATGGATAGAAAGTCAAGGTAGGGATGGAGTGTCATTCACTTGAAACAAATCTTGATACCTTTTACTAAAAGCCCTTGCATAAGAGATGCGTTTTTGTGGAAAACCAGGGAAACAGACAATGACTGGCAGGTCTCCTATTAACCTTTCAAGTCTCAGGGAGTTTGTCGCCACCAGCTGGAGTGAGGTGCATCAGACCCGATAGAGCAATGATCCTTGAAAGAAAATGTGACTTTCCAAGGGTTCAAGGGTGAAGATGGTTTAAGGGGAATCCATATCTAGATACTCAATGTCAAATGCCCTTTCCTAAAACTGGTCTGCCTGGGAATGTGCTTGTGATAAACTGCACATTCTCTTCCCTCCCTCCCTTTTCACAGTCATCTTGCTCCCATTTTATTAAAAAAAAAAGAGAGACTCCTCTCAGCTGTCCTGGATTGTACTTCGCGGAAGAACCTCTGGGATACCAAACAAACGGTCACAGAGAAATGCTGTGTTCAGAAAGTAAATGACACCATCGACCAGGGAGTTAATCCTTCGGTAAGTCAGGTGGTTTCTAATTATTTGCTCCTAATCAGTTTGAAGAAGGACCTAATCAAGTCGTCAGGTGATAAATCATTCATTATAGACGATATCTCTGATTTGGTGCAGATAATTCAAGAGGTCAGAGAATTGGGTGACACATAAAACTGCCGTAAACTCCTTTCACTCCCAGTAGTCTTCAAACAAGGCTTTTCTGTGCTTCTATCTACAAAAATGAAAAGTAGAAATAGAATTGATGCATAACTCTGTCTAGCTAAAAATAAGATCCACTGATTGGATATAAGAACTAATTGAAAAATAAAAATCTCTATCCATTTCATTAAGAGATTATTTCCAGTGAAATTTTACCCTTTATATTTGATATTTTTATGTATCTTTCTCTCTCTCTCTCTCTATATATATACACACACATATATATAAACTGTGTGTGTGTGTGTGTATATATATATATATATATATATATAACTCCAGCAGATGGGAAAGTGGTAATGGCTCCAGGAACAGAGTTATTTAGTTTGGGGAATGGATCGAAAGTCAAGGTAGAGATGGAGTGTCATTCACTTGAAATAAACCTTGATACCTTTTACTAAAATATATATATATACATACCCATTTTTTTTGGCGGTGGGGTGGGGGACAGGGCCTTGCTCTGTCACCCAGGCTGGAGTGCAAGAGTGCAATCATAGCTCACTGCAGCCTCAAACCAGACTCAGACGATCCTCCCACCTCAGCCTCCTGAACAGCTGGGACTACAGACACATGCCATGACCCCTGGGGCTATTTTTTACATTTTTTGTAGAGACAGAATCTCCATATGTTGCCCAAGCTGGTCTGGAACCCCTGGCTTCAAGCAGTTTTCCCACTTCAGCCTCCCAAAGTGCTGGGATCACAGGCATGAGCCACTGTGCCTAGCTGATATATTTTTATATTGGTCAATCGTGTACCAATAATAATTGCAGTGGTAACACAATCCATAAGTGATTTTTTTTAAAAAACAGTTGGAGCTTTAGGTCATAGGAAATGCCAAAACTTTTAACACAGACATTTATCTAGATATCTTTCTTCTAAAGAAGTATGATAGGTTAATAGGATATAATAGGATGTTAGAAAATGGGGCTAAAAGAAAAAAGGAATAATGTGAAATTTTTGAGTTTTTAAATGTATCCTTTGAATGGATGATGAGCATCAAATTGATTTGGGATTTTGGATACACTGGATACATTAGAACTGACATAATAGTTTTATTTGAAAATATCAAATTTTACAATATGTAAGTGTATCAATTGCTAGGAAACAAAAGCACCCTAAGGCTTAGTGGCTTAATACAACAAGCATTTATGATGTTCATGAATCTGGGGGTTAGCTGGGTAGTTCTGGACTTGGCTGGGTTGGTGGATCTCCGTGGTCAGCTGGCGGTTCAGCTCAGCTGGGGCTGCATGTTCTCACACCCTGTGGCCTCATGTATGTGTCAGTTGGAAGGCTGCTTGGTCTAGGAACCCCAGCCAGAACAGCTCGTCTCTGCTTCACCTGGTCTCTCTTCCACCAGTAGACTAGCATAGGCTTCCTCACATGGTGACCACAGGTTGCAAAGAGTAGCAGGAGCAAGCCCTAGAACACAAGTGATTTTCAGGCTTCTTCCCGGCTCACCTTTTCATAACCCTTGGCGAAAGCAAGCCGTGTGTCCAGTTGGGAAGGAACTCTCCAGGGTCATGGATCCAGGGAAGTGTGACTCCTTAGGGACCATTACTGCAGTAATCTACCATAGCCAGACATAGCATCCTTTGAAACTACTTAAATTGATAATAAAAACATTTATTATGACATTTGGCTATCAGAAGGAATATATTTTCAAAATTAGGGAGTTTCTGAGAAGAAATTGGAAATTATTACTGAGAAGTCGGAGTTATTGTCGAGGGCAGTCCAGGCTTTGTCACTCTTCCCCTCTCTATTGAGAACAGGGCGTCTGAATGGAGAGGAAGTGCATGGGCTTTGGGGTGGGACCCCTGTGTGCTTGAACCTTGACATTTCCCTTGACCAGCTGTGTGAACCTGGGCAAAATACCAAGGCTTCTGTGTCTCTTTCTGCACCTCTGCAGTGGGGATAATAATACCTACTTTATCATTGTGACCAATTAGTGGTCACCACCTGCTGTGTCTCCCTCTCCCTCCCGCAGCCCACATCGACGAAGCCGCAGGGCCTCAATGTTGTCAGTGTTCTGAGATGATGAGATGGTGCCAAGTTCGCTTTGGAAGCTTCTAGCTCTGGTTTTGACTAATCAAGTGAAAACTGGCGTTTGCAGAGAAGCAGCTGGAAAATGCCTTTATTCTAATTAGGGTTTTGTATTCACTTGTAAAGTTATGCACTGCCCTGTTAAATATATAAAAGTCAATCTAGACTTAAAAGTGATCTAAGTGATTAGAATAAAAATAAACATTTTCTTATTGAATTTAAAAAAATGGAAAAGCTACCTTGAAAGTGTGTTCAATTTTTGTACCTTTTTTTTTTTTTTTTTTAAGTTGGAGTGTCACTCTGATGCCCAGGCTAGAGTGCAGTGACACCATCTCGGCTCACCACAACCTCTGCTTCCCAGGTTCAAGTGATTCTCCTGCCTCAGCCCCCCAAGTAGCTGGGACTACAGGCGATGCCACCATGCCTGGCTAATTTTTGTATTTTTAGTAGAGACGGGGTTTCACTATGTTGGCCAGGATGGTCTTGAACTCCTGACCTCGTGATCTGCCCGCCTTGACCTCCCAAAGTGCTGAGATTACAGGCATGAGCCACTGCGCCCGGCCTGATTTTTAAAGCAAATATGGAAGCTGTAATCAAACTAGCAATTTGTGGGTGAGCCCTGTGTCACTGCTGTATTACTCAATAATTCATGTTCAGATAGGTGAGTCTGAAGTACCCCAGTCTGAGAATTAAAAAAGAATTAAAACCCATAATCTATATCTTAGCTAAGATAGGAAAAGTTTACTGAAGTATTTTTTTCTGGTTGAATTTCAGATTTCTCCTATAACTCTGCACACCAGAAAGATA
This sequence comes from Nomascus leucogenys, assembly GCF_006542625.1. Taxonomy (NCBI): domain Eukaryota; kingdom Metazoa; phylum Chordata; class Mammalia; order Primates; family Hylobatidae; genus Nomascus; species Nomascus leucogenys. The sequence goes on along the minus strand of NC_044405.1, from coordinate 16,484,550 downwards.
TCTATAGTACAAATACACATGAAATTCCATTAACTGTTTCTTTTTTAAAAAATTTTTATTAATCTTGTTCAGGGCATACACAATTTGTTTTACTTAAAATTATATTATTCACTCAATTTTTATAAGGAACACACTTGAGAATTCTACCAGAGTTTTATTGATACTTCTCTTTCTTAAGCAGTTGATCTTGAAATTCTCTTAAAAATTATATTTGAGTTTTAAAACTTGTAATTGCCTGTGAGAGGAAAATAATTTTTCTTTCTATCCTTCTTAGTTTTTAAGTGGGATCTGCGTAACGAAAGACAGATTATTAAAAGAAAAGCAAACAGAAGCTGATTAACAAGTATATTTCATATACACATGGGAGAAAACTCAGAAAGAGTAACTGTCAAAGAGGTGACTGAGAACTTTGGTGTATATAGCACCTTTAACAAGAGGTGGCTGAGAACTTTGCTGTATATAGTACCTTTAACAAAGAGCAATACATCTTTAGAGAAGTGACAAGACAAGGAAAAGGACCTTCAGTCTTTAGGGGTGGCAAATTGTGGGAAGGCAAATAAAGGGAAAGGAAACTAAGAGTGGATAAAGGCTAGTTTGTCATGTGGATTCCTCTGGTGCCATCTTCAGGTTGATAAGGCTGTAAAGTCATCTCTTTTTGGTAGAAAGGAGAGGAGGGACCCTGATGTAAATCTATGTTTTGCTTTTAGGCAAATAAGGGAAGGGCAGAGAGCTTTTCTCATATCTGCTTTCTCTCAATTGCCTTCATCTCAGAAGAAGCCTTATGCTGGCCAGGCACAGTGGCTCACGCCTGTAATCTCAGTATTTTGGGAAGCCAAGGCAGGCGGATCACTTGAGGTCAGGAGTTCGTGACCAGCCTGACCAACATGGTGAAACCCCGTCTCTACTAAAAATACAAAAATTAGCCAGACGTGATGGTGCATGCCTATAATCCCAGCTACTTAGGAGGCTGAGGCAGGAGAATCGCTTGAACCTGGGAGGCAGAGGTTGCAGTGAGGAGAGATTGTGCCACTGCACTCCAGCCTGGGCAACAGAGCGAGACTCAGTCTCAAAAAAAAAAAAAAGAAAAGAAAAAAAGGATCCTTATACCAAAGTGTCATATTTTGGGATGTTATATTTGCTACCCTTCAATTGTTATTTTCTTTTGCTCATTTTTCTGTAATAGCCCAGAAAAGTTGGTCTGGTTTTTGTTTATTAAGAGCTCTCTTATGAAGACAGCTGGTCCAGGATAATTCTTATGTTTCAGATCTACAGACTCCAGCAATATCACTAATCCCGGGAGTGGGATCCCAGGCTGCCACTACCATGTGGTGGGGCCTCAGAGGGGATCCCTCTCTGCCATGGAGCTTGTTTCTATAAGTTAAGAAATGGTCATGCTTTCTACAAGGAAATGTCCCTATTGTACCTTGGTAGATATTATGTTTAAGAAATTTTGACATGGCAAAAATAAAATTGTCTTGGGGAGGCAAGAGGAAAGCTGGCATCTCAAGCTGGAAAAGTCCAAGTCATTGGTTAGATTCTGAAATGACTCTGAAACGTTTTATTAATTGTATTAGTCCATTCTCACATTGCTATAAAGAACTACATCAGACTGGGTAATTTATCAAGAAAAGAGGCTTAATTGGCTCATGGTTTCACAGGCTGTACAGGAAGCATGGACAATCATGGTGGAAGGCAAAGCGGAAGCCAGCTGGAGCAGGAGGAAGAGAGCAAAAGGAGAAGTGATACACACTGTTTTTTTGTTTTGTTTTGTTTTTTTGAGATGGAGTCTCGCACTGTTGCCCAGGCTGGAGTGCAGTGGTGCAATCTCGGCCCACTGCAATCTCCACCTCCCAGGTTCAAGCGATTCTCAGCTTCCCAGGGAGCTGGGGATTACAGGTGTGCACCACCATGCCCAGCTAATTTTTGTATTTTTAGTAGAGACAGGGTTTGACCATATTGGCCAGGCTGGTCTTGAACTCCTGACCTCGTGATCCGCCCACCTTGGCCTCCCAAAATGCTGGGATTACAAGCGTGGGCCACTGAGCCTGGCCAAGATATTCCTTTATAGCAATGCAAAAACAGGCTAACACGCTATAGGTCCTCAAATACTTGCTAACAAAGGGAGGGTCTCAACTTGATATTTGATAATGTTGGACATTTAGATCATTTACATTTTAGCTATTGTAAATAAAACACTGATGTGAACATTACCTTGAAAATAATGACACCCTTGTATAATTACATTATTAATGGTAAAATTAATCACACCTTTAAAATAATTCCACCTGGTGATTGCATTTGTATTATACGCTTCAGAACATGTACATACACATTTATCTGGTCCTCACAAACCCTGTCAGATGAATTGGGCGGATATACTTATCTTTTCTCACCATCTTAGAGGTGAGAGAGGAAGGTATGGCTCGTACCACAAACAGCAGCTTTTGTGTTTCGTGTTCATGACCGGGATTAGACCACACACAAAGGGAAAGACTGGCAAGGCCATGCATTTCCAAGCCAGAAAGTTCATCGATTAGCTATCATAATAGGACTGTATGCTAGAAATCCAAGGATCAAGATTCCACCCTGCTTCTCGTAGTAAGGATAACAGAGCAAGCTCGCCATGTATCAAGGGCTTTTTGCCGAACCAGCTTTGAGGGTATGACGTGTACCCCAGTGCTCCCTGCTGGAGACCTGTAGGATCGTCTCAAGTTTTTTTGGCAATGTCCACAAAGGAGTTAAATCTGACTTAGCAACCAGGCTGTGAGTTTCCGGGGGCCAGGAGTGGGAGGCGAGCAGGAACCCGTCCCAAGCAGGAATCTGTCCCAAGTTCATCTTTTAGCTAATGAGAGGGCTGTGGCCTCTCACGCTGCTCTAGGTTGGGAGCGGAGCATCGGTGTATTTAAGGGCATCCAGGTGATTGTAATGTGCCAACTGGATCTAATTTACCTTGAAAATTCATGCATTTAACTAAGAGATTCTGGCAGTGAAGAGCCGGACAATGCTTTTTGTCTTGATAAAGAAATAAAGGGGATAAATAGAATGTTGGCTGCGGTTGCTGCTTATCGAACGTTTTTCCCAGATCTAAGGGTTTGCCCGAGTAGGAAGGATGCGGAAGGATGGCGTTTCACCTTATTTCCACCTCCCTCACAGCATCCCACCTGGTACCGTGCCTGGCTGGCTCGGGGCACTTTCAGCGCAGTCCTGGGCGAGGACGTTTCTCTGGTGCCCTCTCGCGGTGGATCAGCAAAGTGCTGCATTTTATTTAGAACCAGAATGGACCTAGAAGGACCCTTGGACGTCATATTTTGTAACCCTCTCATTTTACAGATGAGGAACCGAGGCCTAGAGCAGTGAAGCGGTTTGCCCAGGCTCACATGCCTAGTAATTAGGTTAAATGGGGTTTGGCTGGGGACAGTGTTTAGGAATAGGAGAGGGTAACCCAGATCCCTGGAGTTCCATAGCCTGAACAAAGGCTTGGGAAATGAGAATCAGCTGGTGATGGATGGAATTAGAACAGATGCTGGGTGCCACACACAAGGCCACGGGTGATTGCTGCTGCCACCACTGGAGCCTGAGAACCAGGCTCCTCAAGGCCAATATGTCCCAAACTGAACTTACCATTTCCACCTTCACTTTATCTTCTTCCATCGTCTCAGTAAATGGCCTCACCTTCTCTCAGGTTGCTCAGGCTGGACAACTAGTCATCTCTCTCTGTAGTCCACATCCAATCCATCACTGAGTCCTGCTTCCTGTAAAATTTAGGCCGGGTGCAGTAGCTCACGCCTGTAATCCCAGCACTTTGGGAGACTGAGGAGGGCAGATCACTTGAGGTCAGGAGTTCGAGACCAGCCTGGCCAACACGGCAAAACCCCATCTCTATTGAAATACAAAAATTAGCGAGGCGTGATGGTGGGCGCCTATAATCCCAGCTACTCGAGAGGCTGAGGCAAGAGAATGGCTTGAATCCTGGAGGCGGAGATTGCAGTTAGCTGAGATCGCACCACTGCACGCCAACCTGGGTGACAGAGCAAGACTCTCTCAAAAAAATAAAAATAAAACAATTATCTTGAATCCTCCACTGCCAAAACGTCCCCTTGCCTATGACTATGAAAACCTGGGTAGTGGACATCTTCCAGTCGTGGCTGTCCAAATGTTGAACACCCTCCTTGCATAGATAGCGTCTCACCTCGGGAGCATTGTCCTGCTTTCTCAAGATAGAATCTGGTCGGCTTCTTTTCCCAGCCCTCTCACACACCCCTTGCAACTGGAATGTAGATGTGTGTGCTGGACTTTACCCGATTAGGTGGAAACCCAGGAAGCTGCAATATGGAAGTGAGTGACGTGATGAAGCCTGAGGATGGAGCCGGCCTTTAATCAGGATTTGAATGTCCTGGAGGGTACAAGGGGATGATTTGGGAGGAAGAGAAGCAAAGGGCACAGAGCAGAAGGAACACAAGGAGAGAGGAGGTGTCAGATGATTGTGGGGAACTCCATTTTGGGTTATGACCCAGTGTGATGGTTAATACTGAGTGTCAACTTGATTGGATTGAAGGATGCAAAGTATTATTCATGGGTGTGTCTGTGAGGGTGTTCCCAGAAAAGATTAACATTTGAGTCAGTGAACTGGGAGAGGCAGACCCACCCTCAATCTAGGTGGGCACCATCTAATCAGGGGCTAGCTCAGCCAGAATAGAAAATGGCAGAAGGACATGGAAAGCCTAGACTAGCTTACTCTTCTGGCCTCCATCTTTCTCCCGTGCTGGACGCTTCCTGCCCTCAAACATCAGACTCCAAGTTCTTCAGCTTTGGGACTTGGACTGGCTTCCTTGCTCCTCAGCTTGCAGATGGCCTGTTCTGGGACCTCAGCTTGTGATGGTGTGAGTCAATACTCCTTAATAAACTCCCCTGTATATATACATCTATCCTATTAGTTCTGTCCCTCTAGAGGACCCTGGCTAATACACCCGGGGTGACGTAGAGATAACACATGGTGGTGCTGGATTTTTCAGGCTTTTTTCTTTTTGTGAGAGGCAGTCTCTCTCTGTCGCCCAGGCTGGTGTGCAATGGTGTGATCTCGGCTCACTGCAAGCTCCGCCTCCCGGGTTCACGCCATTCTCCTGCCTCGGCCTTCCCAGTAGCTGGGATTACAGGTGCCCGCCACCATGCCTAGCTAATTTTTTTTTGTATTTTTAGTAGAGACGGGGTTTCACCGTGTTAGCCAGGATGGTCTCAATCTCCTGACCTCGTGATCCGCCCACCTCGGCCTCCCAAAGTGCGGGGATTACAGGCATGAGCCAACACGCACGGGCATTTCTCAGGCTTTCAAACTCTGATGCACAAAAACTGTTGCCTTGGTGCAGAACAAGCTAAGGCTACAGGTGGAACAGATGAGCTGGTGAGGCTGCCACAGGAGCTTGCGGCTGTGGTGGGCACTCTGAAGGCCTGTGCAGAAACAAGCTCTGATTGGAGACAGATAACAAAGCTGATGTAGGAAACAATAAACAAGTAGCTAATAGGCTTCTAAAAATTTTGCTCCAAACCAAGATGTGACCGGATTGGAATTAGAGTGTGTGTGTAGATGTGTGGATGTATGTATGTATGCATGTGTTAAGCCTATTCTGAGAGCAGCAGCTGCCATAGAGAATTTTTGGGTAAAATCATCCTCTTTGGGAATATACTTTCTTCCCCATGGGACCACTTTTGGGATCAAAACTTACTTGGTTGTATCAGCTTGGGTGACATCCTTGCCAAAGACATTATTTCATAGGCATTGTTTGTAGCAAAGATACTAGAATTTTAAAAAGTAAAAATAAAACTCTGCTTTGGGCTTTTACGGAAGTTTAATAGAAATATAAACACCGGTGATTGATTGGATTGATTGAACATGTAAATGAGACAGGTTTTTTTTTTTTTTCTCTTATTTCCTGAGCAGGAATAGTCTCATTACTTAGACATTTTGTCACGGGTAGTATCTGCTCTCTGACTAACTTGATTCTTCATGTACAGTCACTAGGTTTTCCAGAAAACTTATAAGTATCTGGAAAAAAAAGTTGCATTAGGTGTTAAGATCTTTTCAGTTTAGTTTTTGAGCAATCGTTTCCCCAGCAGCCTTATTTGCAGAAGTGAAAAAGCTGATTGTTAAATCATACATAACTGCACAGGGCCCCTAAATAGCAAAAACAATATTGAAAAAGAAAAATAATTTAAAAATCTACCTATTGGGTACTGTGCTTATTATGTGGGTGCTGAAATAATCTGTACACCAAACCCCCATGCCACTCAATATACCTATGTAACAAACCTGGACATGTACCCCTGAACCTAAAATAAAAGTTAAAAAAAGAATAAAATTGGAAAGCTAACACTTCTGGATTTCAAAACTTAATACAAAGTTATAGTAATCAAAACAATGTGACACTTACAAAGATAGGCATATAGGCCAAAATGGAATTGAGAGTCATACATCTATCGTGAATGGATTTTTGATAAAGGTGCCAGGTTCATTCAGTGGGGCTAGTCTTTTCAACAAATGGTTCGGAGACAACTGGATTTTTACGTGTAAATGAATGTAGTTGCACTCTTACCTCACTCCATATACAAAAATTAATTCAAAGTGATTTCAGCATTAATCTGAGACTAAAACTAGGTAACAAGACAACAAAAAAAGAAAATGACAGGCCAATATTCCTGATTAATATACATGCAGAAATCTTCACCAGAATATTAGCAAACTAAATTCAACAACACATTACAAAGATCATTCATTATGATCACATGTATCCCAGGAATGTAAAGATGGTTCAACATATGCAAATCAATAAACATGATACATCACATTAACAGAGTCAAGAACAAAAAACCCTATCATTACCCTAGATGCTGAAAAAGCATTCAGTAAAATTTAACATCCCTCCATGATAAAAACTTTCGACAAACTGAGTATAGAAGGAATACATCTCAAAACAATAAAAGCCATATGACTTTTATATGGCCAAAAGTCATATATGGCAAACCCATAGTTAACATCCTACTGAATGGGGAAAAATCAAAAGCCTTTTCTCTAAGATCTGGAACAACACAAAGTTGCCCACTTTCACCACTTTTATTCAGTATAATCCTGGAAGTCCTAGCCAGAGCAATTAGGTAAGAGAAAGAAATAAAGGGCATCCAAATGGGAAAGAAATAAGTCAAATTATTCTTGTTTACAGATGACATGATTCTATATTTAGAAAAACTTAAAGATTCCACCAAAAAACTGTTAGAACTAGTGAACAAATTCGGTGAAGTTGCAAAATACAAAATCAATATACAAAAAGCAGTGGCATTTGTTGTTTGTTTGTTTGAGACAGGGTCTTGCTCAGTCACCCAGGCTGGAGTGCAGTAGCAGGATCATGGCTCACTGAAACCTAGACATCCCAGGCTCAAGTGATCCTTCTACCTCAGCCTCCCGAGTAGCTGGGACTAAAGTCATGTGCCACCACACCTGGCTAATTTTTAAAAAAAATTTTCGTAGTGATAAAGTCTCATTTTGTTGTCCAGGCTGTTCTTGAACTCCTAAGCTCATGCAATCCTCCCACCCTGGCCTTGCAAAGTTTTGGGATTATAGGCATGAGCCACCATGCCTGGCCATCAGCAGCATTTATATATGTCAACAGAGAACAATCTGAAAAGGAAAGCAATCCCATTTATACTTGCTACCAAAGCAAAAACAAAGCCCTAGGAATAAATTTAATAGACAAAGTGAAAGATCTCTACAGTGAAAACTACAAAACACTGATGAAAGAAATTGAAGAGGATACCAAAAAGTGAAAAGATATCCCATGCTCATGGATTGGAAAAACTGATATCGATGTGTCCATACCACCTGTGTTAGTCCATTTTCACACTGTTGATAAAGACATACCCAAGGCTGGGCAATTTACGAAAGAAAGAGGTTTAACGGACTCACAGTTCCACCCGGCTGGAGAGGGCTCACAATCATGGCAGGAGGCAGAAGGCGAAAGGCACGTCTCACATGGCTGTAGACAAGAGAAGGGAATGAGAGCCAAGCAAAAGGGGTTTCCCCTTATAAAACCATCAAATCTCGTGAGACCTATCAATTACCACGAGACCAGTATGGGGGAAACTGCCCCCATGATTCAGTTGTCTCCCACTGGGTCCCTCCCACAACATGAGGGAATTATGTGAGCTACAATTCAAGATGAGATTTGGGTGGGGACACAGCCAAACCATATCACCACCTAAAATAATCTACAGAATCAATGCAATCCCTATCAAAATACCAGTGACACTTGTCTTAGTCTGCTTATGTTGCTGTAAAGGAATACCTGGGTAATTTATAAAGAAAAGACGTTTATTTGGCTTACGGTTCTGCAGGCTGTACAAGAAGCATGGCATCAGCTTCTCCTTCTGGCAAGGGCCTTAGATTGCTTCTACTCATGGCAGAAGCTGAAAAGGATCTGGTGAGATCACACGACAAGACAGGGAGGAAGAAAGCAGGTAAGGAGGTGCCAGGCCTTTTTTTAACAATCAGATTTTGTAAATAGAGCAAGAACTCATTACCAGGTGGATGGCAACAAGCCATTCATGAGGAATCTGCCTCCATGATGCAAACACCTCCTGCCAGTCTCCACCTCCAACATCGGGGAGCACATTTCAGTGTGAGATTTGGTGGTGGGGTGGAGGTGTCAAATATGCAAACTATAGCAACATTCTTCACAGAAATAGAAAAAAAAATCCTAAAATTCACTTGGAACAAAACATCCTGAATAACCAAAGCAATTTTGAACAAAAAGAACAGAACTGGAGGTATCACACTAACAGATTTCAAAATGTACTACAAAGCTATAGTAACCAGAAATAGCATAGTACTGGCATGAAAACAGACACATAGACCAAATGGAACAGAACAGAGAGCCCAGAAATAAATCTATGCATATATATAGCCAACTCATCTTTGACAAAGATGCCAAGAACATACATTGGGGAAAGAACTGTCTTGTCAATAAATGGTGCTGGGAAAACTGGCTATCCATATGTGGAAGAATAAAACCAGGACCTATCTCTCACCATATTAAAAAATCAAATCAAATGGATTAAAGACTTAAATGTAAGACCTGAAACCATGAAACTTCTAGAAGAAAACACCGGAGAAATGCTCCAGGACATTAGTCTGGGCGAAGATTTTTTTTTGAGTACAACCCCACAAGTACAGGCAACGAAAGCAAAAATCAACAAATAGGATTATGTCAAGCTAAAAAACTTCTTACACGGCAAGAAAATAATCAGCAGAGTGAAGAGGCAACCTACAGAATGGGAGGAAATATTTACATCCATTTGACAAAGGATTAATAACCAAAATATACAAGAAACTCAAACAATAGCAAAAAACCCGAATAATCTGATTAAAGAATGGACAAATGATCTGAATAGTCATTTCACAAAAGAAGACATATAAATGGCCAACAGGTATATGGGAAAATGTTCAACATCACTAGTCATCAGGAAAATGCAAATCAGATATCATATACAATGATTATCTCCCCCGGTTAAAATAGCTATTATAAAAAATATAAGAAATGACAAATTCATGCCAGTACACTGTTGATGAGAATGTAAATTAGTACAGCCACTATGGAAAACAGTATGGAGGTTCTTCAAAAATTCAAAATAGATTTACTGTAGGATCTAGCAATTCCAGTACTGGGTATATATCCAAAAGAAAAGAAATCAGTGGCCGGGCACAGTGGCTCACGCCTGTAATCCCAGGACTTTGGGAGGCTGAGGTGTGTGGATCATTTGAGGTCGGGAGTTTGAGACCAGCCTGGCCAACATGGTGAAACCCCATCTCTACTAAAAATACAAAAATTAACCAGTAGTGGTGGTGCAGGCCTGTAATCCCAGCTACTGGGGAGGCTGAGGCAGGAGAATCACTTGAACCTGGAAGGCGGAAGTTGTGGTGAGCCGAGATTGCGCCACTGCACTCTAATCTGGGCGACAGAGCGAGACCCTGTCTCAAAAAAAAAAAAAAATCAGGGTGTTGAAGAGATATCTGCATTTCTATATTTATTGCAGCACTATTCACAGTAGTCAAGATATGAAAACAACCTGAGTATCCATCAATGGATAAATGAATTAAAAAATATGGCACAGATACACAACGGAATACTGTTCAGCTATAAAAAGGAATGATTTCTGTCATCTGTGCCAGCATGGATGAATCTGGAGGACCTTACATTAAGTGAAATAAGTCAGGCACAGAAAGACACATGTATCACATATTCTTATTCCTATGTCTCAATCAAAGTTGATTTTATGGAAGTAGAACATAGAAGGATGGTTACCAGAGGGTGAGAACGGTAGTGGGGATTGGGGATGTATTTCCTTACCCAATAAAGAAAATACGTTAAATAGAAGGAGTAAGTTCTAATGTTTGGTAGAGCAATAAAGTGACAATAGTTAATAATAATTTATTGTGCCTTTCACAATAGCTAGAAGAGAAGATATGGCATTTCTGTGTTAGAAACACAAAGAAATGATAAATGAGGTGATAGATATTCTAATTACTCTGATTTGATTACACATTGTATTAATCTAACCAAATATCAAATGTACTCCATAATTATGTGTAATTATTGTATATCAATAAAAAACTATAGAAGAGAAAAAAGAATTTTAAATAGTTAATTATAGAAATTATATTTAATTAAAATCCGTATTTCTTAATAATGAGTAAAAAAATAACAATGCCTCAATTTTTATTCAGGGTGTCTATAGTTCATTCTTCTTTCCTATCAAATTGACTAAAAAATTATTGCTTTTCGGTAAGACTTTATCTGTGTGTTTGCCTTTTTCAGGGATTAAGTTACTTTGTTGTATTAAGATACTATCCCAAACCTCAGACATATCCTCTCTAAAATACAGAGAAATAAAATCAGAAAATGTTTGACAGATTATGATGAATTAAGGGTATCTAAGTCAGTATTTACAGTTTGAGAATAAAATCATAAGAGAAAAAATAACAACTACTACTTGTAAATATGCAGAAAACCACATAAGTATAATTTTGAAATAAAATGTCAAAAATTTCATTTGAAATTTCATTTGGAGTGGATGTCTCGTATAAATGTAAGCCAAAAATATCTATATAAATAATTTTACAGCTCAATAAAATTTTTGTTTTATTTAAAGCCCAAAAGCAGAAAGAAAACAAATTCACTCAAAATAAATCAATGGCCTAAATATAGGAGCTAAAACCATAACACTCTTAGGAGAAAACAGGGATAAATCTTCATCATCTTGGATTTGGCAATAAGTTCTTATATATGACACAAAAAGCTTGGCAACAAAAGCAAAAACAAACAGATGGGACTACATCAAACTTAAAAACTTGTGCACATCAAAGGAAAGAGTCAGCAGAGTGAAAAGCAAAGCTACAGAATGGGAGAAAATATTTGCAAATTATATATCTGACAAGGGATTAATACCCAGAATATATGAAGAGCTACTACAACTCAACAACAAAAAACTAAAAAATGGGCAAGGTACTTGAATATAATTTCTCCAGGGATGGTGTCCAAATGGCCACCAAGCATATGAAAAGATGCTCAGCATCACTAATCATTGGAGAAGTGCAAATCAAAACTACAATGAAATGTCACCTCATACCCCTATTAGTATGGCCACTATCAAAAAACACAAAATAACAAGTGTTGGAGAGGATGTGGGGAAATTGGAACCCTTGTGCGCTGTTGGTGGGATGGTAAAATGGTACAGGCTGCCGTGGAGAACAATATGGAGATTCCTCAAAAAATTAAAAATAGATTTATCATATAACCTAGCAACTTCACTTCTGGGTATATAGCCAAAAGAATTGAAAGCAGGATCTTGAAAAGATGTTTTCAAACCATTGTTCATTGCAGAATTATTCACAGTAGCCAAGAGATAGAAGCAACCCAAATGTCCATTGATGGAAGAATGGATAAAGTAAATGCAACGTACACACAAAGGAATATGATTCAGCTTTAAAAAAGAAAAAAAACCCTGTTACATATGACAACTTGGAGGAACCTTGAGGAAACTATGCTAAGTGAAGCCAGCCAGTCATAAAAAGACAAACACTGTATGATTCCACCGACAAGAGGTATCTAAAGTAGCCGAACTCATAGAAACAAAGTAGATTGAAAGTTACCAGGAGCTGGGAGAGAGGAAAGGAGGAGTTATTGCTTAATGGGTAGGAAGTTTGTGTTTGGAGTGAGGAAAAAGGTGGTTGCCAGGGGTAGGGGGAAGGAAAACAAAGTTGTTTAATGGATACAGAGTTTCAGTTTTGCACGATGAAAAATCCCGTCAGCAACTGTTGGCAAGGGTGTGGGGAAATTGGAACCCTTATGGATTGCTTGTGGGAATGTAAAATGGTACACCTGATGTGGAATAGACTATGGTGGTGGTTCCTAAAAATAAATATATATCTATATATATATCTATATATATATATACACACACACATATACATTAAGCATAGCTGGGTGTGGTGGCTCATGTCTGTAATACAAACTACTTGGGAGGCTGAGAAGAGGATTGCTTCAATCCAGGAGTTGGAGACCAGCTTGTGCAAGATAGGGAGACTCTATTAAAAAAATGAAACAATTTACCATATGCTCTGGGTACACATACAAAAGAACCGAAAGCAGGGACCTGATTAGTTACTTGTGCAACAATGCTTATTATTCACAATAGCCAAAAGGTGGAAATTACTCAGTGCCTATCAACAGATGAATCGCTAAACAAACTGTATATCTACATAAGGAAATATTATTCAGCAAGAAAAAGGAACAAAGTTCTTTTTTTTTCTGAGATGGGGTCTTGCTCTGTCGCCCAGGCTGGAGTGCAGTGGCACGATCTTGGCTCACTGCAACCTCTGCCTCCCAGGTTCAGCGATTTTCCTGTCTCAGCCTCCCAAGTAGCTGGGATTACAGGTATGGCCCACTACACCTGACTAATTTTTGTAGTTTTGGTAGAGACGGGGTTTCACCATGCTGGCCAGGCTGGTCTTGAACTCCTGACCTCAGGTGATTCGCCCGCCTGGGCCTCCCAAAGTGCTAGGATTACAGGCGTGAACCCCTGCACCCCGTGTAATAACGTTTTGATGCATGCTACTGAGAGGTGACAACTGCTAGCAGCCCTCGCTCACTCTTGGCGCCTCCTCGGCTTTGGCGTCCGCTCTGGCCCTGCTCCAGGAGCCCTTCAGCCCGCTGCTGCGCTGTGGGAGCCCCTCTCTGGGGCTGGCCGAGGCCAGAGCCGGCTCCCTCTGCTGGCGGGTAGGTGTGGAGGAAGAGGCGCCGGCAGGAGCCGGGGCTGCGCAAGGCGCTCGCAGGCCGGCATGGGGCCCTGGTGGGCGCGGGCTCGCGGGCTATGTGCTTGGCGCGGCTGGCCGGGGTCTGCTGGGCTTGATCGGGGAACGAGCTCCCTCTGGGCTGCCGGAGTGCCCAGGCTAGGTGCCGCAAAGTCCCATGGGAGTGCCAGTGAGAGGTGAAGCCAGCTGGGCTTGTAGGAGGGGTGGGGTCTTGGAGAACTTTTCCGTCTAGGTAAAGGATTATAAATGCACCAATCAGCACTTGTGTCTAGCTAAAGGTTTGTAAACGCACCAATCATTGCTCTGTGTCTGGCTAATCGGGTGGGCACTTGGGGAACTTTTGTGTCTAGCTAAAGGATTGTAAACACGCCAATTAGCACTCTACATCTAGTTAAAGGTTTGTAAGTGCACCAATCAGCACTCTGTCAAAATGGACCAACCAGCTCTCTGTAGAACGGACCAATCAGCTCTCTGTAAAATGGACCAATCAGCAGGATGTGGGTGGGACCAGATAAGGGAATAAAAGCAGGCCACCCGAACCGCTGAGGTGTCTTTCCATGCTGTGGAGGCTTTGGTCTTTAGCTGTTTGTAATAGATCTTGCTGCTGCTCACTTTTTGAGTCCCCACCGCTTTTATGGGCTGTAACACTCACTGCGAAGGTGTGCAGCCTCACTCCTGAGGCCAGCGAGAGCGAAGGGCTGCAGCTTCACCTGAGGCCAGCAAAACCACGAACTCACCGGAAGGAACCAACAACTCCAGACGTGCAGCCTTTAAGAGTTGTAACACTCAGTGTGAAGGTCTGCAGCTTCGCTCCTGAAGTCAGCGAGACCACGAAACCACCAGAGAAGGAATAAACTCCAGACACACCATCTTTTAAGAACTGTAACACTCACCGCGAGGGTCTGCTGCTTCATTCTTGAAGTCAGTGAGATGAAGAAGCCACCAATTCCGGACGCACTGCAACATGAATGAATCTCAAAAATATGGTAAGTGATATAAACCAGACACAAAAGGACAAATATTGCATAATCCTAGTTACATGAAATATATAAGACAGGCAAATTCACAGAGATAGAGAGTAGATTAGAAGTTACCGGGAATGAGGAGGAGGGGAGGAGGAATTATTTCTTAACGGATACAAAATTTCTATTTGGAGTGATGAAAAAGTTTTGGAAATGGCTAGAGGTGATGGTTGGACAATCTTGTGAATATAACTGATGCCACTGAAATGTACACTTACAAATGGTTAGAATGGCAAATTATATTTTACCAAATACCACGTTTTACCACAACAAAAGTTACAAAGACGATCTTTATTTTTATAAATGAGTAAAGCAAAAGAAATACTCAAACATTAGACATACAATTGAATGAGCTACGAGCTATATTGGACTCAGTGGTAGCAACAGGAAGGGGCCCTGACGTTGTCAAAATTTTTCCTACATGCTTAGTGCTTTGTGTGTGCTTCCACTGCATCTGCAGAGAAGCCCTGAGAGGTGCTATGGGGCCTGTTTTACAGATGGAAAAACAGACCAAGTCCTGGCCCAAAGTTATGCAGCTCTATAAATCCAGCATTCAAATCTAGGTCTACCTGTCTCCGAATGGAGTACAAGCAGGCCAACAGTGACCGTTTTGGGAAAATTGTTTTACCCTGGAGGATAATTTTCAACTTTTACTTAATTTAACTAGGGAAGATCACTGTGAGGGAGAATAGATTAAATGTGAGCAAGATCCTATCCAACTCTAATTTCTCATAGGATTTTTGCTGGAACTCATCACCCTCAGAACACAGATTTTGGGTTGAGTTTTCTAGTTTATACGGTTTTAGTGCACAACAGCAGATTTAGTAAATGTTGAATACAGTTCTTTTCCAATGTAATAATCCATCCATTTTCATAGTTTAAAATTGTCTTTGGTAAGAAAGAGAAGTTCTTGAATTTCCTGCCTGTGACCAGAGGAGGCCGCTGTTTCACTATGAATGTTTTTAGGGTCCAACGCAAACTCAAGCATATTGCTGGGTCCCAAAATTATCGTTATTTTCATTCTCTCTCTCTCTCTCTCTCTCTCTCTCTCTCTCTCTCTCTCTTCCTCCTCTCCCTCCTTTCCTTTTTTTATTTCCTTCTCCTCTTACTATTTCAATAAGTCAGCTCAGATGTGATAACAGGAAGGGGATGTTTCTCTTCATCACATTCTTTGAACATTTATTCACCTCTTCCCAGACGAATAACTGTTTCCTTTATTTTATTTATTTATCTTTTTGAGACGGAGTCTTGCTCTGCTGCCCAGGCTGGAGTGCAATGGCACGATCTTGGCTCACTGCAACCTCCGCCTCCTGGATTCAAGCGATTCTCCTGCCTCAGCCTCCCGAGTAGTTGGAAGTACAGGCTTCCACCACCACGGCTGGCTAATTTTTGTATTTTTAGTAGAGACGGGGTTTCGCCACATTGGTCAGGGCAGTCCCGAACTCCTGGCCTCAGGTGATCCGCCTGCCTCGGCCTCCCAAAGTGCTGGGATTACAGGCTTGAGCCACTGTGCCCGGCCACTGTTTCCTTTAATAACAAACTTGCCAAGAAAATGGACCAAATGGAAAAGATGCTTTTCCTTCCCCTTTACTGTTTTTAAGGATGGAAATGGATTTTCATTTTTGGGTGTAGATTAACAGTTGAACAGTCACATGGCAGAGTTCAGTATTCCTTTCCTCAACTATTCATTTTCACAGTTTAATTTAGCCTGCCCTGGCCCCAGAGAGGGCAGTGTGGGAGTTTAGAAAAATCCATTGTCAAATCTGGAGAGCAGTTAGATTTTGACATTTGATAGCTGAAACTCATTTTCTGCTTGGAGAGTATAGCTTTCCAGAAGTTCTTTTGTTAAGCAACTGAAAAGAAATTTAGGTTTTCTTTCTTTCCTTCTTTCTTTTTTCTCTCTCCCTCCCTCTTTCCCTTCCTTCCTTCTTTCTCTCTTTTTCTCTGTTCCTTCCTCCCTCCCTCCCTCTATCCCTCCCTCCCTCCCTCCTTTCTTCTTTTTTTTCTGTCTGATCACTAATGAATCTTTTTAGAAAACAAACATTTCAGTGCTTTCACCAATGTTTCTGATCTTTGCTTTCCCCTATCTCCATCTGTGTTACTTTAAAAAGTATCCAGCCAGGGCTTTTAACTGGGAGAGTTAACGAGCAAAATCAAATTTTATCAATTAGAAAAAATATTTTTTAAAAGGAACTTTGTGGCCAGATGAGGGGATCAAGGTGCATGTGTGTTGGGGTCAAGAAAAGGTGTGTTACAAACACAATCTTCTTTATTTTAAATTACCTTGTGGGGGTGGGGGGGTGGTGGTGGGGAAGAATTATTTAATTTAAGGATGAGATGATTTAGAGCTCCAGAAAAAAATTCATCTGCAGAAGTGCCTCATCACACAACTTGGTTAGTGAGACCTTCAATGGACTTGGTATTTGTGTCTTGGACACTACCTTTTTTTAAAGGGCCCGAAAGATCTTTAGGGAGTTAGGAGGCAGATGAGCTTTCCTATTTCTAATTGGTATTACTGCTGCTTTTCCTTCTCATGCAGGCTATTCAGACTAACAAGAAGAGGTTGGTAGGGGCCCTCCTACTAAATTGGTTTCAACTACGTTTTCCCTTGCATGTGTGACCTTGAACTAGTCCCTGAATCTGTCAAGGTTTCAGCTGTCCAAATCACACAATGAGATGTGGAATGATGTGATCTGCAGTGTTTTTTCGAATGCCAGCTTAGGATTCTCCCTGTCTTTATTGTCTTAGAAGCACCATGTTCAGATTCTGATTCACTATTCCAAGCAACTCTCTCACCTGACAGTAAAAGTAGACAGAATATCAGTTAATACAATATTGTCTTTTGTTTTGGTTCTGGAAAGACCTTTGACACAAATCCTAGCCATTAGTTGAACAGGAATGGGGAAAAAAGGAAAGTAAATCAATAAAATGATAGAAGACTTTGGAGGGCCTGACTTCCTGGGTTCAAGTCCTGGCTTTGCTACTTCTACCAGTAAGTGGGCAAGCTTTTAAAATTCTTTGTCCTTCCATTTTCTCATCTCAAAAAATAGGATAAAAATATCACCAACCTCATGGGTGGGATTGTTGTAAAGACAGCTATAACCGTAATAATTATTATAGGCTGGGCGTGGTGGCTCACACCTGTAATCCCAGCACTTTGGGAGGCTGAGGCGGGCGGATATCGAATTGAGGAGATTGAGACCATCCTGGCTAACATGGTGAAACCCCGTCTCTACTAAAAATACAAAAAAATTAGCTGGATGTGGTGGCATGTGCCTGTAGTCCTAGCCACTTGGAGGCTGAGGCAGGAGAATCTCTTGAACTAAGGAGGCGGAGGTTGCAGTGAGCTGAGATTGTGCCACTGCACTCCAGCCTGGGCAACAGAGCGAGACTCTGTCTCAAAAAAAAATTATGTAATTATTATTTCTGCCAACTTATAATTATGCATTTTATTCATTTATTTATTTATTTTTTGGAGATAGGGATTATAGTTCACTGCAACTTTGAACTCTCAAGCTCAAGTGATCCTCCTGCCTTCACCTCCCGAGTAGCTGGGACTACAGGCATGTGCCTGGCTATTTTTTTTTTTTTTTTAATTTTAGTAGAGATTGAATCTTGCTGTGTTGCCCAGGCTGGTCTCAAACTTCTGGGCCTAAGTGATCCTCCCACTTTGGCCTCCCAAAGTGCTGGGATTACAGGCATGACCCCCACCCCGTGCCTGGCCTATGCTTTTTGGAAGATAAGCATCTTCCATTTTTCTCTGTGACTCATTAACCAATGTGAGAAACTACTTTTTGTGAAAAACACTGTCCTGGGCCCATTTTCCTGCCTTTGTAGTGTATATTTACAAACGAGTTGGAAACATAAGCCTGCCATAAGTAAAATTGAGAGGTGAAGCTGGCTGGGCTTCTGGGTCAGGTGGGGACTTGGAGAACTTTTCTGTCTAGCTAAAGGTTTGTAAACACACCGATCAGCACTCTGTAAAAAGAGACCAATCAGTGCTCTGTAAGATGGACCAATCAGCAGGATGTGGGTGGGGCCAAGTAAGGGAATAAAAGCTGGCTACTGAGCCAGCAGCCACAACCCACTCGGGTTCCCTTCCACGTTGTGGGAGCTTTGCTTTTTTGCTCTTAGCAGTAAGTCTTGCTACTGCTCTCTGTTTGGGTCCGCGCTACTTCTAAGAGCTGTAACACTCACTGCGAAGGTCTGCGGTTTCGCTCCTGAAGTCAGCGAGACCAGGAACCCTCTGGGAGGAGCAAACAACTCTGACGCGCCACTTTTAAGAGCTGTTAACACTCACCGCCAGGGTCTGCAGCTTCACTCCTGAAGTCAGTGAGACCACGAACCTACTGGGAGGAGCAGACAACTCAGGACTCGCCATTTTTAAGAGCCGTAACACTGCTAAGGTCTGTGGCTTCACTCCTCAAGTCAGCGGCTTCACTCCTCAAGTCAGCGAGACCAGGAACCCTCTGGGAGGAGCAAACAACTCTGAGGCGCCACTTTTAAGAGCTGTTAACACTCACCGCCAGGGTCTGCAGCTTCACTCCTGAAGTCAGTGAGACCACGAACCTACTGGGAGGAGCAGACAACTCAGGACTCGCCATTTTTAAGAGCCGTAACACTGCTAAGGTCTGCGGCTTCACTCCTCAAGTCAGCGGCTTCACTCCTCAAGTCTGCGAGACCAGGAACCCACCAGAAGGAAGAAACTGGGGACACGTCTGAACATCTGAAGGAACAAACTCCAGACACATCATCTTTAAGAACTGTAACACACACCGCGAGGGTCCGCTGCTTCATTCTTGATGTCAGCGAGACAACCCACCAGAAGGAACCAATTCCGGACACAAAATGTAAGTGGATAGCCTGAGAGGGGACTGTTGGGGGAAGGTGCTTCCGAGGTAATGGATCTCCACTAGTGGCTGTTTTGCTGACGTTCCTACAGGGAGCAGGGACTGTGCAGCCTCTTCAAAAGACGTGAGCAAACCATTCACCTGGTGTTATAGGCCGAAAACCACTCAACAGGGTGGGCTTGAGACCTTCATGTGGGCTCCATTCAAAGGGCGGTCTGAGGGCCAACAGCATGGGCGTTTGGCATTACCTGGGAGCTTGTTGGAAATGCAGGATCTTGGTTACCACCCCACACCTGCTAGATCCGAATCTGTATTAGGACGAGATCCCTAGATATTTGGGGAGATTTCTAGGCAATTGCTGAGCACATTAAAGTTGAGAAATGCAGCCAGACCTATGTTCTGTTCTTTTTTTCTTTTATTTTTTTGAGACAGAGTCTCAACTGTGTCGTCCAGGCTGGAGTGCAGTGGTGCGATCTCTGCTCACCGCAACCACTGTCTCCCCGGTTGAAGTGATTCTCGTGCCTCAGTCTCCCGAGTAGCTGGGACTACAGGCGTGCCACCACCCCCAGCTAATTTTTTTTTTTTTTTTTTTTTGTATTTTTAGTAGAGACGAGGTTTCACCATGTTGGCCAGGCTAGTCTCGAATTCCTGACCTCAGGTGATCTATCCGCCTTGGCCTCCCAAAGTGCTGGGATTACAGGTGCGAGCCACTGCGCCCAGCCGGTCTATTCCTTTGTTTTGATTTTACCTATTGAAGTAGATTGTCAGTAATGATAAGTGACATGGAGCAGAAACTGACAAAAATTACCTTAAGGATTTCACTGAAGACACAGCGACCACAATTACAATAGTCATCAGCTAGATTCTCCAGTTTGGAACCTGTGAATTCACGAGAGAAATTTGCATTTCCATGAAGTCAAAGCAACTCATCATTTTTCCCCTTGCCCTATCTTCCACTGTTATTATAGGGGTAAGGAAAATTATTCTGCATTTCTGTGTGAAATGAAAAGGGAAAAAAATTTTGAATATCTTAAAAATGCAATATTCAAAATGGTAAATTTTGCGCTGTATACTTTAATTGCCTTTCAGTCTCACAGTTCTATTTTTCTTTTTACTTGTTTTGATTTTGAAAGTAATATATACCTATTTTAGAAAAGCTATGTATATAGAAGATGACAAAGAAAAATCAGACTGCCTTTTCTCCCATATTACTATTAATGCTTATATTTTCTATGCTGTGAATATTCCACACCACAGAGGTTCTCAAATACGAGTGAGTCTCAGAATTGCAGATTGCTGGTTCTACCCCAGAGTGTCTGTTTTAGGAGTTTTGGGGTAAGACCTGGGAAGTTGCATTAACACTAGTTCCAGGAGACCACACTTTGAGAACCACTGCTATATAGCAGTCTCATTAAACTTGGAATCTGTGTTTTTTTTCTCAGGCATTTTTTTTTTTTTTGAGACATAGTCTCTCTCTGTTGCCCAGGCTGGAGTTCAGTGGTGTGATCTCGGCTCACTGCAAGCTCCGCTTCCCGGGTTCACGCCATTCTCCTCCTCAGCCTCCTGAGTAGCTGGGACTACAGGCTCCCACCACCACGCCCAGCTAATTTTGTTTTTGTATTTTTAATAGAGACGGGTTTCACCATGTTAGCCAGGATGGTCTCGATCTCCCGAACTTGTGATCTGCCCACCTCGGCCTCCTGAAGTGCTGGGATTACAGGCGTGAGTCACCATGCCTGGCCTCTCTCAGGTTTTTAAGGTGATTTTGATGGTCCATCAGGTCTGAGAACTATGACTGAAGCATCATCATAGCACCGATCTGATGATGCAGTGGCAGGAGGAGAGAGGCAAGTGTAGGCTCTAATCAGGCTGTCCTTCTAAAGATGATTTGTTTTTAGAAAATGCACAGGTAAAGGGGGCCTTGGCCATTTTGGTTTAGTCTCATGAAGGGTTTTTTAAAGAGTTGCAAACTTTGTACACCTTCAACTTCAAAAAATTGTTTTACCACAACTGTGTTGGCTCAAAATGAAGGGAAATTGATTAATGATCATGGACTGTTACTACTGTTAGAAGAAAAGAAACAAGTGGGACAGATTTTATAAAAGCAAGCAAGAGCCAAAAAGCCAGGGGAAAACTGTAGAATTGAGTAGTCATTGGTGAAAATTGACTTCCTATGCTGATCTTCCTGTATTGTCTGATACATCTCTTTCCAGCTTCTTCTATCATGCCAAGAAAACAATAACACATTTCGTAAAATCTGTGGGTCAGGAGTCCAGGCATGGCTTAGCTGGATCCTCTGTAAAACTGCAATTAAGGTATTGACCAGGACTGTGGTCTCCATCTAAGGCTCAGCTGGGGAAGGATTTGCTTCCAAGTACGCATGGCTATTGGCAGAATTCAGTTCCTGGCAGGCTGTTGAATTTTGGGCTTCAGTTTCTTGCTATTAGCCAAAGGCCACTGACACGCGCCCACTCCATAGACAGTTCAAAGCCACCATAGGAGAGACAGTCTCCTAGCAAGGTGGGCATCACAATCTTATGTTACGTAATCCTACATAGTCATGTTGGTCATTTTCTCTTGAACTGAGCAACTTATTTTACTTTCCAGAGCTTTGATTTCTTCATTTACACAGGGAAGAAAACAATGCCTTCCATAAAGGAGCTGGGTCATCAGCATTAAATAAGATGACACATAAGTGGCAGCTGGTGCAGTAAAGGGTACCTGGATTATTCCCTCCTTTTTCCCAGCCCGCCTCTCTCTACCCTGGCTGTCCACCCCTATACACACAGATACTCCCAATGCCCAGTGCCCTGCAGTTTTCATTCCTGTCCTCACTCACATTCAAGTTGGCTCTTAGGAAGCCTTGCATTTGGGGGCAGGGGGTGAGGGAAGAGTAAAATGGGAGGCTGGTGAGAAGTCATCGGAAATGTAGGTGAAAGGGATGATTGTGGGGCGATTTCACAGTTATGGTGAATTCCTGCTTGATGTTACACAGTTTTTTTCTTTTCAGTCCATCTCTAATGGTGGAATAAAAGGCTCTCTTGCTCCAGTTTCAGATGTAGTGGGAGCTGGGGTGTGGAGGAGGTAGCTGGAGACATAGGGCTTTCTCAGCTTTGGAATCATGCAGTAGACTTACTCTCTTTTCATGTACAGCTGTAGTCAGCCAAGTCAAAAAAGAAAAGCCTACCCAGGCCTTTGTTTAGTGACTTGGGAGATAGTGGAGGGGATGCAAAACTTCATTGTTCTTATTGAGGAAAAGGAAGTATTCCTTAGATTCCTTGTTATATCATGATGGCATGGGTCTTGTTTTTAGAGTCACCAGCTGTTTGGCCTAGAACAAACCACTCAACTTTACTGAGCCTCAGTTTCCTCATCTGTAGCAGGCCAGGGGTACCATTCTGTCCTTGCCTACCATTAGAAGGCTGGAGGTAGAGGAAAATTAAATGAGAAAATAGATAAGAAAGCATTTTGGCTATGAGCAATGGCTCAGGCCTGTCATCCTAGCACTTTGAGAGGCTGAGGTGGGAGGATTGCTTGAGCCCAGGAATTCGAGACCAGCTTTGGCAACATAGTGAGACCCCATTTTTATTGAAAAATAAAAATAAATGTAAAAAGAAAGCACTTCATAAGCTATAAAGTGCCATACACATCACAAACATTGAGTATCTTTGCTAACAGCTTGGACAGATTCTGTCTCCAGATAAGAGTAATGTAACTTGACCATTGTTTCCAGCAAGACATGAAGCAATGTCTTTACCTAGTTAACGTCATGTTTGGTACGTTCTGCTCCTCTTTTTCCCATGTCAACAAAGTTATTACTTTGTACACCATTTCCCTGAAGGCTGGAAGATTGGCTAGAGATGCTGATAGGAGGCAAGATTGAATTACCAACTTTGAACTGAAAAGATGGGTGACTCAAAGCCACAGTAGCCAGGACTGGGTGGGGAGATGTCATAGAAAACTGAACCACAGATAAAATTCATGTTTTGATTTGTTCTTTCACTTTCTCTTGGACTAACTTTAAAACCAAAAACCGATGAGAATCATCACTCAAATGAATATTGGCCTTCAGGCTGTTCTCACAGAAAACCTCAGGCATTGCTTATGTTCTGGGGGTCTGCGTTGCTTTGTGTCCTGAATCAAGTCAGTTGCAAGTGAAAAAAAGGTCAATACACTCTAATAAAGCAAGGACATATTATATCACTTAACTGAAAAGCTCGGGGGTTCCAGGGGTGTTTTGGGGTGTTGCCTTGATGTCTGTGTTTTCAGTTCTGCTCTTTTCTGTGCTGATTCTGATCTCAGCCTGATGTCCCTCTGTGGTCTCAAGGTAGCTCCCGACAGCTCCCACTAATCCCCTGTCCTCTCTTCCCACCAGTTTCAACAAGAATCCCATACTGAGTCTTCTGCTGGCACTGAAGGGTTATTATCTGCAGAGCGACATACAAATAAAACTTTTCAGAAGATGATGGTATTGGCGGTAGTGTTGCTAACGTGTATAGGCCTGTGTATATGGCACGGCAGGCAGTGGAAGAAGAAATGATTAACAATGGTTTAAGTTGTCTGCTTAAAACCAGGTGTATTTGTTTTCTGTAGTTTCTGTCACAAATTATCACAAATTATGTAGCTTAAAACAGAAACTTATTCTCTCAGAGTTCTGGAGGCCAGGAGTCTGAAATGGGGGTGTCGTCAGGGTTAGGGCTGTACTCCTTCTAGAGGCTCTAGAAGATATTCCATCCATTGCCCCTCTGGCTTCTGGTTGCTGTCGGCATTCTTGGGCGTGTGGTTGCATCTTTCCAATCTCCTCCTCCATGGTTACATTGCTTCCTCCTATTCTCTCTGTCTTCCCCTCTTCTGTCTCAAATTTCCCTTTGCCCTTTGTTTATAAGGACACTTGTCGTTGAATTTAGGGCCCACCTAATTATCCAGGATCATCTTCTCTCAAGATTCTTAATCACAAGTGCAAATATACTTCTCTCCAATAAATTAACATTTACAGGTCTTGGGAATTAGGATGGGAACATATCGTTTTTATTTTTATTCATTTTTTTGAGACACAGTTTCCCTCTTGTCACCCAAGCTGGAGTGCAGTGGTGTGACCATAGCTCAGTGTAGGCTTGAACTTTTGGGCTCAAGAGATCCTCCTGCCTCAGCCTCCCTAGTAGCTAGTACTATAAGCATGCAACATCACATTCAGCTAGTTTTTTTTTTTTTTTTTGTAGAGACGGGATCTTGCTGTGTTGCCCAGGTTGGTCTTGAATTCCTGGGCTCAAATGATCCTCTCACGTTGGCTTCCTAAAGTGCTTGGACTACTGGCGTGAGCCACCACACATGACCCTATTTTTGGGGACCACCATTCCACCTATTATACTATACCAGGATATGTATAAGTGTTCTCCTGAAATTCTCTCTAGGTCTTGAATATTTTTCTCTGGTTGCTTAAGCTCTAATTTAAGTCATGTTTTCAGAGCCAATTTCTACAGCAGACCTGTAAAAGATCTAAACTCTACTTTGAATTCTGAAATGGAGGTGGGGGGCAAGACTTGAAGGAAGTGAGAGGAACTGATTTGGAACTGTGATTGCTGAGGAGGGGAAGAAGGGCCTGAGGGCAGGTAGGGAGCAGACTCCAGAGAGTGCAGTTTACTGGCTCGTAAGAGAGGCTGTTTCTTGAGACCATTCCTCACAGACCCTGCCTTGCCCTTAGGCTGATAGTAAGAAACCACGTGTGATAAACTTTTCAAAGTCTCCAGGGAAATTTAGCTTTCTGTAACAGCACAAAGCTCATACAACCCGTCTCCTATAAGTGTTTGCGTGTAGAGTTGCATATTTCATTTATAATAAATTATATTTTTTCTCATCCCAGGTAGGAAATCGTTTCCTAAGAGTTGCTAATCTTACCGGATGAAAGATAATTCATGAGCTTCATGTTTATCTGGTGAATATAATACCATATTGCAAAGAAACAGGTCTTCTGCATTTCATTTTCATGCAGCCACTAGTTTTAGGCCCAACTGTGCTCTGCTCATGGCTGTGATCACTGTAGCTGCTTCTCCCAGCACCCGGTGGTCTGTGATAATTAGCAAGTGCACCTGGAAAGTTCTAGAACTGCTTGAAAATGGAAGTGCCAAGTGATATGATTCTGCAACTACAGAGGAGATGTGAGGATTAAGGCAGGGCTGGTCCTGAGCCCTCATGCACTCTGTCTTTGGGAGAGTCACAGTGAGTTGAAAGTTTCACACTCATCTATAGCCTTTGGGTGAGCCAAGTCTCATGGTGAGAGCTTTGCACAATCAGTGCAGAAGGGCAAATAGGGAATGTAGTTCCCCTCAGTTGCACTGGGCCACCCGTGATATGCTCCTGGAAGAGCCCCAGGGTTGTCTTCACCCTTCCTGTCATCTTGTTTGCTTTCAGGTTTTCAAGGTCACCAGGGCATCTGTCTTCTTCTACATGGAAAACAGAAGTCTGATTATCTTTCCATTGGTCTCTGCCTTCGTTCTTCATGCCACCAGCAGGATTATCTTCTGAAACTCTATACACAAGTCATTCCTCAGTAGATAACCCTTCCCTGCTTGCCTCATTGTCACCAAATAATGTTCCAACTCGACAGCCCACCTCTGAAGACCCTCTTGGGTCTGGGGGTTATCTACCCCTTAAAAATACATTTTTCTTTTCTCTGTAATGAGCCCTCAACTCTTCCACATCTTTAGCTCTTTTTGCCACTTTGAATGACCTTCACTAAACTATATTGTCAGCTTCCTTATTAGTTGAATGGGAATGACATCCTTAACTCTTCCAGACAGAGCGGTAGATTTAAACGGACTATTTCATGGAAAGTTTCTAGGACAGCACCTGATGCACTTATGTGATCATAGCATGATTACACAACCTCCATCTTTGGGAATTACTTATTACAAGCTCTTCCTTGTGGCTTAGCTTGAGAGCTGCTGCTTCTCTGATGCTGTCTTTGTCCTCTCAGCTTTGGGAGATTTTTTTCCCACTGAAATTCAAAGCACTTCATCGCCATGTCATAATTTGGTGTTACGTACAAATTACTATGTGCATGGATTTGCTATCGGGTCCAATTTTATGTGCCTCTCTGTGCCCCATGTTACATTTTTTCTTTTCCATAAGTCTTGAACCATAACTTCCTCTGTGGCAAGGGCTCTCTGGGCAGCTGTGCCCCTGGCTCACTTCCTCCACATCACAGAGTTCACTGTGACTATGCAGTGTGGCTCTTGTGACCTCCACTGTGCTCATGGATGTAGAACCACAGCAGATCCAGCACTCAAGTGATACAGAGTCTTGGTCCTGTGTGGCCAAGAAGAAGCAAGATGGAAGCCCAGCTAATTTCCCTGGGGATGAATTGTCTTAACTAGGTTCCTGGGGCCTAGAATGTAGTAGCTAAAGACAGACCAGGGCGGTATGAGGCCCCATGCTTCCATCAGGGTCTGTCCTGCAAAGTCTTCCCTAGAGACAGTGGATCAGTTGAGTTTGAACTTGGAGTTAGATAAGACCAGGTTCACAGGGCTCTGGCCTTCCTACTCCTTCAGAACTGAGATAAAGACTGTGTTCAGGGAGTGATGTCTGGTTTCCCAATGGCTTCCTAGAGGGACCAGGTAACACAACTACTATGAACTTGGACTGTTGAGAAGGGGAGATAAGAACAAGCCTACAGATCAATTGCTGTCCTTCCCTCCCCATGTGGTTCTAGTTTCCGTGTAGTATCTGGAGGCTGTCCCTGTGATAGGCAGGATATACTTGATGTTGAAGATGTACCCAGCTGGGAGAGGATCCCCTTCTATTGGCTATGTTTTGCCACTCTACTGTCCTTTCCTTCACTCCATATTCCAGTGTGTTGCACTCCTCAAGAAAACCGGATGCAAGCGTTGCCTAAGTTTTTGCTTCTTAAGGAAGCATGCCTTGAAAATTTTTATCTACCATCTCTCTTTTTCCTCCTCTTCTCCCTTTCCTTTTCCTCTCATTTCCTCTTATCCTCTCGTCTTTTCTGTTTTTCTTTCTTCTCCTCTATTACTTATTTTGTTCAAAAACCAAATCATAGCAATTTGATTTTTCTAGGGAGGGCTCCCACATTGCTTCACTTCTGAGGCTAAAGCCCTAAGAATCATGGGGGCAGTAGCCTTCTGAGTGGGATTCAGGATGCTGAGCTTGATAAAATATTCTTTTTCTTTTTTAGAGACAGAGTGTCACTCTGTGGCCCAGGCTGGAGTGCAGTGGCATGATCATAGCTCACTGCAGCCTCAAACTCCTGGGCTCAAGCAATCCTCCTGCCTCAGCTTCCCAAGTATCTGGGATTACAGATGCTGGAGCTTGACAAAATAAACGTGGGTACACCCCAATTTTAAGTGATCCTCTGGTTTTTTTTTTTTTTTTTTTGAGACGGAGTCTTGTCGTCGCCCAGGCTGGAGTGCAGTGGCGCGATCTCGGCTCACTGCAGGCTCTGCCCCGCTGGGGTTCACGCCATTCTCCTGCCTCAGCCTCCCGAGTAGCTGGGACTACAGGCGCCCGCCACCTCACCCGGCTAATATTTTGTATTTTTAGTAGAGACGGGGTTTCACTGTGTTAGCCAGGATGGTCTCGATCTCCTGACCTCATGATCCGCCTGCCTCGGCCTCCCAAAGTGCTGGGATTACAGGGTGTGAGCCACCGCGCCCGGCCGATCCTCTGGTTTTAACTTCGTTTTCTTTATAAAAGAGGTTCCCATAACCTTCTATCACATATAAAAATTATTTGATTAACACATTTCAGTTGGCAATGAACTTTGTAGTTGCAGCCACAGTGTAAGAAGTCAAGGGAGAGGCTGGCCACAGAGAAGAAGACATGTACCCACTCTCCCCTGGAAGGTGGGGGTAGTGGCATCTTTCCTTTGCTCTGTTTTTATCTCTCTGGTGGGAGCAATGTGAAAAATTCTAAAAATCCTCTGTCAGCACTGGGGAGCTTCACAAATGTCTGACATTGCCACATAGTCATTTGTGTGTGTGTTTGTGGTGGGGGAGTGGTGGTAGGTAGAACAATGGCCCCCAAATGTCCACATCCTAATTCCTGAAATCTGCGAATATGTTACCTAACATGGCAAAAGGGAGTTTGCAGATGAGATTAAGTTAAGGGTCTTGAGATGGGAAGCTTTATTGGATTACTGTGGTTGCCTGTAATCACAATTGTCTTTATTAAGAGGGAGGCAAAAGTGTCTGAGTCACAGAGAGAGATTTGAAGATGCTACCCTGCTGGCTTTGAAGTTGGAGGGAGGGGCTATGAGCCAACCAGTACAGGCCACCTTTAGGAGTTGAGAAAGGCAAGGAACCAGATTCTCCCCTCCAGCCTTCAGAATGAACTTAGCCCTACACCTGGACACCTAGCTCTCCTGACACCTAGATTTTAGTCCAGTTAGACTTTAAACTTACAGAACTATAGGACAATAAATCTGTGTCATTTTAAGCCACTAAGTTTGTGGTAATTTGTTGCAGTAGCAATAGAAAACTAATATGGGGGGTGTTGAAATACTAACTTTTGAGTTACTTGTAGTTAATTAGTTAAGTATAGTTATTTGTTGAGCTTCTCCTCTGTGTCGGGCAAACAGGTGAATCTTTCCCCTTGGAGCCTGCAGTTTGGGGAAGCAATTATTCTAGCGAGTTCTACTGTGCATATATTAAATTGCCTGTTTTACTTGTTGGGTAGGATATTTTGGTTAGGATATTTCTTTTTCTCCATGTGATTTTTTTTTCCACTAAGAATTCATTTCTAATTTAAACCATTGAGCACTTTAAATTTATTATGTGGAAGGCATGGTAAATGGTTGCTAGGGAGACAAAAATTCTCTTCAAGGGGTTTCCAATCTATTAGTAACATTAGAAAGAGTTTAAAATAGACAACTAACTCTACAAGGTGGTGTGTGATTTTTAATAGAGTGGGATTTGGCCAGAAGCAGAACCCAGGACTCCCTGAATCTCCCTTCAGCTGCCAGCCTCTGTCCTAGATAGATGCCATGTACAGAGCCCTGCAGGTGTAAGGAATTCTTTATTACCTATGGACCTAGTTTCTCTGGAGAATCCAACCCTGCTGCTAGTCTGAATCATGCCCAGCTTCAAGGGCTCTCTGTATCCCTGTAAATTTAGACTTAGACTAGAGGTAGATCAAGGTTATATCAAATGCTGATCTTGACCTGATAAATTTTACTTATAGCCTACGCCACACACAAGAGAAGAAAATCCTTTTAAATCTTTTTAAAAGTGGTCTATTCACCTCATTTTTATTCCTCCAGCTAAACATCTTCTTCCTGTGCCCTGTCAGCTCTGTGCGCCAATTGTACCTCTGTTCTTCAAAATATCCCCGGACCATCTGGCAGGGTCCAAGGATATTTTTTATAAGTTGTCTAAACAGGAGGAGAGAAGCCTTGGGATTTCCCTTGAGGTCAGAGTGTGTGACCAGCTATGCTAAGTTCCTCAACAGACTCTTGCAATTTCAGGGGATTCATGGATCCCAGGGGAGGGATGTACCATGAGGTCAGTGGGTCACAGAACCTTTCATGGAAGAAGGGAATGACATGTGCCTCAAGGGACATGGAGGATTTAATTGAACAAAGGGGAGGAAGCGTTTTCCAGGTAGGGGCCTGGGATAAATAAAGTGCAAAGTAGGAATCTGTAGTGTTTAGGGTCCAGAACCTATTTAGAACTGACTTCATGCTTAAAATTCTAGTTATCTGATTTGAGTCTTTCTCAAAATATGACTGGTATTTATAGGATAGTGCTGTAGCCAACATTCTTGGAGTAAAAGTGATTGTATTGAGAAATCTGGGAAACTCAGGGCAGGGATATATTCTTAATCCTTTTTAATTGGAAGCCCCTGAGGAAACACAGCTGTCTGAGCCCTCTATTCACCTGCAGATTAAATGAGACAGGTATTAATTGACAATTTCTCTTGTCCTTGGTTAAGAAGCCTATTTCATAGAAGAACATAATGAAACGTCTGCAGGATGGTACGGATTGCAGTAGTTTACTCTGGTTACACTGTGAGTGTGCACAGAGAAAAAGAAGCAGCACAAGGTAATGCAGATGGGCCTCAATCCCAGGAATTTATTATTTGAGCAATCTGCAGTAAAACTTGCTCCTAATAGTGAAAGAGTAGATGATATCTTTTAAAAACAATTTGCAGATTTTTCTTTTTGCACATTTTGAATTAAACCCCAATAAATTTGTCTGTACTGGGTATGGAAGAGCATGGAATGGCTGAGCATAAATTGTCATGGTCTTAGGTACAACGTTCAGTAACTAGTTAATTAAAAATTGATACGGAGAGAGTCCTTGAGTGGGAAATTCCATGAATTGTGGAGGGTCTTGGAAGACACTGTTTAGATTACACAGGATGATTTATTGTACATCTTTTCTTGGCATATGTGGAATTCCACGATTAGTGTCTCACTCTTCTGTGTCTGCCACATTTTCTACTTTTTTGTTTGTTTTTGTTTGAGACAGGGTTTCATTCTGTAACCTAGGCTGGAGTGCAGTGGGGGATCTTGGCTTACTGCAACCTGCGCCTTCCGGGTTCAAGTGATTCTGGTGCCTCAGCTTCCCAAGTAGCTTGGACTATAGGTGTGTGCCACCACATCCGGCTAATTTCTGTATTTTTTTTTGGTAGAGACAGGGTTTCACCATGTTGCCTAGGCTGCTCTCAAACTTCTGACCTCAAGTGATCCACCCATGTTGGCCTCCCAAAGTTCTGAAATTACAGGAGTGAGCCACTGCACCCGGCCACATTTTCTAGTTTTCTTGTGCTTCCTACTGAAATAAAATCTCTTTTAGTAGATGATGCAGCTTTAGCTATTATCATTCATTATCATCTCAGAAGGGATTAGCTGACCATGGCAAATTGATAATAAAAGTGCACATCCTGTAAACACAGGTGGAAGGAGACACAAGCATCCAGGAAAGAGAGACCCAGGAAGCCCAATGTCACAATTTGTTCCAGGGCAGTGACCTGTAAATGTCTAACTGGGGCCCTACG
The DNA here is from genome assembly GCF_006542625.1 of Nomascus leucogenys. Lineage (NCBI taxonomy): Eukaryota > Metazoa > Chordata > Mammalia > Primates > Hylobatidae > Nomascus > Nomascus leucogenys. Next base: position 16,453,312 of record NC_044405.1, on the reverse strand, counting down.
TATCCTATCAATGGTTGTATGGTCAGCTCAGGCACTTTGGTTGCTGGCAACAGAAACTACCTCTAGCTAATAATAAGGAGAGAAAAATAAAGGAATGTACTGGGAGGATATGGGATAGCACACAGAACCAAAGAAAGAAAGAAATAAGCAATAAGTGGGGCAAGCATGTGGGCAGAGTGAGGAGAATAATGGACGGCATCTGTGAGCATCACTTTTGGGATAAATCTGCTCCAAATGTTTTCTGTCTTTGAAGTTTGCTGCACAATATTTGAATCCTTGTTGGGGACAGGGAGAATCCGACCTAGTTTATTGCCCCTGAATCAGGAAAGGGGAGGCATCCTAAATGACAACTCCATCAACACCACCAGCGAGGAGGAGGGGGATTCTCCACAGGAGGGCAAGATGTTGCCCCCAAATCAAGTGAGATGGGCTTTGGGCTCCTCGTAACAATAGATGTCATCTCCAGGTAACTAGAAGTTTTCTAATGCTTTCCAAATGGGAGAAGAAAAAATTTTATATTAACTTTCAATATAAACATCAAGGCTTCCAGACAACTTTTGTCAAGACTTAAACATAGGGGCACTTGTAAACAGGGTAATAAAAACTAAAGAAGAGGGGACAATTGGTAGAGGCTGCAGATGAGTCTGAAGTCCCTTTTGGAGATTCATGACTTTATTTTCATTCTGAAATGTTAAAGGTAAGTGATATATAACGATCTCAGAATTTCTAAGAGAAATTTATATAATATTGTACATAAAGTCAATAGAATATGGTGCAGAAAATATGGACTTTTGGAGGGGTTTATAAACTCAGACTTTTTTTGCAATTCTTTCCTTCATAATATGGAAATAACCAAATCTCTTAGGGTTGTTTAAGGTACCTGAAGCTCTTGGTATATATTAAGACTTAATAAATGCTAGCTTGCTTCTCTCCTACTGTGTGTTTACGTGTATGTTCCTCTTTATATATGAATCATATACTAACATAGTTTTCCTTTCCCTGTAATGAGCTGAAAACAAATTATCTTCTCCTCAATTCTATTTTTGTTCTTTGTAGCTGATGTTGGTAACAGGAGTATATAGCCAACAAGCTCGTCCCTATCCTGAGGTTCGTATTACAAGATACAATCATTTTTCCCTTGGTGGTAGATGAGGCAATTTATATCTCTGGTTGTCTTAAACATCTCCTACAGCAAGTCAGCTATAGTTTAAAGTCAAAATTAAATCCTCTGTGGATTTGAATCATAGCTGGAAGCAAGGCCATCAAGTTAGGAGTGCTTGATTGAGCAAAGTGGGGAAAAAAAAAAGCTTACAACACCTAAATTACAACGAATGGTAGTAATATGTCATCCATGGCAACTTCAGTATTCTCAAATTTTTTTTTATTTGCTCAACCAATTCCACATATTGAAATGGCTTGATGGGGTGAGTCTTCCTAATTTTTATTTTAAATGGGGCTGAAAGTAGAAACCGTTATAGAAATAAACAAGAAGCTGTTTAAGGAGACAACCAGAGGGAGAAGCAGCGAATAATCTTGGAACATACAGGAGAAAGAGCAAGTTGTCTTGCAAAACATGGTAAGAAAAATCTACCATCCCCACCCCAGCCCAAGGGAGAGAGTAATCCAGGGTACCCAGAACATGGGAAAGGAGCTTCAAAGTCAACCAGAACAAAATTGGAATTCCAGCCTTGCCACTTTCTAGTTGCTGATCAACTTTGGAAACATGTCTTAGCCTCTTTGATTTTCATTGTTCTTATCTGTAGGATAAGGCTAAAAAATATCTCCATTTGCAGGACTCCTGTGAGGATGAGTTGAGAATGTAAAGCACTTTGGAGTGGTTGGAACATACAAAACATTTGACAAATGATGTAGTGTTATTGTCTTAATATATTTAATACAATATATATTCCAAGATATATTAAAATATGCATGCATTAAGATTTGACCTGAAAAATGGGGAATTATGCTTTATTATGTGAAAGTTAATAATCTTAATTATTTATTTATTTCTTTTTTTGAGACGGAGTTTCACTCTTGTTGCCCAGGCTGGAGTGCAATGGTGCGATCTCGGCTCACCACAACCTCTGCCTCCCGAGTAGCTGGAATTACAGGGATGCGCCACCATGCTCGGCTAAGTTTGTATTTTTAGTAGAGATGGGGTTTCTCCATGTTGGTCAGGCTGGTCTTGAACTCCTGACCTCCGGTGATCCACCTGAGTGGGACTTCCAAAGTGCTGGGATTACAGGCATGAGCCACTGTGCCTGACCCATACTAATTCTTACATAAAAATGCTGAAACTTGAGGGTGATACAGCATAAGAAAAAACACAGGTTTGGGGTCAGTTTCTTCTGATTGGTGGCTGAGATGTTTTAATAAGTCACTACAACTTGCTGAATTTTAGTGGGATAATAACACTTTTTAGAGTTTTGGGAGGATTATAAAACAACTAATGAATATTGCCTGGCATATGGTAAACAAAAAACACCTGTTCTCTTCCCTTTTTGGTATTATTCTGAGACTACTATATAATCCTACTATATCTCGTAGTCACCTTAGAATACAGACAGAATGTAGAGTCTCAAAATCTCACGGATAGCATATAATATATTGGAATCATCAAATATAAATATAAAATTGAACCTGGCGAATATTCAAACTCCACTAACTGATGCATCAGGGCTTCTGATGTGTCCCTGGTAAGTAAGTTGCCAGGTAATTTCTGTAGTACTAGGCTTTTACTACCTTAGAACAGAGAGGCCATTCCTTTGAGGCAGTTTTAATTGTCAGAAAGTTCTTAATATTGAACTGAAATCTCCTCCTGGCAATTGCCCTTCAGTGGTTATAGTTCTAGGTGCTGATCATATTCACATCACAGCCCTTTGTGTATTTTAAGTCTGCTGTCTTAGAACAGCACCTGGCCAATGGTAGGTACTCAGCAAGTACCTACCTACTGTTTCCTCAGTGAATGAATGAGTGGATGAATGGGACAAGAAATGAGAATCATTTAACAGTGTGAGTGCTTTACTGCCTATGCTGAGAACGTTAGCACAATTTCTTTTGCACAAAATGGTAATATATTGTATCAGTCATGGTACAATAAAGACAGCAGAACCATTATGAGTTTTATAGAACAAGGGATTTATCGTAGGAATAAGGCCTTATACCATTATGGAAGGGGCTGGAGAAGTATAGTTTACAAGGAGGGGTTGGAGGACCAGAGAAATGTCTATAACCATGCCTTCTGAAGTGCTAGTGCAAGTGGACAAGGGCAGAGTTCACAAAGGAATGTGGGAAGGCAGGGACAGCAGCTATATAGCTGAGGAATGAAACTGGGAAGGAGCCTGGGAACCCTGTTGTTGCCTCTGCATCTGGTTATGGGCCTGGAAAGATTGTTGGCCCGTGTGTTCAGGCTCTCCAGAGAAAAAGAACCAGTAGGATCTATCTGCCTGCCTGCCTATCTATCTACTCATCTATCCGTATATCATCTATCTGTATAACATCTATCTATATAACATCTGTCTCTCTCTCTCTCTCCATCTGTCTATCATCTATCTGTTTATCATCTATCTATCCATCCATCCACCCATCTTTCTATCTATGGAATTGGCTCACGTGATTACGACAGCTAGGAAGTCTAAAATCTGCAGGGGGACTGGCAAACCTGAGATCTTGGAGAGCTGATGGTGCAGATAAAGGCTGAAGGCAGTCTGTTGGAGAAGTTCCTCTTGGTCAGGGAGGCTGATCTTTTTGTTCGGTTCAGGCCTTTAACGTATTGGATGAGGCCCACCCACATTGTGGAAGGCAATCTACTTTACCTAATAGTTCACTGATTTAAATGTTCATCTCATCTCAAAATGCCCTCTGAGTTGACACATAAAATTACCTATCACAGTCAGCAAAGCTTGCAGTCAGGAAGAAGAGCTAGATACAGAGGAGGGAAAACATGAATGAGGGCTGGAATCTGCCAGCACTTCTGCCTCTATCCCTTGTTGCACTAACAATGATGGTCTTTGAAGAGTCAATGGCTGCCGTTCACTTCTGCCTTCCAAATCTTGCTCAGGTTTCCCAGAAGATAATTCTGGGAATCATAGTGCTAGTAGACCAGTTGGCATGCATAAAGCTATGTAGTCAACCCATTGTTAACTTGGCACCATATATACCTTTTTAACATATATTTAACTTTCTAACATGATGCAACCACCCCCCAAACAACCTAACACCTGCTAACCTTCTTGCCCCAAAGGGATACAAAGTCTCGTGTGTCATCTAATCCATCTCTGGGTGATGTTATTACCCTTTTTTTTAAAATTATACTTTAAGTTCTAGGGTACATGTGCACAACGTGCAGGTTTGTTACGTATGTATCCATGTGCCATGTTGGTGTGCTGCACCCATTAACTCGTCATTTACATTAGGTATATCTTCTAATGCTATCCCTCCCGCCTCCCCCCACCCCACTACAGGCCCTGGTGTGTGATGTTCCCTTTCCTGTGTCCAAGTGTTCTCATTGTTCAATTCCCACCTATGAGTGAGAACATGCGGTGTTTGGTTTTTTGTCCTTGAGATAGTTTGCTGAGAATGAGGGTTTCCAGCTTCATCCATGTCCCTACAAAGGACGTGAACACATCCTTTTTTATGGCTGCATAGTATTCCATGGTGTATATGTGCCACATTTTCTTAATCCAGTCTATCGTTGATGGACATTTGGGTTGGTTCCAAGTCTTTGCTATTGTGAATAGTGCCGCAATAAACATACGTGTGCATGTGTCTTTATAGCAGCATGATTTATAATCCTTTGGGTATATACCCAGTAATGGGATTGCTAGGTCAAATGGCATTTTTAGTTTTAGATCCTTGAGGAATTGCCACAGTCTTCCACAATGGTTGAACTACTTTACAGTCCCACCAACAGTGTAAAAGTGTTCCTATTTCTCCACATTTTCTCCAGCACCGTTATTATCCTTTAAGCTGCATCACACTTTTCCTTTGATATCTTGTAACCTGAATACTGAGATAAAAGACTAACCAACTATTAACACATCTGATGATCAATACTAGCTTAATCGGAGAAGGGGAAGAAAGGAACATAATTGGTTAATAGATACACAGATATTTATATGAAAGTAAGAAAAACAATAGCCAGAATTACTGGTCTTTGTTTTTATAACTGGACAGACAGGCTTAAGTGGTATTATAATTTCCTTCTTCCTCTGCCCATTCCTGCTGGTCATTGTTCTTTCCTAGCGGGATAACTAGAAGTTTAATTCCTTATTATATAATATGATATAACTAGCTATAACTTCCCTGCCAAGTGTTGTCCCTAAGCTGGTGTCATAACTAAGTTCCCCAAAGGTTATTCAATTGTTCTGTCAGACTGGTGGCTGATTGGCAGCGTGGTAAGACTAGTCAATACTATACATGTGAGCTTATTGTCATATTTTATTTGGTGGAATATGATCTCCTGGTTTGGAAACAAGGCTGTGTGTGACACTTTGATAATTAATGAGGCCTTCTCTGAATCTACAAGCACTGATTTTGGCAGAAGCGTTGTGGGCAGGGAAGGCACATTTACATGCAGAGTAAGTGTCTTTTCCAGTGAGAACAAACCACTGCCCCTTCCATGGTGCCTCCAGATGACTAGAGGATTCTTTCAGGTAGTGAGGCTACATCAGAGATTCAGGGCTGGCCTCTGCTGCTGGCAGATTGAGCACTCAGCAGTGGCTGGATCGGATCCACCTTACTGAGCCCAGGTATAACCTTCAACCCTGCCACTGTGACCAATTGATTAATGAGGTTGTTGGGCAAGAAGTGGGATAATGTGGAAAAGAGCCAAATGGATATCCACATGCTAGGTCATCTTGTCCATGTTATTAATAAGATCCTCCTCTGCTGAGATAGCTCTTCAGTGAACATGGAATCTGAACATTTTTACATTGTGAGCATTCGGAGAACTCCGTTTATATTCCCCTTCTCAATAACTATTTTGTCATTTTTTCTAATCATGTTTCTCCCCCGCCTCCCCCCCGGCAGACTCTGCCCAATCAGTCAAGTATTAAGCTACTTCCCATAAATCAGTGTAGATCTCTACCTGCAGGGAGAATTTCACTTCCTATTGTCCCTCACAGCCACACCTGGGTGGGGCTGTGGTGCTATAGTTGTCTGTTTTTGAGTGATGCTTGCCTATCATGCAGAACCATCTATAAATCAGGCCTAATATTTTCTTTTTCAGTCAACTGATTATGAGGTACTCCCCACAAGACTACTTCTATTGTTACATGAAAATCACCCCCTACATTTAGTAGCTTAAAGAATAACAATTTTATTTGTTTGCTGTTCTGTGGGTCAGGAATTCACAAGGTGCATAGCGGGAACAGCTTGCCTCTGCTCCATGTGATACATGTTGGACTGGACCACATCAGATGACTGACTTGGGATCATTACGTCTGGGGCCTCAGTTCTCACTGTCACTTGCACTCTGATTCTCCTTCACATCCTCTCCTTCTCTTTGTGTCATCCTCACATCATCCTTCTGGAAGAATAGCTGTACTTCGATGGCTGTGCAGAGCTCCTAGTGGCAACAAAGCAGGGATGCCAGCCCTTCTAAAGGCTCAGTTCCAGAGTTGCAAAGCATCACCTCCACTGAATTCTAGTGTTTATTAAGTAACCTGGTTTATTCAGCTTCAATTGAAGGGGCAAGAGCTACACCAGGCCATGAATTTTGGGAGTCATAATTCTTTGAGAACTGCAACTGACTAGTATATGTACTTTTGGAATTATTTTAAAAGAAATTTTTGTTGCCTATATAAAAATCATAGCCTGGGCTGGGCGCTGTGGCTCATGCTTGTAATCCCAGCACTTTGGGAGGCTGAGGCAGGCGGATCACAAGGTCAGGAGTTCGGGATCAGCCTGGTCAACATGGTGAAAGCCTGTCTCTACTAAAATACAAAATTAGCTGAGTGTGGTGGTGGATGCCTGTAATCCCAGCTACTTGGGAGGCTGAGGCAGGAGAATCGCTTGAAATCAGAAGGTGGAGGTTGCAGTGAGCCTAGATCGTGCCACTGCATTCCAGCCTGGGCAACAAGAGCGAAACTCCGTCTCAAAAAAAAAAAAAAAAAAAAAATCATAGCTCAGTAGCTCTAATTTATATACAGAGGGATAATGTTTATAGCAATATTCAGGATTTCTCTTAACATCATAGAAATACATTGATAGTGATAGCTCTTGACTGAAAGACAATTCATTCTCTTGTTTCTCTGTTGGAAATAGTAAATGAAATGTCCCTAGCCATGGTCAACGTATTTTTCCTACACTGTTCATTGGCTGTTACCAAATTTTTAGAATAAACTTGCCCAGCAAGTTTATTGGGCATTGCTTGGTGTCCCAAATTGCTAGCTGATATTTTAAAATCTGATTTCGTGTTTTTCTTTCTCTTCACCACTTGTGACCCTGTAGCTCTTTGGCCATTTAAACTAAGCCACAAATCTTAGACTGTCAGTGAAGGGGAGACCAAAAAGAACACAGTGTGAACAAAGAGTCAAATCCTTGGCTTTTTGTTCTAAAATAAGCTTTTATAATTCTTAGTAGAGTGATAACATTTTGTATTTGTAAAATCTGAACTTTTTAGGGAAGAAAATATGTGGGGCTTTAAGGCAGCTATTGCTTGGAGGATAAAGAATGTAGAACGTATCTCTTAAACAACAGAATAGAAGATGATGTGTACTAAGAGCAGTCACCCTCCAAAAAGACTTAAGTACAACCACTTTGGAAAACTGGCAGTTTCTAATAAAGCGAAACATTCATCTACCCTTTGACCCAGCACGTTTACACCTTATCTAGGGACACGTAGTGCTAGTAGATCAATTTACCAAAGATAAATAAAAATACATGTCCAAAAATATTTGTATGTAAACATTCATAGCAATTTTATTCATAGTAGTAAAAAATTGGGAATAATCCAAATGTCTATTAGGTGACTAGATAAACTGTAAAATTTTCTTTTTTTTTTTTTTTGAGACGGAGTCTCGCTCTGTCGCCCAGGCTGGAGTGCAGTGGCGCAATCTTGGCTCACTGCAAGCTCCGCCTCCTGGGTTCACGCCATTCTCCTGCCTCAGCCTCTCTGAGTAGCTGGGACTACAGGCGCCCACCACCACGCCCGGCTAATTTTTTGTATTTTTTAGTAGAGACGGGGTTTCACCGTGGTCTCGATCTCCTGACCTCGTGATCCGCCCACCTCGGCCTCCCAAAGTGCTGGGATTACAAGCATGAGCCATCGTGCCCGGCCTAACTGTAAAATTTTCATATAGATTTTAAAGATGTGACGTACTCAACAGAAGAGAAGGTATATGAAATTACTGAATTATGTAGAGAAAGAGAGGATTATTCCCCCGTAATTGTGTTATTGGAAGAGTTTTTTCTTGTGCTGAGGCATTGGTAGAGAGCTTCTGGAAAGCTAAACAACACACCAAGGAAGAACTGAAGTCTCTTCAAGCAAAGGATGAAGACAAGGATGAAAATGAAAAGGAAAAAGCTGCATGTTCTGCCGCTGCTATGGAAGAAGACTCAGAAGCATCTTCCTCAAGCACAGGTGATAGCTCACAGGGAGACAACAATTTGCAAAACTTAGGCCCTGATGATGTGTCTGTGGATATTGATGCCATTAGAAGGGTCTACACCAGATTGCTGTCTAAAGAAAAAATTGAAACTGCGTTTCTCAATGCACTTGTATGTTTGTCACCTAACGTGGAATGTGACTTGATGTATCACAACATATACTCTCAAGATCCTAATTATCTGAATTTGTTCATTATAGTAATGGAGAACAGAAATCTCCACAGTCTCGAATATCTGGAAATGGCTTTGCCATTATTTTGCAAAGCAATGAGCAAGCTACCCCTTGCAGCCCAAGGAAAACTGATCAGACTGTGGTCTAAATACAATGCAGACCAGATTCGGAGAATGATGGAGACATTTCAGCAACTTACTACTTACAAAGTCATAAGCAATGAATTTCACAGTCGAAATCTAGTGAATGATGATGATGCCATTGTTGCTGCTTCGAAGTGCTTGAAAATGGTTTACTATGCAAATAGTAGTGGGTGGGGAAGTGGACACAAATCACAGTGAGGAAGATGATGATGAGCCCATCCCTGAGTCCAGTGAGCTGACACTTCAGGAGCTTTTGGAAGAAGAGAGAAGAAACAAGAAAGGTCCTTGAGTGGACCCCCTGGAAAATGAACTTGGTGTTAAAACCCTGGATTGTCAAAAATCCCTTATTCCTTTTGAAGAGTTTATTAATGAACCACTGAAGGAGGTTCTAGAAATGCATTAAGATTATACTGTTTTCAAAGTAGAAACAACAAATTCTCTTTTATGACATACCCCTTTTAGTGTATGCTGTCACAAAGAATTTGGGATTATATTATGACAATAAAATTCGCATGTATAGTGAACGAAGAATCACTGTTCTCTATAGCTTAGTTCAAGGACAGCAGTTGAATCCATATTTGAGACTCATTGTTAGATGTGACCGTATCATAGATGATGCAGTTATTCAGCTAGAGATGATCACTGGAAAATCCAGCGGACTTGAAGCAGTTCTTTCTGGAATTTGAAGGAGAACAAGGTGAGGGAGGTGTTTCCAAATAATTTTTTCAGCTGGTTGTGGAGGAAATCTTCAATCCAGATATTGGTATGTTCACATACGATGAACTTACAGAAAATTGTTTTGGTTTAATCCATCTTCTTTCCTTTCTCTCTTTTTTTTTTTTTTTTTTTTTTTTTTTTTGAGATGGAGTCTCGCTCTGTCACCCAGACTGGAGTGCAGTGGCATGATCTCTGCTCACTGCAAGCTCCACCTCCCGGGTTCACGCCATTCTCCTGCCTCAGCCTCCTGAGTAGCTGGGACTACAGGTGTGTGCCACCACACCTGGCTAATTTTTGTATTTTTAGTAGAGACAGGGTTTCACCATGTTAACCAGGATGGTCTTGATCTCCTGACCTCATGATCCATCTGCCTTGGCCTCCCAAAGTGCTGGGATTACAGGCGTGAGCCACCGCACCCGGCTAATCCATCTTTTCAAACTGAGGGTTGGTTTACTCTGATTGGCATAGTACTGGGTCTGGCTATTTACAATAACTGTATACTGGGTTTACGTTTTCCCATGGTTGTCTACAGGAAGGTAATGGGGAAAAAAGGAACCTTTTATCCCTTGGGAGACTGTCACCCAGTTTTATATCAGAGTTTAAAAGATTTATTGGAGTATGAAGGGAATGCGAAAGATGACATGATGATCACTTTCCAGGTATCACAGATCTTTTTGGTGACCCAATGATGTATGAATTAAAGGAAAATGGTGATAAAATTCCAATTACAAATGAAAACAGGAAGAAATTTGTCAGTCTTTATTCTGACTACATTCTCAATCAGTAGAAAAACAGTTCAAGGCTTTTTGGAGAGGTTTTCATATGGTGTCCAATGAATCTCCCTTAAAGTACTTACTCAGACCAGAAGAAATTGAATTGCTTATATGTGGAAGCCAGAATCTAGATTTCCAAGCACTAGAAGAAACTACGGAATATGACGGTGGCTATACCAGGGACTCCGTTCTGATGAGGGAGTTCTGGGAAATCATTCATTCATTTACGGCTGAACAGAAAAGACTCTTCTTGCAGTTTACAATGGGCACAGACAGAGCACCTGTGGGAGGACTAGGAAAATTAGTGATGATTCTAGTCAAAAATGGCCCAGACACAGAAAGGTTACCTACACATCTCCTACTTGCTTTAATGTGCTTTTACTTCCAGAATATTCAAGCAAAGAAAAACTTAAAGACAGATTGTTGAAGGCCATCACATATGTGAAAGGATTTGGCATGCTGCAAAAAAAAACAAAACACAAAAAAGGAAGAAAAAAATTTAAAAAAATTTAAAAATATAACCAGAGGGATAAATTTGTGGTGGTGATAGTGTCCCAGTACAAAAAGGCTGTAAGAAAACCACAGTAGTCACCTATGTCTGTGACTCCCTTCTTTACTGGGGACATTTGGGTTGGAACAGCAGATTTCAGCTACATATATGAACAAATCCTTTATTATTATAATTTTTTTTGAGTGAAAGTGTTACATATTCTTTTACTTGTATGTACAGAGAGGTTTTTCTGAGTATTTTAAGGGTTAAATCACTTTTGCTTGTGTTTATTACTGCTTGAGGTTGAGCCTTTTGAGTATTTAAAAAATACATACCAACAGAACTACTCTCCCAAGGAAAATATTGCCACCATTTGTAGACCATGTAACCTTCAAGTATGTGCTACTTTTTTGTCCCTGTATCTAACTCAAATCAGGAGCTCTATTTTTTTTTTTTAATGATTTGCTTTTGAAACTTGGAAGTCCTGGAAACAGTGTGATGCGATTACTGCTCTTCTAGCCCCCAAAGAGTTTTCTGTGCAACATCTTGAGAATCAATAAAGATGGAAGGGAGAAATTGGAAAAAAATTTCATACAGTGCAATATAATGGAATAAATTACTAGTAGTGCCACATGCATGCATCTCAAAAACATGATGCTGTGTGGATGAAGCCAGACCCTAAATAGCACACCCTGCATGATTTCGTTTATATGAAATTCTGGCACACACAAAATTAATCTGTGATGATAGAAATCAGAAAAGTGTTTGCCTAGGAGTGGTAATTGACGGGGGGTTGGGAAGCATAAGAAAAATTTCTGGTGTGATAGAATATTCTATATCTTGATAAGACTAGGTTACGAAAGTGTATACATTTGTTAAAACTAATCGAATTGTTCATACACTATATGTAAATTATACCATAGTGAAAGAAAGGAGATAAAAGTCTATCCAGCGGGAGTGAGGAGGAGATTTGGAGAGAAAGTAGACATGGTTTGGTTGCTAGTGTGTACTGAAGATACCTCTTTCCCCGGCTTTGTTGACTACACTTTGTTAGTCTTGACCCAAGAATGTCCAACATGGCATCGGAGACTGTATAGCTAAGGTGTCCATAGATGATATGTTTGGCTGTGTTCCCACCCAAATCTCATCTTGAACTGTAGCTCCCATAGTCCTCACGGGTTGTGGGAGGTAATTGAATCATGAGGGCTGGTTTTTTCCCATGATGTTCTCATGATAGTGAATTAAGTTTCATGAGATCTGATGGTTTTATAAAGGATAGTTTTTTTGCACACACACTCTTGCCTGTTGCCATAAAGATGTCCCTTTTCTCCTCCTTCATCTTGAGCCATGATTGTGAGGCCTCCCCAGCCATGTGGAACTGTGAGTCCATTAAACCTCTTTTTCTTTATAAACTACCCAGTCTCTGGTATTTCTTCATGGCAGTATGAAAATGGACTAATACACTAGACCTCACTGTGTATGAGGTAGAGCAGAGAAAAGCCACTTAGATTTTCCCAATCCCTTCATTCTATGTCCTCTTTTCCTACTGGAGGTGGGTTGCAGCATTCTGGGACAGAGCTAGTGAACCTAAGGCAAACTTGATTGAGTTTGGAGGAAGTCAGTTGTGGATGCCAACTCCAGCTGCCTCTTACACCTGGTGCCAGGACAGTGCTGCAAACCCACCCACCAGTAAAAACCATTCCCAGGGAGAAAGGAGCTGAGGAACAGAGGCTTGAATTGACGGAGTTTAATACTGAGTCGCTACATTTTAAAATGGTAGCAATTGAGTTTAACTTGAATGACAAGGTTAGATGTTTCAGTCGTCAAAGAGAAATGTGTTCTCAAGAGCCAAGTTGATTTTAGTTAAAGTCTTATCATCCTCAGTAGATGCTCAGAGCCGTTTATAAGAATCCTCCTCTCTCTTTCCCTCTCTTAAACATTAATAACTTAAGGCTATAATTGTGAGAGGAAATCCTACAGCACCTACCAGTGGGCATGTGAGCTCAGCTGAGGTGGCAGGGAAGAACTCCAGAAATGAAATTGATAGAATTACAAAAATTAAAATGCAGTGACATTTAGAAATATGAAACTACCCATGAAAAATAATTTTTGCAATTATAGACCAAAATATGATTTTTTTCAGGGATGAATGGTGTCTGGAAAAAAGCACTGACAATTTAAAAATGAAAACTAAAAATTACTTTGTTAGCAACATTTTATAGATTTTTTTTTTTAAAAAAGTGAACTTAAACATATTTTTATTTGATACTCTGATAATTTCAAGTATTTACTTCAGTGGGCAATTCATCTGGTAACTTTGAATGAATTTTTAATTTGAAGCCTGCACTTACTTATGGAAAAACAAGCTTTCATGTAGGGCTTTGTAAAGCTTCAGTTACTGATCTATATGAACAATTAAAATTATTTAGAGCATGTTAGCTAATGACATGGAAACAGAAATCTTAGCTGCTGAGCTAGAGGAGGGTCTCTTACTGTGACTGTGTTTTCTCAGTCCAATTCATGCATTCCTTTGAATTTCTATAACAATCCATGTATTATTTTTCCAAATTGAACTAGTTTTTTTCTGATAATGTCTTATGAGTGTTTCAATCACCTTTCAGGCAAAATGCAGTGAATCATAGTGTTTTAAGCACCCGAAGAACATGAATTTTCCGGAAGTGGAGAAGCTGTATTGTTCAGGGATGATATGGTTTGGCTGTGTCCCCACCCAAATCTCATCTTGATTTGTAGCTCCCATAATTCCCATGTGTTGTGGGAGGGACCCGGTGGGAGGTGATTGAATCATAGGGGCTGTTCTCATGATAGTGAATAGGTGTCATGAGATCTGATGGCTTTATGAAGGGGAGTTTCCCTACACAAGCCCTCTTTGCCTCCCGCCATCCATGTAAGATGTGCTTTTGCTGCTCCTTGCCTTCCACCATGATTGTGAGGCCTCCCAAGCCATGTGGAACTGTGAGTCCATTAAACCTGTTTTTCTTTATAAATTACCCAGTCTCAGGTATGTCTTTATTAGCAGTGAGAGGATGAACTAATACGAGGGACATTTAGGCACTGACAACCCTCACCCCCTGGAGGAGGATGAGGCCTTGCTAGTGCTAACTTGGGTTCAAGAAGTAGGAGAGCTTGATATTTGTAAAATTTTGTTAAAGGGTAGCACACAGATTTTAATGCATCTCATTTATTTTAATATAAATGCTTCTGAAATGATGATATATATAAGCCATGTATATTAAAAGGGCAGTGGCTTGGCAGTTTTCCACCAAGACCTTACCTTGAGCCAAAAAAGTCAATGGTGACTACATGCCCTCCATGAAACATTTTGTGGGTGAAGTATATATCACATCTGTTTCTGCCCTGCATGGCCACTATGCTTTCAGTAGGGTTTGTAACCTTGCTGAAGTAGAGTGGGAATACAATCTAATCTCACAGTGGGGTGTGAATTTGTGGTTACTCCCCATCAATATATATAGCCCACCAGAAAAATCTGTAAAATTTTTGGAAAAATTATATTTTTTCCTTTGCAGAAAGAAGCATTATTAAGAATAGGTAGGTTCTATGCTTTCAGGGGCTAAATGTTCAACATAATCCAAGGATATTGGGTATCTCTGGAAGTAACTTGTCATTGTTTCATGGTTGGCTCAACTCCAGTAGTGCAAAGAGACTTTCAATTTAGTGGGAGAAATCCTTTTGAGGTCGAGAAGGAAGAACTGATTTAAATATGACGATGAACTGAACTGCATCCCTCCAAAATTTGTATGTTGAAACCTTAACCTCCATTGTGATTGTATTTAGAGATTGGGTTTTTAGGTGGCAAGGTTAGGTGAGGTCATAAGGGCGGGGTCTAAGCTGATAGTGTCCTTATAAGAAGAGAGAGAGACCAGCTGGGCATGGTGGCTTATGCCTGTAATCCTAGTACTTTGGGAGGCTGAGGCAGGCAGATTGCCTGAGCTCAGGAGTTAGAGACCAACCTGGGCAACATGGTGAAACCCTATCTCTACTAAAATACAAAAAATTAGACGGGCATGGTGGTACACGCCTGTAATCCCACGTACTCTGGAGGCTGAGGCAAGAGAATCGGTTGAATCCGGAGGCAGAGGTTGCAGTGAGCCGAGATTGTGCCACTGCACTCCAGCCTGAGTGACAGGCTGAAACTCTGTCTCACAAAAAAAAAAAAGAGAGCAAAGCAAAGCTCTCTCTCTCTGTCATATAAGAATATAGGGAGAAGGTGGCTGTGTACAAGCCAAGAGAAGAGGCCTCAGAATGAAACGTATCTTGCTGTCACCTTAATCTTGGACTTCTCAGCCTCTAGAATGGTGATAAATACATTTCTGTCGTCTAAGCCACCCAGTCTGTGGCATTTTTTAATGGCAACCTAACCAAACTAATAGAATTATTGAGCACCAACTTAAGTATTTCTTGAGTCTCACAAGCTGTATGTGCTTGCTGGGTTGTTAAATTTATTCAGTCAGTTGTTTTACACACACACACACAGGATACCAGGGTTCACCTTTAGAAGTGAGCATGGTGGTTAAACCATATCACAGATGAAGCCAGTTCTGGGGTGCTATCAGAGTGGTTCTGCAGTCACTGGCCAGGTTACCTGATTTCATCCTCTAGTGACATCCCACAGTGAAGCCACATGGGCCTATACATTATTCAAATCCCTGACAGAGTAATCTGTTCCTCTGTAGTGATGGATTTCTTAACCTTGGGTTTACAGGTAGACTTCATGGTTTTATAAATTTCATGAAATTTTATGCCAAATATATCTATGCGCATTTTCAGAGGAGAGGATTTATAGTTTTAAACAGATTCTCTGGTAATTCCAGACTCTAAGGTTAAGACCCATGGCTTCAGACCAATGTGTGGTTGAGAGCTTATCAATAGTGAAGAGTCCAGCTCCAGGTTGAAGTCCTGGGTATGATCTCTCACGTCTGACCAAAGGCAATTGCAAGGCTTTTCCTGGCAGGTCTCATGGGAGAAAGTTGTCCTCCCCACATCGTAGTCTCTGGAGGAGGGAGGTGCAGTCAAGGATTCAAGTCCCCCCCACACTTACTGCTCATACTTACAGATATTTGCATTCATAGCCGAGACATCTCCATTTGAGGTCCTCCTTATCTATAGCCCTGCTAGAGGGGGGGCACTTTTCAGGTACATCCACCAAGATGTTCCATATAGGGGGACCTTGACTAAGACTCTTCTCTCCATTGGGTACTCTGACCCAGTACTTTTTAACCCTAGTTCTTCCCCCTCCTTCCTTTTCCTGTTTCTTTGTCTCTTGCCTTTAATGAATAAAGGCCTGGTTGTTTCTTTCAGTTTGGCTCATTGTCCTGTTTGATCACCTCAGGATCTGGCAGCTCAACAGGAACCAAGGGATTTTAAGAGGTCTCTTCTCCTTGGAAAGGTCACACTAAAATAATTATTTAAGGGAGACCTTTACAGAAGAATGTGAATTCTCAGAGACATGGTTAATTCCAAGGAGCCTCGAAATGACTCATGTTCTTAATAATTCAGGTGGATTCTTCTTTACTTGGCCAGTAATCCGATTTTAGTTCTATTTGGCATTTGGAAACTGGTGAACGTACTCCATCAGATTCTGGCTTTTTCTTCCAAATGTTCCACCAGGGTCACCTGTGGCCTCTGGTGTTAGTCAGACTATCCAACTACAGTTATAGCACAAAACCATTCATTAGAATGGATGCCAGGCTTACACAATAGGCTCAGAGAACAGCCACACCTGCCCCATGTTAGGAACCTCATCCATGCATTTCTGCACACACTCAGGCTTATATGCATTTATTTCACTCAATAATTTTTACTAATCTATTTGGCATTTTCCAATTCTCTTAGAACCAAGGCCTTACTACTCCTATGTAACCAAGTTGGACAGGAAGATGAGGGCAGGGCATTGACATGTGTTGAGCAGTGACCTTTAAGAACTATGAAAAATGCTTTTATAAACCTTATCTCCTGTGATCCTTCCATGAGTGTCATTTCATAGAAGAGGATATGGATTCACAGTTAAGTAACGTGCCCAAGGGAGCAAGTGGTGGCTTTGGGATATGACTGCAAAGTCTGTGTCCTTTACCCCCGCTCACAGCATTGCCCTGGACGGAGGTCTGCTCTGTCCAACTTACCATTGTCTATTGAAGTTATCCATTATGTAATAAGACTATTAATGTTTGTATTAGTCTGTTCAGGCTGCGATGAAAAAATACTACAGACTGGGTGGCTTAAACACAGAAATTTATTTTCTCACAGTTCAGGAGGCTGGAATTCCAAAATCGAGGCCAGCGGGATTGTTTTTTTCTAAGGCCTCTCTCCTTGCATTGTAGCTGGGCCACCTCCTCGCTGTGAACTCGTGTGGTCTTCTCTCCATGTGTGCACATTCCTAGTGTTTCTCTGTGTGCCCAAATATCCTTTTTTTTTTTTTTTTTTTTTTTTTTTTTTAAAGATGGAGTCTTGCTCTGTCGACCAGGCTGGAGTGCAGTGGCATGATCTCAGCTCACTGCAACCTCTGCCTCCTGGGTTCAAGCGATTCTCCTGCCTCAGCGTCCCGAGTAGCTGGGACTACAGGCGCACGCCACCATGCTGGGCTAATTGTTTTTTGTTTTGTTTTTTTTTTTGTATTTTTTAGTAGAGACGGGTTTTCACTGTGTTAGCCAGGATGGTCTCGATCTCCTGACCTTGTGATTTGCCCTCCTCGGCCTCCGAAAGTGCTGGGATTACAGGCGTGAGCCACCGTGCCCGACCACCAAATATCCTTTTCTTATACAAACTCCACTTAGATTTTGTTAGGTCCCACCCTACCAACCTCCTTTAACCTAATCATCTCTTTCCAGGCCATATCTCCAGATGCAATCACATTCTTGGGTCCTGGAGGTTAGGGCTTCAACATGTGAATTTGGGAAGGTCATAGTTCATCCTATAACAATGTTCCTATGGCCAGAGTTGGGCTCTGGGCTGTGTAGGACCCAGGATCATCCTGAGGGCACAGTGGGACCCAACGAAAATCAGAAATCCCCTCTTGTCTCCTCCCCTACAAGTCTTTCACACAGGGAAATTTTATTAGAATTGGCAAACAGGCTGGGTGTGGTGGCTCATACCTGTAATCCCAGCACTTTGGGAGACTGAGGTAGCCAGATCGCTTGAGCCCAGGAGTTCGAGACCAGCCTGGGCAAAAAGTCAAGACCCCTTCTCTCCAAAAAATACAAAAATTAGCCAGACTTGGAGGTGTGTGCCTGTAGTCCCAGCTATTTGAGGGCCTGAGGCAGGAGAATTGCTTGAGCCTGGGAGGTTGAGCCTGCAGTGAGCCGAGATTGCACCACTGCGCTCTAGCCTGGGTGACAGCAAGACTTTGTCTCAAAGAAACAAAACAAAAATTGACAGAGAAGGTATACTGTGAGAAGAAGAGTAAGTGGCAGCTGATAGAACCACTTCCTCTTGCCCCCCATCCTTCCACTGCCTCTCTCAGATGCTTACTCATGGATCACTCCGGCACTCATTTAGTCCATTATGATTTATCAGGTCCTCTACTGTGGTGAGGCTGTGTGAGGGGCTGAGCGCATACCAGCAGTCCCTGCTTGCAAGGAGCCCCCGCTTCTGGTGGGAGAGCTGGAGGGTAAGGAATATACAAAGTACCCTCTGGGATAAGCACTGTGAGTGGTGGGTGTAGGACCTGTTTGAGGTCAGGTGGTTGGTAAGTAAGCCTTCTTGAGGTGGTGACCTTCAGGCAGAGACCTGAACAGTGAGAAGCAGCAGACTCTTGAAAAGTCGATGGAAGAGTTTCCAGACAGAAAGAATCACATGTGCAAAGTCTTTTAGGAAGAAAGGAATGTTGGAGAAACAGAGAAGAGACCAGGGTGGCTAGAGATGGGTGAGGGAGAGAGATGAGAAAGGGAGAGCAGCCTAGGGTGAGGGTGGAGGATAAAGCAGGCTAGGATGCCTGGAGACTGTCGGCTGTGGCAAGAGGACCTCAAATTGAGAGCTACAACCTTTCTACAAAACCCGTTCAAGAGCTGAGCCTCAGGCAGCACAGAGGCTTTCTAAGGCAGATTAGACCTTGCTTGTGTAGTAGGATTTGAGGGAAGTACTGAAGGACATCCTTATCCAGAAACTCGAGCTCTCACAAGTACAACCCTTAGTGTCTGTTGGTAGTGTGTGTCATTCTATCACTAAAGAATCCTTTTTCAAGTACCTTTGCTTTGTCTGGGAAGAGCCTTCTGCTGAAGTAGATAACCCTGGCAGCATATCCCATGATACCTATAGCATCAATTAGTTTATCAGATCATTCTACCTTGATAGCTAGAGAGGAGCAGCTTGTTAGAGAATGAGGTAGGCTTTGGACTGTGCCTGCACTATTTCCAACTCCGAAATTTGCCCCCTGTTAACAACATTGCCCATCCTTTTCCTAGAGTATTGCTTGTATTATCTTTTCCCTGTCTCCCCACCCTCATCCAGCCACACTTCCTTAGACTGCAGAGCCTTCTGCAATGTCCCAGTCTGTCTCCACTGCCTCCTGGTGTTATTTACCTCTGTACACAGCCAGGACTCCTCCATGCCCTCATTTTTTGCTCCAAATTTCTCACCTTGGGAACTTCACTGCACCTATCACACAGACTTTAGATCGTTGTCAATCAGATCATCTGCTTTTTCTGTTGTGACTCTGTGGTTTCTGAGACTCACAAAAGAAAGAGATCTCATAACCTTAATGATTGGTCCTGAGATTCCTCTCACTGTTGCACCGTTCCAGCTGCACCACTGTTCTTATAAATTCCAGCTCATTGTTTAACACGTATCTCATCTCTAGGCTTCTTGGCCATACGCAGAGAAGTAGTTGAGCTTTGATGTCATAACCCTGGGTTCAAAACCTACTCTACTTCTTAGTCACAGCTGTGTGATCTTGGTCAAGTTATTTAGCTTGTCAGAACTTTAGCTTCCTCATCTAAACAGATTTACTAAAACATGTTTAGTAAAACTTTTCATGGGCTGGGCGCAGTGGCTCACCCCTGTAATCCCAGCACTTTGGTAGGCTGAAGCGGGCGGATTGCTTGAGGTCCAAAGTTTGAAACCAGCCTAGGCAACATGGTGAAACTCTGTGTCTACTAAAAATACAAAAATTAGCCAGTGTGTTGGCGGGCACCCGTAATCCCAGCTACTCAGGAGGTGGAGGCAGCAGAATCGCTTGAACCTGGGAGGCAGAGGTTGCAGTGAGCCAAGGTCACACACTGCACTCGAGCCTGGGTGACAGAGTGAGACCCTGTCTTAAATAAAATAAATAAAACTGGTTCACTTGTATAAATTTGAATTAGGTTGGTTGTACAATGCTTAGTATTGAGATGAGTCTGATAATAAAGGATCAAGAAATGCAGATTAATTCCCTCTTTTCTCTCCAGTGCTCAAAGAGCAGATGCTACATTCATATAAAATCCAGGTCCCAGGACATAATATCACAGTCTCTGCAAGCCCTGGCTATGAATCCGTTGGGATCACCAGTGCCAGAGGAGAAGGTCACGTGAACTTCTTCCCTAATATGGTAACCTTGCTCTCTGAAATCACAGTAACTCATTTTGCAGCCTCATAAATTCAAGGAACACTGCTAGATTTGCCTCTTCCTTTGTCCAAAGCCAAAGTTCACGTTGTATTTAATCAGGACTAAAGTGGTATCAGGAATAAGCAACCTGCAAGATATATGTGTAATGACTAATAGATATATTTCAGTATAATTCTACTGTCTGGAGAGGAAAATAGCAACAGGACCATGACAGTCACCACAAAAGGAAAAGTAATTAATGGCACTGACTAGAAAATGATTCCAACGTAATCATTGCTCATGATGCACAGGGCAGAAACATTAAAGGGTATTTCCCTATTTCTTCTGGGTAGATGTCAAACATAAAATACAATTAAAACAACGTAGGCATGATAGCCACATGGTTAGCTCTAAATTACTTTTGAATGCATGGAGAGACAAAATTGAAGAGAAAGCTTGAAAATAGTTTGCATTAAGCAAGTAATTATTTAGTACCTACTATATACCTTGAGTAAGTTCTGGGTTAGAGCATATAAAGATGCTGAAGGAAAAACCCTACTGAAGTTGCCAATGGGTGGCCTTGAGCTTGGTTGCTGCTGCTGTCAGAAGATGTTTGGGAAACAGGAAAGACCCATGGACACCTGGGAGACACTGGTGAAAATTCTTTTTTTTTTTTGAGATGGAATCTTGTTCTTTTGCCCAGGCTAGAGTACAGTGGCGGGATCTCCACTCACTGCAACCTCTGCCACCCGGGTTCAAGCGATTCTCCTGCCTCAGCCTGCCGAGTAGCTGGGATTACAGGTGCATGCCACCACGCTGGCTAATTTTTGTATTTTTAGCAGAGACGGGGTTTCACCGTGTTGGTCAGGCTGGTCTCAAATTCCTGACCTCAAGTGATCTGCCTGCCTCAGTCTCCCAAAGTGCTGGGATTACAGGTGTGAGCCACCGCGCCCAGCCTGGTGAAAGGTTTTGAATTGGGTTTCAGACTAGAGGGTGATCTTTGTTTCTTAAAGGAACTAAGAAGGAAGCTCGAATACCCCTTATACCCGTGGCACAGTTTTATCAAACACGGTTTTATTTTTATTTTTATTTATTATTTTTTTTGAGACGGAGTCTCATTCTGTCGCCCATGCTGGACGATCTTGGCTCACTGCATCCTCTGCCTCCTGGGTTCAAGCGATTCTTCTGCCTCAGCCTCCCAGTATCTGGGACTACAGGCACATGCCACCATGCCCGGCTAATTAAAAAAAAATTTTTTTTAGTAGAGATGGGGTTTCACCATATTGTTCAGGCTGCTCTTGAACTCCTGACATCATGATCTGCCTGCCTCGGCATCCTAAAGTGCTGGGATTACAGGCGTGAGCCACCGTGCCTGGCCGAGAAACACACTTTTAAGTAGCTTTGAATTTAAAGGGCATATACAGAGTGATGCCTTTAGCATTTTAGCCTTATTAGAGCCAGATAAATGTATTAGTAGTTGATAAAGTATAGTGAAGGAAAATATATTGTGATGATAATGACAATGTGGACATAAAAAATTCCATTTATTGAGGTCTTATCACATGCCAGACATTTGGCTATACACGTTTCTGAGAACAGTTCATTCAATCCCTATAACACATTTTTAGTCTTGGACCCTCAGTGTCTTCAGCTGTAACTTCTCTTAACTTCGCGGGTTGGCTGATTTCATGTGTCAACTTGCCTGGGCTAAGGGATGCCCAGATAGCTGAGAAAATATTCTTTCTGTGTTGTCTGTGAGGGGTTTCAAGAAGAAGTTAACATTTGAATCAGTCTGCTGAGTTAAAGAATCACCCTCACCAGTGTAGGCAGACATTACCCAATACTTTGAGTCTCTAAATAGAATGAAGAGGCAGAGGAAGGGAAAATTTGCTTTCTCTATTTGAGTTGGAACATCCGCCTTCTTCTGTCTCAAGAACCAAGGACATCAGAGCTCCTGGTTCTTGTAGCTTTGGACTTAGCCTGGTATACCATTGGCTCCTCTGGTTCTCAGGCCTATGGACTTGGATTGAACCACACCACTGGCTTTCTTGCTTCTCCAAATTGCGGTGGCATATGACGGGGCTTTTTGGCTTCCAGAGTTGTATGAGACAATTTCCATATATGTCTCATATATATATATGAGACAGAGAGAGGTTTATAAATATATGTACACACACACACACATTCTATTTTCCTGTTTCTCTGGAAAACCCTGACTAATACATTTCATTAGACCTCTGTTTTCCCATCTGAAAAGTGAAGACAGTAATTTTTACCTCTAGAGTTGTTGCAAAGATTACATGAGACAATGGACCCAAGGCCCATAGCACAGCGTCTGTTACTGAGTAAGCATTCACTAGAAATTGTATTTATGTTTGTGACTATTATAGGGAAATGTCTTCAGGCGTGTGTCCAAGGGCTGAATTCAGCTGTGTCTCTCACTCCTCCCTGAGGGCCATGCCATGGCCAGGTGGCTTCCAATCTGTACTGAATTGTTAATGTACAGACTGTTTCTTTTTTAGTGGCAGCCCCTTAGGTCCCATGGTGAATAGGCTGCTACTTAGAAGAATCTCATGTTTTGTGACCCCCCCCCCACCCCCGCCGACATTTATTACCCTATGAGAGTGGGTAATGCCTTGCTCTGGGCCTGAGGGAAGCCCATAAATGCTTTTAGAAGTCCCAGTATTATGATACCTTTCCAGCCTTCTCCTGCTTTCACTGTTCTCAACCCCTTGGCAACCCGCATCCCAAAAGCAAGAGGAGGGAAATTTTCAGATGCATTTCTGTATTAGTGTTTTCTAGATAAACAGAACCAACAGGATGTATATATGTAGAAAGAGATTTATTACAAGAAATCGGTTCGTGCAATTACAGAGGCTGAGCAGTCTTAATATCCGCAGGGTGAGTTGGTAGGCTGGAGACCCAGGAAAGCTGATGGTGTGGTTCCAGTCTGAATCTGAAGGCCTGAGAACCAGGAGAGCCTGTGTTGTGGTACCAATCCAAAGGCTGGCAGGCCGAAGACTCAGGAAGAGCCTATGCATCAGTGTGAGTCTGAAGGCAGGAAAAAACCCATGTCAGTCAAAAGGCAGTCAGGCAGGAGAGATTCCCTCCTACTTGGGGGAGAGTTGGCTTTTTCCTTCTGTTTAGACCTTCAGCTGTTTGATGAGGTCCACTGACAGTAGGGAGGGCAATTGCTTTACTTAGTCCCTTGATTTAAATGTTAATCTCATCCAAAACACTTTCGCAGAAACACCAGGAAAAATACTTAACTGAATATCAAGCACCCCATGGCCCAGTCAGTTTGCCAAATAAAAGTAACCATCATAATTTTGGTTCTCATCAGTCTTGAAGCCCCCTTCCTCATCCTTCAGTAAACTGGCATTTTGTTCAAAGCTTCTAAGTTATTTAAAGTTTTACACACAAATGAGGGTGAGTTTTTAATCCAAGGGGTGGGAAAGGAAGAATAGGGTGAGAAGGGAATAGCAGAAGTAATTAAAAGTAATTGTCATAATTGCTTCTTGTTAAACCCAGCTAATTGGTAAAAAGTAACAAGGAGGAGGCCATTATGCAAATATATGGTCACTCTGTTCAGCTCCAGTTGAAGATATCAGAGCAGAGAATGGGAGCGTTTTTACTAGCTAGTTAGATGATGATCTGTTCATTGTCCTTATCAGTAACCCTTCACCTCTTGCAGCATCAGACTTCTGCAATCTTGTTAGTTTTTCCCAACCTGTCCAAATCCAATTCAGTATATTCAGTCATTCCTGACCCTTAAGTTATACTATTTTCCTTTCTGTCTTCCAACTACTACCACCCTTTAATGCCCAGCTCAAATTCTGTCTTCCCCTTGATGCGTTCTGTGACTATTTCAGTCCTTAGTCTTCCATTTTCTCTGTATTATTTTCTTTTTGCCTTTTCTGTACACTGGCAGCTGCGTATATAACCTGTGTTACTAGTGGCTGCTTTTCCCTGTTATTTCCCCATCAGGAGAGTAAAAAACCTTACAACAAAGCTCTCTTTCTTGTGTACCTTCTTTAGCACCAAGAACAGTCCCAGGAATAGAGTTGCTAATAGACACTTATGAATAATGAGTGACTCTAACATGTAAGCCAAATCATAACATTCCTCTGTGCAACACTTTCTAATGACTCCTCATCTTACAAGAAAAGCCAAAGTTCTATAACAGACAACACAGGATAGTTTGATCGGATCCCTTGTCCCTTCTCTTCTTGTCTCCATAATTCTCCACCTTGTTCACTGGAGCATCACCTAAATTGTCTTCCATGAAAACCTCTCAAGTGTAGGGGTTTCCAGGTACTGTAAGGGCAAATACAAATAAAAATAAGAGGCTGGGCCTGTAATCCCAGCACTTTGGGGGACCAAGGTGGGTGGATCACCTGAGGTTGGGAGTTCGGGACCAGCCTGGCCAACATGGTGAAACTGTGTCTACTAAAAATAGAAAAAATTACCTGGGTGTGGTGGCAGATGCCTGTAATCCCAGCTACTCAGGAGGCTGAGGCAATAGAATCGCCCGAACTCGGGAGGTGGAGATTGCAGTGAGCCGAGATCGTGCTATTGCACTCAGCCTGGGCGACAAGAGCAAGACTCCGTCTCAAAAAAAAAAAAAAAAAGTGTCATTGTTTCTGTTGAAAATAAGGGAAGATACCTCCTTTTTCTTAGAGCATTTGCTTTAGAAAACTTGTCATTGTAAATTCTCTGTCACTTTAGCGGGTGTCTTGATCCCAAACTACCTTCTATCATCAGGATATAAGAAGTTTATTTTTCCTTTGAATAAAGCCAATTGGGAAACACAGATGGCCACTGCAATTACTCAGTGAATCTAGGATGAGCCATGTGTGACAAATCATGCTGCCAAGTCCTCTTATGGGGGCGTAGGTGTTGTTTATTTTGAGAACATGTATGTAACACTCTGTATCTGCCTGGCTATATAAAAAGGTGAGACTTCTTTCTATCTTCACAATTTCTTAGTGGGTCACCTGTGATGTGCACCACGTTCTGGTTCAATGTTTATTCAATAATGAAATTGTTTCTTCCTCTTCTTCCTTTGTAGGAAGTTTTCTGGGTTGGAGATATGGTGTTAATTGTATTTCTCTAACAGTGCCTGCCTCGATGTTTCTAGTTGTCCTTCATGCTACAGACTTCTATCTTGAGAAGGGGAAGATGAGGACTTGTGTCTACAATTTCTTCCTCCCACTCTTTCTTTTATATTCCAGTGCGTTATACAGAGTGAGTGCTACAGTCTGAATGCTTGTATCTCTTCCAAATTCCTTTGTTGGAATTCTAATCCCTGAGATGATTGTGTTAGGAGGTGGGGCTTTGGGAAGGTGATTAGGTAGTGAGGACGTAGGCTGCATGAATGGCATTAGTGTCCTTATAAAAGGGAACCCAGAGAGCGAGCTTGCCTCTTCCACCATGAGAGAACGCAGTGAGAAGGTGCCGTCTATGAATGAGGGAGCAGACCCTCACCAGACACCAAATCTGCTGCCACCTTGATCTTAGACTTCCCAGACTCCAGAACTGTGAGAAATAGATTTCTGTTGATGTAAGCTCTCCATTTTATGGTTTTAAAAAATAGCAGCCTGAATGGACTGAAACAGTAGGTTTTCTATTTCCTTTTTCTTCTTGGAAGGGATTTCACTATATTATATCCTTCTTCTTCCTGGCGGCATTAATCTCTACACATTTTTTTTTTAATAGAAGAAACTCTATGATCTGTGTCTACCAGACACACACACACACACACACACACACACACACACACACACACACATATATTTAGTATGGGAACAGTTTAGTTTGGCTTCTCCCAGAAGTAGATCCTTAGACAAAGATTTGAGTGCAAGTAGTTTGTTTGGGAGGGGGAGGGAATAGAGTTAGGGGAGTGGGAAAGTGAGAAATAGAAGGGAAGATGGACAGCAAAGGGTGGGCTATTAAGATAGTTCCTGCAGTGGGTAACTGGCGCTTAATCTCCCATGGAAACTGGAGGAATAGTGGAAAACATACATCATAACTAGCCTATGGAGGGGCCAGGTAGCTGGGTCTTTATTAACTCCCAAGAGTCAATGATTAAGGGCTGCTTGTGGGTGGGAGGGAGACATTCATTCCCTGGCGCTTCCAAATGTTCTCACTTATGAGCAAAGCTGCTTCAGTGGTTCAGCCAAGAGCCAGCAGGCACAGCAATGTGGATTCCATCCGTGGGAGGTGTATTAGTCCATTCTCCGACTGCTATAAAGAACTACCAGGTCACGCCTGTAATCCCAGCACTTTGGGAGGCCGAGGTGGGCAGATCATGAGGTCAGGAGTTTGAGACCAGCCTGGCCAATATGGTGAAACCCATCTCTACTAAAAACAAATATACAAAAATTAGCCAGGCATGATGGTGCATGCCTGTAGTCCCAGCTACTCCGGAGGCTGAGGCAGGAGAATCACTTGAACCTGGGAGGAGGAGGTTGCAGTGAGCCAAGATCACAACACTGCACTCCAGCCTGAGTAACAGAGTGAGACTCCATCTCAAAAGAAAAAAAAAAACTATTAGAGACTAGGTCATTTTAGAAGAAAAGAGGTTTAATTGACTCACAGTTCTGCAGGCTATACAGGAAGCATGACTGGGAGGCCTCAGGAAGCTTACAGCCATGGCAGAAGGGTGAAGGGGAAGCAAGCACCTTCTTCATATGGTGGCAGGGCAGAGACTGAAGGGGGAGGTGCTACACACTTTTATACAACCAGATCTTGTGAGAACTCACTGACTATCACAAGAACAACAAGGGAGAAGTCCACCCCCATGATTAAGTCACCTCCCACCAGGCACTTCATCCAACACATGGGGATTACAATTCAACATGAGATTTGGGTGGGGACACAGGGCCAAACTGTATCAGGAGGACTGCTGACATTGAGGGTCTGAGCATACAGGCGGGGCCTGGGCAGCATCTGCAGCAGGAGCCTGGGGCAGAATGTGCTCAGCACCAGGATGTGCTGCCAGATCCCCTCCAAGAACCGACTTGTTCCCCAGGCACTGGGAGTATGGTGAGTACATAACCTGCAGCTGTCAGCCCCTTCCAGGATTGGCTCAGCTGCTGAGCTGTTCACCCAAGCTCACACTTCTTCCCACATCTGATGACTGATCAGTATAGGAATATAAAGCCTTGGTCATCTGGCATAGCACTGAAGGGCCAGTCTAGCTGCGGAGGACCTGAGAACTCAGCCCAAGCTCCGTTCCTTAGGGCGGATCCTAGGGCTCTCCTTACTAAATATCCCACACTCACAACTCCTTTCCCAAGTCGGTTTCCCAGAGAACCCCAGTGCTTTCATGTGATCGCAGGGATTGCTAAGAATGACATTGGCTTGATATTCTAGGACTAGTATCCCAGCTAAACAATGATAAAGGATCTACAAATCCTGGTTTCCACAGAGTAAGAGTAGGTCTTTATAAAGGCAATGATTATTTTTAATCGTGATTATATCCGTTTTTTTTCAGAAAAAAAATTATCTTCCAATCTGGGTTCTCTTCTTTGTACCCTGTCTGATTCTTTCATTGGATCTCTTTTCCTCACTTCTGATAGCTTATTTTTCTGTCTTTAAAGGCAGTTTTTCTCTCAATTACTCAACCTTTATCAATTGATTTCTTTTTTTTTCTTTTTTTTGAGACGGAGTCTCGCTCTGTCACCCAGGCTGGAGTGCAATGGCGCGATCTCGGCCCACTGCAAGCTCCGCCTCCTGGGTTCACGCCATTCTCCTGCCTCAGCCTCTCCGAGTAGCTGGGACTACAGGCGCCCGCCACCACGCCCGGCTAATTTTTTTTTTTTTGTATTTTTAGTAGAGACGGGGTTTCACCGTGGTCTCAATCTCCTGACCTCGTGATCCGCCCGCCTCGGCCTCCCAAAGTGCTGGGATTACAAGCGTGAGCCACTGCGCCCGGCCTAGCAATTGATTTCTAAGGATATATTTATTTTTCTGTACTGTCTGCCAAAAGCTGGCTGCCTCTTTAAAGAAATGTTGGCCTGAGACTGCAGCTCTGGGCCTCGCCAGCCTGAATGCTCTGACTCTGTGGTCTTCTTTTTCCAGCTGCATTTGTTTTTCTGATGTGATGGAGGTTCTGTTTGCTGTGGCAGTAGGAGAGGTGTTTGGATTCCCTTGAGTGGGAAGAAGCACTTTCTCCTTGGTGTCCAGGCTGAAGACACACTTCCCTTGGTAGAACATCAGGGCTCCGTACATGTGATGCCACGAATCAGCCCTCTGGCAGAAGCAGTTCAAGAGTATTACCTTGGGGTCACATAGCATCCAGGATTTGGGCTATGCTTTTATATCCTAAAACTTAGTATGGCCCATAAATGGAGAAAAAAAATAAAAGTGTGTATCAATGTTTTTATATAAACACAAAATTTCTGCTTATATACATTTAAAAATAGTCTCCTTACATCACTGACCGTGTAGACGTGTATATATGTGTATATATATGTGTGTGTATGTATATATGTGTATGTATGTGTGCATATACATGTGTGTATATATGTGTGTGCATATATAGTTAGCTCTGCAAGTATATGTAAGTATATGTGTGTGTACACTCACACACACACATATATATATCTCGTTAGCTGTGTAAGTCAGCTGAGTTCGGAGAAATGATTTTACCATGAATATCAGATCAGTACTTTTCTCAGGTATAATTTATGCATATTACCAAAACTGCACTAGTGCTACTAAATATATTTTAGAATTTATAATTGTTATGCTGAATAAGTGGAACTCAAAAGGACTTACATTTTTAGAAGACAACTTACATTTTTCCTTCTACAACTTCCATTAAGAATTATTTTGAAGGCTATTTTTTTCTCTCTTTTTCGATGACATTTCAGGTACCATACTATTTCCTTTCTCTTTTAGATGAATAAAAACAAAACAAGCTCTCTGATTATTTTAGTCTCAAGAATGGTTTCAGTTCGAGATTGAAAATGTCCAGCTCAGTGATAATCAAACTTCAAAAACTTTCAGAGACAAAGCTTTCAGACCCCCGTCAGCCTGTACCAGCCATGGCTAAGCCCCAGTCATTAAATATGTTGGAGAGGCCGAGTTAGGAAGGAGAAATGACTTTTTTTTTTCTTTCCTATAATCTTATATTAGAAGTGAAGGAAGGAGAAGTGATTTCTTTGGAAAAGGTTTTTTAAGAACCTGGACACCGTCTAGCTGACTGCCACAGAAAGTGTCTCTTATGCTTTCTCCTGTACTGAAATATATTACTTTTAACAACTCTTGTGCAAGAAAGAGTTGGGCTTCACCTTTCCTCTGTAAACCTGTAAACCAGCAGTGGTAAGAAAGGCAGGGTGGACCTTTCCCTTAAGCATCGGTCTCAGCTCTAGGCTGCTGTGACTCTTCCGGGGTTAAAACGGAGTAGGGGAGAGACATATGCCTCTGACAATCTGGCAAGAGGGTTCCCTGAATTGTGGATCTTTAGGAGCTGACTCTTGCATTCATGGGCCTCTCATCAGTGCTCTGGTATAACAGTCCCTCTAGTGGACTGCTCACATCCTCCCTCACTTTCTGCATCTCATGGGACCATCCAAATTGCTTTGGCTGAGGTTGCTTCACTGTCTTGACCAGGATCCCTTTGAAATCAACTCAGTGGTATTCCCACCCCAGATTCCTATCTGGTAGCCGGGAACCATGTGTCTTTGAACAGTCACAGATGAGGGCACAGTTACTCTGAAACTCAGCCTTGGCTCATTGCCATGGACTGTTCAGCCTCGTCTCTCACCTGTAGTCACTTTCCCAGCCCTGAGTCAGCAGTTGGCTGTGTCTTCCAAATTCAAGGGATACAGTACACTTCCGTGGAAGTTGGCTAGAAAATGTCCAGGTTCTTGAAAAACATTTCCAAAAAAATCTCTTCCCCTTCCTAACGCTTGGCCTCTCCAGCGTATTTCATGACTGGAGATAGGAGCTTAGTGTAACTGGCCAATGGGTTCTTGCCCGCTGACTAGACAGAGCCGATTTACCAAGATGGGGGAATTGCAATAAAGAATTTAATTCTCACAGAGCCAGCTGTGTGGGAGACTGGAGTTTTATTATTACTCAAATCAGTCTCCCTGAAAATTTCAGGATCAGGGTTTTTAAGGATAATTTGGTGAGTAGGGGATCGGGAAGTGGGGAGTACTGAGTGGTTGGGTCAGGATGAAATCAGCAGGTTGAAGTGGATTTTCTTGCTATCTTCTGTTTCTGGGTGGGATTGCAGAACTGGTTGAGCCAGATTACTTGTCTGGGTGGCATCCCTTGGTGCATCAGAAGGCAAAGTCTGCAAAATATTTCAAGTGCTGAACTTAGGTTTTACAACAGTGATGTTATCCCCAGGGGCAACTTGGGGAGGCTGAGAATCTTGCAGCTGGAGCCTCTGGTGGCATGACTCTGAAGCCATACTTTCTAATCTTTTTTTTTTTTTTTGAGATGGAGTCTTGCTCTGCCGCCCAGGCTGGAGTGCAGTGGCACAATCTTGGCTCACTGCAACCTCCGCCTCCTGGGTTCAAGCAATTCTCCTGTCTCAGCCTCCCGAGTAGCTGGGACTACAGGTTCCCGCCGCCATGCCCGGCTAATTTTTGTATTTTTAGTAGAGACGGGGTTTCACCATATTGGTCAGGCTGGTCTCAAACTCCTGACCTCAGGTGAGCCACCGCACCTGGCTTCTAATCTTATTGTTCATTTGTTAGTCCTACAAAGGTAGACTAGTCCTCATGCAAGAAGGGGTTCATCTCAGGAAAGGGCTGTTATCATCTTAGTTTTGAAGTTAAGCTATAAACTAAATTCCTCCCAAAGTTAGTTTGGCCTACACCCAGGAATGAACAAGGACAGCTTACAGGTTAGAAGCAAGAAGGAGTCGGTTAGATCAGATCTCTTTCACTGTTATAATTTTCTCGTTGAAATTATCGCAAAGGTGGTTTCAATTAGTTGCAGACTGTGGATCTAGGTTTCTGTAGCTCCCTTTGCAAGTCCTTCTTAGGTAGATTACCACCTCTCTTTGGGACGTGAGAGCTGTTGTCACTGATGATACAGGTTCTCAGCTAAAACTAAGAGTCCCATTTACATCCTGTTTTGCTTTAATATTTATCTCTTAGTGAATACATATACTTTTAACTCTAAGACAAGAAAGAGTTGGGCTTCAACTTTCCACTTCAAAACTTTTGAACCTATTTTTGTTCCCCCCTCTCAGTTTTACATCTCTTGAACAATCAGTGCAACAAGCATCTCGTTTGTAATCTCCTTGAGAATAAGTGGATGTGACTTTCGGTTTCCACTTGCTAATTTTAGTCCTTTGAGTTCTGGCCCAAAGGAAAGGAACAGACCAATCAGCATATAGATCAAAAATCAAAATGAGAAAGCTCACCAGCCGAGAAAGCAAAGGAGAGTTTTCATTCTTCTGTTGTGATAATACAATATTTCTTGCTTTTGCCTTTGTTGTGCAACATCTGTAAAAATGTGATGATGAAAAAAAACAGGTGAAAGTGAATGATTTAGGTTCTAGTCTGGGTTTTGTCACTCACTGGGTGATCTGACCAATCTTCTCCAATTGTGTTTCATCATCTGTAAAATAAGAGGGTTACACCAGTTCCGATATTATATTATTCTATCTGAAGTGATTATTAATAGTATATAGAATAATTGTACTGCTTATGTGCTTGAAATTGGTTTTGATACAATGGCTAAGTAGCAGTGATTCTGACCCTTATGAACACTTCAGCGGGCTTCATTCTTCAAAAAGAAAATGTCATATTTAAGTATTTTTAATTTTATGTATTTCTGTAAATTATAGTTTAATTAAGGTTTCCTTAGAGAGCAGAAGATGGAATCCCAGAATTTGGAAAACAGCTTTTTAAAACCTCTTTGCTGATTGTGTTAGGAATTTAGTAAGGCAAAGAAGGCTGCCTGCCTACCTGTGGCTGTGGAGTCAGATGGGTGGCTCCAATACTCGGATGTTAATCTCTTTAGATTATTTTTTAAAAAGAAGAAGATTACAAAGATGAAGAATATGGTATTACTTTGCAAAAATCACACCCACAGCTCTTGCCCCTAGTGTTAGTTCCTATATAAACATTGAATAATGAAAAAGTCTTGCAGTAAGAGCTAAGAGCCATCAAAAGTTTCATAAACAACATTGAGTTAAAAGGGTAGTAATGTGTAAGGAAACAAAGTTTTTCCATTTGGGTTTTTTCTCTCTCTTAAAAAAATAAATGTGATCCTATTGTGCTATCAGCTACATTTTGTTGGATTTATACAGTAAGTGTACCTCTTCTGTTACTTCACTAACTTAAATAACAAAGATGAAGGGGAAAAACTCATGGGATTGGGAAGGGCAGTTCTTATTTACAGTTGTATCTCTAGCTCTGAGCATAGTGCCTGGGATACGTTAGTTGGGCTTTAAATATTTGTGAAAGGAATACATTAAGAATCGGATACTGGGAAGGGGCTTTGATGAAAGAACAATTTTAGGTGACAAAATTGGAGCTGATTGCTGCTCTTATGTCTGATTATAGAGCTTTAACTATGATGGTCAAAGCAAGAGGGCTTTGAAGACAGCATAATCATCCTGTGGAATCCAAACTGCACAGAAATCGAATGAAAACATCTTTAATTAGTGTCAGGAATTGTCCTACAGTTTTAAGATGAGTGAGATTTTTTTCATGCAATTGAATCTATGCCATGAGAAGTCTACCCCACTAATCACTGAGGATGTATAAAAGTCCCAGGGAAGCTGGTGATAGTTGTACTCAGGAAACTTGCCCTTGACCTCCAAACACATCTACAGTTGCTGAACCATGAGCTACTACAGAAGCTATTATGGAGGCCTGGGCTATGGCTATGGAGGCTTGGTGGCCGGGGCTATGGCTATGGCTGCGGCTGTGGCAGCTTCCGCAGGTTGGGCTATGGCTGTGGCTACAGAGGCTATGGATTCAGCTCCTGCCGACCATTATACTACAGAGGATATGGATTCTCTACCTTCTACTGAAGAGTGAACTCATTCTTTGGATCACTAGAATCTGTCTATCATCCTGACTTAATTCTCCTTTCAGGTCTTTTTACCCCCTCTGTCAATTGCGCAGTCATTTTCTTGATAAACCAGACAAAGCAGCAAAGGGTGCCTTGTGAACTCTTCAAAGTCAAGACTCAATTCTGGCAGCAAACACAACAGAATCAGTGGCAGCAGCAAGGGGAACCTGTAGAACGACCTAGAATCCCACCTTTCAAGCTGTGAATCCCTCTCTTCCCTTATTAATATATCAACATGGCACCAACTCTTCTATTTTAATAAACTAATTTTAATAGTAGAGCAAATTTAGTTTATTTTTTTTTTTCTGTTTTACTGTGGTAAGAACACTTAACATGAGATCTACCCTCCTAACAACTTTTTGAGTCAACCATGCATTATTGTCGACTACAGGTACAATACTGTATAGCTAATCTCTAAGGTCCGTTCACCTTGGCTGACTGAAACTTCAGCCTCTTTGTCAGTAACTCCCTATTTCTCCCTTCACCCAGCCCCTGGTAACTGCCATTCTACTCTTGGATTCTACAAATTTCACTCTTTTGGATGCCTCATGTAAAGTGGAATTGGGCAGTTATTTGTCTTTCTGTGGCTGGTATATCTCGCTTGGTTTCATTTCTATTGATTTGTTTCATACAACCAGACCCAAGCTTCCAGGGTCTGTGTGTGTGCATTCACCATTGTATATTCTGTGGTCATGACAATACCTGGCATGTATAAGGCAGTCAAGAATATTTCTGGATTAAGAAACTTGCTCATCAGTGTTATAATATAAAATCATTTTTAATCTGTCCAGTAGTTTGGGAATAATTTGGGGTTAACGGTGTTCTTTTATAGCTCTCCACCCTCTTCTCATCCGATTTCCTCTTATACACACACATACTCACACACTCTGATCAAACATCTCTCACCCTGGGTGGAATTTATTTTTGCCCCAGCAGCTGACAAAAAACCTCAACAGTAGCACTCCATAGGTACACCCTTACAGGGTCAGGCAGAATGCCTTGCATTTTGTCAAGAAACATAAATGAAAACTTATTTGCTTTCAAGGCAAGCTACAGATACTTGCCACATAACTGGAAAATGTGCACATTTGGACTTCACCATAAACAACCTAATGTCTATCAATGGTATAATGGAAAAATAAATTGCAGTATAGTCTTACAATGGAATATTACACAGCAATGACAATGGCCAAACTAGAGCTATAGGCAACAACATGGCTGAACCTCATGATCATAACGTGGAGTGAAAGAACCCAGGCATAATAGAATAAATACAGTATGAGTCCATTTATTTAAGTTTTTAGGCAAGAAAAACGAGATTACAGGGTTAGAAGTCAGGATAGTTGTTACCTTTGGGAAGATAGTATTCATGGGAAGGCTCGAGGGGGACTTCTGAGGTGCTGGCAATTTTCCATGTTTTGATCTGGAAGTGGTTACATGGAGGTTCTTTCTAAGTTATTAAATTTACGTTGTATGTATTTTTCAGCATGTTTGTTATATTTCAATTTAAAGTGGTCTAAAAATTGATAATATTCCATGACTTCAAAAATGCCTTCTAGGAGCAGATAGTTCAGATAGTTCAAATTTTTTTGAGGACCTACTTTGTATTACATGCTGGCTACGACATACGGAAATTTCAAATGAATAGTCCATCGCTTTTGGTGTCAAGAAACTAAAAATACAGCAGCCCATAATGGAGGCATAGGTGGGGAAGGGAGGTCTTTGAGAAGGGAGTGGTGAGTTTCTATTCCAAAATTTAGGAGAAGATTAGGAAAGTTTCTCCTAATGTGTCTAAGCCTCAACTTTAGGATATATACATGTTATTAGTATTGTTAGTCACAAATCTAATCGTATCTGAAAGAATAAGACCTAAAGAAAGTTAAACAGTAACGACAAAGAAAATCAAGTAAAAAACATGAATTAAGAAACTTCTTACCTATGGGTTTCTCTCTTTAGCTTACATAGGAAGTGCATTTTGCTCAATGGACACAGAGTATATTTGCTGAGTGTGCCGCGGGTGATATGAGTAGGAGATGTGTATGATTAACAGAGAAAACAAATCTAGCTCAATAGTGACAAAACTTCAAAGGGAATTTTGATGCCTAAAAATTGTTCTGGATGGTTTTGAAAATTATATAATAGTCTAAATTATTCTTTTGAATATCGTGAGAAAATTTGTTATGCTGATAGGAAAGATGCAAATATATTAACAAAAATGGTGTTTGCCATTCCTTTAATTAATTTATCTACTCTATTAAAATGGTTTGGATAAGTAAAGATATACAGTTACTAATATCCTTTGTGTTTCTCAAAGATATTTTAGGCAACAGTATTCATGATTTTATATAAAGCCTTCAGCATTTCAATAGTGTTGCCTGATGTGTTTGGGATAGCTGATCGGAGATTTAACAAAATTGACGTTGATATCAAACATTCCTCATGCTAATGAATATGTCTGAAAAATGTATATGGAAAAACAATCACTTGAGAACTAGGAGTTACTCATGAGGGTGATAAACATAGTGATCAGCACAAATCTTCGCCAGGCAGTTGCTTTTATAACCCTATTGGCAGCTAGTATCTTCTATTTGACAGAAATAATATACCACATATGAACCTCTCAGTAAATTCAACTTTCCCCAAATGCCTGCTGAGATTTATCTTGCACAGAATGGATTAAACTTTCAAGGCTTAGAAGAAAAATGTACATTCATCCCCAACTCACCAGCTAAATAGAATGCCAAGCTCACGTCTTACATGAAAGGAAGCCTTTAAGAACGATTCGGATGACCCACAGAGAGATGACATTCTTTACCCCCCATGATGCCAGGACTGGAGGCTTTAAAAACACCTGTTTGTGCTGGAACCTAATTGGCACTAATCCTATGTGGCAAAATAAGCTGGGGTCTGATAAGGTTCAGAACATTGGTTAGGAATAATTTTTCAGTGTTGCTTAAAATTAGTATTTTTTAATTTTTATTTTATTTTTTGAGACAGGTTTTACTCTGTCACCCAGGCTGTAGTGCAGTAGCATGGTCTCGGCTCACTGCAACCTCTGCCTCCTGGGCTCAAGTGATTCTCATGCCTCAGCCTCCCGAGTAGCTGGGGAGCATGCACCTCCATGCCCAGCTAATTTTTGTATTTTTGGTAGAGACAGGGTTTCACCATGTTGCCTAGACTGGTCTTGAACCCCTGAGCCTCAAGCCATTCACCTGCCTCAGCCTCCCGAAGTGCTGGGATTACAGGTGTGAGCCACTGCATCCAGCCAAAATTAGTATTTTTAAAATTAAACTTTGGTGACTACTATCTGGGAGGTGCTTGGAAGTAGTAAAACAAAACAAAACAAAATCTCTGTGCATTTTGTAAATGCCCCTGATTTATTGGCTATTATCTATTATTAGTTGACAGTAAATGATAAATATCTATAAATAAAGAAGTAAGTTTTTGCTGGTTCCTCTATAATGACTAATTTGTGTTGTAGGTAATTTGAAACAGTTGAATCCCAATTGACTTCGGATCAGGAAATATTCGTGTTTATGATTTGGAATAATGTTTTGGTATTAGGATAATACAGACTATGCTGCAGTAACAAGTACACCCTTAAATCTCAGGCTTAATCCAGTAAAGTTATTTATGACTCTTGTCTAAGTCTTACTCAGTGAGTAACTTCTCCTTGGAGCTCTCCTATAGTGACTCAGGGATCTGGGCTGCTATGTCTTATAGCTCTGCTATCTCATTGTTCTAGCCACACTAAAGGGAGAGAAGAGAACATAGAGAAAACATGCCTGCCTTTGACTGCTTTGGATGAGATGAAACACATTAGTTCTGCTCCTTTTCCCATTAGCAAGTATTCAACCTTTTGTCTCTGTGTGCCCCGAAAAGGGAGAATTGGTGGTCTTTCCACAGTTACTTTTCTGGATTGTTTTGCATATCTTAGGGACCCCTTGCTCCATTTCTCTTTTAAATTTATTGTAGCTCAAACATACATATGATGGAGATGTGGAAAGATCAGGGGTAAATTTTCCACACTTGATAGAAAGTTTTTCTAGGCTGATACCTTTTTTGTCACTCTAAAACGGTACAAGCTGCCTTATTGGAACTCCAAGTCTTAAATAAGTATCTAGATTCATATATCTATGTACTTTCATATCATTATATGTTACAGGTATTAAATCTACAAAATATTTGAATTTAAATCTTATAAACATAGCGAAGATGTCTATATTTTCAAAATCGTAGGTTTTAAAAATAAATCTAGAGAGAGAGCACTGAATCCCTCATTAAATGGATGAATTTCATCAGGAGTAACCTTGCCAAATGGTTTAGGGTACATGAGGGTAGGAACTAAAGCTTATCTGATAATTATTAATTTATTTCTTCAGTCTTCCTGTGGCGTCTTCCTGTGTCTCAGCAATTATGATAAAAACATTCAAAGATGTATAGCTCAAAGTCTCTCTTTTCCTTACTCCCGTTTCTATCTATGTAACTCAGTTTGTACCATCTTCTTTCTCCACCTGGCCTTAACCATCTGCACCAAGAAAAAAAAATCCCATTTTCATAATAGCATTTTGGCAGGTTAGGACTTTCACTGAAGTTTCAGGGTGGGAGGGGCACAGAGTGTGATGGAAAAATGATCAGGTAAGGCCATTTCCTCCACCGTCTTGCCTTGGAGCCCATTCTTACCAGCCTAGCTTTGCCCAAGCTCACACTCTCCATGTGTGACCCATTCATTATGTGAATCTTTAAGAAAGTGATTCTGTTTCTGGATCTCCTTGAGAAAATCCCTTTCTGCTCTTTTCTTTAGGACCCCGGAAATTTTAGAAAACAGACTTTTCTCCATTTTGTCATATTTTATATCTTGTGTACTTCCTAATAAGCTTTCAGGTGATTTACACTAAAACAAAGTATCACATTAAAACCATCAAGCATTAGAGACAAAGGACAAGAGGCAGGGCAACTATGCTAGATAACCTAGGCTAAGGGAAAACTGTAATTGAGTTAAGAAAAACCTAGCTCCAAGCTTCCTAGCTGCCAAAGTCATTAAGGAAACTAATTAATCTTCATTTTAGTTGATTGAAATGCTTGCTTTTTTTTTTTTAGTTTGCCATGACTCTTCTTAATTTCAGCTGTGTTACCCAATGTTTGGCCCAGCTTTAGTTCACTTATCTCTTTAATGTACATTGCTTCTATGTTTTCATTCATTGACCCAAATCAGTTTGAGTAAATTCATTAACACATTCTCATTGGCCCAAGTCAATGAAAGAAACATTGACAAAACAGGGCCAAATATAGCTTTATAGTATGTTTTGGGGATGACTTTCAATGTTATTCATTCATCTTTCAAATATTTGCAAACACTGGCATGTCTTGGGCACTGTGCAAAGTATATGGGAAGTGGTAGTTGGTACCCCGCTCCTAAGTAGATTGTAATCTACAGAAAGTGAAGCTTGAGAAGTTTAGCAATTTAATCTGACTTTAAACAGAAACCCACTCAAATTACGGAGCTGGAATTTGAAAGCAAATCAGTCTTCACCAAAACCTATGTTACTGACTTTTATCTGCTACTTTCTTTGTGACAGGCAGAATTTCTACAATGGCCTCCATAAAAATGCCCTGCCCTGATTCATGGGCACTGGGAATAGGATGAGATAACACTATCATAATTGTGTTATGTTACGTGGCACATGACCTTGCAATGATCTGGTTAGGTCTGATCTAATCACACGAGCTTTTTTTTTTTTTTTTTTTTTTTTGAGATGGAGTCTTGCTCTGTCGCCCAGGCTGGAGTGCAGTGGCACGATCTCGGCTCACTGCAAGCTCCACCTCCCAGGTTCATGCCATTCTCCTGCCTCAGCCTCCCGAGTAGCTGGGACTACAGGTGCCCACCACCACACCCAGCTAATTTTTTGTATTTTTAGTAGAGACGGGGTTTCACCATGATCTCGATCTCTTGACCTCGTGATCCGCCCGCCTTGGCCTCCCAAAGTACTGGGATTACAGGCATGAGCTGCCGCACCTGGCTCATCACATGAGTTCTTAAAAGCAGAACGTTTTCTCTGCTGATAGCAGAAGTCAGAGATTCAAAGCATGGAGGAGATTCAACACATTGTTGCTAACTTTGACGATGGAGTGGACTCCATATGAAGGGATGCAGGTGCTGCTTAGAAGCAGAGAGATGCTCCCACCTAACAGCCAGCAAGTAAATGGGAACCACAGACCTACATCCACAGAGAGCTGAATTCTGTCAACAAACTGAAAGAGTTTAGAATTAGATTCTTCTCCAGAACCTCCAGATAAAGGCCCAGACTGGCTGATGCCTTGACTTTGGTTTTGTGAAAATCTAAGCAGAGAACCCAGCCAGGCTTACTGAATTTCTGACCTACAGAACTGTGAGATAATAAAATGTGTTGTTTTAAGCTGCTAAATTTTGGGTATTGTGTTTTGCACCAATAGAAATCTAATACATCCTCTCAGATTAAACAGAAACCACTAATCACCTCTCGTTGGGAAGTTCATGAATCAGAATAGCTGGATCTCTTATCTTCTACCCATTTCCCCCATATATTCCTAGGGTTATCATGAGAAAATTCCTTGGAATCCAATCTCAGCTATACTTCCGATTTGCCATTTGAATGACTCTTCACACTCAGCCAGGTGTTCTGGTAACTGTTTCTCTTTGGGGAGCCAGGAATGGCCATTGACCAGTTGGGAAACCAAAGCTCAGAGGAAGCTTATGTAAGGTCATATAGAAAATTGGAAAAAAAAATAAAAAATAAAAAAAAAAGAAAATTGGTGGCAGATCAGCTGGGCGTGGTGGCTCACGCCTGTAATCCCAGCACTTTGGGAGTCTGAGGCAGGCGGATCACCAGGTCAGGAAGATGGAGACTATCCTGGCTAACACAGTGAAACCCCGTCTCTACTAAACGTACAAAAAAAATTAGCCAGGTGTGGTGGCGGGCATCTGTAGTCCCAGCTACTCGGGAGGCTGAGGCAGGAGAATGGCATGAACCTGGGAGGCAGAGCTTGCAGTGAGTCTAGATTGTACCACTGCACTCCAGCCTGGGCGACAGAGCAAGACTCTGTCTCAGAAAAAAAAAAGAAAAAAAAAAAAGAAAATTGGCGGTAGATAGATTTGGTTTGTTTAAATGTGTTTTATTTTAAAATTTCTTCTTTCCTTTAGGAAGCAGAGGTCTACTCTTTTGAGCAAGATAATTCTGAAGGTGAATTTAACATCTGATGCAGCTGTAACACTTACGTAGGGAAATACTTTTCTACTCTCATTTTCAGGCTTACTTTATTACCACAGCCTCTTGGGTTTTGCCAGCAAAATGTCTTTTTGTGACCTCAATTATATGCTGTCGATTGTTTAAGCCACGCTATTTCCACCTCAGTAGTGATCCAACTTGTTGGCATTGGATAGACCCTCACATTCATTGTTATATGAATAGACACTT
Source organism: Nomascus leucogenys (assembly GCF_006542625.1). NCBI lineage: Eukaryota > Metazoa > Chordata > Mammalia > Primates > Hylobatidae > Nomascus > Nomascus leucogenys. The sequence continues at coordinate 16,412,347 of NC_044405.1, read as the reverse complement.
AAAACCATTTTGATGTAGTAAAAGAAAGTAACTAAATTTAGGTTACTAAAGAAAACTCCTGCTGAAATCTTTGACCCTGAGCTCCAAAGAGCATAGTATAAATGCTGGGTAAACTATTTTTGTCCTCTGCTTTATAAATGAATTCCTTTCTTTCTTCCATTGAGTACTGTTCAGCACAGCTGCTATTTTTAGAGCCGAAAAAAAAAAAAAGATGGGAACTGAAAATAAAGAAATAAAACCTTGTCTGAAACACCTAAGTGTGTGAATCATGGCCTGCCTCCTGCATAGACTGTGTGTAGCTGCTAAGTAATTTATGAATGAGGGAGTGTGGACCAGGGATGGCATCAACAAAAAGAACTAAGACTGATGGATTCTATTTCTAATTCCAAACTGATGATGAAACGACTTCAGATAAGTCACTTTAACTTCTTTGGGACCTCTACCTGTAAAATAGGAAGAAACTCCTTTTTTTCTTGACAATGATATAAAGACCTGCTTAGCTTCTCACCTTTGCAGACTTCTCTTTTAAGGCTTGATTCTCTGAAGCTCCTCCTTTAATATTCAACCCTGTACAACAGCAATGGGATCCATGCTTTTCCTTGGGACAAAGGAACTCAGGACAATAATTCAAATGATTCAGCCTTAGTGCTGGTTCATTTGGAGTATTAGCCCTGGTTGGGTTCTGGCTTTGTTCTGTGTGATCTAGCCCTTTCCTGTGACCTCATTCTGGTAACTGGATCCCCAGATTGTTTTATTACATCTGAGCCTCTCCATTGGTTTTCGATCTGCTATGCCACTTCCTCTGAGACTAAGGTTCTGCAGCTGATCCTTTTTGTCCCTGCTGTCATATTTCAGCCAGAGTATCCAGTCTAGGTAAGGTTTCAACTCTTTGTCCATCTATGCCACTACTTCTTCTTTTTTTTTTTTTTTTTTTGAGATGGAGTCTCGCTCTGTTGCCCAGGCTGGAGTGCAGTGGTGCAATCTTGGCTCACTGCAAGCTCCACCTCCCGGGTTCACGCCATTCTCCTGCCTCAGCCTCCCGAGTAGCTGGGAGTACAGGCGCCCACCACCATGCCCGGCTAATTTTTTGTATTTTTTTTTTTTTTTAGTAGGGACAGAGTTTCACCATGTTAGCCAGGATGGTCTCGATCTCCTGACCTTGTGATCTGCCCACCTCAGCCTCCCAAAGTGCTGGGATTACAGGCGTGAGCCACCGCACCCGGCCATGTGCCACTACTTCTTGAAAGACAATCCTTAAAGACAATTCATTAAAAAATTTTAAATTCAATGTTGAGGAAACCCCCAAAATACTTGTAAAATATGCATAAAATATAAAGACTAACGATTCAGTGAACATCTGGAGTGTCCCACCTGGTTACCACCACTACCACTACCAAAAAAAAAAATTATTGTTACCATTGAAGTCCTTGTCCCATTCCCTTTCCTCTCTACTCAGAGGAAACCACCCTGGCTGAATTAACTTGTGTTCATCTCTGTCTCTTTCTCTTTTTTTTTTTTTGGGGGGACTGAGTCTCGCTCTGTTGCCCAGGCTGGAGTGCAGTGGCGCAGTCTTGGCTCACTGCACGCTCCGCCTTCCAGGTTCACGCCATTCTCTTGCCTCAGCCTATCGAATAGCTGGGACTACAGGTGCCCACCACCACATCCAGCTAATTTTTTGTATTTTTAGTAGAGACGGGGTTTCACCATGTTAGCTAGGATGGTCTTGATCTCCTGACCTCGTGATCTGCCCGCCCCGGCCTCCCAAAGTGCTGGTATTGTAGGTGTGAGCCACCGCACCCGGCCTCTCTCCCTCTTTTTGTAACTTTAGTTTTCCCAGATGGTATATCCCTAAGTAACATATTATTTGGTATTGTATATTTTTGAACTTTATATAGATAAATTATAGTGTATGTGTTACGATATTTCCTTTTCTAGTTCAGCATTATGTCTCTGAGATACTCCCATGTTTTTACATTTACCTGTAATTTATTAATTGTCACTTCTAGAAGGCAGTGTTTTCATTGCATGACTCTCACATAGTTTGTTACCTCTGCTATCCTTGATGAACATTTGGATTTTTCCTATTTTTATTATGAAAAGGACTGCTATGAATATGCACCTGTCTTCTAGAAGAAGCACTTGCTGGTTGATACAGTCTTCAAAGATGCTTGTCTCAATTTATAATCCCACCAGAAGGATAATTCCATATCCTTGCCAACATTAGATTTTGTCAGGCTGTTTAACTTTTGTCAGTTTGGAAGTCATAATATAGTACCTAATTGTGGTTTGAATTTTTATTTTCTTGGCGATTAACAAAACTAAGAATCTTACTTGTATTTTTTTGGTCCTTTGGATTTTCTCTTAACTGAAGAACTGTTTAAATTTTTTGTTTCAGTTTCCTACCAGTCATTTGCTTTTTAAAATGATTTGCAGAAGTTCTTTGCTCAGTTACTGTTTCTTTGTCAGTAACATCTAGGGCAAACTTTTTTTTTTTTCCAGTTTGTAGGTTGTCTTTTTATATTTCATATCTTTTAGGACCAAAAATCCTTAATTTTAATTTAGCTAATTTATCTCTTTTAAAAAATGAGTTGCATGTTTTGCATCTTAAGACAATTTTCCTGGCCCAGTGTGGTGGCTCCTGCCTGTAATCCCAGAACTTTGTAAGGCCAGTGTGGGAGGATTGCTTGAGGCCAGGAGTGAGACCAGCTTCAGCAACATATTGAGACCCCATATCTACCAAAAAAAAAAAAAAAGACTTTTTTCCTTCTCCTCGTATCACAAATATGTTGTCCTATATTTTGACTAAAAGTTGTATAGTTTTGCCTTTCATATTTATGTCTTTAATCTATCTGGAATCTGTTTCTGTGCAAGAGGTTAAAAAGGGCTTTGATTTAATTTTTTCCACACCAATAACAATTGTCTAAGTGATGTTTATTTAAAGTCTATTCTTTTCCCACTGGTGTGCAATGCCAGCTCTGACATAAATCAAGTTTCAAGTCTGTTTCATTGATCCGTTTGCTTTTCCCTATGATAATCCTACAGTGTCATGAATGTAAACATTTTGTAAGAATTCTTGATATCTGGTAAAGCAAGCTTCACTAACTTGTTGTCTTAAAATGTCTTGGTTGTCCTGGCTCCGTGTTTTTCCATATATATTTTGGAAATTTCTTTTGACAAGTTAAATATACACACATACACACAAATTCATTGCAACGTATACTGTAAATGCCTTTAATCTATTATGAATTTGCAGAGAACTGACTTGTTTTATATTGCTGCTTCTAATCCATGGACATGGTATATCTTGTATTTGAAGTCTTTTAATAATTAATATGTCTATCATAGTCTTCTGCATATTTTGCTCAATTTATTGCTAGGAATACACACACATTTGCTATGATTAATCATGATATGGGATTTTAATTGTGTGCACTTGAATTGTATTTGCCTGTTCTCAGCACACTTCATCATTTTCATTCCATGCTATGATAAATCATTAATATTCTCATTTGTGAAGTCTAGATCAGGTCTATTTTCCTGTCTTCCCTCCCACTTTAATTGGATAGTCTTTATTTTTTCTTACTTGTTAATAGACATTACATTAAAAAAATTAAATTATGAATGTACATTTTTGTCATATATAAAGATATAAATATATTTACTCTCCACATAGAGTAAATATCTTTTTCTACTAATGGCTTGCCATTTTACTTTTTATTTCTGAATGAACCATGTATAAGTATGTATAATTTTGGCATATATAAAAACACACACACACACATGTAAACACGTATATGATTTTTACATTGCTATTTGGAAGATTGGTCTGTAATTTTTCATTCTTGTAATGCCCTTGCCAGTTTTTCATACAAAGTGATACTAGCTTTATAAAATGAACTGGGGAGTGTCTCTCCTTTTACTCTTAGAAACTTACCTTTTCAGGAATTAACTTATTCCCAGAGGTGGCTAATCAAACTACATGGAACTAATATTTTCTTTTTAGAGAGTTGTTTCTTACTTATTCAATTCAAAAAAATGTTAATAAGCATATTGTTTTTTAGTTGTTCTCTAGGCCATTTTGTAAATTATATTTTTCAATGATCTGCTCATCTGTTTTCATATTTATTAGTACTGTTATTGTCTTTTTAATATGCATAGTATCTATAATTTTGGTTAATGTTCATTCCAATATTATTTATTCTCTCTCTCTCTTTTTTTAGATTAAACTTGTTAGAGGGCTGTCAGTTTTATTATTCTTTCAAATAACTGAGTTCTCACGTCACCATTCCTTTCTATTATGTGTTTGCTTTCCTCTATTATATCCCCTTAGCACTCTTTGGATATATAGATAAATTTTCAGCATATTGACTTTTCTATTATAATCACATTACTTTATAAATTTTACTCTACATACCACTTTACCTTTATATCACAAGTTTTATGGGGCATGTGCTATTTTTGTTATTTCAATTCCTAATATTTTATAATTTCTCTTGTGATTTCTTCTTTGACCTATGAGTTATTAAATTTGTGCATTTAAATTCCCAAACATATGGGAGTTTTCCTGTATGTTTTTGTCATTATAAGTAACAATTAAATTGACTTTTGGTTGAAAAGTGATCTATATGAGATCAATTATTTGACATGTTTAAAGACTTTAAGAGGTGGTCAGTTTTAAAATCTTTTTAAATATAAATATTCTTCATGTTCTTGAAAATAATGCATTTTGAAGATATAGTGCTCCATATATGCACATAAGATAATGTTTTGGGTAGTGTTCAATCTGTATCCTTACCAATTTACTTTCTGTCTGATCTAGTGTCAGAAAAAGTATGTTAAAATATTGTGCTATAATGGTAGAAGTGCCTATTTTTTTTTCTGTACTTCTCTGAATTTTTGTTTTAAATATTTTGAAGCTATGTTATTTACTGCATTATTGTATCATAACACCTTTGACATTGATGCCTAAGAGAATTGAGTTTATATATATATAAACTCAATGTATATAGATATATATATCTCAATATATATAACTCAATATATAGACAGAAAGAATTGAGTTTATATATATTAAATATACACATATATACACACACACATATATTGTATATATATTTGGCTAGATTAGGGTTAATTTTCAGTGGACAATCCTCAACTCTGCAAAAGATCTTTCCATTGTCTAGACATTTATATCAATGCACATTTGAGGTATACAAATAAAGCTTAAATAAGTGATATGTGTAAATTATTAGCTTTGTTCTTCGATGGTGGGAAGGGGTTAGGTTTGCGCTTTTGTTGGATTCATTAAATAGGGTTACTATCATTTTTTAAAACATATGTGATGCATTTGCTTGTTTATGACTCTGAGTCCATTTTGTCCTCAGAGGGGAAAAACATGATGCTGGGGACCATGAGTCAAGGATGAAAGAAGGAAAAGAGAAGGAACCGTGGGATAGGATCCAGTTGGTTTGTAGCAGGACAAGCCGCAGACAAAACCCCTCAGACACCGAGTTAAAGAAGGAAGCAGTTTATTTGGCGGGGAGCATTGGCAGGACTCCTGTCTCAATAGCTGAGCTCCCTGAGTGAGCAATTCCTGTCCCTTTTAAGGGCTCACAACTCTTAAGGGGTTGTGTGTGAGACAGTCGTGATCGATTGAGCAAGCAGGGGGGTGCGTGACTGGGGGCTGCATGCACCGGTAATTAGATAAGAACAAAACAGGACAGGGATTTTCACAGTGCTTTTCTATACAATGTCTGTAATCTATAGATAACATAACCAATTAGGTCAGGGGTCGATCTTTAACTTCCAGGGCCCAGGGTGTGGCGCCGGGCTGTCTGCCTGTGGATTTCATTTCTGCCTTTTAGTTTTTACTTCTTTCTTTGGAGGCAGAAATTGGGCATAAGACAGTATGAGGGGTGGTCTCCTCCCTTAGGTTAATGTCGTAACAGCCTCCTTTCCTTTGAAGCTTCTTGGTTCCTTAAGGATGTAGGAAGAAGACAGGGTTTGAGAAAATTTCACTTTCAGGGAAATACTATTGCTCCAGTTTCAACCATCATTCAAGAAATCCTTAAATAATATTCTACAGGGTGTGGACATGAATAACATTAATGTTGGACACCTAGACCAGCATTTTTGAAATCTTAGCTTGGTGGCACCATTTCATAAAGTCCAGGCTACCTTTAATCCTAAACATATTCAGAATGTGATAGCAATTACCCATAGTTTTGAAGATATGAAAAAACAATACATTCTTAAACTGACAGAGCAAAGTTTCTTTGGAAGTGCTTTATCAGGAATGAAAATGATGAAGTGTGCTGAGAATATGCAAATACAATTCAAGTGCACACAATTAAAATCCCAAGATGTGTTTTATGATAAATCATTTCACTGCAGTAGCAAGAATTAGCAATAGGAATTCAAATTGATAATTATATGATTTTTAGAATAGCTGACAACTTTCCGTTTTCATCTACTCTTTGAAATAAAAAGAAGAGTATAATATCTTAAAACCAATCTATAAAAGGCAGATTGTATTTCAAATGTACAGGAAATTATTTTTTTCTCCCCGGCAGTCTTCTGTACCTTGAGAAAACCACAAATAGAATTTTTCAAAAAGTCTGGTCCTATGTCCCATCCCCACCTCTCAACCTCAGAATAAACTCTAAAACTTGTTTCAGTTCCAAAAAAATTTCCAATACAGGCCTTAAAGAATGAGAGTAGATGCTCTATGCTCCCATTACAATGCAAATGTCCTATTGGAAGTTAAGCCACTTCTAACCAATCCCTTCGGTGAGCAAGCCCTGAACTGATGGAATCACCATATGATGAACGTGTGTGGAGGGCTGTGTAAGAGGAGGACTGTTAGGATTTTTTTTGATTTAGGCATTTATCATCAGCTAGGCCATTTCTTATCTGCTTTCTGTTGCCTGTTCAGCTTGAAGGAATAACTCAAGCTGAGCAGACAATCTTCCAATTCAGAAATCATGTTGATTGCACATGTGATGGCTTTGCAGGGGCTCAGGAGGGAGCGGCAGATGTTAGGATTATCTTTCATCTGTTGGTCCAAGCGTCTTTTAATTTTTAATTTGTTTAGGGTTTAATGAATACAAGAGAAGAAATGTGCATGTTTTCAAATGTAGGTTTCACTATTATTCAGATATAGTGAGGCAAATGGGTCAGTAGATGACTGCCATTGGAAAGATGACTTGTCATAGATTTCAAGCAGGGGGAACTCTGGCAAACATGCCATGCCACGGGGAGTCAGGGCACACAGAGAAGCATCAGCGTTGGTCAGGAGGCAGAGAGAGAGAGGGGAAAACATGGGCAAGACTCTTTACTGTGGTTTCCAGGGGAAAGAGCAGGGGAGGCAGGGTAAGCCGGCTTATAATTGGTTCGTTTGAATAATTTCAGCAGTTTCTGAGGTGCAGAAGATGTCCTCACTTGTCTAGTACCTGGCTCTGGGGTGATTAGGGCAAAGAAATAATGGCCTAGAGTGTCAGAGCCCAATAAAAGAGGTGGTTGAGAGGCACGGGCTCTCTTGCCTCTCAAGAGATTGGTTGGTTTGCATATGGAAAGCATGCTTGCAAGAGAGTCCTTTACTATTTCTAGTCATTGGGGAAGTGGTGGTGGGGGTCTGTGGCAGGGGGTGACAGTACCTTCAAGATTAGCAAGGCCCCAAGATGTCAAAACATCGGAAATACGTGGTTAATATGGTGTTGTACTAAACAAGTGTCATCCTTCCCGTGGTTGCTTTGTAAGGCTTCGTACAGTTGTCCAAGGCTGACTGGACCCAAGGTAGTCCCATGACCTGGACCAGGGAGACTGCATAGACTGCGTCTTGCTCCTACGCCTCGCTCTGGGTAGCGGATTCTGCCAAAGGCTTTGCTTAAGTCCGCACTTTCCCTCTTTGTGTTTCATCTGTGAAATTTGGACAAGAGCTGCCCTGTCTATTGAGGATGAATTAGAAAACAGGCACAAAGAGGGATTTAAAGCAAAAGATACTGTACTTTGCAAGTGTAATTCATGATTACTTAATAGAGAAAAGAAGCAGGTACTTCAAAAGAAGCATAAACGGAAAATGAAAACAACATACTACCAACAATGAAATAAAATCAGTCTTTTTTAGTTTCTGATTTAAAGCATACATAGTAGGCATGGGTTTCATTTAGCATTCCCAGACTCAGAATAATGGCTCTGTGTTGAGGCAATTCAGAGAATCTGGCAATCCTGTAACTCTGTTGAGATGTTGGCCAATTCTATTGCAGTCCTTAGTCAAATTTTCGCAGTGCAGTATCTGTGTGCTCTTGTCTATATCTTTTCAAGTGAGAGTTGGGAAGTTCCCCTCATGCCCTTGAGCATTTCAGGTTCCCTCGAAACAGCTTCCACAACATTGTTTTCCTTTATGTCAGGTACAAAATCCTAGAGAGATCCTGATTATCCGATTTGCCAATCCAATGTTAAAAAACAAGAAAAAAAAAAAAGAAAAAAAAAAGCTTTCTCTTGGCTGGGGATCCTCCATGCAAGCTTGATTTATTTCCTTATGCGCCTGGTGTATAACTAGTTAGTAGCTGCCCAGTGTCCCAGATTTTAAAATAGATGGTAGTGAGGCTTTCTATAAGATTATTGCAGTTCCCCAAGAAGCAAATGTAAACAAGGCATAGAGATGATTGCATTTGTGTTTTGAGGACCTCAGCAAGCAGAGACAATTGAAATATACCATCAACAGGAAGGAAAAAGAGTGTGCGTTTATAAAGCAGGACTAGAAATGAGTTTCCTGAATAAAAGACAGGAAGCTGAGAACACTTGTATTCAAATGCCATCTCTGTTGAGAATATGCCTGTTGTTCCTATTTATTATTCAAAAAGTAGAATACACCATCTCGTTCTGTAAGAAGGTCACAGGCACCAGTCAACTGATGACACTGAAACTCTCAGAAGCTTCAAATTTCTGCAGAAATGCAAAATAGTGCTCTTCCGTGGAGATGGTAAAATCATGATGTTTGCCAATTCCCCAGCTTTAAGTGTACACTTTGCACTTTAATCCCAAGAACAATATTGCTCAGTGAAAGGTATTATTCTCAGTAAATAGAGAAACTTGAAACATAAGAACCAATGATGAGGCTGGGTGCTGTTATCCCAGCACTTTGGGAGGCTGAGCTGGGAGCACTGCTTGAGGCCAGGAGTTCAAGAGCAGCCTGGGTACCATAGTGAGACCACCATCTCTAAAAAAAAAAAAAATTTAAAAATTATCTGGGCATTGTGGTGCTGCCTGTAGTCACGGCTATTTGGGAGGTTGAAGTGGGAGGATTGCTTGAGCCTAGGCATTTGAGGCAGCAGTGAGCCACAATCCTGCCACTGCACCCCAGCCTGGGTGACAGAGTGAGACCCTGTGTCAAAACACAACAAAAACCAATGATGAGATTTGCCTTACCCAAAGAAGAGCTAAAATCCTGTGCAAAATGAAGATTAAAAACCTAATGCCCTCTTTGTGGAAACTTTCAGCCGTTCCCACGCAGCAGACCTTAGACTCTGTGGCGTTCTTCACCACACGACTGTCTAACATTGCTGATATCCCAATGTGTGCCTTATGGGTCATGTTCTTAGTCCCTCTTTTCATAAGACGTTGGAAATCTTGAATTAAGCAAATACTTGGTGGAGACAGTTCCAGGTTCCTTGAGAGAATCCAGGTCCTACTTATTATTAGAGAGTTCATGGAAACTAATATAATTGGTCCTGGGGTGGATGATGGCTTAGAGTGGGCGTCTCTGGGTTTAATAGCAGACCTGGTTCTCAGCATAGGCAGGGGATGTGGACCTTCCAGCAGTATTCTTTATCATCTCCTAGGACTTTGTCAGATCTGGATTCTCGCCTCTCCAACCCTCATGTTCTCATTCGTGTTGAAGTGGCTCTTCATCCTCACTGGGACATCTGCTCCCACAGCTCTGGTCTCTTGTCTGAACTCTTCGCCCCAGTCTGCCTCTGTTGTCCCTCTATCCAGCCTGGATCCCATGGCTCCTTTGTGCAGTTTCCTCGCCAGCACCTTAGCATCCCTCACCACCCTTAGCCCTTCACTGTCCCCATTTGTCACATCCATGTCTGGATATTTCTTACTGAACCCTTTCTCATGCCATTTCTGGGTGACAGGACCTGATAGAGGAAGCTGAGAAACAGTGCTGAGGGCTTGGGGGGTACGTTCAAGTTGTCTGGGTGCCCAGCTCCTTCTGCTATTCAGCAATCCTCTGAATCAGCTGTCAATCCTCAGCTGTCCTCTCCCCACAGAAAACTCTCACCTCTTCATTTACCGAGATCATCAAGTCCATCTAATGAGAACTCCTCTCATTTTCTCTTATTTCATTTCTAAAGTTCTCTGAGTGTTGGGATAATATTTTTGAGATATTAACCTCTATCAACTTGTTTCCTTCCAACGTTTCCTGCTTTTCCTTCCTGTCCATAGAAGCAGTAAATTGTCTCCATGTTCACTGTCTCAATGGAGAGGTAGGACAGGATGGGTCTTAATGGTTTTGGTTTCAAATACTCTGAGCTCTTAAGAAAAAGAGGGCAACTGAGGACGGACTCAATGGTGGGGAAAAACATGAAAGAAGAAAAATTCTCATCCCTGCCCCACTTCAGTCCTTCCCAAAACTAGAAGATTCCTCTGGGATGATGTGAGAACAGAGGATCCTCTCTTCATAAATCCTAGAGAAAGTGTACCTGCTGCCTTGTCTAGCAGAATTGCAGAGAGAAATTGGACTCGTGGTGTATAGCAGATGGACCCTTAGTCTAGTAGAGATTATTGCACCCCTGGTGTGGCACAAAGGTGATAGTGAGAGTCCCTTGCCACTGGCATTATATGGAAACAGCAGAAAAGCCACCAGACTTGAAGTCACCATAAGCAGAAACAAACATGACTTGGCAGAAAACTTCACAGACCAATATTTCAACTCCCTTCTCCCCAGCCATGTTTCAGGATTCTGTAAGCACCGCAGAACATTGATAGAACTCTGGAGAAGAAAGCAGGGAGGCCAGAACCAACTAGGATAAAATTTCCACCAACCCAGGGGGATGGGGGCTTATAATAACAATTAGGTTGAGTTATAGAAAAATACAATATTTATTGCCTGCTTGAGTTAAAGACTGAGATTTAGACCCACTTCATCTGTGTCTTTAACCGTCTTCATTCACATTAACAAGAACTGTTTTATTGCCTTATGTTTCATTTCAATTTCAAGAATAGCATGCCATAGTCCTAAATCATTGTCCTAATATTTCCAACATCTACCAAGCCTTCGTTGCATATATCCCTTCTTGTATTAGGTCATTTAAAGTCTCCAGGGGGCACATATCTAACTCAGAGTACCTAAGACAAGAGAGTAAGTATGCTGGCTCATGGAAAGCAAGAAAGTGTGACATGAGAAAACCACTGGGCAGGCAGAATGTGGCTATACCTCAGATGTAACTGGAACTAGGGTCTAGCTGCCCTTAGGATTCTTTCTCTTCATTTCTTAAATCTGCTTATCTCTGAGAACTGGAATAATTATCTTTCTTTGCAGAGTGACTGGCTTAGCCCAGCAGGGAAGAAATATGACGTCTGAAAGCACCAAAGTTTTTCATCTTAAAATTTTTACTACATGGGAAGGACGGACTCATGCTTTCTCTCTGGTACCTCATTTAGAAATCCATACATTGGCCAGGCGCAGTGGCTCATGTCTGTAATCCCAGCACTTTGGGAGGCCGAGGCAGGTGGATCACAAAGTCAGGAGATCGAGACCATCCTGGCCAACATAGTGAAACTCCATCTCTACTAAAAATACAAAAATTAGCTGGGGCGTGGTGGCACGTGCCTGTAATCCCAGCTACTCAGGAGGCTGAGGCAGGAGAATCACTTGAACCAGGGAGTCGGAGGTTGCAGTGAGCCGAGATTGTGCCACAGCACTCCAGCCTGGTGACAGAGCGAGACTCCATCTCAGAAAAACAAAAAAAAAAAAAAAAAAAAGAGAAATCCCTATATTGCTCATGTCACCTTCAAGGTTTGAGGTATGGGTAGAAGTAGTTTAAAGAAAGAGTTGGGGATGATTTATGACAGAAAAAACAGTAGATGTCTATGACCCATCTTTAAGAGAGATAAGCTGCCTTTAGTAGTGTTGGCTGTCATTTCAGTGGCCTATAAACACTTGCATGCTCAGTCACAGAAAGTAAATACAAAAGAATGAGTATATTATCTATACTGCTTCCCCTTCCTCACTATTTTCTCTCTTCTCTCAATCTAGTGTCTGCTTCGATCACCCTGAAGAAATTCCCTTAAGGGTTGCTGTGAATGACCTCATACTTCTCAAATTCAACTGCTTCTTTTTTTCCCCCAATAGTTGATTTTGTTAATGACCTAGTTTTCTTATTATTATTTTTGTTATTACTTGTTATTATTTTTGTTATTATTATTATTTTTGTTATAATGGCTAAAACATTTTTTCCTAGCTCAGATTCAAACTACCCGTCTTTATCTGGTTCTCTTCCTACCTCCCAGATAATGCTTTTTTGTTTCCTTTGCTAATTTTGCTTTCTCTTTTTGCTCCTTAATTGTAGGTAACCATCACATTTCTGACTTAATCCATTCTTCTCTACTCTCGGTCTCGTGGTAGTTCAAAGACTTCAGTAGTTTTTTTGTTTTCTAAAGCATAAAACCAAAGATATTGAAAGCATCAAAGAGCTAGTGCAAAGTTAACATTCCATAAAAACAATGTGATGAATGATAATGAGAACAGCAAGAGTTGCCAGTTATTGAGCGCTGGCCATTGCTGTAAGCACTTTACTTGAATTAAGCCCTTTGATCTTCACTCTATAAGATGAATACTATTTTTATTATTTCCATTTTAACAGGTGCGGGCAAGATATTGTGCAGAGCTTGAATGCTTGTCCCAAATCAAATAGTAGGAAAGGCAGTAGTAAGCAAACTTGGGTGGTCTCCTAAACATGTCTACAGCTTCCTTGCATCCTGTGTTTGCTCCAGGTGATGGTCCCCATACCCAACTCCATCATTCAACATTCTGCTCCTCCTTCAAGTTAGAAGTCTCCAGATTACCTCTCCCAAGTGACTTGTAAGATGAATTCCTTCCCTCTTTTGAACTTCCATGGTGTTTTATTTGTGTCTTCGTTATACATTTTTTATTCTATTTTCCACTTATCTAAAATATGTCATCTTGCTTAATAGACTGTAAGTAACCATAGGCTTGTGTGTCCTCATCCTGCCCCACCATAGTACCTCTTATTGCCATCTTCCATCATGAATCCTCTATCAATGTCTGTTAAGTGAACAGAGGAGCCATTTATCAAACAACCAATATTTATTGAGAATTTTAAATAGACCTTTATAGAAAATCACTATAGACCAGTCGTACTCAAAGTACGGTCCACAGACTGGTGTTTTTCCCAGAACCATTTGTTATGGTGAGATAGGAAGCTTATTCCAGAAAGGTAAATCAACATACAGATTCCTTCATCAAGAAAGTTCTTCTCAGAAAAAAATGTTGGCTCAACTAAACAGTGTGCTTAGTGACATAGTTGATCTACTGTGTATTTGAATTATATTTTGCTCTAAGCTCCTGACCTCATCAGGGACCAGTAACAAATAGTTTGAGGCCTAGTACTTTGAGTAGCACCACTATAGGGGATTGCTGTGGTTTAAATGTATGCATCCCTCCAAAACTCATATGTTGGAATGTAAACCTCAAGGTGATGATATTAAAATGTAGGGCCTTGAGAGGTGACTAGGTCATGAAAGCTTCACCCTCATGAATGAGGTTAACACCACTATAAGAGGGATGGAAGGAACTAGCTGCACCCCTTTTTGACCTTCCATAGTCATTTGAAGACACAGCATTCATCTCTTCTGCCAGGTGTGGCTGTAGGAACAGGGTGCCATCTTGGAAGCAGAGAACAGCCCTCACCAGACATAGAATCTGCTAGTGCCTTGATCTTGGATTTCTAGAACTGTAAGAGGTGCATTTCTATTTTTGTAAATTACTTAGTCTCATTTTGTTATAGCAGCAAAATAAAACTGAGGCTGAGATACAAAACAGATATGGTATGATTTCTGCTCGCGAGAGCTTACATTTTAATTGAAGAAATGTGAAATTTTAAAGCAAGAATAGCAACAACTAGATCACAAGAAGATAAACATGCAAGTCAGTAAAAAGAATAAAGGAATTAAAATGCCTCTTAACTGTTAGTCCAATTCTCTAAGTTTTGCAGATCAAGAAACAAAGGCTTGGACAGGCTATTTTAAGCAAGTCTTAATAAGGCAAAAACGTTTCCATGGAAACAAAATGTTAGAAGTACATTTAAAAATATGACTGAATGTTAACTGTGACTTGAACATTCACAACAGTTATAGGTGAGCATAGGTTCCACAAGGAAGTTTTCAGTTTTCTGGTCTTTATTTGTAGATTTAATAAAACCCAAAAGTGTTTTTTTGTTTGTTCGTTTTGAGACGGAGTCTCGCTCTGTCGCCCAGGCTGGAGTGCAGTGATGCAATCTTGGCTCACTGCAACCTACACCTGCTGGGTTAAGCAATTCTGCCTCAGCCTCCCGAGTAGCTGGGATTACAGGCATATGCTCCCATGCCTGGTTAATTTTTGTATTTTTAGTAGAGATGGGGTTTTGCCATGTTGGGTAGGCTGGTGTGGAACTCCTGGCCTCCAGTGATCTGCCTGCCTTAGGCTCCCAAAGTGCTAGAATTATAGGCATGAGCCACCACGCCTGACCCAAAAGTTTATATGATGAAATATAACATTAGCATATAAATAAAATATATTTCTGCAGCCTATACATCTTTGCTGTACTTAAAAATTCCAATTTGCCAGGTGTGGTGGCTCACACCTTTAATCCCAACATTCTGGGAGGCAAAGGTGGGAAGATTGCTTGAGTCCAGGAGTTTGAAACCAGCCTGGGCAACATAGCAAGACCCCATCTCTACAAAAAGTTAAAAAAAAATACCTAGCCAAGTGTGGTGGTGTGTGCCTGTAGTTTCAGCTACTTGGGAAGTTGAGTAAGGAGGATTACTTGAGCCCAGGAGGTCGAGGCTGCAGTGAGTTATGATTGTACCACTGTACTTCAGGCTGGGTGACAGAGCAAGACCCTGTCTCTCGCTAAAAAAAAAATAAAAAAATAAAAAATAAGATAAAATTCTAATTTATCTTGTTAAAAAAAGGATTGCAAATACTTAAGAAAGGCTTTCTGAGTGGCTATATTTTCTTTGAAGGGCCTCTCAGTGTACATAGTTTGCAGCAAGGCTTTCAAATATTTATTTGTTGGTTACAAATGCAATTTTAAGTAGTCTGACATTCATTTTCTGAAATATTATCAACAAGAGTAGACTTACTGAAGCAGCCATTAGTAGAACTGATTATAAATATCAGGTCATATGTGCCAGATTCCTTGAACTGTCACCTCTTAGAGACGTGAGTTAAATCAGCAGATTGCTGTGGAATTAGAAAAAGAAACGAAGACATCTTTAGGAACAAAATATATGATTTGACAGTATAAATGTATGCTGATGCAGGCAAAGGAGAAAGAAAAATCTTTACTCCAAGACAAAGTGAACACTGGTGTGGTTCATGGGCTTCCTGACAAAATATTTGATCTGCTTGGGCACACACAAGATGGGTCACAGCTGGCAAGAGACAGAGATCCCAGCACAGGAGCATTCTAGCACACTCTTACAAATGTGTTAGAGAAAACACCTGATTTATAATTCTGCTCTCTATTAGCTCCATCCTTGTCCCTGAGCTAAGGGAACACGCACTAAAACTCACACATCAAAATGAAATCCCAAGGAAACCTAAGTAAAATGTAAACAAAAATATAACCCTTGAGAAAGACAGCAGGTCCAACAGTCACAGTAAGGAAAGTCTGGATAATTTTGTTCAAAAGCTGTTGCTTTGTTCAATCGTACTTTGAAATATTCATTAAAAAAGTTTTTTTGACCCTTTAGGACTTCTTTGGAGGAAATCTATGCAAAATAAACAGAACAGGTGAAGAAGGTGGGAGAACCATGATGGAGAGGTTTACAAGCTGATTTGTTAAAATGATCTTTTTTTCATTGGAGATGAACTGTGGATAAACGAACACTGTCCGTGAGGGACTTTTCTTTTTGCACTTTCTAATCCCCTCAGAGATAAGAGGACATCTAGAGGTCTTTCTCTTCAGATTCTAACGAGGCTAAGGCAGAGAATGATTGAAGAAACTTATATAAGCATTACTCTTATTATGGACTGAATTCTGACTCCTCAAATTCATATGTTAATGTTCTAACCCCCAGTGTGACTGCATTTGCAAGTAGGACTTTAATGAGAAAATTAATGTTAAATGAGGTCATAAGGTTGGGACCCTAACTCAATAGGACTGGCGTCCTTATAAGAAGTGAGAGAGATACAGGTGCACAGAGGAAAGGCCAGATGGGGACACAGCAAGAAGGCAGCCACCTGCAAGCCAAGGAGAAAGGCCTTTGGAGAGACGAAACCTACTGACAGCTTGATCTTGGACTCCTAGTATCCAGAACTGTGAGAAATACGTTTCTGTTAAGTCACCCTGCTTGGGGCAGTTGGTTACAGCAGCCCTAGCTGACTAAGATATTGCAATAGCTGTTCTATTCAACTTGTAGTCTGTGGACCAGTGCCAGTACTTGACCTGTTAGTAGATCACAGTAAGACAAGTACTAAAATTGAGAGTAAGACTTAAGAAACTTAAAAAAAAAAAGCATTTTGACAATTACTTTATGTCTCTTGAATTGATAATATAATATTAAGATAAGTATTTTGTATGCTTTTAAAAATGTTCACTTTCCCAGTAATTCAATTTTCCCTCCCTCCCTCCCTCCCTTCCTTCCTTCCTTCCTTCCTTCCTTCCTTCCTTCCTTCCTTCCTTCCTTCCTTCTTTTACAAAGTTTCACTCCTGTTGCCCAGGCTGGAGTGCAGTGGCACTATCTCGGCTCACTGCAAACTCAACCTCCTGGGTTCAAACAATTCTGCTGCCTCAGCCTCCCAAGTAGCTGGGATTACAGGCATGCGCCACCACACCGGGCTAATTTTGTATTTTTAGTAGAGACGGGGTTTCACCATGTTGGCCAGGCTGGTCTCGAACTCCTGACCTTAGGTGATCTGCCTGCCTTGGCCTCCAAAAGTGCTGGGATTACAGGTGTGAACCACCATGCCCGGCGTCAGTTTTCTTGTATTTTATAAAAGTATAGCTCTGTGATGGATTGGAAAAAAAAGTCTACTCCTTCACCATAGGCTCTGATTTGGAAGGAAACTTGTTCCCGAATTCCCCTCTGTGTTCTGAATCTGAGACATAATTAAATACTGTGCTCTCTGTTCTGAAGTAGATACTAGAGACCAAAGACGGATTGACTTGCATCTTGACCTACTCAGATTTTCCTTGAGCAAGGGCTCAGAATTTGATGATCATATATCTTGTATTAAATTGTCTCTCTCTTCTGTTGAAAAAATGCCATGTGAGAATAAGAAGCTGATTAGTTTCTTCTTAGGTCAGATATTTTGAGGCTTTCCTTAGCTTCAAAGCAGCAACAAGCTGAACT
The DNA here is from genome assembly GCF_006542625.1 of Nomascus leucogenys. Taxonomy (NCBI): domain Eukaryota; kingdom Metazoa; phylum Chordata; class Mammalia; order Primates; family Hylobatidae; genus Nomascus; species Nomascus leucogenys. The sequence goes on along the minus strand of NC_044405.1, from coordinate 16,394,761 downwards.
CAATAGAAGAATTTTTTTACAGATTTGTTTCAAGCCACAAGAAAAGGGAAGCTCTAACAGAGTTTGGGTTTAGCTGCATATATCAAAACAATCCAAATAATAGTGGCTTAGTGTTTTATGATCCTTTCAAATGACAAAGAAGTTTTGGGATAATCAGACGATAGTTTGTGGAGCAGCTCAAGAATGTCCAGATCGATTTTTGAAATTCTTTAGCTTTTCTTTCATTTTCAGTTGTAATATGCCTGCTGCAGCTCCTGCCATCATAGCTGCACTTCAAGTCAGAGAGAAGAGGAAAGCAAAGAGGACAATCGTAACTGTGTGCCAACTGATTCTATTCCATTTGAAGGTGCTTCCTGGTAGCCATATGAAAAAATGCTGCTTAATTATTATTGGCTAGAACTGTGTCCCATAGCCATTTCTAACTACAATTGATGCTGGATAATGAGGGGATGTTGTTTCTGTTTGGTTTTAGCTAGGCACATTGTTTCTGTTTGTAGAGAGGAAGGGGAGAGTAATGATTGAGGAGGAAACTAGCACTCTGCCACAGATTAACGCAGAGTGCATCTTCTAATTCAAGAAGTGAGCTGCTTGACTGGGTTGCTAAAGAGAGGAATTCTCCTTACCTGACTACCTTACTGGATAGAGTGTTCTGAAAGTTTCATGCTTCTCTGAAAGCGTTAGTGTGTTTCTTTTTCTCCTTATCTTTGGTTGTTAGCAGTTTTTGCCATAATATGCCTTGGTGTGGATTTCTTTGTGATTGTCTTGCATGTGGTTTGCAGAACTTCTTGAGTCTATGGCTGCCTTTCAGTATCAGAAAAGGCTCATTCATAATCTCTTCAAATATTTCTTCTGTTCATTCTCTCTTCCTTTGCCTCCTGGGACTCCACTTATATATGCTTTAGGCCTTTTATCTTGTTCCATAGAGCAATTCCACTCTTAAATATTTTCCTTTTTTTCCCTCTCATGCTTCAATAGTTATTTTTATAATGAGCAATATCAGTTCATTAATCATTTCTTCTATTTATCTAATCTGGTGTTAATGCTGTTTCTTGAGTTATTAATTTCAGCTAATTTTTTATTTCTAAATTTTATATATTGTTTCTTAGTATATTTCAATTCTCTGATAAAATTCCCCATCTTGCTATCTATATTCTTGAACACATCAATCACATTTATTTTAAAGAGCTGTGGGTATCTTTCTATTGTCCATTTTCTTTCCCTGTCTCTCTTTACAATTACTTGGTTCTATTTCTTGGCATACTTGGTGTTTTTTTGATGCCAGGAGGATGACTTGAGCCCAGGAGTTCAAGACCAGCCTGGGCAACATAAAGAGATGTGTCTCTGCAAAAAATCAGAAACATTAGTTGAGTGTGATGGCATGCACCTCAGTTACTCAGGAGGCTGAGACACGAAGATTGCTCGAGGCCAGGAAATCAAGGCTGCAATGAGTTGTGTTCACACCACTGCACTCCAGCCCAGCCTGGATGACAGAGCAACACCCTGTCTACAAACAAACAACAAAAAAAGAGGAAAGCAACCAATAATAACACAAATAAAAAGCAATACAGTATAACAACTACTTATATAGCATTTACATTGTATTAGGTATTATAAGTAACCTAGAGATGATTAAAGCATAAGGAAGGATGTGCATAGGTTACAGGCAAATACTATGCCATTTTATATAAGGGACTCTTTTTTTTCTTTTTTTTTTTTTGAGATGGTGTCTTGCTCTGTTGCCAGGCTGGAGTGCAATGGCACGATCTTGGCTCACTGCAACCTCTGCATCCCGGGTTCAGGAGATTCTCCTGCCTCAGCCTCTTGAGTAGCTGGGACTACAGGCTCATGCCAGCACACCTGGCTAATTTTTTGTATTTTTAGTAGAGATGGGATTTCACTGTGTTAGCCAGGATGGTCTTGATCTCCTGACCTTGTGTTCCCCAATCCCTCGGCCTCCCAAAGCCGACGGATTACAGGCGTGAGCCACTGCCTCAGCCTATAAGTGACTCTTAAGTCCCTTGCATCCACCAATCCCCATAGATACTGAGGGATAACTGTGTGTACTGACTCTCTTGTCTCTTCTGCCATGCCACTGAGAAATTGGCAAACACCAGGAGGAGAAATGTGGCAGAGAATGTTATGATCATATCAGTGCATTTTCTTTCTCTTTGGATCTTGATTCCTCAAATGTTGGCTGCTTTGCTTTATCTGCTGTGGTTTGAAATAGCTACTTTAAACAGAAATTCAGCTTTTATAGTTTATCTAAGGGAAAGCTGCTTTGAAGCAAGCTATGCTGTCATAGCCAGAAGTTGAAATTTCACAGTTTTATTTAGCTTTTTCTGGGGTCAGTAGGCGCTGGTTCTTGGAGTCATCCAACTGCAGAAAACATGGTTTTAAAGCACCCTAGAGTAGAAGCCCCTCTCATCACACTCGAGATGAGGATGGCAGCTCAGGGGGCTCAGCTAGAGGACATTACCAGCTCTCACCAAAGAAACCTTCATTCTAAATTGCCACTCCCTTTAGTCTTTATATTCCTGAAATAGGTGAGGGGATTCAAGAATCCTGGAGCAGGTCTTCAATTCACAGTGTAAACTTTCTTTTCTGTCCCTCCCTCCCTCACTCTCTCCTTCCCTTCTTCCCTCCCTTCCTTCCTTCCTTCCTTCCTTCCTTCCTTCCTTCCTTCCTTCCTTCCTTCCTTCCTTCCTCTTTTTTGAGGCAGGGTCTTCCTCTGTCACTCAGGCTGGAGTGCAGTGGTGTGATCTTGGCTCACTGTAGTCTTGACCTCCTGGGCTCAAGCGATTCTCCCACTTCAGTCTCCTGAGTAGCTGGAACCACAGCTATGTGCCACCGTGCTGGTGAAATAATTTTTTTTTTTTAAGAGACTGGGGTCTTGCTATGTTGCCCAGGCTGGTCTTGAACTCCTGGGCTCATCCAATCCTCTCGCCTCAGCCTCCCAAAGTTCTGGGATTATAGGCATGAACCACTGCACCCAGCCTGTAAATTTTCTTTGTGGAGGTTTGAATTTTACAGTCATATGAGTATTTTCTGATTGGTGCCTAAGTTAATCCTGAGTCAGGAAAAGCCCCAGTCTATATACTGTTGCACAGCCAAACCAAATTTAACATGAAAACATCCACTTCTTCCTGGAAGTAAAATAAATATGAGAACTAAAAACATTTGAAAAGTGGCTTTCGCTTTGGAAGTACGGGAACGCTTGCTCCCAGGATGTCAAACTCAGCCTGCTTTTTTGGGAATGGTACTTCTGTGACATTATGGATTAAATAGTTATTTTTGTTTTCTTGAACTGCCTAGGATTCTTTCACTCATAATATTATCACTATGAGAAAATGCTTCTCAATGAGGCCATTTTATAAATAATCTCTGGAACACAGCTCATGTGAAAGCTTTGGTTTTGGATTCTTTGTTAAACCTGTTAATTCAGGAAGCTAGAGATTTAGAAAAGGGAATTAGATCTCTTTGGGGAAAACTGTGCATCTCCCGACTTTCTTTCCCTGATGACCACTCAAAGAAGGCATTTGAAACCTTGTGCTTTCTTGTGACGACAGCTGTGTACATAGTTTATAAAAGGAAAAGTACATTAAAAAAATCTGTTGCCAGGCGCGGTGGCTCATGCCTATAATCCCAGCACATTGGGAGGCCAAGGCGGGCAGATCACGAGGTCAGGAGATCGGGACCATCCTGGCTAACACGGTGAAACCCTGTCTCTACTAAAAATACAAAAAAAATTACCTGGGTGTGGTGGCAGGCGCCTGTAATCTCAGCTACTTGGGAGGCTGAGGCAGGAGAATGGTGTGAACTCGGGAGGTGGAGGTTGCAGTGAGCCGAGATCATGCCACTGCACTCCAGCCTGGGTGACAGAGCGAGACTCCGTCTCAAAAAAAAAAAAAAAAATCTGTTTCACGCAAGCTTCTGGAGCCTATACAAAGAAACAAAAATTATGTTCTTGTAGAAGGAAAGGAAAACCAATTTCAGAGCTGTGAGGGCCAATGGTTTTGAGCTTAGGTACATAAGTGATCTCAGCTGAAACCTGCAAGTGTGCTGGGAAGTGCCAGAGTTCTTGAGGCCTCTGATGTGACCGTCTGGGCAGCACTTGAATTGTACTCACTTTAAAAAAGGTAATTTCTACTGATGCCATTTGCTTGAGTCTAGTGGGAGATATTTTAGCCATGCCAGTTTGAAGAAAGATTATCTGCCACATATCCTGGATGTGGCTGGACAGAGGTAAATTGGAGCAGCGCTAGAAATAGTCTTCTTGAATTCATTGTCTAAGGTGCTGTCATGAAGTCCCACAGACTGGGTGGCCTAAGCTAAAGAAATTTATTCTCTCACAGTTCTGGAGGCCAGAAGTCAGATCCAGGTGTCAGCAGGGCTGGTTCCTTCTGAGGCTGTGAGGAAGAGTCTGCTCCAGGCCTCTCTTCCAGCCTTTGGTGGTTTGCTGGCAAGTTTGGGCATTCCTTGACTTGTAGATGCATCACCCCAATCTCTGCTTTCATCTTCCTATGGGGTTCTACCTGTGTCTGTGTCCAGATTTCCTCTTTTTACAAGACAGCAGTCATACTGGATTAGGGGCCCGTCCTACTACACCGTGACTTCATCTTAACTGATTATATCTGTAATAACCCTATTCCCAAATAAGGTCACATTCTGAGCTACGGAGGGCTAGGTCTTCAATATATTAATTTAAGGTTGCAGGAGGTAAGACACAATTCAACCCATAACATTTCTGTTAACTTGAGATTCCCAGACACTCTTCCCCTAACTTCCAAGCACCATATCCATGAGAGTTAAGAGTCTGATACATCACTTCACTGCAGGTAGCGATTATGATTGAATCGGGGTGAGCCATTAGCTATCAGATTTTGCTGGTAATAGGCAGGTTAATCTGTTATGCTGAGAAACTGTCTCTGGGGTCACAGCTTCCTGGCATGGTGAACTTAGCCCTGAAACCTTTTACTAGGCGTGTGCACAATTGTGTTGATTGATCTGTTTTTAGAAACTCGCATTTTATGGCCATTCATTTTCAAATCTGATAATTAGGTTGATTAAACTTTGACAAGCATTAAAAAAACAGAATATGGAGAAGAGAGCTGACAGTCCTAGGAGGGAAAAATAATGGGTCTTTAAAAAATAAAATTTGAAAATACAATGGGCATCTGGAGAGTACTTGTTAAAATACTTGTTAAAATAATTAGTGACAAAGCTTTGAATCTCAAATCATCTCCAGATTTTTCAGCTTGATTAACACGAATAAAGAGCCTTAAAGTGATACATGGGGTTTTGGTTTTGACTGCTTTTTTTTTTTTTGCTTTTTTTTGAGTTTCAGTGCCTCTGAGTGCTGAACCACTTTCTAATCTCATCATTCTACTCCACTGGTTCTCAACTAGGGGCAGTTTTTTGCCCTCCTCTCCACTCTGGGGGTATTTGGCAATATCTTGAGACATTTTTGGTCTCAACTTGGAGGCAGGGGCGATGCTGTTGGCACCCAGTGGGTAGAGGCCAGGTGATATGGTTTGGCTGTGTCCTCACCCACATCTCAAATTGTAGCTCCCTTAATTCCCATGTGTTGTGGGAGGGCCCTGGTGGGAGGTAATTGAATCCTGGGGGTGAGTCTTTCCCATGCTGTTCTTGTGATAGTGAATAAGTCTCATGAGATCTGATGGTTTTATAAAGGGGCATTCTCCTGCACACTCTCTCTCTTGCCTGCTGCCATATAAGATGTGACTTTGCTCCTCCTTCACCTTCCACCATGATTATGAGGCCTCCCCAGCCATGTGGAACCATGAGTCCATTAAACCTCTTTCCTTTATAAATTACTCAGTCTCAGGTATGTGTTTATTAGCAGTGTGAGAGCAGACTAATATACCAGGGATGCTGGTGAACTTCCTACACTGTATACAGCACAGCCCCTCACAACAAAAAATTATTAGCCTGAAATGTTAAGAATGCCAAGGTTGAGAAACGATTATCTTTTTCCATTTAGTTCTGCTGGGAAGTCTTGGTTCTGTTCTTTTTAACTGCAGCTTAGATGTCACCTGACATTCACTCTGTGTGTGGAGAGTTAGCTAACACTATGGGGAGGTCAATGCAACATTTCAAGGGAGGTCCAAAGCCCTCCTCAAAGCTTTTGAAAATGGCTGCGAGCTCATGTTTTCCTAGACATTAAAAAAATGTCACATAATATAAAAAGGTCCTACAGCCTGGGGCTTCTGCTTTTAGTAAGCCTACAGATTTTAATCCAATCTTCTTTCCTACTGTTACTCTATCTGCTCACTGCTAAAACAGATGTGGAATTTGACCTCCCAATCTTTATATTCTCCAATAGGCATTGGTGTAACAGATTTTGGGGCAGTTTTTTCTTTTTTTTTTTTGGAAGGGGGCATGCATTTATTTTTCATAGTCACAAAAGAGCAGACAAAAGGTCATCACAATTTCTTTAGTCATCCTACATGGTGCTTGGTTATATTTTTTGGCACAATTCCCTTCTGTGGGTTTATAGGCCTCCAATCCTCAGGTTCCCAGTGAAATTCAATTCCTCTGTACTTGAAGGTGCACTGTAATTTAGTATTATGGGTTCAGCTTGATTCCAAATCTCCCTTTGCATAATTTGGGAGTCACTACTGAGCTACACTCTGCTGTTCCCTGTCCTGTCTAGGTCTTGGCTTTAACTCACATACAGATCAGGTGAAGGGCTGATGTTCTGATTTATCGCTTTCATGCTCTGAGACCAGTCCCCAGAGGAGACAAAAGAAACATAGAGAATTCTGTTCCCACTCCAGTGATGATGCAGCCCCATTCCTCCAGACCCCTCTTAGTAGTTCTACGTGCCTTTCCCACCCTTCTCCTATTTTTTTCTTTGTTCGCGAAGCTATTTGACCTTGCACCAGTCAGTCAATTTAGAATCATTGAAAGTGCAGCTTAAGGAAACCCTAGAAAACATTTATTTTAAGCTTCTCATTTCAGAACTAAGAAAACTGCTTAGGATTAACCCAAGGTTAATTAGTAGTATTTGGGACCAAGATCCAAGTGCCCATTGTCTGGTAGTATTATTCATGATTACTAGGAGAAAACACCCAAATCTTAGTTCTCAGGGAAATCTTTTTATTACTCTGAGCCTCAGTCTCGTTGATAAAAAATGGGAAGAGTTGGATTAGATGATCTCTAGGTTTTTTTGTTTGTTTGTTTTTTGCACTAGCAATAAAATAATTTTTACAAACTGCTTGGAGACCCTGAACATCCCCCAATTTAGACAAAAAAAAAAACCCTAAAATATTTTTGTTACATATTGAACATGTTTAACTTTTTTCACTCTTGTGACATTTTCACCCATGTGACATTTTTAGAGAGACATAAGAGTGTAATAATGGATAAGAGCACAGACATTAAACATAGAACATCAGGTATGAATACAGGCTTGGCTTCTTACAGGACAAGCTGTGTGATCTTGGGCAAGCTACTTAACCTCTGTATGCCTTTGTTTCATAGTCTTTAAAAGGCACTTGATAATCATAATACCTATCCTAAAGTAGTTTGGGGGATTAGATGTGTTCAGAAAAGCACTTCAACTGGTAACTGGCATGTGGTAAGTACCATGTAAGTGCTAGCACTTATTATTTCTGACACCTGCAATTAGTAGGATATAGATCATGAAATAAAATAATTTGGCTAGAATAGAAAGATTAGAGGGATACACGTTTCACCTTACATACACTTCTTTTCTTGCCAAAGAGCAACTGACTCAGTATGTAAGAGGCTCTCATGGTATTATTTTTAGACTGTTGTGAGGAGAAATGTCTAACCTTATTCACACTTGAGATAACAAATTATTCATGTCATGAGAATTATCCATTACCGAGGGTGGGCTGAGAACCATCAAGGTTGTGCTATGTAAGCACTTTGGCTTGTGCTATTGGGTGAGGATCTTTGGAATGTATTACAGACAATTTATGTTTCTTGCAAAAATGCAGAGAAAAGCCAAATTCTTGCAAACTGGGGCTTCAGAGCATTGGTTTTTTGAATGTAATTTTTCTAATCCTTGCCATCCGAAGAGATGTGTTTTGCCCTGGGAACCCCAACTGTATTTAAGTTAAATTATTTTTAATTAGTCTCAAATTATTTTCCCGGGAGGTCGTAGACATGAACATTCCTCCTCCCTTTCTCCATTATCTCATTCAGGAGCATCCAGTCAGAGCCACAGACCCAACTTTGGGCAAGAGTTTATCCCAAAGTTGTTTGATCTTAGACCAGTTGCCAAAGGAGATCGAAAGGTGGTAACAGCTTGGGGATGGTTCTGGAACAGAAGTCCCCCAGTGAGGGCCCTGCCTGATTCAACACCACATGACTGTTTCCATCAGATGAGATGACAGAGGGGCTTGCGTCTTCCCTTCCTCCCTCCGCATCTTGGAGTTGAGGACCATGAGGTGCCACTGTGGGGAGATGAATACCAGCCATCAGCAGCCTCTGCCTCTGCCAGCAAGTCAAGGGGTGAGCGAGCAGCCACTGAGAATCACAGGTGCAGAGTCACCAGGCAGGTGAGGAAGGCATGTTTCAGGGGCCCCTGTTGACAATGAAGGACAGCCAAGTTACAAGGTGTCACCTGTTATGCCAAGACAATTTATACATAAATCAGTCTCCACCAGGGGTGAATATTGGGTGGAAAAATGCCAGGCTACGGAGTTTGCTCATTGTTGTGCCAGGTACGAATCTGTGGCTTGAAAGAAAAATCAAAGCAGGCAGAGGAATGTCGGAGCAAGAACAAGGATGCTCAGAGGGAGGTTGGGGCTTCTCATGCCTTTTGAAGGCTCTTTCTGATGTTCTCTTTGAGGTGGTAAATTCTAGAGTTCCTGTCTTTCTTTCAGAAGCCAATGGCTTAGTCTCAGTACTTTCAGGTGTTTCCTCTGCTCCATGATGATTTAGTGGCTGCACATTCCAGACCCCTTTCCTCTCAATGCCCACATTCTTTCTACATTGGACCCTAAATTTGATCCAAGACTGTCATTTGTGATGGCATTAGAGGTCATCGCAGCTCTGGAGAAACTGCATCAATACCAGAGAGGTGAGCTGCTGGTTTCGTGTGATCCTTTGAAGCCAGCTTGGGGCAAGACATTTTTCTAAGCTTTAGCAACCATGAAAGTTTCCATGGATTTTCTAGGAAAAAAGGGGTCTTGAGAAGAAGCATCGGGAATTAGAATCTAATATACAAGAGGGCCGTGAAACGCAGTAAAAGCACTGGGGCCGCAGGCCATGGAATCCTGAGACAGGAGAAGAGGAAGCCAAGCAGGGCCGGTCAGGAAGTTGATCTGAGGCTTTGCAGAGTCCCTGAGTAAAGTTGAAGGATCCCAAACCTTTCTGGACCTTTGGATGCTCCGGCAGCTATGCAGATAGAAGGCGTATTCTCTTCCCAAGGCCCCTTGGCTGACAGCCGTGATGAGAGCCGATTCCCTTCCTTCTGAGCAACAGGGCGTCCAGTTCTTACTGCAGACCCCACCCTGCTTCATTCACATCTTGCTGTACTCCAGTTCCTGCACCTCTATGGAGCCCTCTTCAGCGTTCCCAGGTTGTCAGACGCCTCTCTGAGGGCCCTGCCCCTGGTACCATGCCTCTATTAGAGCCTGGCTCATCATGTCTGGCGAGGCTTTGCTCTGCTCCTCAGTGGGCTACTAGATGGTGGAAACTTGGGGAACCAGAACTGTGCCATAGTCTTCTCTCTGTCCATTCTCACACCTCATATGGAGCGTGGCATAAACTAGGCACCATTTGTTTGTTAAATAAAAACAAAATGCTTCCTCCTCATTTCCCATGAAAGTTGCAGTCTAAACCAGCATAATTAGGAACAATGTGATTCGCTTTAAAATTAGCATTTACTTTGAAAAACTCTATTATAATGGTTGTTTTTAAAGGGGCCGAGATGAGAGGATAGACCAAAACCTTACCGAATCCCTGGCACTGTGTAAAGTGTTATATACACCTGTTATCTCACCGAATCCTGAATGTAACATGTGGGAATTATTTGCACCATTTTATAAATCAAGAAACAGAAGTTCAAGAGGTAGAGGTGGGATGCCGAAGTGAGTTATAAAGTTGAATTTCAAACTTAGGTTCAGCTGACTCAAAGCCGGAGGTTACCCTACACTGCCTAGTATAATGAAGAGTGTTTCACTTTTCTCTGCAGTGGGGCAGATTCTAATTTCGTATTCTTGTAAGAGCTGTATGTAACTTAGCATGTGTGCACAATATAGTTAAAAAGATAAATGCATCTACTGAAATTCATGTTTAAAATGCACAAAGCCAGGGTACCTTCGAAATACTTTCTAAATGAAGTTTATTGCCCACCCCCCGCAGTTTAAAAAAAATTATTTATTTTTCACTAAGCCAAGTTAAAAGCAGAGGAAAAGGATTTTAGTAGCAGACCATTTCCCAGAGGGGAGTGATTTGTCTTCATTAGTATTCCAATTTTTAGTATGCAAATTGTATGTACTTTTTTCCCTCTTCTTTATATTTGTGGCAAATTATAATTCACTCTCACTGAGGGAATGGCATGGAAAATGAAAAGAGTCTAATCTTTAACATTAGTCAGACTTTTCTCTGATTTGGGTAGAAGTGTAGGGGCCCGCCTCAAGGCATGAGATTAGCTGAAAGACCTTTCAAGGTTTTCTTCTAGTCCTAGGAGTCATTTAATTATTCTCTTTTTCTGATTAGTTTTTCCCATCACATTTTAATATTTATGAAATTGAGAAGCACCTTACTATTGATTGAATGTTTAAAATTTTGGTGAATTGTTATTTTCTCCCATTTTTTGTTGTGTCTCACAGTTGATGGTATCTTCAAATTGAGTAAATCTAGGAATCCTCGTTGGGATGCTCAGGAGCTGTTCTAATTCCCTTTAGCTATCTACTTCCAAGAAATGGGGGGCTGGTATCAAGGCTACCCTGGTTAATATTTCCTTCCAAATTTTCTCCTGGTTGACCAATGTCACAACCTTCTAACATCCTTTAGTTCTTATCTATTAAACAACATTATAGCAGTAATCAGCTGTTCCTTATATCTTAGAATATTCTTCCTTTGCTTAATAAATAGGGTCAGTGTAATTCGGAATGTTTTCTCATCTATTGATGCTGCGCATGGAGAAGGCTGAAAGTCCAAGAAGTCCAAGAAGTAGCAGTGAGCAACACAAGATCCCCAGAGCTCCCGAGAGAAAACAGGCAGACCCTGAGCACAGACATCTCCACGTTAGTGCCAGGCTGATGCCTCCTGGTTGGCATGGTGATGGGAGGGGGCTAGATCAGGAGACAGTCTTGGGATGTCACCATGGGATGAGGTGACGTAAGCCTGGCTCAGGTTGTCACTTTAGAGCTACGGTAAGGATGGTCATCCCTGAGGTCCCTTTGAGGATCTTCATGACATCAAAACGTCCTCCCTATTTCTGTGTGTGAAACTGATCTTTGTTTCCTTGTGTTACTTCAGGATCCCGAATAGCCATGGGTGCTCGGTAACATCTTCATGATGCTGGCATTTGATAGGTTTATTTCTTCCTTTTCTTCCTGCTGTCACTACCCTTGCCTTCCCAGTGTTTATTCTGCATGCCTTAGCACAGACCCTGGCCAGCTGAGTTACTATTAGATGCAATAGGGTCTATCTTTTATTGTATCTGGTGGGATAAACCCTCTACCTGGTCAACATCTCAGACTGCCAAGAATTTAAATAATACTTTATTTTTTGAAACAGAGTCTCACTCTGCTGCCCAGGGTGGAGAGCAGTGGCACAATCTCGGCTCCCTGCAATTTCTACCTCCCAGGTTCAAGTGATTCATGTGCCTCAGCATGTGAGTAGCTACCTGAGTAGCTGGGATTACAGGGATGTGCCACCATGCCCAGCTAATTTTTTTGTATTTTTAGTAGAGGCAATGTTTTGCCATGTTGCCCAGGCTGGTCTTGAACTCCTGGCCTCAGGTGATCTCCCAAAGAGCTGGGATTACAGGCGTGAGCCATGGTACCCGGCCAGTAATACTATTTATAATGCAGCTGCACACAGATTAACAGGATGTCGAAGGAGACATGTCCTATTGTCAGGGCTTTCAGCTAAAGTCCCAAAGCTGAGGATAATAAGCAGTAAGTGTTCCCATATTTTAAAGGGAATGCTAGGAAGTGGCAAACTCCTCTTCCAAATGTCTCACTAAAGAAGAGTAGATTGTTGTGCTACCCCCAAACTCTATGTAAAGAGAAGACTAGATTCCATGACATTTCATTCAAGAAGAGCATTAGTAGAAAGGGGGATTCATGGAAAGAGTGGTTGCTGATCTAGCAAGAGGTCTTAGGCAGTGAGGCTCTGTTCCCTCCTTATGCCGCCTGAGGGCCAGGGCTCCAGGTCGCCTTTTGGAGACAGGAGCATGCCAACAAGAGCAGAGACTGATTCACTGACTGGAGGCCTGCTTAGCTGAAGAAATCCAAAGATCCATCTCCGTGTGGTAGGGGGTGGTGAGAACCTTCTTGGGAGAACGTGACACATTTCCTGGAGTCTGTGCATGCACGTACAAGAGCTTGTACCTCTTGCTTGCTTTCATAACTGTGGAGAGGGAAGGCTGATAAGAGCAGTTTGTGATGTCAGGAAGTTGAGAGAAGGCAGCTGGGAGGGTGACACTCACACCTTTTGTCTGGTACAAATGTATGCATTCTTGTGGACCAAATGAAATAATGGGCGATAACCTGGCAAAAAGTGCCTTGAGGATACAATGGCCAAGAGGATATCCTGTGGTGGTCAGGGAATTCCGGCAGTAACAGTTGTGTGGATGCACTATTAGGGCAGGAACTGGAGACAGCAGAGCAGATCGCCCCTATAGGGGACCTACTAGGGTAGAGTTCCCTGCAGGCTTTTGAAACTCTTCCATGCACCCCAAGGAAGAGCCAGTATGTGGACATCTCCCAGTGGGTAACTCACTAGCACCTGGGAGGTGGGACGTGTGTCTCTTCTTCTCTGATCTGGTTCCCACCTGCCTGGCTCTGGAGGAACAGGTGTCAGGACAGGGAGGGAGAAGAGAGAGTATGGCCCCTATTACACATCCCCACTCCAGGGCCAGGCTTGTGTTGTGATAACGGACCTGAGGCTGAAGTTTAAGTTACATTAGTGAGTCATGTCTGCAGAAATCAATTTTTAAGAAGGTGTTTCTTACCACTGCAACTGACCAATAAGCTCCTTTGCCATCAAGAACTGGGAACAGGACTCAGACCAGGTACATTGGAAGGAAGTGCTTGGAGAAAAACGAAGCCTGTTTCAAAAGAAGCTCATCAATGTCAGATGTTCAATAAGCTCATCACTCAGCTTAGGTCACAATGATGACATTTGGGACAAGCCATCAACAGGCGTTCCATGGCCTTCCTGAGCTACATCTACTGTTAAAGGATGTGAGGGCCTGGGTGTTAATTAAAGCCTCCTCATGCCTGCTCAGAAGACATTACTAATCCTTCTCAGAGCGGAGGATTATGAATTGTTATAAAAATAACCACAACTTATATTTTATATTTAATTGACTATATTCAGGCACTTGTGCTAAAATCTTCACGTTTTTATCCTCACAATTACTTAGGAAGTAGAGATTCATTATTCTCATTTTAAAGATGAGAAATTGGGCCTGGTGTGGTGGCTCATGCTTATAATCCCAGCACTTTGGGAGGCTGAGGTGGGCAGATTGCCTGAGGTCAGGAGTTTGAGACCAGCCTGGCCAAGACGGCAAACCCCATCTCTGTGAAAAATATAAAAATTAGCTGTGTGTGGTGGCACTGGCCTGTAGTCTCAGCTACTTGGGAGGCTGAGGCAGGAGGATTGCCTGAATCCGGGAGGTGGAGGTTGCAGTGAGCCGAGATCACACCACTGCACTCCAGCCTGGGTGATAGAGTGAGACTCTGTCTAAAATAAAATAAAATAAGATAAAATAAAAAAGGATGAAAAATCAGAGGCTTAGAGAAGCCAGTTGCCTGAGGTCACACAGCAGGTAAGTGGCATAGCCAGCACTTGGATTTGGATAAGTTTGTTCTTCTCAGGTCATCTGGCCTCTCTGCTTTGGACAGGGTCAGTGGTCCTGGACCAGGAATGATTTTGCCGGTACTTGACAATGTCAGGAGACGTATCTGGGTGTCCATAAACTGGGGAGGGAGGTGTGCTTCTAGCATCTAGTGAATGAAGGCCAGGGATGCTGCTTAACATCCTACAATGCACAAAAAACTCCCTCCAACAAAAGTCAGTAGTGCTGAGGCTGAGAACCCCTGGATTAGACCCCCCACCCCTTTATCAAAGGAACGCAGCAATATTCAGATTTTAAAAATACATTTTTATTTTAGAATTGTTTTAGTTTTTTTTTTTTTTTTTTTTTTTTTGAGATGGTGTCTTGCTCTTGTTGCCCAGTCTGGGGTGCGATGGTGTGATCTCTGCTCACTGCAACTTCCGCCTCCCGGGTTCAAGTGATTCTCCTGTCTCAGCCTTCTGAGTAGCTGGAATTATAGGTACATGCCACCACGCCTGGCTAATTTTTTGTATTTTTAGTAGAGACGGGGTTTTGCCATGTTGGCCAGATTGATCTTGAACTCCTGACCTCAGGTGATTCACCCACCTCGGCCTCCCAAAGTGCTGGAATTACAGGTGGAGCCACCATGCACGGCTCAGTTTTAGATTAAAAGAAAAGCTGCAAAGATAGATAGTTCAGGATGTTCTCATAGACCCTGGGCCCGGCTATCCTTATCTCACATTACTATGGTTCACCTGTCACAGCTAATAAACCAACATCAATACATTGCTATTAACTAAAGTCCACCCTTCTTTCAGACTTACTAAGTTTTTACTGAACCTCTTTTTTTCCTGTCTAGGATCCTGCATTTCGCTTTGTTGTCCCATCTCATTAGGCTCCTTTAGACTGTGACATTTTTTTAGACTTTGATTTTGGTGGCCTTGAGAAGCTTTGAGGAGTACTAGTCATGTATTTTGTAGATTTTTTTTTCAATGAAGCTTTTTCTGGTGCTTTTTTCAGCGTTGGAGGGGGTTGTGTTTTTTGTTGTTTTTTGTTTTTGTTTTTGTTTTTTTGAAGGAAGACAACAGAAACAAATGCCAGTCTCTTCACATCATGCTATTAACATGACTCTTTGCTGTTGACATTAACGTTGATCACCTGGCCTGAGTAGTGTTCATTAGCTTTCTCCACTGTAGAGTTACTCTCTCCCTACCCCCTCTCATGCTGTACTCTTTGGAAGGAAGTCACTATGTACAGCCCATGTTTAAGGAGTGGAGAATTTTGTTCCACTTCCTTGAGTGGAGAGTAGCTCCATAAATTATTTAAAATTGTTTTGCATGGGAGAGTTGTCTATCCTCTCTATTTATTTGCCTGTTTACTCAGCCATTTATTCAATTACTCATTCATTTATATCAGCGTAGTGGTTTGAACGGTGGCTCCCAAAAAGATATGCCCACTACCTAATTCCTGCAACTTGTGAATGTGACCTTATTTGCAAAGAAGTCATCGCAGTTGTAACTAAGTTAAGAATTTCAAAATAAGATTATCCTGGATTATCTAGGTGGGTCCTAAATCCAATGCCAAGCATCCTTATAAGACACAGAAGAGGAGGTGCACCCAGGAGAAGGCCGTGTAGAGATGGAGGCAGAGCTTGGAGTTATGCAGACACAAGACCAGGGACATCTGGAGCCACCAGAAGCTGGAGCAGACAAAAAAGGGATTCTCCTAGAATCTCAAGGGAGTGTAGCCCAGCCAACAGCTTAATTTCAGATTTTTATCCTTGAGAACTGTGAGAAAACAAATTTCTATTGTCTAAGTCACCGACTGTGTGTTAATTTGTTATGGCAGCCTTAGGAAAGTAATATAATGATACGAGTTTATGAATGCTTATTTTATATTTTGCATTATAATCTCACATAATGTTATTTATTTTATTGCTTAACTTCTTCCAGCTTTGGTCATTGGGAGCACTTTCAGTTGGCAGCAGTGGTTGTTAACAGGCATCCCTGTCTCCCATCCTGGTGTGTGTTGCTGGCCTCTGCTTTGTAGAGCATTTTAATCTTCCCTATGCAAGCACCACCTCTGAGTCAAGTCCAGAGCCTCTGACTCAGTTTACCTGGAGGTAGGTCATCTCCAAATCCTGAACCAGAAAGTGACCTTTAGTGTTTTATTATTCTTTAATCATTCTGTTACCCATCAGCACACCTGGGAGTTTAACTACTACATTCCAGAAGGTTTGCCAGGAGAGGGAAGAATTAAGCAGGAATGCTGGCATCAAGCAGGTTTTTCTACGCCTTGAAATGTTTACGTGTTTTAGCAACACACTTGCATAGCATTAATGAGGAGGCAGAAGCAAAAATGTGCTTTCAGACTGCTTCAAATTGGGCCTCCTTAACTGATATGTTTTCATGCAAAGGCAAAGTTAATGTTTTTTTGTTGGCAAATTTGAAATTTCAGATACTTTAGGTCAAATGTACATCCAAGTTAACCAAGGTGTCTTTAGCAACTGTAAATGAGAGCCAGCATTCTAGGTTCCCTGGGGAATTTCCTGGAAGATTTTGAGGATTAAGATTGAAGTTGCTCTCCAGATATAATACGGATAAACAACATTTCTTGGGTAAATTTAGACTTTCTCTCTTTGTAAGCCAGAAGGGCCTTGGTATCCAGTTGCTACAGAGCTTGTAGAATTATTATCTTCATCTCCTTTGCAGTAGAATGATTTGTTTTGAGAACTGAATGTGATAAAAAGAGTAGACATAATTGTGAGAAATGATGAGGCTCCAAATCTCCCCCAACCCCGCTCCCCACTCCCCACCCCAAGCTTGTACCCCTTCAGGATTTACTGTGTTCATAAATGCTCCTTATTGATCAGCCTTGAAGCTGGGCTGTCATTTTTATGCACTTTCCTCCTTCTCATCTCCCTTCTTTATTCGGTTCCGCCTTCACTCTCCCCCACCCTATCCAAACTCCAAGTACAGCCCGTTTTTCTTCCTTTCACCTCTGTATCTATTTAACTTTGCCTCTTACAGCCAGCACCCTAATGCAGACCCGCATAACCTTATTTCTGAAATACTGCAAGACTTTTAATCTAATTACCTACTTTTCGACTCTCCTTTACGTTTCTCTAAGTGCATTAATGCATAATCACATCTCCTAAACATAACCTTGTGTCTTGATATTCCCCAACTCATTATCCTTTAAGGTTTCCTCAATGCCGGAATAAGAAAGTCCATACTCTTTCCTGTAACTTTTGAGTTCTCCCAGATCAAGCTTAGCATGCCTGTCTAACTGTAAATCCTGTAATTCAAAAATGGCATGAAACTTCTCTGCTCACTGAAGTGATTATTGATGCGTAGATCTGCCTATTGTCATTTTCTTTCATTTTCCTTCTTCTTTTCCACTGTGTAATCCATTGTTTCAATGCCACATCCTATAGATGAGCTCTTCTCTTTTAAGGGTCTACAGGCTGTTCATGCTTCAGGCAAATGGCCTCCCTCATTAAACTCCTGTGTTCTTATTGGCTACTGCAATATTTGTCAAACTGAGGTCTGCAGAGGCATACGATAGCCATGATTCTCAAACTTTCAGTATTCCATCAAAACCACCTGGAGGGCTCGTTAAACAGAGATCACTGAGTCCATTGCCAGAATTTTTGATGCAGTAGGTCTGTAGTGTAGGGACGCAGTCTCATTACTGATAAGATTCAGGTGATTCAGGTGTTGCTAGTCTGGTAACCACATTTCAAGAAAAAATGTAGTCCTATGGCTTTAAGATTTTAGTGTCCATTGCAATCCTTTGGAGAGCTGATTCAAAGCTTAGATTCCAGGGCACTCACCTTCATAGTCTGATGAGGTAGGTGTGTGCTGGGCAGGCCCTTTATCAATCCCAGGTGGTTCTTATCTGTGGTTCTTAGCCCTGCCTGAGAAGTCTTGTTCTGGAAGGCGCAAGCACTCTCATTTGAGAGAACAGTGGTGAGCCGTTAGGCTCTTACCCCCTAGCGTCCTGGGCTGCTCATCTCTGTGCATTTGATTTATTGCTTCAATTAAAGCTTTAAGTTTATTAGAAAGAGTTTCTTTTGACTCTCAGTCTCTAGCACAGTTTTTCCCAAGGAGTAGATACCCAAGACAAATCTTTTGGATTTTACCCAGTTTGAAAAAGTAATTCCTGTCTATTTTGATGCACTGTGAAAGTAAGAGTTGAATTGTGAGTGGGGGTGGGAGGGCTTGATTGGGCTTTGTGAAAAGGCCTCAGGCTGTTTGAATTCCCAAGACGAGCTTCCACTTTCCCTGATGTGGGCGCGTTAAGGCCAAGCCTCATTTATCTCTTTTGCTGGAGGTGAGAATTGAATATCCCTATGCCTGCGGTTAAGTGGCATTCTGATTGCTAGGTTAAAACTAAGCCACTTCCCTCCATACTTTCAGGTAGTTTCTTATGAGTGACAAACTTTTAAAAAGTGAAACCAAATGTCACTTTCATTTTAGCCTTAAGAATAAAAAAGATTGAGGGCACAGAAAAAATGAGGAGGATGATTTTTTACTTCTATCTGGACTGATTGCTTAATGTTTCAGCAAGGGACAATGTATGCAGAATAAAGAGGTGTGCTGAGAAGGGGTGGGCGGGGATGCTAGAGGGCTACATATATTTGTATATTTGCCTGGTGGCTCTGTGTGCCTGGTACTAGGGACCTTGCAGTATGAGGTCCTCTGTATCTGGTCAGTACAGTTGAGACATACAGATATATAGACGTGCAGGTGTATAGATGTACAGTAAAGATGTATAGATGTACATACATATGGTAGAGATGTGTAGATGTACAGATGTACAGTAGAGACATGCAGATGTACAGACTTATGATAGAGATGTGCAGATGTATAGATATACAGTAGAGATGTGCAGGTGTACAGATGTACAGTAGACATGTACAGATATATAGATGTATAGTAGAGATGTACAGATGTACAGACATACAGATGTATAGATGTACTGTAGACATGTACAGATGTATAGACGTACAGTAGAGATATACAGATATACAGATGTTCAGTAGAGATGTACAGATGTATAGATGTATAGTAGAGATGTCTAGATGTACAGACATACAGTAGAGATGTACAGATGTGCAGTACAGATGGGCAGATGTATAGATGTTCAATAGAGCTATACAGATGTACAGATGTTCAGTAGAGATGTACAGATGTACAGATGTATAGATGTATAGATGTACAGACATACAGTAGAGATGTACAGTAACAATGGGCAGATGTATAGATGTACAGTAGAGATGTATAGATGTATAGACATACAGTAGAGATGTACAGATATATAGATGTAGCGTGTATAGCTGTACAGACATACAGTAGAGACACGCAGATGTATAGATGTACAGTAGAGACAGATGTATAGACGTACAATAGAGATGTATAGATTTATAGATGTACAGTAGAGATGTACGGATATATAGATATACAGTAGGGATGTAAAGATATACAGATGTTCAATAAAGATGTACAGATGTATCTGTTGCTTAAGAGGAAAGCTAAGGAAAGAGATTAGAAGTGATCACCTTCGCAAGAAAATCAATTTAAAAATCATATATTTAATTTAAAACTGATTGGCCTAAACTTACTTGATCACTATTAGCGTTTCCCTAGACAGTGTTCCCCAGAACACCATGTAAAAAATGTTTGTATAAACACGTATATATATATATATATATATATATATATACACATACACAACTGAATCTGTGTTACAGCAATACAAATTGTGCCAGAATTTTCAGCAGCATATTTTACTTATTTTAAATGAATTATGGAGGTGTGAACATTCCCTGTTATAAAAGTACTATTCTAGAACATGCTGATGTCCTGAAGAATGTCAGAATGTTGTAAAGTTCAGATCCAAATTAGTTTTAAGAAATTCTATTTAACAAATATTTACTAATTTGACCAAGAAAATAGCTTTTCTTTCTCCAAAGAACTGAATTTTATTTTAGGTGAATTCAAAATTTTAGAGTTAGAGAAAAGCTTAGAGTACAAACTAAGGTAGACAAATGAAGTGAGTTGTCAGTGGAAAACTCCCAATTGTTCAATGATAGGAAAAGTTGAAAAAAATAGTATACATGCACCAAGGAATATAATGTAAGTATTGAAAAGAAAGAGAGTGATTGATAAGGTGACCTGGAAAACTGTTCTTTATGCATTGATGAGTAAAAAACAAGCAAGTTGCAAAATAATATGTATAATATGATCTCAGTTTTGCCAAAAAGAAAAAACCCAAACAAACAAACAAGCAAAAACCCCCAAAACAACCAACCAACCAACCAACCAACCAAAAGCTGTATGTAAATATACACGTTTTGGTATGTTTCTGCAAGAAAAACATGAAAACATACTTCAAAATGCTGATATTGGTTATCTTGGAAGGGTGGAGTGGGATGGGGAGTGATTTCTTGGGTTTTTCCTTTAAATGTCTATTGTTTGCTTGGGGGCACTGACTGTTTAATGGTTTTGTAGATAAACGGAAAATTCAGTAGTATATATTTTTAAAACAGCTCTCAAAAGAGGCGGCCTGAAAGTGTTAGAAATACCTTGTTAGGAAAACTACTCACCGTTTTTCCTTTCCTTGAAATGAGCTGTGGGTGAGCTTGTCAACCCTAAAGTAAATGGGGATTTGGGAAGGTCTTGAGCATACTTGCTTTGTCCTTAAGTACTAAGTGTTCTTCCCCGAGATGTTGTTTAAATGATCAACCGGCCCATGAAGTAGGAACTTGCAAGCAAAGGTGAACTTCACTTCTGCCTAAATTATTTCCAAAAAAATTGCATAAAGTTTTCAGAATATTAAGATTGGAAATGTCAGTTAGAGGATCTTATAGTAGAGCAATTTGTGCAAAAAATTTACTAAATCTCATTATCATGTTAGTCCCAGAGGAAATCCAAAGATGTGCCCTAAAACACTGTCCATGGTCTCTAGGGTTTTAGCGTGGAGTTGAAGAGACAGATTTAAGTACACATCAAAAATGGAGAATATTGGCCGGGTGCAGTGGCTGTCGCCTGTAATCTCAGGTGGGTGGATCACCTGAGGTCAGAAGTTCGAGACCAGCCTGACCAACATGGTGAAACCCTGTCTCTACTAAAAATGCAATAATTAGCTGGGCATGGTGGCAGGTGCCTGTAATCCCAGCTACTCAGGAGGCTGAGGCAGGAGAATCGCTTGAACCTGGGAGGCAGAGGAGATTGCAGTGAGCCGAGATCATGCCATTGCACTCCAGCCTCGGCGACAGAGCAAGACTGCGTCTCAAAAAGGAGAATATGATTAGACGATATACAATCTGTTTGTGTAGTGCCCACTTTCAGCAGTGTAGACATCCAAAAATGGAGAAATGAGTGAAGGCTGCCGATTTTGGAGAAATGCTGCAATGAAAATTTTTGTACAACTAGAAAGTAATAAAATATAAAATAAAAATCCAAGTCTCTGCAAAAAGCTACAGTTACTCCCAGGTAAATAATCCACACACACACAAAACTAGACTATAAAAGAATTAGAATTCCTTTTAAAATTGTTCAATGGGCAGCATCTACCATCTGACTTTCTCCTTGAAATCTTATTGATGTTAATTGGAATTATGAAGGTGGCTAGTGAGGGTGGCCGACTTTTTTGTATTATTTAAATATTTTCTCAGTTTCTGCTGCCTCTAAGGGCTCTGCTGCTTCTAATGTAGATTTCCACTTTAGTAAATCTACAAGTGAGCTTGCTGCTCCAAATATTCTTTAAGGAAACGGAATGATTTTCCCTGGCAGTGTTTACCTCTTCTGTGGAGCTCTCAGGAATGACCTCCTGAGCTCTGTGGGCTTGTCATCTTTACTGGGCAGCCTTCCAGCCAGGGCAGGTATTTGAAAAATTGTATGCTTAGGCCTTTGGACATTAGTGGTATCCCTGCTGAGACTGCCTATGTCTAAACTGCTTCCTGAATGCTGTTATTACCTAGAACACCATTATTATTGATGATAGGGACATACTCATAGTGTCCTCTCCATTTGCAAAGTGCTTTACAATGGCATTCACTTATTATTTATTAGATGTTAATGTCTAATTATAGCACGCCTTTGCCAAGCCTTAGAAAGGTTGCCTGGTAGGCTTGGCTTCTGGGGTGGGATGCCCAGCCCCGCTCCCCCTGCTAGGTTGAATGCATGTGGTCTTATTCTGCTTCAGTCCTTCAGTCTAGCATACCAGCCTCTTACGTGTCTGTGACCCGAGGACAGGAGACTGGGGCAAAGCAGGCAGAACTTGCCCTGATCCTGGGCTGGATTCAGCCCTTCAGTATCAGGTCACCAACTCCTGCTGTGAGGATTAGGTACTTATGACTTTTCTCTGCAGCAAGGACTGTGTCCTTCCCTTTGACCTGACAAATGTATACAGTTGCAATCACTAGGAAATAAATCTACCCAAAACGTACAAATAGTTTGAGTGTTCTTTCATAAGACAGCGGAGGTACTTAGCAAACTGCATTGTGCACTGAGTAGATAAATGTTTGTCTTTTCTAAAATGGGGGCCATTTAAAAAAATTGCAGACAAAAACCACTCTTCTTCTTGTAGATCTATTGGCATTAGCTTTGAGGATTTATAACCCAGCTGAGCACTTGAGTTAACAAAACATTCTTTGTCCAAAGAAATTTAGAAATGTAGTCCGAGTTTCTTTTTAATTATGAAAGAGAAGTAATTAAGAACTGGATGGCTTTAGATTTTGATAAACTCTGGGGCTGTGAGTGTCTCTCATGGGAGTGGGTTGACTGAACCAGGGGCTTCCAGCCCAAGGCAAAAGTCAGTGTGTTGACATCACATAGCTGTGCTATTGATTAGCTTTCCACATTTGGGTGTTTACGAGCTGAACAGAAAATACTGCTTCTATGCATGTCTGCAGCTATCTCATTGTTGGTTAGGGATCCTTCAGTCCTAAGTCTCTTCTCTGTTGCTGTGGAGTTGAAGCTGAAGGTTCCCAACACTTCTCAACATGCACTTCATTGTTGGGATAAACATGGGCACTTCCTCCTTTCACTGGGATCTAACCGTCTTGCTGTTCTCCACTGTCTTCCTAAACTACCCCAACTGCCACAGCTCAATGGAACTGCAGTGCTCACATCATATTGCTGTGGAAGGCATGTGAGGAGCAGATGTTGACCTTAAATTGCCTCTCACTGGTTTCAAGTCTAGAAGGACTAGAAAAGCATGCAGAAGTGAAGTGTGATTTCTCCATAAGATAAGACTGACCATAGAACATTTATGGTATATAGTCCCTAGACTTATACTTCATCTAGTATTGTAATTTATTTCATTTTTTTGTGTAATAGTGATAACTGTGTTTATTTTGCAGTTCCTTGAGAAAGGGGAGGCAAATCCAAAAAGGACATTAGTTGAGACTCTGAAGACCATCCCTGTTTTGGGAAAGCTCAAGATGAGTGGCAGCAGCACCCTGGTTCCCATTAAGGAGGCCTGAGTTTCCAGCTGCTCTGCTCTCATTTCCTTGTAGCAAGGCAATGGACATTTGAATAAGGTAAGCCTGGTGTGTTCCTACCTTGGATTTTGACTCTGGGGCCATGGGGCAAAGAAGCAGGGGGCATTCTAGAATTCCCTGTCCAGGGTTGGCAGTGGTGCTAGTATAATGAGGCTACAGTAAGAATCTATGTAGGATCTTCTATTAGGATTTTGGCTGTGGTTCTGGCCTCCTTTTATTTTGTCCACTTTTCTGTGCTTGGTTGACTAGCCTTTTCCTGAATCCTGTCATCTACCCTACATCCTCCTGATAAATTGCATTTTGCCTTCAAGTAACCAAAGTTTGTTTCCTTTACATGGAATCAAGAACCCTGCACAGCACTCCTGTTCTGGGGCCCAGGACATTGACTACAAAGGTTAGTAGAAACTATTTTGCCCAGTACCTCTTTTTAATAATAGACAAAAGTTTTCTTTGAACTTGAGAATGAGACTTTGTGTCAGCTAACATATATATTCCAAGTCAAGTGTCTGAAGTACTCACAGCTTTAGCCACTGTGTTTCTATTATTCTAATGCTTCATGCTCTTAATGGCTAATTGTTTTTATTTATTTATTTTATTGTATTGTATTTTTATTATTATACTTTAGATTTTAGGGTACATGTGCACAATGTGCAGGTTTGTTACATATGTATCCATGTGCCATGTTGTTTTGCTGCACCCATTAACTCGTCATTTAGCATTAGGTATGTCTCCTAATGCTGTCCCTCCCCACTGTGCATTCTGTGTAAGTGCCAATGGTACAAACTTGCTCCAGATTCTTGTTGTGACTGGTTCTGCTAATACCTCTTTTACGTATTCCTGATGTAATTACTTGTGAATTCATGCTGTAATGAGAGAGATTCTATTAAGTATTCTTAGCTTTATGAGGGAAAACAATAACTTCTAATGGAGGGTTATCCAAAGAATGTTTTTGCTATTACTTTGGAAATGGATTCTTTGGTTTGTCTTACTCCTAAATGTTCACCCAGATTCAACAGTCAAAAGTCTGTGTTGCTTACCTAGGAATTTGCTTTCTTCTTCATGTATATTTACAGGAGGGGTTATGTTTACTTGGCATTTGGGAAATGTTTTCACAATGCTCATTTCATATAGCAGATTCTCATTTCGTGAATGAATATCAACTTGGTCCATGTGACACAAATCTCTGGATTGGTCTGTAGGGGCAGACAGTGTATCTGCTATCTTTCATTTGTGTATGTAGAATTCCTTATGTATGGAATAGTGATGTGTGCATGCAAATGCTTATGTAAGTTAATATGATCACATTAAAATGTATTAAATACTCAGAATTATGTCAATAATTAACACACAGTTGCAATATATAACAAGAAGAAAACTGAATATATGGAACACTTATTCAGCAAGTATTTACAATGGCATCTTACTAGGTGCTAGGCAGTTTGAGGAGAGCTGAAGCTGTCATGCTTTCTACTTGAGGGATTATCGATTTAATTGGGGAAACTTACAGTTTCATTGGAAGCTTATACTCTAATAGCTTTTACGGGATTTTAGTCAAACCACAGATAATAAGCTCCTTGTTGGCTTACATGTTCTTGGCAAAACTTTGGAAGTAGGCATTTGGAGGCAATAAAGCAAACATCTTTTAAAGGTTTTAGGTCCTTAGTACAAAAGTCTCCCGTATCTCTGAATTGAAATTCTAAGGCTGACTTCTAAGCTGTTTTCGTAGTGACCCTAAATAGGGTAACAGTAAAGTTTTGAAATCGGAGGCCTGAAAGGGAACAAAAATAGGAAATCAGGGCATTTTGGACCTGGAATGCAGCCCAGATGATTTGGCTTTACCAGGAGCCCAGAAACTTTTTAGATCATTTGTATGTGAGAAATCACTGACTTGACTCCCATGGTCTTTTTTTTTTTTTCCTTTCTACTTCCCCTCCCACCTCATTTTACTCTTCTAGAATCCCAAAAGATACCTATTCTGGGCCTCAGTCGTTTTGGGTTTAAAAATTTTTTAGGCCAGGCGCAGTGGCTCACGCCTGTAATACCAGCACTTTGGGAGGCCGAGGCGGGTGGATCATGAGTTCAGCAGTTTGAGACCAGCCTGACCAACATGGTGAAACCCTGTCTGTACTAAAAATACAAAAATTAGCCAGGCATGGTGGCATACGCCTGTAATCCCAGCTACTCAGGAGGCTGAGGCAGGAGAATTGCTTGAACCTGGGAGGCAGAGGTTGCAGTGAGCCAAGAGTGCACCAGTGTACTCCAGCCTGGGGCAGCAGAGTGAGACCCCGTCTCAAAAAAAAAAAAATTTTTTTTTTAGTAGAAGGCGGAAATACCAGTGCTACTTGGGAGACATCCACCATCGTGGATTGGAGCCAGACTACCTCTTCCCACTGATGTCACCTCCTTTTCCATGACCTTCTTCATGATTGTGGAGCAGTTTTCCTTAAAGGGCCACAGAGTAAATATTCTAGGCCTTGTATGCCATATGCACACTCAATTGCAATTACTCTACTCTGCCATTGTAGTGTGAAAGTAGCCAGGGAGACACAAACAAATGAGCATGGGTGGGTTCCAATAAAAGTGTATTTATAGAATCTCAATTTTGAATTTCATATAATTTTCATAGGTTATAAAATATTATTTTTCTTTTGATCTTTTCCAACCATTTAAAAATTATTCTTAGCTCAAAGTGGTACAAAAACAGGTAGTGGCCTGGCTTGCATGAGGGTCCCCTAGTTTGTCTATCCCTATTGTGGAGAATAATTATGGAATGTTTCTTATCTGTACCCTGAGGAATCCTAGTTAGAACTGATGCTCCAAGAAAATCAATGTAAAAGGAACATAATTGGCCTGGCACAGTGGCTTACCTGTAATCCTAGCACTTTGGGAGGCCGAGGCGGGTGGATTACCTGAGGTCGGGAGTTCAAGACCAGCCTGGCCAACATGGTGAAACCTCGTCTCTACTAAAAATACAAAAAGTTAGCCGGGTGCAGTGGTACGTGCCTGTAATCCCAACTACTCTGGAGGCTGAGGCAGGAGAATTGCTTGAACCTGGGAGGCAGAGGTTGCAGTGGGCTGAGATCACACCACTGCACTCCAGCCTGGGCTACAGAGTGAGACTTTGTCTAAAAATAAAAAAAGAAAAGAAAAGAAACATAATCACCTCAACACTAACTAGAATCCCATAATTTTAGGAATTACTTTTCTCACATTCCTACATTTAGAGATGCTCAAGTGGTGGCCTAGAGGGAAATGACTGCCTCTTGTGACCTGGCTCCTCCTGATTTACAATTGTTAGCTTCTCTGTCCCATGCTCATGCAGATACCCAGGGCCCTGGACTATATTCCATATTTGTTTATTCATTAAAACAATTATTTTCTTTATTTTCCTTTCTCCTCTCAGTTGGGATTCTCCTGGGGTGATGATCTGCCAGCATTTCCAGGGAGACAGATGCCTGCTTGCCTAGTGGCCTTGATTGAACCTCAAGGAGGCTTCCCAGGGAGAATTTTGGATGAAGACCTATATAAAGAGGTGAGGTAGCTGCTCAAACTCTTGAGTCACTGCTGTGTCATCTTTTATAGGTTGCATCTCTAGTACAAGACGAATGTGAGGGTGTGTGAATGTATGTGTAGCTTATAAGAACAAAATCGGTGATACGTTTGCCTATAGCTTTATGAAGGGTGGATCAAAGTCAAGGAGCGAAGCCCGTAGACTGAAAAGAAAAACAAAATTCAGATTCATCATGGCCCAGCTTTTAGCCACACATCAAAGATGTTTGGTCTGTTGGCTTGGCTTAAGAACACACTTAAGTTATTGTATAATTTATTTCCCAGAGTGAAGATTTTAAGTGTTGAGGGACTAGAGACACTGTGAGTGAGAAAACCAGTTTTCTTTTGGATATTCATCTGAAGGTAAATAATTCAAAGGTAAATTTAAATGTGTGGGATAAATAGTCTACCTCTCCCGAATACTCTTTCCTATCTCATTTTTGGTTGATAGTTCCAAGATAATGCCTCAACGACTCCCACATTCCAAAGTGCAAGACTGGGACTCCAGAGTCCCCAGAACTTGCAAAGGAGGGGCCAAAATCCTGTTTTGTGGCCCTTAGCTGACCTCCTACACAAGGCTATAAAAGAGGATGGGGAGTCTGAGAGAAGGACCTGGAGTTTGGAGAGAGGATTGGTTTGGGAAAACTTGGGCTTTGAGTTTCATTTCTCACCCAAGCTCCAGACCTCTCTTGCCCACTCCTCACCCCCTAACCTAAAAATGATTCACTTTTCTCAAGGTAAGAGAGGTGGCTAGAAGGGGTTTATTTGCACAGCTGGAGCTGTGAACCCTGCGGTGAATAACATATGCCTACAAAAAAGTCTTCATAGGTGTAGAGGCTGGCTGGACCAGCTGTGGCAGCTGAGGACAGGGCTGTGTTTGGGTCTGGTGTCCTCCGTCTGATGGTGGGTCAGACGTTTCTGTCACCTGGGGGCCAGATGAAGGCTACATGTCAGGGCGGCAGCTTGGAGTTGTTTTAGATCCTGCCCAGCAGGGCTTCCAGGAGGAGCAAGAAAATATCAACAGAGTGGGGTTGGAGGTGTGCCACTAGATGCCAGGACTGAAGGAGGAATTCTAAGCTATAAGCAAGAAGATACATTTATACTCATCAAGAGAACTAGAGGTGAGGGATCCCCAGCTTGGAGATGTTGTCCAAAGAAGACAGAAAGCATCCCACACCAGCATTGTCATTAAACACAGCAAGAACCAAAGCTAGATCACAGAGATGCCCTTCAAGTGAGTTCTTTCCTGTCTCAACTCTTCTCTCCTCTTTGGTTCTGGTCCTAGAGGAGTTAGAAGCCACAGCTTGGAGGGTGAGGTATTCAGGGCAGAGGCCCTTCCTCCTCTCACTTAGAAATACAAAGTTTGGAGTTTGACTGTTACACAGGATGTTATATTTAATTACTGAAATGAAACTACTCTTAGGAGTGTAAGGGAACAGAGGGCACTTAGTAACCATAGAGTGAAGGGATGTCCTGTGGGGGTTCATACAAGATTTTACCAGGAGCAAGACAAGATTTCATCCACAGGCAAAGAGAATCAGCAACACAAAATGGCCTTGACTAGCAGGGGGAGAAAATAATAAAGTTGGTTTCTGATTGTTCCTTGCCAGTATCACTTATTTAATATCTGGGTTACACCTATAATTTGCAACAGCAAATTACAGGTATATAAAATCTTGGTTTCCTATAGTTTTCTTGTCAGTGTTACAGGATTAGACTCCTACAGGAACAGAAACTTTAAACTAGAGTCCTCTGTAAATTTTTCACAAATATTTTTTGCTTGTTTGTTTATTCTTTGATGATTTTAATTTTGATTTCCAAACTGAACACATTCGGCCTAACAAAAGAAAATCACAGGCTAACTTTATTTACAGAAGTAAATTTAAAAAATCGAAGGAAAATATTTGCCAATGAAACCTAGTGATGATCAAAAGGAATAACACATCAGGACTGAACAGTTATTTCAGAAATGAAAGCATGTTTCTATACTGTGAAACCTATTAGCATTTTTCAGTTTATTAAAGAAAAAGAGAAAAATTACATGATTATCTTGTCAGGTACAGAAAAAGCAATTTATAAAAATTCAACAGATATTCCTGGTAAAACTAGGAAGAAATAGCTTCTTAAACTTAGATAAAAGGTATCTGCCGAAAGAGCAAACATGTAATAGTGAAACACTGGGAGCATATTAATTAAAATCAAGAGCTCTATCATTACTCCTGATTGCACTGCAGATACCAGCCAATGAAATATGACAAGAGGGAAATAGTGTACAAACTTTGAAATGGAAGTGATAAAACCACAATCATTTGTAGTTGGTATGATTTTCTACCTAGAAAATCAAAGACAAACTAAAAAGCTTTTAGAACTAATATGATAATTCATTGAATTGCCTGAATGTAAGACCAAACACTGAGATCACAAATTTACTGCTAAGAGTAGGTCATAAAAATAGATGTTATTCATAATAATAAAAATACCAAAATGCCTAAGAATTAAGTGCAGAACCTCAGAAACACTGAAATGCCTAAGGATAAACCTCAGAGCCTAAGAAACGTACAAGGAAAATTAGAACCCTCTATTGAAAAACATAAAAGAAGTGATGAATAATACACAGTATGTCTGAATGGGAAGGCCGAAGTGTAAACTGGTAATTTCTTCCCAAGTTAATTTATAAATTCAATGTAATTCCAATAATTTTTTTTTTTTAGATTTTTCTTCAAGTAAAAATATGCTTTGGGCCGGGCATGGTGGCTCACGTCTGTAATCCCAGCACTTTGGGAGGCTGAGGTGGGCAGATCACAAGGTCAGGAGATCAAGACCATCATGGCTAACATGGTGAAACCCCATCTCTACCAAAAATACAAAAAATTAGCCAGGCGTGGTGGCAGGCGCCTGTAGTCCCAGCTACTCAGGAGGCTGAGGCAGGAGAATGGCGTGAACCCGGGAGGCGGAGCTTGCAGTGAGCCGAGATTGTGCCACTGCACTCTAACCTGGGCGACAGAGCGAGACTCCATCTCACAAAAAAAAAGGAAAGAAAGTAAAGAGAGGGAACTTTCCCACAGCAGTGTGGTTTTGTGTGGTTTTGGCACGGAAATAGAAAAATAATGGGATAGAATTGAGAATCCACAGAATCATGTGTCTTTTGTAATTAAGCACTTATAAATGGACTGTTTCATAAATGATGCATGGACAATAACGTTTGAAAAAATTATTCTATACCTTATGCCATATACAAAAATAAATTCCATATGGTTTGAAGACATAAACTGAAAAAAACACCCTATAAATATAAGAAGAACATGCAGGACATTTTAATAACCTTTGAGTAGGGAAGATTTTCCTAATTAAGACACAGAACGCAGATACCATAAAGATATACAGTTTAAAATTTTAAACTTGCCCGTAAGCAAAGTTAAAATATAGGTAGTATAACGAGACAAACAATATAAATAATAAACAAAAGATTAATTTCTATAATATATAAGGCATTCTCTAGTCAATAAAACAAATTACCCAATAGAAAAATGGACAATGATAAGGAAAAATCTACTCACAGTCCACGGGAATGTGAAAAATTAGTAAGCTAACTTAACCGAAAAATGTAAATTAAAATAACAAAAAATGAGCATTTTTCATCCATTGGGCTAGCAAAAATAATATTTATGGTAGAGATGGTGTGGAAAAGTGAACATTTGTTACACGTTGTTGATGGGAATGTAAAGTAGCATATAATGCTTGAAGGGATTTGGCAATTTTCACCTGAATTTAAAATACCGATTTCCTTTAACCTAGGTTTTCTATCACACAGAACATTTACATATATGCACAAAGGAAAACATATAAAATTATTTATTTGTCAGATTAAATAAATTGGAAATAACTTATATGTCCATTATTAGAAATTGGTAATATAAGGATTCTATGAAATCAATAATAAGAATCAAGTAGATCGATATGTCCTGAAATGAAAGGAACTCCAAGATGTAACATTAAGTTAAAAAGTTACAAGTTTCAGAATTTCAGAATAATATGTGTAGTATAAATTAATGTTTGTAAGAGTAAAAAGATATCTAAATCTATATCTGTACCTATAAATCTGTATTTATTCACATGAATGCATAAAGAAAGTTCTGGAAGGATACTCTGGTTGCCTAAGGGAGTGGTCTTATTTTAAGAGGATGAAATGGGTAATTTTGTCTCTTATATCTAATTCTTTAAAATTTGAATTTTTAAAAAGAGCATGATTTTTGTATTAC
The DNA here is from genome assembly GCF_006542625.1 of Nomascus leucogenys. NCBI lineage: Eukaryota > Metazoa > Chordata > Mammalia > Primates > Hylobatidae > Nomascus > Nomascus leucogenys. The sequence goes on along the minus strand of NC_044405.1, from coordinate 16,363,431 downwards.
TTTTGTAATTTTAAATGTTGTTACTCTACTTTCCCTTGTATACGTTGGACAAGAAAAGTCCTGGGCTTTCAATAACTCCCACTCTCCTGCAAGGTGGTGTTTTTAGCAGCCCTAATGAGTTTCCATATGCCTGGGGCTCACCTCCCTAGGGGCTCACATTCAACCGCTGGTCCTGCTAAATAGAGCTGCAAACACAGCTGGATGAATCTGAATCATAAGCTCATAGTAAAGTAGAGAATTAGAAAGTGATTTAATAATTTAGAATTTAGAACTATTGTATAGAATACAGAGTTGTGGAGAACTAGAAATAAATGGTTTGATCCAATGTTAGAAACTATTATCTATGGAAAGACCCAATAACTACAAGAATTGTGAATAAAGCAAGAATCTTAGAAACTCAGAGTTACATAGAAATGCAGAGCCATCTCTTTGGATGTTTCCATTTCACAGACGAAGAAAGGGAGCTGATGGACTTTTGGTGACTTTCCACAGGACTCCTGGATCCTGGTGCTCATTAACTGTAATATCCCCAGAGCTGTTGTTGTTGCATGAAGTTATAAGGGAAACCATATTATTAGGAAAAGTAATTCTATTAAAATAATAAAAAGGAAAATGCTTAAGCAAGAAAAAAACTACAGACATGAACAGAACTTCCCATTTTATTCTTCTTCAACTTGGCCTCACCAAAGTATAAGAAAAGATGTCATCGGTGATGAGGAAAGTTGAAGACAATAGTAGGAAGGCCGTGACAATGAAAAAAATTCTAAATATGAATATTTCCATAGTAAAGTGCCATGAAATAACTGTGGGAGAAGACTAAGTATGAGATTATGGCTATTGAGAAAAGAAAGAACTGATTCTACCCAGAAAAAATGAGAAGAATCCCAGAGACAAATGAGAAAGTGGGCAGGCTAGGTAAACTTATCTCATAGCTAATGTTTGATTTTTCAGGTTCAAAATCTGACGTTAATATGCAATGCATTAAAAAATGAAAGAAAAGAAAGTGGTAAAGCTGGCTGTGCAGGAGATTGGAATGAAGCCCTATACATTTTCAGCTGCTGTATAAAAGTTTCATCATAAAACTGAGCATCTATGCTGTGAATGTGGAATATTTTTGGTTATTATGAATAATCAAATCTCATAGTATATATACGATTTAGTTTAGCATATACTTTTAATGGACTTCATCACCATACCTTTCCTAGAATGCTTCAGAAGGAACAATCCTAAGTACTTGAGTTTTATCTTGTGATTTTCCTGAATCTGAATTTTTCCTTTCGGGATTCATCTGCACCTCCCTTCATTCACTGGAAAGTGAATGTTTCTAAAGTTTAGAAACATTCTAAAGTTTGCAATGCTCACACTAATCACCAATAAAATATGAGTTGGCCACTTTTCCTGTAAGTGCCGGATAGTAAGTGTTTTCAGCTTTGTGAGCCACGAGGTCTCACAACTACTCAGTCTGCCTCGTAGCACAAAAGCAGCCTCAGACACCATGTAAACGAATAAGCTTGTTGGGTTCCAGTTATCTTTTATTATGGAAACTTACATTTCATATAATTTTCAGATATCATGCAATATTCTTCTTCTTTTAGTTTTTCCTTCTCAGTCATTTAAAAATGTAAAAGCCACTCTTAGATTGTTGGCTGTACAAAAAGATAGTGGGTTGGATTTGGCCCACTAGCAGCAGTTTGCTAAGTCCTGACCTAAAATCTTAGAAAGAAGACGGAAAAAATGAGTGTGTGTTTATCATAAAACTGCTTTGATTTTTTTTCTTTGAAGGATCAAAAGGGAGATTGTTTGCATTGCTATAATGATAGCGGTAATAATAGTCAATATTGTATTTCTATAGCACTTTCTTTGTGCCTGCTACTTTTCAAAGTACCTTTACCTTGACTGACTCCCTTAATTCTCACAGTAAACCAATGAGATAAGAACAATGATTACCATGCCCATTTTACAGATAAGGAAACTGAAGCACAGAAACTCTAAATAATGTGCCCCAAATTCTTAGTGTTAGTAAAAATAGTAAGGCTGAGATGAGAACTCAGGCAGTCTAGTTCTAGCATGTGCACACACAACTGTCATGCTAGTTTCCAACTTAATTTTGTCACACACCCGATGAAGCCCGCTGTGTGTCTTTCTGTTTGTATATTCTTCACAAGGTCTAAATAATTTAGTGGGCTGTTTTCATTGAGAAATCTGTCTGTGAAATAGTATTGGAAGTAAGAGGGATGGGAAAATGCCAAATAACGTTTTCTTAAGTTAATACATATTTTTAGAAAATTCTTGAATAACCTAATTTTAGCAAGCAAGTTGAAAATCACAGGAAGTCTTCCAAAACATTTCAAAAATGAAAATGAAAGGAGTTTTATTTGCTTGATTAATTGACACTGGAGTTAGGAAAGACTTTAGGACTTTGTGTATTATTTGAATTAAAAATAAAAAATGTATTGAAGTGGGGTTCATTGGGGGATGGTGTTATTATGGCTGTCCTTGGAGAACCCAGCAGGCCCCCAAGCAGTGGAGTGTTTCACTTTCAATTTAACTTGGAAGTCACTAAGTAATCAAACAAAGACTACAGGCCATAAGGAGAAAATTGGTTATCAAATTTTTCAAGTCTGTGAAGAATTTCTCAAATAAATCACCAATTGTTTCAAGTTTTTGAAACAAGCTGTGTCTTTTGTATATGAGTGTATACTTGTTGGTGGGTGGTAACTCATTCATTTATATGAGGAAGACAAGATGTACTCTGTAAAAGCTGGTTGGTTCTACTGAATTCTATCCGTACCTCTTTTGAGTTGATTAATATTTGGCAAAAATCCATTCCTTCTCCAGCATCTAATTACTTCACTAAAAATGATGATAATATTACCAAACTCACAGACTGGTTGGAAAGATTACATGAGATAATGTATGTGTGTTGGAAATTGTGAAAGGATAATACGTATATTAATCTCTTTTAATAAAGCCAGTGGAAAAGACAAATCTAGCTGTACCTCTCTGTTTAAAAGAACTCTATTACTGCCTGCATCAGCAAATTCAGATAAGACATTCACTATTTATATTTTCAGCAAGAGCTGGAAAGCAACTAATAGCGTAACTGCTATCAAAGATGGTTTCAGAGGACTGCGACAATGGATATATTCGTTTTAATTTAAACTGAGGCATGCAGTCTCAGCATCACCTCAGAAATGTCTTATGGGATAGATTTTATTAAAATATTTGTTTTATATTCTTTCTAATGAGAAGCATTTTCCCAGCTTTGATCTAAACTTTTATTTTTTAAGATAAAAACTCATCTGTTCAAGTGAAAAATGTGTGTGGTGATATCTCTAGGAGAGGCATGCTATTTGATAAAAACCTCAACACTTTTGGCAGTTCTTAGCCAGGTTTAACATTCAAAAATAAATTGAAATTTTATCCTTCAGCTTCGTGTCCTTTAAAATTGCCAATATTATTATTTTCAAGGTTAACCTTTATTTTTACTAGCCTACTCTGTTATTCTCTAAAATTAAATTATTGGCTTTCTTTAAAATTCCCTTATTTTTAATGGGATAAAATTGTCCTTATTTGCAGTTTCAAGATGGATGGAGTAGGCCGGGCATGGTGGCTCATGCCTGTAATCTTAGCACTTTGGGAGGCCGAGGCGGGTGGATTGCCTGAGCTCAAGAGTTTGAGACCAGCCTGGATAATGTAGTAAAACCCCGTCTCTACTAAAATACAAAAAATTAGCCAGGCTTGGCGGCATGCGCCTATAATCCCAGCTACTCTGGAGGCTGAGACAGGAGAATCACTTGAACCTGGGAGGTGGAGGTTGCAGTGAGCCAAGATCGCATCATTGCAATCCAGCCTGGGTGACAGAGTGGGACTCCATCTCAAAAAAAAAAAAAAAAAAAAAAAAAGATACATGGGGTAGAGTTGTGTCTTAGTCTGTTTTCTGTTATTATCACTGAATACCTGAGACTGGATAATTTATGAAGAAACAACTTTATTTCTTACAGTTCTGGAGGCTGGGAAGTCCAAAGTCTAGGGGCAACATCTGGTGAGGACTTTCTTGCTGTTGGGGACTCTCTACAGAATCCTGAGGTGGTGCCAGGAATTGATGGCAAGGAGGCACATGAGTGATGGCCAAACTGGTTTTTATAACAGACCCACTTTTTTGATAGCAAACCTCGTCCCTTGATAATAATCCATTAATCAATTAATCCATTAATCCATAAGCGTATTCATCCATTCATGAAGGCAAAGCCCTCATGACCCTGTCACCTTTTAAAGGGCCCACCTGTTAAGTCTGTTACATTGAGGATTAAGTTTCAACTTGAGTGTTGGAGGGGACAAACATTCAAACCATAGCAGCGTAAGTTTTGGGCTGTGTGTTACTTGGAAGTAAAGCTCTTTGGGGGCAAGGTCATGCTGTATTCGATGTAAACACACACACAGCAAAAGAGATGCCATTGAGGAGCGTCTTTGCTGCAGACCCTCAAATGGGGTTGTTCTTGTTTGCTTTGGAGACAAAATATGAACATTTATCAGTTATTCCAAAGATGACCAAAGAGTCACTGCAAATGGATGTGGAAGAATCACATAGAATTTCATGTATAATTTTTGGGAACAAACTAAGTGGTCCTTGGAGTAACCTGGTACAAGGATGATTTGAGTAAGAAACAGCTCTTGAACACAGGCAAAAATCTCATTTTAATGAATTTGAGGGAGTTGGAAATAGCTTTGTTACATTCCAATTACATGTAATTGGAAATGTATGTGTGTTCAATATATACAGAGCACAGAGGTGGTGTTACTCACTTGATTTAGTTTATCCAAATAAAGCAGGCATTTTGTTTCGACGTCCTCATTTTGCTATTTTTTAAAAAACAGCACTTCTTTTATCATCTTCCTTTTATTCTGTATCATGTTGAGGTACTTGCCTTGGAGATATTCCATCCCTGACCCCTAGTTCTGGTAATTTCCTCTCTCTCATTCCTTTCCAACCTTCTTTACTCTTCTGAGATGCTAATATAACAATCCTGTAACAGTAGAAAGCACAATTCTGAACCATAGCGGTGTTTTCATTAAGCAGTTTGGCTGCTATGTGGACAGGGACTTGTGAGCACATCTGTTCTACAGGATTTTTCATTTAATATAATTTTCTGAAACCACATTGGCAAAACACCATTATTATAAGCCATCCCCAAGGACATGGAAATAATTTTGCTAAACAGAACTCTAAGTTAAAATGCTATTTATAATTAGGAGATTCTACTTGCATTTATTAGCTGTCCCCTCCTCCCGTATATGAAGATCAACTCTGAGCTAGTGTTATTTAGATGTGGATTTTGAGCTTTGTCCTCACCTAGTTATGGGGCTGGGCCTCGTGGAGTCTGTTTCTTCTGAGCCATTTGACACATAATGGCAAGGCTGTTGGCCTTGGTTAGGAAGAAATTTGTGGAAGAACAAACATTTCTGGCCCTAGTGAAATTGTATCTGTTAATCTCATTTAATAAGATTATGATAAACTGAGATTGCAAAAGGCAAGAACATGAATGATATCAGCTCAGTATTTTTTCCATCAGGTTATTTTTATTTATTTTTGAGATGGAATCTCACTCTGTCACCCAGGCTGGAGTGTAGTGGCGTGATCTCAGCTCACCGCAGCCTCCGCCTCCCATGTTCCAGTGATTCTCCTGCCTCAGCCTCCCAAGTAGCTGGGATTATAGGAGCCTACCACCATGCCTGGCTGATTTTTTGTATTTTTAGTAGAGATGAGGTTTCACCATGTTGGCCAGGCTGGTCTTGAAGCCCTAACTTCAAGTGTGATCAGCCTGCCTCGACCTCCCCAAGTTTGGGATTACAGGCATGAGCCACTGCACCCAGCCTCAACTAGCTTATTTGATTGGAGGGGTTAGTGTTATTAATTCCTTGAATCATATCTCTTGTTTCTTTTCCAAACTCTTGTAAAGAGTATCTTAGACTGAGGGCACAGCAAAGCTGTGTCTCTGACCCTTGCTTTCAGGTGAGTGACATGAAATGGGGACTGTAGTATTTTATGTCTGCCTGTAACTAGCTTCAGAAAGTTTTCTCATGAGAAGAAACCTGGCTGCAGGTGAGCAGTCCCTGAAGTCTTTAGGATGGATTTGAGGCATGTTCTTATTTTGGGGCAATTCTATCTCCCCCTCCCTTCCAGGGGACATTTGGCAATGTTTGCAGACAATTCTGGTTGCTAGAACTTGGGGGTGGTGGTATACCCTGTGGGTCAAGGTCAGGGATGCTGCTAAACACCCTACGACACACAGGACAGCCCTCCACAACAAATAATAATTTGACCCAAAATGTAAGTAGAGCTGAGGTTGAGAAACCATGAGATTTAGATAAGAAGCTTGTTTGAACCTTAATAGTCCGAAGGCTGAATAATTATGCCAATCCACTCTACGGACTTTAGTGCAGCTGTTCAAGAATGACCCATAGATCTATATTTGTGGAGCTGTTCATGATGTATTAAGTGAATAAAAGCAACTCTCCAGTGATGGTAATAATAATAATAAACAAATATTATTATTTATAGCCAACCTTCATTGAGAACCTACTGTTGGTCAGGCATTGCACTAAGTGCTGTAGTTGTATCATCCAATGTCATTCTTGCAACTGTATGAAGTAAGCATTATTACTGGTCTCATTTTATGAATGAGGACACTGTGCATGGAAAAGTTAGATAAAGTTGCCTAAAATCGCATAGGTGGTAAGGTCTCAGTATTTCTTTTTTTTTTTTTTTCCTGAGACAGAGTCTTTCTCTGTCACCCAGGCTGCAGTGCAGTGGCGCGATCTAGGCTCACCGTAACCTCTGCCTCTCGGGTTCAAGCAGTTTTCCTGCCTCAGCCTCCTGAGTTGCTGTGATTATAGGCGCACACCACCACACCTGGCTAATTTTTGTATTTTTAGTAGAGGCGGGGTTTCACCATGTTGGCCAGGCTGGTCTTGAACTCCTGACCTCATGATCCACCCACCTTGGCCTCCCAAAGTGCTGGGATTACATGCGTGAGCCACCATGCCCAGCCAGGTCTGAGTTTCTATACCTTGTCAGTATGCATGGAAACCATGATGTGATACTGGAGATTTTATAAAAAGCTATCATCTCCCCCCAGTCCTTCTCTGACATCAGTTCCACTTTCTGGAGAAAACTCCTTTTTTTTTTTTTTGGTTGTTCTATGTCTTAACTCCACAACTCAAAAAATTACTTGATTAAAAAAAATTAAGTCCCATTGATTGACTTCCCACTATGACAAAAGATTAACTCACACTACTATGATACCCTCTGATCACCTCCTTCCCCTCCTTTTGTTGTTTCTTGTATTTTTTTAAATTTCTGTTGATCATCATTGTAACTTTAAATAATAAGGTAGTAAGCCATTTTTTCCTTCCATACATTTTTATCACAATTTCCCTTTTTATACATTCTCTATCTTAATACCCCTGACTTTCTTCCTCCTTGTTCCTTCCTCTCTCCTCACTGTTGTCAGAATCTTTAACATTTATGTGGTTCTGCAAACATCGGTAAGTCTTCTGAGGCTGTCCAGGAGTTGATGTGGAGAGTTGAAACCCGCTAGCTGTTGTTTACATAGCTGTGGTGATGGGTTATTGTTGTATCATGTAGGGGCCTAGGATTACATTTCCTTTACTCCAGGCCCAGTGTCTCCAGCCTTTAGCTCAGGAGGACAATGAGGGTGTAAGTGTCAGTGGATTCTTTCTGCATAAAGACGATTAGCGAGTCCCCTGTTTCCAGCCCATTTCTTACTCCTGTTCACTCTGTGCCTAACATCTCTCCTGGATTCAGAATAACCCTTCTCCAGCCACCTCTCTAGTTGCTACATGGACCTAGTGGTTTTGAAAATTCTATCAGAATATGCAACTCTACTGAATTTTATTTCTTTTTGTGAATACTTTGTTTTATGTGTTGACATTTTACTGCTTATTTTAATGGATAACAAAGAGCATATAAGACAGTCTAGACTGTAGCCTCCCAGAAGGGAGTTTGGATGTATTTTTTCCCTTTGATTTATGAGCCTAGCATGGTCTCTTAGCACTTTGAAGAATCAGTTCCTGAGGGTCCCTTTGACCTTTGAAGACAGCCTCTGAGGAGAGCTGGCACCACACTTCTAAGATTGCTGCTCTTGGCAACCATTAAATTAAAAGAATCTTCCCTTAAGATAGTAACAACACTCTTCAGAACGTTCCCAGGTGAAGGAACATTTGGCTGTACATGAGAAGCCTGTGAAGTAGAAGCTTTGAGCCCACTGGGCCTCAATTTGATATTGAACCAGTCTCGAGTTAACCTATGTCATAGGCTGAGAAGTGGAGGAAGTTACACCAAAAGGAGCTGGTAATAAGAGACACAAAGTTTAGGATAAACAACATTTCCAAATTTCAATTAGTAGGGAATCTGGAAGGTGAAGACTATATATCTATGGGCTATTTCTTGGAAGATAGGCCCCTCAGTGACAGAGGAAAATATTTGGCCAAACCAGGCTGCCGTGCAGAGCTAGGTAGTTCTGTTCTGCAAAGCTCTAGAGGGCATCAGGCTATGTGATGTCACCCTCCTGTGTGTGCAGTGTGCAACCTGCACAACCATGTGTAGCACAGCTAGGTAAAGATAAATGCTGCTTGGAAACCTGGAAGACACGGCTGGAAAAAAATGCATGTGTATCTCTGGTCAAGATTCAGACGTATTGATTATTTAAGTAAGAAGTCCTGCCAGGCATAATGGCATGCACTTATAGTACCAGCTACTTGAGAGTCTGAGGTAGGAGGATCATTTGAGCCCAAGAATTGGAGTTTAGCCTGGACAATGTAACAAGGCCCCATCTCTAAAAAAAAATAACAAAACAACAACAAACAAAAAACTAAACAACAAAGTCTTATTTCTTTACCTCTGTAGTAGATAATTAACTAAGACTTTGTGTAAAATGACTAATTCCCCTTCTAACTTGCTGTTTTAAGTCTGACCAGATGTTTAACAGAAGCCAAAAGTTATAGGAGTAGGGAGATTGAGATGGAGACAAGAGCTCCAATTTTCAGAGTAACTTTGTAAAATCCTAAGAATGCTCAGCACTGTGCTTGAGGTCTTTTGGAAAAGGTTTCTTCACTAATAATGCCAATTAACATTTGTATGATAGTTTCAGAAGTTTTTTCTAATACAGCAGCTCATTGAAATTTATCTGGATACAGTTTTGTCCTTATCTCCTTTTGATAGATGAATAATTGAGGCTCAGAGGGGTTAAGTGATGCCTTGAGGGGCTCTGTGCAAGCAGTTATAGTAGAGTTGGGACAGGACCTGGGACCATCTGATGCCAGATTCCACTACTTTACTTTTTAGAGATTCTAGGTTTCTCCTCAGCAGGGGCACAGTTATCACATCCATCTTCAAATATGAGATAAATTGTAAGAAACTGGACAGGACCTGAGGATAAAAATTTCTTGTGTGAAAAGAGTTTAGATTCTGCTCAGAATGAAGATCTTAATTCTTGACAACTATGTTCTTCTATATTTATAATCCTCCTGGAAAGATCTCAGATTATATACAAATGTAGTTTACTCAGTGTCGTCACCAGTTTGAGCTGCTGTAACAAAATACCATAGACTCGTGGCTTGAACCAACAGACTCTATTTCTCATAGCTCTGGGGGCTGGAAAGTCCAAGATCAAGGTGCTGACAGATTTGATGTCTTGGGAGGGCTCTGTTTCTGGCTTGCAGATGGCCACCTTCTTGCCATGTGCTTGCATGGCCTTTCCTCAGTATATGTACTTTGTCTTCCTCTTCTTAATAAGGGGACTAATCTCATCATGAGAACCCTATCTTCATGACCTCATCTAAGCCTAATTGTCTTCCAAAGACCTCACCTCCAGAGGCCATCACATTTGAGGTTAGGACTTCACATACGAATTTTTGGAGGACACAAATAATTCAGCTCATAACACTAAATTTACAAAAAAGTGATTGCTTTAATTCAAAAATTGCCTCACCTATATCATTTTCGCTTACATTTACAGAGTGATAATTCTCTGCCAGATATATTTCTGAAGTACTTAATGTGCACAATTCATCACTCTCCATGACAATGCTTTGAAGTAATTATTATTATCATCCCCATTTTACTGGTGAGGACATTGAGGCATTGCTCAAAATTACACATCTAGTAAGGGGTTGAACCAGGATTGGTACTCAGGCCGTGGAGTCCACAGTTTGCTCTTAAACTGCCTGTTAGTCAAATCTTCCTTTTCCTCCCTCCCTCCCTCCGTCCCTCCCTCCCTCCCTCCCTCCCTCCCTCCCTCCCTCCCTCCCTCCCTCCTTCCTTCCTTCCTTCCTTCCTTCCTTCCTTCCTTCCTCTCTTTTCTTTTCCTTTTCTTTCTTTTTCTTTGTTTTCTTTCTTTCTTCCTTCTTTCCTTCTTTCTCTCTCTCTTTCCTTTTATCAAGACTTTGTTGCCCAGGCTGGAGGGCAGTGGCAGGATTTGGCTCACTGTAACCTCCATCTTCCTAGCTCAAGTGACCCTCCCACCTCAGCCTCCCAGGTAGCTGGGACTACAGGCATGTGCCACCACGCCTGGCTAATTTTTGTTTTTGTTTTTTGGTAGAGATGGGGTTTTGCCATGTTGCCCAGAGTGGTCTCAAACTTCTAGGCTCAAATGATCTGACTGCTTCAGCCTCCCAAAGTGCTGGGATTACAAGTGTGAGCCACTGTGCCCGGCCGGATGATTATTTCTTTACATCAGTTTGCCAACATGTTTTTCAATAAAGCAACCTGGTCTTTCTAACTACTATTTTGTTACTGGCCAATGCTATTTTGCTGAATTTCTCTCCTCTCTATTGTGGTATTTGGAAGCTTGGGAGCTGAAATTTTAAGAATCCTTGGCCAGCTGGGTTTTGGTTTAGTTTCTGCTAATGGGGTGAGAGGGGATTTATTCATGATTTGGAAGGTGTAGACCAAAACCAAAATTCTAAGCCCCCCAGCTGACTGAATGGACCTCTTATCTCAGCCAAGAAGATAGCAATGAAACCTGAAAATCTGGTTCAGGCCATGATGGGAATGGTGGGTCAGACATGCTTCATTATTCTCTCCATCCTTTGGAATTCAGGCACAACTGACCAGCATTAACATTAAACCAGAGATTTTAAGAGTGACAAAACAAGTCTGTTTGTAGCAATAAAATACCATATTCCAGACTGATTCTAGTATAGCATCACATTAAGAGATAGTAAGCCCTGAAAGAAATGGAAGTATTTTACCCCAAAATACATTTTTTGATCTATTTTGAAATGTCCCTGCAAAACTGTCTCTTGTGGGAAAAATCTACATTCTGTAGAGAATCCCCTTCCCTTTCCAGGTATTTTCCTGATCCCGGAGAGATCTAACTAAGAGTTTAATGCCTTTTGAGGTTTGATAAAGGATGTTTATCATCTATTCTCTCTGAAGCCTGCTATTTGGAGGCTTCATCTACGTAACAAGAACCTTGGCTTCCACCCCCAACTCCTACCTTATTCTAACCCCAAACATTTCTTTCTGCTGACTTTAACTCTTTAGGCAAAACTTTACTCTTTCAGCCAATTGCCAATTAGGAAATCTTTGCATCCACTTATGACCTGGAAGCCTCCCCCTGCCCACTTCGAGATGGCCTACTTTTCCAGGCTGAATCAGTGTAAAACTTACATGTATTGATTTATGTCTTTGCCTGTAACTTCTGTCTCCTTAAAATGTATAAAATCAAGCTGGAACCCAACCACTTTAGGCACATGTTCTCAGGACCTCCTGAGGCTATGTCATGGGTCATGGTCCTCATATTTGGCTCAGAATAAATTTGTTCAAATATTTTACAGAGTTTGGCTTTTTCATCAGTGAAGGAGAAAGGGAAGCATGCTCTGTGATTATACAACATGTGGAAGGTCATCTACTATGGACTAAAATGTTTGTACGCCCTACATTCATATTTTGAAAGTGTAATCCTCAATGCAATGGGGCTTTTGGAAGGTAATTAAGGTGGAGCCCTTATGATAAGATTAGAGCCTTTATAAAAAGAGACAAGAGAAAGCTTGCTTCCTCTCGACCTGCATGCAAGAGAGACCATGGGAGGACATAACCATGAAGGGGGCCCTCATCAAGAACCTGACCATGCTGGCACCTTTGTCTCAGACTTCCAGCCTCCAGAACTATGAAAAATCCATGTTTAAGTCATCCAGTCTTTGTTAACGTACTATAGCAGCCTGGACTTAGGAGGACACCAACCCTTGCAAGATCCTTTAGGTATTCTCTTGTGTATCACCACCCTGGGGATCCACACATCAGTGGTCGTCAGTAGTGTTCTTCTAATTCCAGGTCTAGTGAATAGTAGCAATTTCTTGATTCTCTGAAAATGAATGGCATACTTGAGAGCTAGTAACAGTGTGGGCTGAGCTTGACTCTTCCACCTCTTTCAGAGATTTGTAATCATTTAACTGTATTAAATCACTTCCTACTTGGAATTTCCTAGAAGAGTTTCTGTGTCTTTGGCCAAAACACTAAATGATACAATTATACTTTGTTTTGTTTTTTTTCTCTTGAAAAATAGACAATGTAATGACAAAGTAAAATATTTTGTGTCAATCTTTGCTTTCTCATTAGCTTTTGTAGATAGAAGTCATGTGTGAACCAAGCTTTCAGTATAGAAGTTTTAAAGCATATATACTAATCTATTTTAGCATCATAGTTGATAAGGACAAATTTTAATTTTAAAGGGCAGAAAGTGGTGATTCTCAACTTTGGCTGTTGATTTAGAATCATCTCAGTAACTTGAAAATTATCTGTGCTTGGGTCTCACTCTATTGTAAATCAGAATTTCTGCTGGCTTAACCCTCATTCTTTTAAATTTAAAATTTAAATAATTTGGAATAGCTATTGGGTTCGTTGAATGTATGCACCCCTTTATGTCCCATCTCAATGCCAGTGTGACTGTGCTGGTCTATACAATCACACAGCAGCAGAGTATGGAAATCATCTGGATGTCCATGCACTTCATTTCTGTAACTTGCTAAAGTAGCAATTCTCAAACTTGCATGTGCATACATATCACCTGGAAATCTGATTAAAATTCAGATTCTGATGAAGTAGAATTGGGATAGGCATTGAGATTCTACATTTCCTAGGTGATTCCAATGCTGTTGGAATCCATAGAAAACTTCTAACCAATTTTTGCTTTTCTAGTCCTAGTGTTTTATTTCTCTTTTTCATCAACCCTGTCCTTCCTCCTTTCAGTTTGACTCCACATGTTAACTTCTATTCTCCATCTAGTCTGTTTTATTAATCCATCTGTTTCAACTTATGATCTCAACAAATATTTTCATTACACACAAATTCTAGTGTAGTCCTCTGGTTCTGTGTAGCTCACCAGGCATAGCCATCACCTCACTGCACGAACACCTTGGACACTGTAACTCCCCTCCAGACCTGCCTCCCATCAAAGTTCTCTGGCAGTGGAGAGGGATTGTTTATTCACAGCAAATGGGGATACAGATGCACTTCTTCGTGCTAGAGATATTTTTGTACCTTTGTATCTACATCAATGTTATTGACCCTGGATGCACATTTAAAATCATCCGGGAAACTGAAAAAAAAATCACACCATATTCCATAAATATGTACAATTCTTATGGGTCAAATAAAAATAATAATAAAAGCTAAAAGTTAAAAATAAAGCCTTATATCCAGGAGCTACCACTAGAGATTCTGAAACAACTGGTCTAAGATGAGACTTGGGCATTGGTATTCTGACAACTGAATATCCATTTTATTGTGCACTCAGGGTTGAGAATCAATGATCCATACAAAAGCTTAAGAAGCTGCTGAATATTTTGGTGTACTGAGAATGCGTCAATGAGCTATTGCTGTGTAACAGTCAGTCACAAAATTCCACAGGAATAAGCATCTGTTGTCCTCTTGTGCACCTCAGGAGTGGCTGGGGAGCTCTGATGATCCCAATATGGTTGGCTGGGTTTGGCTTCCAGCCATGAGTTTAGTTTATCTTGGATTCATGTGACTCTCATTTTTTGGGGATAAGCAGGGTATTCATGACACTGGTAGAACTGCAAGAGAAAGGAGTAGAAACATTTGATGTCTCCTAAGGCCTAGGCTTGGTACTGTTAGTCTTTCCCTTGTTTCCACTGGCCAAAGTCAGTCATGTGGCCAAGCCCAGCATCACTGGGCTCTGCAATCTGACAGTACTTTTAAGGCCGCTCATGGTGGATGTTTTGAGCAGACTTACAACTGAGAATTACTATTTCATGCTGCATGAGTCTCCTAGACTTAACAAGACTGCAAGAAGATAATTACTGTTTCCTTCATTTGGTGAAATTGATAATTTAAAAATTATCTCCCAAATCACTAGCTTTCTATAACCATGTATTCACCCTCCTTTTTTAAAAAAAAAAAAAAAAAAAAAACACTTTTGTTAGCTCTCTGTTGTGCAAAGCCCTATTGAATCTTAAAGCAAAGGGAAAAACTAGTAATATGAATCCTACTTTATAATATTTTGTTCATCATTAACTTTTTCTTTTCATTGTTATATTTTCAAGTATTGAATTAAATTGTTATGTATTGATCCCTGAGTTTTCTGGTCTCCTCTTAGTTCTAGTTCTGCTCTTTATGAATGTGTGGCTAGGTATGTTTGTGGCCTCCAAGGATCTGTCCTTGTTCCCAAGGATGCTGCTGGGTGTGCCCAGGAGCTTTCTTTTCTATTTCAGCTCTTTCCATAAACTGCCTTTCTAGAACAAAACTCAGAAGTCTGCATTGGCTGAGTAAATATGCTTATGTGACGCAGCCTCCATTGCTGTGTTGGGATGGGCCAGGACACCCTGCTTCATCTGCTACCAGGCTGACCTCCAGAAGTTCTGGTGGGAAGCCCACCCCTACCTCCCAGCAGTCTCTGATCTCAGGATCTGGGGAACTCAGCAGTCAGCCGAAAGATTCTTCATCCATTCCTCCACAGGGCACCAGGGCATATGGTAGGTACAAATTAAACACAGTAGCAACCTAGATATCTAATTATTTCCTAAGGCAGATATGTAACTCAAGCATACTGATAACTCTGGGTTATAAACTTAAACCTTTTACTGTTAATTTTGTAAAATGTACAAAGAGAAAAATGTACAATTTTAGTAACCTTAGAAAGGTGACTTTTGGATACATAGAGCCACGTGGGATAATGATACAGCATAGATTTTGGAGTCAGAAAGACAAGAGTATGTATCTTGGATTAACTAGGTGGCATATGTGTGACTGAGAACATTTCTTAACCTCTGTGTGTCTCAATTTAATAAGGGTAATGGCCTTTGTCTTTGAGGTGGAGGAACATGTATATAGCTCATGGCATATAATAGAGCTTAAAAGAAATAACAGTTAGAATATACCCGAGATTTTGGCCAGGCACGGTGGCTCACGCTTGTAATCCCAGCACTTTGGGAGGCCGAGGTGGGCGGATCACGAGGTCAGGAGATCGAGACCCCGTCTCTACTAAAAATACAAAAAATTAGCCGGGCGTGGTGGCGGGCGCCTGTAGTCCCAGCTACTTGGAGAGGCTGAGGCAGGAGAATGGCGTGAACCCGGGAGGCGGAGCTTGCAGTGAGCCGAGATGGCGCCACTGCACTCCAGCCTGGGCGACAGAGCAAGACTCTGTCTCAAAAAAAAAAAAAAAAAAAAGAAGATACCCGAGATTTTGACCTGGAAAAAAGTTGACTTCAGGTTCAGAGCTCTCTAACAGCATAATTCTTTAGATAGAAGACCTTTAAATTGTATTTTACCTTCACTTTGCTGCTTACATAGAATAGACTGGGCCTGCGTTATCTTTTCCTGATACACCAAGGCCATTAATAGGTACAGCTGTTTTCTGGGCTCTGCTGAAATGCAGAATGCCTCAGGACTTACTGATTCATGAAGGGCAACTCGTCCTTGTATGCTTCACTTGATGTGTCAGTGTGCTTATCTGCATTTTCTGCTCTTTGGTCTTCTCCCTAGCTGTCACAAGTTTGCTGTCACTTGTCCTTGCTCTTGCTTGCCTCCTTTTACTTGCTAGTCCTGACTTGTGGTGGCCTTATGAACCAGATGTTAGCTTAATAAAACTGTGGGCACTAAAAGGTATTAATAGGCTGTAAGGACCAAGGGAATCCCTAAGCGTAGTGCATGCATTTTGTGGCATCTTTCTTACAAAAGGATTGCTCCTTGGTGGCAACGTAAACAGACGAAGTTGCCGGGTGTCTGGATTTTCGGTGGTGAGGTGCCATTATAAGAGTTCACATTGCTTTGAATGGATGGAAAGGCTTAAATCTTTTGTCAACTAGGATCATGGCTGTATCCTGAGAGCCAGGACTTTGTTTTGTGTGACTTGATCGCCTTCACAATGCCCAGCATATTCCATATTCCTAATAGTTGCTAAATAGTTCACGGCATTAAATTAGATTTAACGTAATTTGCTTGTCTAGAAGAAAGTAAATGTCTCCAAATCATATTAACAGAGGGTCAAAAACAAAACAAATTATTGAAGAGGACTTACTTTTCCCTTTGAAAAACTATAAATGTAATTTAAGAGAAACTCTGTGGAATGTTGTTTGAGGGTGTAGGGATGCCACCTCTTAACCATCGTGCTGTTAGTCTGTCAGTGACTGTATCCATTGGTGTGGAACTGCCCTCAGCACAGCAAATTTCAAATGAGAGAAACATGTAGACAGAAAGAGAAACAAATATCCTGGCCTTAAATTATTCCCGGTTTGTGTAGGTTAGGGTAGATAAAGGTGAAATGGACTAGCTTGGAATTCAGGTGAAATTCTGCTGCTGAGTATCCATCTAGAGAAACTCTTACTCCTAAAAAGGATACCTCCTTGTAATGTTCCCCAAATGGGAACCTAAGTGTGGATCAACGTTGAAATGGATAAATCATGGTATATTCATGCAGTGGAATGCTATATAGCTGTAAAAATTAACGAACTACATACAACATGTTCAACTCATATACAATATGACTAACTTTAAAAATAAAACATTGGAAAATCACAGGATAGTGTGTGTCACTGGCTTGCACTTAGGTAAAGTTAACAGACAAACTGAACAATATGCTGTTTGCAGTTGTACTCAATGGATAAAAACTATATTGAGAAGCACAGGGATTGTATTGGCCAGGGTAGCCTATGCTCTGCTGTGGTCACCAACAATCCCCAAACTTCAGTGGCTTGAAGTCATAGTTTTGTTTCTTTAGGATTTGAGCTGCGGAGCAGCTACCATCCAGAGCATGGCCAGAGGCAGACAGAAAAAGGGGATGTGGCAAAGCTCACATTGATTTTTAAAAGCTTCAACCCAGTCGCTTCTGACTGTGTTTCTTTTGCCAAAAAAGTGACATAACCAAGCATAGTATCAGTGTGTGGGCAAGTGCAGTTCTACCAAGTGGCCAGAAGGAGAGAGCCAGAACAATCACGAACAAATCTAATGACCACCAAGGGAATGATGTACATAAAAATCAGGATACCTTTAAGGGGCTGGAAAGGGAATGCAATTTGGGAGAGACATAGGAGGGTTTCTGAGGGATGTTAATTCTCTCTTTATCTGGGTGGTGAGTTTACAGGTTTGATTATTCTTTAAACTGTGCATGTATGTTTTCTTATACACCTTGTTTGTATGCTGTATTTTAAAATAAAATATAAAATGACTTTTTAGGACATACAGGTCGTATATATGATAATATAGTTAGAGAAAATACTTAGCAGGATTTTAGAGATATTGTCAACTCTGGAGAGATGGAGGAGAGATTGGGAGAGATGAAAAGGAAAATTTCACATCTGTTTTATATCCTGGTTAAATTTCTTATATGTTGTTCGCTTACTTAATGAAAGATTAATTTAAAAAAATTCTTTTAAAAAATCAAGATACAGAATAAAAAAATAACCATGGGGCTCAGTGTGAAACATGTTTTTTTGTTCCCCAACTCCAGATTGAGACTGGCATTGGGAGATGAGGGGAGAAGTCATTGAAAGGGCATCTCAAATGGAGCCAGGAGCAGACAGCCCTCAAAGTGGGAAGCAGACAAAGGACCACCAGCCACAATATCAGAAAGAGACCTGCATATGATTTGGCACTAGCCACCCTAGAGTGTGGAACTCAGAGGCACCATCACTAGGGGTCATTGTCCAGCAGCTGAGATACTGACAGGCCACAGGGAACAGAGGGTGAAGGATTTGGTTGATTTGTGTGGGGATAAGGGTCTGATCCTCCTCCTGCCATGGTTCGACTGAGCTCAACAAACCAGAAACTTCTCGAGGAACTGAGCTATACTATACATGTAATCAAAAGTTAATTATCTTAAAAAAAGCATTAAATCTATCTTTGATCTTGGTGGTTGTATAAATCTGCTTTGGAGAGCCCTTCATTTGGACATTGAAATCTCCACCTCGAATGTGGAGAATGTGACTGAGAATTATTTTTTGAGGATGCATAAGGTTTATTTCAGAGAAATGGGGTGGAGTGTTCTAATCAAGAAAGCATAGAGACATAGATATGCATAATGGGGATGGCGAATTTACTTTGGATGACGTGGGGGGCTGGAAGAGAAGTAGAAAAATAAGACGACTTGGGTCTATGTCTTAGTTTCTTGTGACTGCTGTGACAACTTACTGCACACTAGATGGTTTATTTTCTCACAGTTCTAGAGGCCAGAAGTTCAACCTCAGTTTCCCTGGGCTGAAGTCAAGGTGTAGGCAGGGCTGTGTTCCCTCTGGAGGCTCTAGGGAAGGTTTAGTTTCTTGCCTCTTCCAGCTTCTGGTGCCCACCAGAGTTCCTTGACTTGTGCCCACATCACTCCAATCTCTGCATCTCTCTTCATACTGCCTTCTCCTCTGTGTGTGCATAATTGCCCTCTGCCTCTTTCTTGTAAGGGCACCCCCCGCTCTCTTTTTTTTGAGCCAGAGTTTCACTCTTGTTGCCCAGGCTGGAGTGCAATGGCACCATCTTGGCTCACTGCAACCTCTGCCTCCTGGGTTCAAGTGATTCTCCTGCCTCAGCCTTCCAAATAGCTGGGATTACAGGCATGTGCCACCAGGCCCAGCTAATTTTGTGTTTTTAGTAGAGACGGGGTTTCACCATGTTGGTCAGGCTGGTCTTGAACTCCCGACCTCAGGTGATCCACCCACCTCGGCCTCCCAAAATGCTGAGATTATAGGCATGAGCCACCGTGCCCTGCCGTAAGGACACTTTTGATTGCATTTAAAGCCCACCTGCATAATCCAGGACAACTTCCCCAATAATCACATCTGCAAGATCTTTTTTTCTTTATAAAGTAACATTTATAGGTTCCCGGTATTGGGACCTAGTATCTTTGGGTGGGCCATTATAAAGCCTACTAGAATCTGAGTCATGAAAGTTAGTCCTTGAAGTTTCTGTGCATAAAGTGAGAATTTGGGCAGTGCAAGGACTTATGGATACAATTATCTGGTAAATAAGTCCTGCTGCCTTCAGCCTGGACAGGTGTTTCTTTTTGGTTTATGGTTCCTGCCTTGTGTCTTTGGGCAACAACAGGTGTGTGGCCCTTAGACATTGTAATCCCTTCATGTCACTCCATGCCTGAGAAAATGTTCTGATTTGATAGCTCCTGGTACTATTATTATTTCTTTTGACTAATTTGGGGGCCACCTTGTGTGTACATTAAAATGAAAGGGCAAAAATCTTCTTTGAGTTCAGTTTCCTGCTAAGTGAACATCAAGCATATTCATTCAGAATTATAATTGCCTTCATTGACAGAACCACATGAGGTTGGTGCAGAATTGCTAGGGAGATCCTGATACACATATTCTATTTATTTGTGTCCCAAGTGGAATCAGTAATGCAAATCACAGATAAAAATAGGAAGCAATTTTACTCGATGTATTAGCATGAAAACATAGTTCAGTGTTGCTGAAGAGAATAGGAACAACTATTTGTAAGTAGGAGCAAGTGATATATTTCTCATTGTGATCAGTTTTTGATTCAGTAAAAAGTTGCTGCTGCTTCTACGATTATTTCTGATGCTTCTATCTTTATCTTTTATGGAAATAATTTTATTCATCTCCCATTTGAAAGTCTTCTCCTTTAAACATTTAGAATAGTATTTTTGGCAGGTTTTATTCTTTGTTTTTTTGGGGGTGGGGAGGAGGGAGTGATGTTAGTAAGGCAGAAACGGAAACAGCTCTTGTTTCCAGCATTTTCTTGGCTACACTGGACAAAAATATATTATTATTATTTTTTTTTGAGACGGACTCTTGCTCTGTTGCCCAGGCTGGAATGCAGTGGTGCGAGATCTCGTCTCACTACAACTTCCACCTCCTGAGTTCAAGCGATTCTCCTGCCTCAGCCTCCTGAGTAGCTGGGACCACAGGTGCATGCTGCCACGCCTGGCTAATTTTTGTGTTTCTAGTACAGACGGAGTTTCACTGTGTTGGCCAGGCTGGTCTCAAACTCCTGACCTCGTGATCTGCCCACCTTAGTCTCCCAAAGTCCTGGGATTACAGGCGTGAGCCACTGTGCCCAGCCAAAAATATATTACTTTTGAACTTTCAGGGTATTTCAAAGGGCAAGTCAAAAATTCCAGGTCAGACATTTCAAGTTAATACCACCAGTGTTATGTAGCCCATGAGTGAGTGAGTGAAGATAAGACCCTGTTTGTTGCCATGTGGATAGAAGCCAGTGAAACACAATGAACAGCCCTTATGAAATTACTAAGATGAAGAGGATGTTGCACAGAGCAGAAATATAAAATTTTAAAGGCTTTTGATATTGAGGGGGAAATAATTTTATAAATCAACATTGAAAAGGAATAAATTTTTATTGCGTTATCCTGTTTACAAATTTCTTTCACATACAGTTTTTTATTTGAGTCCTCCTGCAGTTCTGTGAAGCAAGGTAGGTATTACTATCTTCATCTTAACAGATGAAAAAATTGAGAGCTAGAGAGGCTGTGATATGATCAATGTCAGCTGGCTCCTAAGAGGCAGAGGTGGGACCAGAACCCAGTGTTCCACCATTCTGTGGTAGTTGATTAAGTCTGTTTCAAAGGCTGAGTGCTTGTGTGCAGTTGCACACACACACACGCACACACAAACACACTCTCACCCCTTCCATTGACTTTGTTGTTTCATTCCTGGGTTGGAACAGACAACCTACCCTAGTAAGAATAGCATTCTGTAGCGGGAAAATGATCCTCGTTCTTAATCCAAAGAGATATTGGGGCAATATTGAATCAAAGGATAAAGAAAATAAATACTTTGTTTCCCTAGCTCAGCACTCTTTCTCAAGAATGATTTAAAAGAGCATTTTCATTGGAATCGCTTGGGATGCCAGTTAAAATTCTGGATTTTTTCCTTCTCGTTGCTGACCTGTGAAGCAGATGATGCTTAGGCATGCTAATATTTGAATATTATTATCTTTGACTATCTTGCTTTCTGGTGTGTGTGTGTGTGTGTGTGTGTGTATATGTATGTATGTATTCTTATTCCTTCCTCCTCCCATCTGAAACACCAAATAATGTTGCTATAGCACAAATAATTGCAGACTTACTTGGCTGAAGGAGTCCAGTCGATAGCATCCCTATCTCACTGCTTACTAGTGGTGGGGAGAAGAATTATACTGAATGGCTGGAGTCTGTTCTAAAAAACCTGCCGGAGTTTGCTGGGTTGGGCCCTAGAGATCCAAGTAGCAGCACAATGGCAGAACACCAGCTTCTGTGTCCCCTTCTTGGCCCTCCTCCCTTGGAAGGGTCAAGGTTGGATCTAGCTGACTGGGCAGCAGGAGCAGGTAAAAGGGAGTGCTCAGGGAGACTGTGGTAGTTATTTGAGGCTGAGTTCTGATGGTGAGTCCTATCCTAGGCCTATTGTAATCAGTGTTCTTTCAGTTAAAAGGAAAAAAAGATAAATTTCCTTTTGTTTATTTGACTTATGTTTGGGATTTTTTTTTTTTTTTTTTGATAGAGTCTCACTCTGCCACCCAGGCTGGAGTGCAGTGGCATGATCTCAGCTCACTACAACCTTCGCCTTCTGGGTTCAAGCTATTCTCCTGCCTCAACCTCTCCAGTAGCTGGGATTACAGGCGTGCACCACCACACCTGGCTAATTTTTGCATTTTTAATAGAGACAGGGTTTCACCATGTTGGCCAAGCTGGTCTTGAACTCCTGACCTCAAGCAATCTGCCAGTCTTGGCCTTCCAAAGTGCTGGGATTACAGGCGTGAGTCACTGCGCCCAGCCATGTTTGGGATTATTAATTTTGCTTTTAGAAATCCTGCTACTGCTTATACCTCATTCCTCTCCTCACATCCTGCCCACATTCTTCGTTGGTAACCAAACAGTATTTTGTACATTTTCCACTCTTTATCTGTCTTGGGAAGCACACTTTAGAATCAGTCACTAAGAATGAGCAATGCTTGGTCTAAGCCAGCCAAGGAGGAGCTGTACCCCTTGCCAATGATTGGTCCAGGTCAAGTCATGTGATATGATTCTGGCCAATGCAATACAAAGGGGTATCTGCTGGGGGAATTCTGAAAAATGTTTTCCTCATTCTTAAAAATAGATGGATATGAGGAAACAGTTATTTTCTGCTGCTGCTATTTTTGTTTCTGCATGTGATGCTTGGAACTATGGCAGACGTCTTGGGACAATAAAGGGAACTAACCTGAGGAAACCAGGCTAAGATTGGCTGAGAGGAACCACAGAAGGAACATTGGGTCCCTGGTGAACTCAATGGGCTGCCTAATTGACTAACCCTGCAACTTCTTCATCTTAGTACCTCTTGTTATATGAGATATTAAATCCTCTTGAGTTACTGAGCTTGTGCATATATGTGCACGTGTGTGCCTGCTTGTTTGTGTTTACTTGCAGCTAAAAGCTTCCTAAGGGATACATACATAAAAAAGAAAAGCAATCCTGACCCATGATCTAGATGGGGAGGGAAATGGCAAATATACATATTTGAACTTACTGGGCACTGAGCAGAAATTCTAGGAGGAAGCTTGTGCTTTAGAATGGTGTATTAGTTCATTCTTGCATTGCAATAAAAAATATTTGAGACTGGGTAATTTATAAAGAAAAGAGGATTAATTGGTTCATGGTTCCACAGGCAGCATCTGCTTGGCTTCCAGGGAGGCCTCAGGAAACTTAACAATCATGGTAGAAGGTGAACAGGGAGCCCGGTCTACTACATGGTGGAGCAGGAGCAAGAGAGAAAAGGAGGAGCTGCCACACACTTTTAAACAGCCAGATTTCATGAGAACTCACTATCACCAGAAGAACACCAAGGTGGAAGTCGGCCCTCAAGATGCAATCACCTCCCACCAAGCCCCACTTCCAACATTGGGGATTATAATTCGACATGAAATTTGGGTGGGGACACAGACCCAAATCTGATACAAACCATATCAGATGGAAATCCTAGAACAGTGTTTTCCACATTTAATATGTATTCAGATCACCTGGGGATCTTGTGAAAGTACAGATTTGGTTGAGAAATTCTGGTCTGGGACCCCAAATTCCAGGAAATGACACTGCTGCTAGTCCACAGACAGCAATTCCAGGCATTAGAGGCTGAACACTAATCGGACTCAACTTCCCTATACCAGCGTGGCTTTTGCGTCAAGCATCAAACTTGGAAACAATCTCTGTGTTGGAAAAAGTAAACTTTTATAAAAAAGTTTGAGATTGAGGTCTCTGAGGTAAAATCCTATAGAAATGCTGCTTAGCTCATAGAATAAAAACCTAAAAAGTCTCATTTTGATTTCACACCATTTTACATCTGTGACAGAGACAAACTTCTCACCTCCAGACAGGAGAAAGATTTTAAAAAGTGATATTCTTTTTCTTCTCTACCATAGATTGCAATAGGAAATGGGTGAGCATACACTAGCAATTGACTGTAAATGTTTAGACAGCCATAGGAAACCTAAGATAATTGTTGTTTCAACTCCAAGAAAATATGCTGTCATTTAAACTCAGAGATAATTCCACCAGCACTTCCCAGGAGCAGTGCCTGTTTCCAGTAGTGGTAAAGAAATGACAGAGCCATCCAATATGAAATTCGAGTTATCTTATAAAAAGTTAACAGAGTGCTGGACTGGTCAAGGGTGAAGACTGCTCTCAGGAAAAGTTACTTATTTGCACATCTGAATGTTGAAAGTGTGATGTTAGTCTCAGGGACAGTATGATTCAACTAAATTGTACCTCTTCATTTATTCATTAATTCATTGAATAGATATGGAGAACATACTACGTGCTAGAACAGTGTTTCACAGATTTAATATGTATACCTATGTGCTAGGTATGATGTTAGGTATAAGAGAACTAGACATAAAAAAAAGGTCTCTACTCCTGAGGAATTTAAATACAAACTGTATTAGTCCACTCTCACACTGCTATAAAAAACTGCCCAAGACTAGGTAATTCAGAAAGGAAAGAGGTTTAATTGACTCACAATTCCACATGGCTGAGGAGGCCTCAGGAAACTTAGAATCATGTCAGAAGGCAAAGGGGAAGCAAGGCACCTTCTTCACAAGACGGCAGGTAGGAGAAGTGCCGAGTCAATGGGGAAGAGCCCCTTATAAAACCATCAGATCTCGTGAGAACATACTATCATGAGAACAGCAAGAGGGAAGCCACCCCATGATTCAATTACCTCCACTTGGTCTCTCCATTGACATGTGGGGATTATGGGGATTACAAGTCAAGATGAGACTTGAGTGGGGAAACAAAGCCTAACCATGTCACAAACCAATAGTAATAAAGGATGGAGTCGTATATATAAGTCGTAGTGGAGGAAGAATTTAAGGTTGCCCTGTGGCAGCAGGAAGCATTTCTCAGGAAAGCAATGATTGAACTATGACTTGAAAATGAGTAGGACATGGCCAGCAAGCTGCAGTGGGAGTAGGGTTGAAGGAATTCATTGTTGAAAGACTGAAAATAGTGTTTAAAGGCATATAGGCATGTAAGAAGCTGTGTCCAGGCAATAGAACAAGGAAAGGAGAAATTTACATGAAATTTATGCAAATATACAATGTTTATTATTTCTATAGTTCCTATAATTCGGTGTTTAGGGAATCTTAAAACTTCATTGAGAACCAGCAGATTGGCACATGAAATGTTCTTGAATGTATTCTATGGTCAAAGACTAAACTCTCTTCTGGGCAGATGGGAACAGTAAACTGTGGGATTGGGTCCATATAAGGCAATGAGAATAAGTAGACCTGTGGGCTTCTGGAGGGTACCTGCCACTGCTAAAGACATTCAATGGGAAAACAAACTCTCACTTCCCTTCCATACCTCACAACACATCTGTGGCGGGATTTTTCCCATGGGCCGCTCATGTTTTTGGATCTTCTATTGGGTTCATATTATTTTAAAGAAGAATACTCTGAAATAAATCACTATTAATCTGTTAACTTTTTCAGGCTAGGAGCATTAAGGGGAAGTCGAACAGAATTGGAGGCCTATTTTGGACTCAGTTATTCGTTCGGATTCTAGAGATAAAAGTTGAGGGATAGGAAATCTTAAAACTACATTGGAATCAGCAGATGATCTCGTGATTGTGGCTGGCTTCCCTGGAATTTAGGTTAATATTATCCTCTACTTTCTTTTAAATAAACCATAATAACCAGACTCTAATAACCAGAATCACTTGGTAATGTCACAAATTGCTCTTTTGGGTCGCAGACTGTTGCATCATTTCCCCAGGCAGTGTGCAGCTATCATGACTGGGTGTCTCACTGACTGCTCTGCTGCTGCTAGTCGTGGAGAAGGGACTAAAGTGCCAAGTAAGGCAAATGTCCAACTGTAACCAATCCAGATGTTTCTGTCCGTCACTTCCATTTCTGTTCTGTCTATAAATCTTCCGCTACATGGCTATGCTGGAGTCCCTGTGAGCCTACTCTGGCTTTGGAGGCTGCCTGATTCATGAATTGTTTTTGGCTCAATAAAACTTTTTTAAATTAAAAAAAGAAAAGAAAAGAAAAGGAAATCCCAGGTGTTGGAAACAAAGCCAGAACTTATCACCAGAGTGGAAATCATGTGAGCTGATGTGGCCGCCTGGGCTGGGGCTGTCAGGCTTGGGGTTAGGGCTTGGACTTAACACCTGTGAGGTGAAAGGGGATGAGGTCTGGGCCCCGTAAGAGATAGATCCTGGAACCTACACACCTTCCTTAAGTTGGGATCCTGGAAGAGGTGGCACCCATCTGTGGATTAGAAAATAGCAGAACAGGGGGAACCCCAAATATTTGTTCCCTTTCTTGCTAGGTTCTTAGTGGGAATTTAAAACTAGGTGTCAGTATCACATAGTTTTGGGGTTTGAATTTTATGAGTGTGGTAGTCTGAGACTCTCAAGAAAAGAAACTCATATGCAAATTAGTCTGATACCAGTGATATTCATTAAGCTGCTTGAAGAAGCAGATACAAATTGAGGCATAAGGGATTTTTCACAGAAAAAAAAAACCCTCAATAATTACTAATCAAAATGACCAAATGATGATATGAGCCAAAATTAGTGAGACAGGGAATTATAAACAGTGAGATCAGAATCCTGGATTCTAGATATTAGGCTTTGAGATAATATACCTACAATGAGGATATAAAGAGAATACACACTAAATATGTTTAAAATTATTGAGACATGATGGAACTGAAACCCAAGGACTAGGATTGGGAGTGGTGGTGGATAATGCAATATATAAAAAAAGAGATTTAAAGAAGAATCAAGTAAAATTTCCACTTCCAACACTAAAGAAATGTATTCTCATTACAAAGAAAGCTCAATAAACTTTAGAATTAGTTTTACCAATTAAAAAAAGAATATTGGTATTTTATTGGGAATTGTGTTGGAATTTATAAATTAAATTATGGAATAATAAGCAACAAGAACAGCTAGGAAAAATAGTCTGAAAATTACAAGCAAAACAAGGACACACTACTACCGGATTGATGTTAAAACATCATAAAGGTGTAATCGTTATTGGCACTTGAATAGAAAGTCCAGAAATAGATCTAAGTCTATACAATAATTTAGTAAATGATACAGATCAAATTTCAGAAGAGAAAAAATGAAGCCATTTAGAAACAAATAACTGTGTGTTTGGATTCATAACTCACACCTTATCTCAGGATGAATTCTGGATTGATCTAAAAGCTAAATGGTAAAAGAAAACAGCATTAAATCTTATCTGCTATAACAGAGAGGACATACAATTTGTTTTAAAAGAAAATAGTAAGTTATTTTCCTGTTAAAATAAAAATCTTGGAGTCAATGGTTTAGAGTGGTGATTAGCTCTGCTCCCCATGGTCTGTCAAAGACACAATTTCCTTCCCTCTTACTGTATCACATTTGCTAGGAAAATGTCCCCTGCTGCAGGAGTGAAGCTAGTTTGCAGGCACATTGTATTCCTGCTCTGAAGAAGCCATCCCTAGAAGTTACATATATTTGCTTACATTTCACTGATGGTTACTTAATCATGTGGTTTCACATAGATGCAAGGGATTCTGGGAAATAAGGTCTTGAGCTGTGTCATCATTTGCTCAACTTCAATTCTTTATGGTAAACGTGCAAAACAGATTTTGGTGGACATCCAGCAGTCTCTGCCACTCTGTTCTTTGACATTTTAATAATTTCACAATGTAGAAGGCCCTGTTAGATGTGTTACAAAATATGTGGGCAATAAAAAGTATTAATTAAATTTAACAACATAAAAATACAAAAATTATTGCCTGGCAAAACCTTTATGAGCAAAGTCAAACAACAGGATAATCTTATAATCTTGGAATATCTACAAGTCATTTGTCAGACAATGGATGAATTCCACAATTATGATATTTATGTATATAAAACATATATATGTATTTTTTTTCATTCACAGCTTCTGGCTCATAACTCCTGTAGCTCTTGTATTTTCTTCCCAAAGCATGTCATAGAAAACTATATAAATATACTCTAATCTTTGTCTTTGAACTGCCCTTAAAGAAATTCTCTGACCTACCTGGTCTGATTTTAGGTCATAAAACCCCCATTTTAGAAGGGGTCCTGCCCCACACTCTGGAGGAAGAAACGCTGCACAGAGGAATCTGAACAGGCACACCCTGCTGGGTTTCCCTACTCAGTCTATTAGTATTAGATCATACTCTTTTGGTCCAGTCACATTTCTACATGGTTGTCAGTCATGCCTATCCCATGAAGTCTCCATAGAAGGCCCAGGAGGACAGGATTCAAAGAGCTTCCTGATAGCTGAACATGTGGAAGTTTCTTGGGGGTGCCATGCTATTTCCCCCATACCTCACTGTATACATCTTTTTATCTGTATCATTTGTAATATCTTTTATAATAGACTGGTAAATGTAAGTAAGTGTTTCTCTGAGTTTTGTGAGCCACTCTAGCAAATTAATTGGACTCAAGGAGAAGGCAGTGGGATCCCAGATTTATACGCAGCCAGTCAGAAGTGCAGGTAAAAACAATCCAGGGCTTGCAATTGGCATCCGAAGGTGGGGCAGGCTCGCGGACCCAGCCCTCAACCTGTGGGATCTGCTATCTCCATGTAGATAGCGTCAGAATTGAGTTGGATTGCAGGACACCCAGCTTGTGTCCCATGACAAATTCATTGCTCGCTTGCCGGTGAGGTGGAGCTCCCACACTTGGGTCACAGAAATTGTCTATGTTGATTGTTATGGTGTGAGAGCAAAGGAAAGACAGTTTGTGCATTTCCACTCAGGCCTATATATAAAGAAGCCTAAAATCAAAATAAAAATGTTATGCTTATATTTTCTTCTAAGAGTGTTTTAGTTCTTACAGTTAGGTCTTTGATCCATTTTGAGTTAATCTCTGTATATGGTGTGAGGTAGGAATTTGACTTTACTCTTTTTTTGCATGTAGATACTCATTTGTCACAGAATCAGTGTTAAGGCTATTGTTTCTCTAATTGAATTTTTTTTTTTTTTTTTTTTTTTTTTGAGACAGAGTCTTGCACTGTTTCCCAGGCTGGAGTGCAGTGGCTGATCTGGGCTCACTGCAAGCTCCGCCTCCTGGGTTCATGCCATTCTCCTGGCTCAGCTTCCCAAGTAGTTGGGACTACGGGTGCCAGCCACCATGCCCGGCTAACTTTTTGTACTTTTAGTAGAGACGAGGTTTCACCGTGTTAGCCAGGATGGTCTCGATCTCCTGACCTCGTGATCCGCCCGCCTTGGCCTCCCAAAGAGCTGGGATTACAGGCGTGAGCCACCGCACCTGACCTCTAATTGAATTTTTTTGATATCTTTGTCAAAAATCAATTGACTATAAATGTAAGAATTTATTCCTGTACTCTAATTTTATCAAATTAATCTGTATGTCTATCCTTATGTAGGTACCATACAGTCTTGATCATAGTAGCTCTGTAGTAAGTTTTGAAATTAAGAAGTGTGTGTTACGCAGCTTTTCTTTTCTTTTTCAAAAATATTTTGGCTATTCTGGGTCCCATGCGTTTCTATATGAATTTTAGAATCAACTTGTCAGTTTTGCAAAAAAATGCAGCCGAGAGCTTTATAAGCAATTGTGTAGAATCAATAAAGGAAGTATTATCATTTTAATAATAAGTTTTAGATCCACGAACAATCTTTCCATTTATTTAGGTCTTCTTTAATTTTTTTCAGAAATATTTTATATTTTCAGTGTATAAGTCTTACACTTATTTGGTTAAATTTTTTCCTAAGTATTTTCTTATTTTCGATTCTATTATAAAGATTTTTAAAAAATTCATTCTTAAATTGTTCATTTAGTATATAAAAATATAATTGATTTTTGTATATTTATCTTCTACCCTGCAACCTTGCTACAGTCATTTATTAGCTCTAATAGTTTTTTTGGTATTCCTCAGGATTTTCTACATAGAAGATAATGTAATCTGCATATAAAGACAGTTTTACTTCTTCCTCTTCAATCTGAATGACTTTTATTTCTTTTTCTTGCCTAATTGCCCTACTAGAACTTTCAGTACAATACTGGATAGAATGGTGACAGCAGATATTCTTGTCTTATTTCTGATCTTTGGTTGGGGGGACTATTAGTCTTTACCTATTAAGTATGATGTCAGTTGTGAATTTTTTGTAGATAGCTTTATCAGGTGAGAGATTAGCTTCTATTCCTTGTTTGTTGAATATTTTTGTCATCAGTGTTGTTAGATTTTGTAAAATGCTTTTTCTACATCACTGAGGTAATCATGTTTTTATTGTTCTTTATTAATATGATGTATTACATTGGTTGATTTTCGCATGTTGAGCCAATCTTGCCTTTCTGGGATAAATTTCAATTGGCCATGGCATGTTATCCTTTCAATATGTTGCTGGCACTAGTTTGCTGGTATTTTGTTGAGGACTTTTACATCTATACCTGTAAAGGATGCTGGTTGATATATAGTTTTCTTGTGATGTCTTTGCTTGGTTTTGTATCCTGCAACTTCAGTGAATTCATTTATCAGTTTCTAAGAGTTTTTTGGTGGAGTCTTGAGATTTTTCTAACTATAAGATCATGTCATCAGCCAGGCATGGTGGCTCACACCTGTAATCCCAGCACTTTGGGAGGCCAAGGCGGGCAGATCACTTGAGGTCAGGAGTTCGAGACCAGCCTGGCCAACATGGTGAAACCCTGTCTCTACTAAAAATACAAAAATTAGATGGGCGTGGTGGCACGCACCTGTAGTCCCAGCTACTCAGGAGGCTGAGGCAGGAGAATCGCTTGAACCTGGGAGGCAGAGGTTGCAGTGAGCCAAGATTGTGCCACCGCACTCCAGCCCGGGAGACAGAGTGAGACTCCGTCTCAAAAAAAAAAAAAAAATTATGTCATCTGCAAAGAAAATGCAAATCAAAACCAAAATGAGATGTCATCACACTCCAGCTAAAATGGCTGTTATCAAAACGACAATAACATATGCTAGTGAGGATGTGGACACTGTTAGTGGGGATGTAAATTAGTATTGCCATTATGCAAAACAGTATGGAGTTTCCTCAAAAATTAAAAATAGAACTATCATATGATCTAGCAATTCCACCACTGGGTATATATCTAAATAAAAGGAAATCAGTATGTTGAAGAGATGTCTGCATTTGTACAGACATTTATTTATTATAGCACTATTCACAATAGCCAAGATATGGAATCAGCTTAAATGTCCTTCATCAACAGATGAATGGATAAAGAAAGTGTGGTATGTATACACAATGGAACATTATTCAGCCATAGAAAGAATAAAATCCAGTCATTTGCAGCAACTTGGGTGGAGCCAGCGTTCATTAAGTGAAATAAACTAGGCACAGATAGACAAATATTGCATGTTCTCATTCATATATGGGAACTATAATAGTGGATTTCAGTAGGGCATGGTGGCTCACGCTTGTAATCCTAGCACTTTGGGAGGCCAAGGTGGGCGGATCACCTGAGGTCTGGAGCCCAAGACCAGCCTGGCCAATATGGTGAAACCCCATCTCTACTAAAAATACAAAAAAACCCCCAGCCAGGTGTGGTGATGCACACCTATGATCCCAGCCACTCAGAAGGCTGAGGCAGGAGAGTCACTTGAATCCAGTAGGTGGAGGTTGTGGTGAGCTGAGATCACGCCACTGCACTCCAGCCTGGGCGACAGAGTGAGACTCTGTTCCACCCCCACCGCCTCCCTGCCCCACAGAAAAATAGTGGATTTCATGGAAGTGGTGGGTAGAATGGTGGTTCCCAAGGCTGGGAAAAGTAGGGGGAAGGGAGTAGTAAAGAAAAGTTGGTTAATGGGTAGAAAAATAGTTAGGTGGAAGAAATAAATTCTAGTCTTTGATAGAACAACAGGGTGGCTATAGTTAACATTAACTCATTGTGTATTTCAAAATAGCTAGAAGAGAATTGGAAGTTTTCAACACAAAGAACTGAGAAATGCTTGAGGTGATGGATATCCCAATTACCCTGATTTGATCTTTATATATTGTATATATGTATCAAAATATCACATGTATCCCCAAATATGTATAATTATTATATATCAACAAAAAAGTGAAAAAATATTGTAGAATATTTGATTGCATGGGTATTTATAATTTTAATGGTTACTTCATTGTTGGATGATTAAGCTCTTTCACCTTTTTTGTCCTTTTATGAATGCTGCTGTGACAAGTACCTTTACTCATGCTATTATTAAGCCCATAAATTATTTGATATTATAGAAAATCTGGTGCCTTCTGGGCCACTGAAGATTATTGGGTTATTTAGCATTACACAAAATGAGTTATGTTTTTGATTCTCATAATCTCTCTTGTTTTAATTTTTTATTGTCTCCCTTGATGTCTGATTGTCCATTGTTCATTCAAATTTTACCTCTTCAATTCCATTTTTTTAATGTCTCTAATCAGCTGTAAAGTGGGAAACTTGGCAACTGATTGTTTTATACTTGCTTATGAAGAAAAAGTAGGTACAGAGTAAGTGCCTTGTAGGAAAAAATACTCAAGTTTTATTAAATACAATTATTGGCTCAGCTCAGACAATTTTTTAAACTAAGCCTCAGGTTTTTTTTTTTGGCTGAAGTTCTTGTTACTCCATTAAATTAAAAAATAAATCTAACAATAATAAGAAATGGTTTCAGATGAGGTATGCTGCAGCTAACAAAACAGATCAACTGAGATTTGTGAGTGAGGGTAAATATCTTATTTTCATGATGGGTGAAGTGGTGTGAGTTCAGGAGGGTTTAGGAAGAAGGGAGGTGTTAGAATTTATGGATTTGAGGAAATGAAATGATCTGCTCCATTGCACTCTGGCACAGCTCACTCCCTAGACACATAAACTGCCACCCAACTGAACATGTGGTTGAATCGCCATTTTATCGAGGACTCAACATGTGTTCCGTGACACATAGGCTTCTAGCTGATCTATTTGGAACGTAATGTGTTACCAGCCATGACTGCTAATGCTGACAACTGAATACTGACACTCAGGAGCTAGCTTCCACTGCCTAGATGATTATCCCAGCGGTTCATAAGGGAAAGTATAAATGTACAAATCATTATACATGACTTTGAACTTGCTTACAGAAACTCCAGAGGGGGTATTTTTGAAGTAGATTTGGCTGAATATAGAGCACAGACTTGCCAAATGTAATTTAAAGAATAGAATGCCAGGGGATTCTCAAATGGCTAATGGTACACAGAACACAGTGAGCTTTCCATGAGAAACCAGGACCCATCTTTTAGAAGAGGAATGGAAAGTAGGTTGGGAGTGGCTGAGAGTTCAAATGGAGACTGTCTTTGTCCTCAGTAGGCCCTGTGTTTGCCAACTACTGTTTTTTTTCCCCCAGATCTCCCTAAGTTTGTTGGGTGGAAATGATATAAGGCATATGATAGAATTATTGAATGAAAATAATATGATAAAATGTTATGTGATATTAGATAAATGGGAATAGCTTACTACACGTCAAACACACATGCACACACACACGTGTGCACACACACACACACACACACACATACACACACGCACACACAAAACTAGGAGATTTGAACTTTAGTTCTGGCCATTGTAATCAGTAGCTCCTGATCTCAAGGTGTTTAACTTTTCTGTACTTCATCTATGAGGTGAGTTGGGATGGATAATCTATAGCAGTTTAGTTCTGATAGATGAGAAGCTGTGTGTAGGTGAGGTTGCTATAACAAAAAGATGTTTTTGGACTTGCTTTAAAAATTGTGAAAATGCCAGCCTGGGCAATATAATGAGACCCTATCTCTATAAAAAGTAAAATAAATAAAAAATTAGCTGGTCATGGTGGCACACACCTGTGGTCCCAGCTACTTTGGAGGCTGAGGTGGGAGGATTGCTTGAGCTGAGGTCAAGTCTACAGTGAGTCATGACTGTACCACTGCACTCCAGCCTGCGCAACAGATCAAGACCCTGTTTCAAAAAAACAAACCAATTTCCTCCTGCACCCCAGTGCTTAGGGGTGGCCCTGGGCTCCCCCGCCCCATCCAGCTCACAACCCTGCCAGGGGGTAGCCTCTGGGAGTAGATTGCGGGCCCCAGCCTGGCTGTGGGAGTGCCAGGCTCTGCAGTCACACTAACGTGGAGTGGATTCTATGGACATGGCCTCGGACAGCCCCGCATTGAGCCTCCTGCTGAGGCACAGGACCCTGGTACCGTGGGCAGGGTGGGCGCAGCAGCCGCTTGGCTGTCTTGGTCTGGGAAATGGGTGCCACTCCTGCTTTTTGTCCCAGGCCCCTGAAGTGTGGCCACCACTCCATGTTCTGGGCCCAGTCCCTGGGCTCCATGTGTAAGAGCAGCACTGCCCTGGGCCCATCTTCACCTTGGACCCCTCCATTCCCTTGCTGGAGGGCAGCCTGGCCTTGTCTGGCCCCACTGCAGCAGCTCCCAGGTGGCAAGCCCCAGACACTGTTTGCTTCAGCATCAGCACCTGAGGACCCGTCGCCAGGGCCCACACCCCACCGCAGCAGGTGCCATGGCAGCAGCCGCTTTGAATGGCCTGCTGCTGCCATCAACAGAGCAATAGGGATTGTTAGAAGAAAAATCCTGCGTAATAAATAATAGAGAAGGCACACTTACTGAGATCTGATACAATTGCTCATGTTAGTCAGGAACCCTTTCAGTCAAAAATAACCAAAACACAACTACTGATGGCTTAAATTAGTGGTTCTCAAAGTTTAGCTTGCATCAGCATCACCTGGAGGACTTGTTAAAGAACAGGTTGCTGGGCCTCACCCCCAGGGCCTTTCATTCAGTCTAGGGTGGTGCCCAAGGATTTGCATTTCTGACAAGTTCCATGGCCATGCTGCTGCTGGTCTAGGTGTCTCACTTTGGGCACCACTGGCTTAAATCACAAGGCGTGCATCGACTGATGAACCAGAAATCTGGAGACAGGAGGTTCTCAGCTCTGTTGATCAGCCCAGTGGTATGTCAAGGGTCCACGTTTTTTCTATCCGTTGGCTCCACCAGGATTAAAGTGATAGCTTTTCATCTTACGCATATTTCTCTTTTTAAAATTTCAATTGACACATGATTGCACATATTTATGAGGTACAATATTATGTTTCAATACATATATACATTGTGTAATGATCAAATCAAGGTAATTAGCATACCTTTCACCTCAAACATTTCTCATTTCTTTGAGGTGAGTATATTAGTCCTTTTTTTATGCTGCTGATAAAGACATACTGAGACTGGGCAATTTACTAAAGAAAGAGGTTTAATTGGACTTACAGTTACACGTGGCTGTGGAGGCCGCACAATCATGGCAGAAGGTGAAAGGCTCTGCCTATATGGTGGCAGCAAGAGAAAATGGGGAAGAAGCAAAAGCTGAAACCCCTGATAAACCCATCAGCTCTCCTGAGACTTATTCACTATCATGAGAATGGCTCGGGGAAGACCGGCCCCCATGATTCAATTACTTCCCCCTGGGTTTCTCCCAAAACATGCGGGAATTCTGGGAGATACAATTCAAGTTGAGATTTTGGTGGGGACACAGCCAACCTGTATCAGTGAAAATATTCAAAATTGCCTCTCTGGCTATTTTGAAATATACATTGTTGTTAACTATAGTCATTCTACTATGCAGTAGAAACCAGCATTTACTCCTCCTAACTGTAACTTTGTACCCATTGACCAACCTTTCCTTATCCCCTCCTTCCTCCTACTTTCGCAGGTCTCCGGTAACCGTTGTTCTACTCTCTCCTTGTATGAAGTAAGCTTTTTGAGATTCCACTTGTGAGTGAGTTCATGAGGTATTTGTCTTTCTGGACCTGGCTTATTTCACTTACTATAATGTCCTCCAGGTTCATCAAAGTTGTCACATATGACAGGATTTCATTCTTTTTAATGGCTGGATAGTATTCCATTGTGTATGTACACTACATTTTCTTTATCCATTCACCATTGTTGGACACTTAGGTTAATCTCTATCTTGGCTATTGTGAATGGTGCTGTAATAAACACGAGAGTGCAGATATGTCTCTGATATATGGATTTCCTTTCCTCTGGGTATATACCAAGTAGTGGGGCTGCTGGATCATACAGTATTTGTATTTTTAATTTTTGAAAAACTCCATACTGTTTTCTATAATGACTATGCTAATTTACATTTCTCCCAATAGTTTATAAGGGATTCTTTGTTTCTATTTTCTCCCCAACACTTGTTATCTTTTGTCATTTGATAATAGCCATTTCAACTGGGGTGAGATGATACCCCATTGTGGTTTGATTTGCATTTATCTGATGATTAGTGATGTTGAGCACTTTTCATATGCCTGTTGGCCATTTATATGTCTTCTTTTGAGAACTGTTGATTTCAGTCTTTTGCCCATTTTAAACTCAGATTATTTGTGTTTTGCTGTTGAGTTGTTTGAGTTCCTTATATATTCTGGTTATTGATTCCCTGTCATGTAGTTTCTCCCTGCGAATATTTTCTCCCATTCTGTAGGTTGCCTCTACTCTTTGTTGATTGTTTTCTTTGCAGTACAGAAACTTTTTATCTTGATGTAATCTTATTTGTCTAGTTTTGCTTTTGATGCCTATGCTTTTGAGGTCCTACCCCAAAAAATCTTTGCCTAGACCAATGTCTTGTAGCATTTCCCCAATGCTTTCTTCCAGTAGTTTCATATTATAGGTTACAGCCTTGCACTTAAGTATTTAGTTCATTTTGGGTTGATTTTTGTATGTGGTGAGAGATAGAGGTCTGAGTTCTTTCTTCTGTATATGGATATCTAGCTTACTCAGCACCATTTATTCAAGAGGCAATTCTTTTCCCAATGTATCTTCTTGGCAGCTTTGTAAAAAATGTATTGGCTTTAAATTCGTGGATTTATTTTTGGATTCTCCCTTCTGTTCCATTGGCGTATATGTCTGTTTTTATGCTGCTATCATGCTGTTTTGCTTACTATAACTTTGTAGTATAAAGTCAGGTAGTGTGATGCCTCCAGCTCTGTTCTTTTTGCTCAGCATTGCTTTAGGGTCTTTTGTGGTTTTATATGAGTTTTAGAATTGTTCTTTTTATTTCTGTGAAGAATGTCATTGGTATTTTCATAGGGATTACGTTGAATCTGTAGATCACTTTGGGTAGTATGGACATTTTAATGACATTAATTCTTCAAATTCTTGAACATGGGATATGCTTCCATTGAGATTCTTGTGCCCCAGTCTCCTGAGTAGCTGGGATTAAAGGCACACACCACCACACCCAGCTTATTTTTGTATTTTTAGTAAAGACAGGGTTTCACTATGTTGCCCAGGCTGGTCTCAAACTCCTGAGCACAAGCCATCTGCCCATCTTGGCCTCCCAAAGTTCTGGGATTACAGGCATGAGCCACCGCACCTGGCCCCTCTTCAAATTCTTTCAACAATTTTTTTTTTTTTTCTGTAGAGATCTTTCACCTCTTTGTTTACATTTATCCCTAGGATTTTTTTTTTTTGTAGGGGGTAGCTATTGTAAAAAAGAATTGCTTTCTTGATTGCTTTTTAAGGTGGATCACTGTTAGTGTAGAGAAATGCTACTGATTTTTGTAGGTTGATTTTGTATCCTGCAACTTTACTAGGTTTACATATCAGTACTAAAAGTTTTCTTGTGGAATCCTTAAGTTTTCTCTATGTAAAAATCATGTTATCTACAACTAGGATAATTTGACTTCTTCTTTTCCAGTTTAAATGCCCTTTATTTTTTTCTTTTGCCTACTTGCTCTGGCTAGAACCTCCAGAACTATGTTGAATAAAACTGGTGAAAGTGGGCATCTTTCTCTTATTCCTGATCCTAGTGGAAAGGCTTTCAATTTTTCACTATTCAGCATGATACTAGTGGTGGGTTCATCACTTATGAGGGGGTCTTCAAAAAGTTCATGCAACATAAGTATTATGAGAAATTATTCATGAATTTCAATTTTTTGGCACCTAAATAAACTCACACTAACTTATAACATATTTGAACATAATCTAGTTTGAGGCACTAAGAAAGATAAGCTATCAATTTGAAAAGAGCCCCTATTAGAGCAACATGAATTTTGCTAAACATCAAATTTATAGTGAAGCTTAGAAGGGTGGTAAAATCACTGATGCTTTATGAAAAATTTATAGGGACAATGTCCCAAAGAAATCAGCAGTTTACAAATGGATAACTTATTTTAAGAAGGGATGAAACAATGTTGAAGATGAAGCCTGAAGCGGCAGACCAGCCACATCAATTTTTGGGAAAATAATTCATCTTGTTTATGCCCTGGATGAAGAGGACTGACAGTTAACAGCAGAAACAATAGCCAACACCACAGATGTCTCAATTCATTTAATTTACACAATTCTGGCTGAAACATTGAGGTTGATCACACTTTCCACTTGATGAGTGCCAAAACTGTTGTACCCAGATCAAGCTGCAGACAGAACAGATCTTTCAATGGAAATTTTAAACAAGTAATATCAAGATCTTGAAGGATTTCTTCAAAAAATTACAGCAGGAGATGGGGCATGGTTTACCCATATGATCCAAAGCATAATCAAAGCCATGGCTATCAAGAGGTAGAAGTGGTCTGCTCAAAGCTAAAGCAGACCGGTCAAGTGCAAAGGTCATGGCAACAATTTTGAGGGATGCTCAATGCATTTTTCTTATTGATGTTCTCAAGGGCAAAATAATAATATCTGCTTATTATGAGAGTGTTTTTAAAAGTTGGCCAGAGCTTTAGCAGAAAAACACCTAGGAAAGCTTCACCAGCGAGATTTTCTCCACCATGACAATGCACCTGCTCATTCCTCTCATCAAACAGGGGCATCCACCTTACAGTCCTGACTTGGTTTCTTCTGACTTCTATTTTATAATTTTAAAAAACTTTAAAGGGAACCCATTTTCTTCAGTTAATAATATAAAAAAAGGCTGCATTGACATAGTTAAATTCCCAAGACCCTCAGTTCTTTAGGAATTGACTAAATGCCTAGTATCATACAAAAGTATCTTGAACTTGGAGATTAAGTTGATAAATTACATAAATATGTATGGATATATATCTATATACGTATATATGGATATACATCTATATACGTATATATGGATATACATCTATATACGTATATATGGATATACATCTATATACGTATATATGGATATACATCTATATACGTATATATGGATATATGGATATATATGGATATATGGATATATATGGATATATATGTATATATGTATATATGGATATATATCTATATATGGATATATTTATATGTCTATGTAGATATATATATATGGATATATGTATTTATATGGAACACTACCAATTCTAATTTTTGTATTTTTAGTAGAGAAGGGGTTTTGCCATGTTGGCCAGGTTCATCTTGAACTCCTGACCTCAGGTGATCCACCGCCTTGGCCTCCCAAAGTACTGCAATTACAGGCATGAGCCACTGTGCCTGGCCACTACTATTACATATTATAGTCTGTCTCTCCCTTTAAATCTAATAATGTTTGCTTTATATTTTTGGGTGCTCCAGTGTTGGGTTCATATATGTTTACAATTGTTATATCCTTCTACTGAATAGATCTTTCAGCTGAAATGACAGTCTTTGTCTCTTTTCCCAGTTTTTGAGGTAGTCTGCTTATCTCATAGATGTATAGCTACTTTGGGGTTTTTTTGGTTTCCATTTGTATGGAATATCTTTTTCTATCACTTCACTTTCAGTCTTTGTGCATCCTTATAGGTAAAATGAGTTTCATGTAGGCAGTATATAGTAGGGTCTTAAAAAAAAACTATTCTATTACTCTCTATCCTCTTTTTTTTCAGCTTTTATTTTAAGTCCAGGGGTACATGTGCAGAATGTACAGGTTTGTTAATAGGTAAATGTGTGCCATGGTGGTTTGCTGCACAGATCATCCTGTCACACAGATATTAAACCCAGCATTCATTAGCTATTCTTCTTGAAGCTCTCCCTCCTTCTGCCTGAACAGGTGCCCAGTGTGTGTTGTTCCTCCCCATGTGTCCATGTGTTCTCATAAATCAGCTCCCACTTGCAAGTGGGAACATGTGGTGGTCGGTTTTCTGTTCCTGCATTAGTTTGCTGAGGATAATGGCTTCCATCTCCATCCATGTCCCTGCAGAGGACATGCTTTCATTTTATGGCTGCATAGTATTCCATCATGTATATGTACCACATTTTCTTTATCCAGTCTATCATTGATGGGCATTTAGGTTGATTCCATGACTTTGCTATTGTGCTGCAATGAACATATGCATGCATGTATCTTTATAATAGAATGATTTATATTCCTTTGGGTATGTACCCAATAATGGGATTGCTTGGTCAAATGGTATTTCTGTATCTAGGTCTTTGAGGAATTGCCACACTGTCCTCCACAATGGTTGAACTAATTTATGCTCCTACCAACAGCGTAAAAGTGTTCTTTTTTCTCCACAACCTCACCAACATCTGTTGTTTTTTTGACTTTTTAATAATAGCCATTCTGATTGGCATGAGATGGTATTTCATTGTGGTTTTGATTTGCATTTCTCTAATGATCAGTGATATTGAGCCTTTTTTTTATATGTTTGTTGGCTGCATGTATGTCCTCTTTTGAGAAGTGTCTGCTCATGTCCTTTGCCTACTTTTTAATGAAGTTGTTTTTTTCTTGTAAATTTAAACTCCTTGAGATTCTGGATATTAGAGCTTTGTCAGATGGATAGACTGCAAGAATTTTGACCCATTCTGTAGGTTGTCTGTTCACTCTGATGATTGTTTCTTTTGCTGTGCATTTTAATTGGAGAATTTAATCCATTTACATTCAAGGTTATTAAATGGACTTGTTCCTGCCATTTTGTTAACTGTTTTCTGATTGTTTTGTAGATTATTTGCTTCTTTCTTTCTTATTGTTTACATTTCTGATTTGGTGGTTTTCTGTACTGATTAGCCTTGATTCCTTTCTCCTTCTGTCTCTTGCATCTGCTATAATTTTTTTCTCTGTGGTTACCAGGGGGCTAACATAAGGAATCTTGTAGTTATACTATTTTAAGCTGAAAACAACTTAACTTTGGTTGCATATATACACTAGATTTTTATCCTCCCCCTACAATTTATATTTTTGTTGCCTTAATTTACATGTTTTCATATTGTGGGTTCCCTAACAACTTATTGTAGCTATAGTTACTTTTGGCCATTTTGGCTTTCAACCTTCATACTAGATATTTGAAACATTTTCATACCATCGCTACAGTACACTGATAGTAATGACTTTCCTTTTGCTTCCTGTTGAAACACTTCCTTAAGCATTTTTTGTAAGGCTTGTCTAGTGGTGATAAATTCTTCCACATTTTGCTTGTTTGGGAAAGACTTTATTTCTCCTTCATTTCTGAAGGATAGTTTTGCAGGGTAGAGTATTTTTGATTGGTAGTTTTTATGTCTTTTAGCATTTTGACTATATCATCCCATTCTTTCCTGGCCTGCAAGGTTTCTGCTGAGAAATCTGCTCAGTCTAGTGGGAACTGCCTCATATGTAACTTAACACTTTTCTCTTTCTGCTTTTATAATTCTCTGACTTTGACTTTTGATTTGATTATGATGTGCCTCAGAGAGGATATTTTGGGGTGAAATCTATTTGAGAACTTTTGAACTTCCTAGATCTGAACTTCCCATGTCTTTCCCAAGACTTGGAAAGTGTTCAGCTATATTTTGTTAAATAAGTTTTCTATAACTTTCTCCATCTCTTATCCTTCTGAACCCTCATAATGCAAACATTTGTTCACTTAACATTGTCCATAAGTCTCATGGGCTTTCTTCATTCTTTTTAATTCTTCTTTTTTTTTTTATCTGACTGGATTATTTAAAAAAAACCTGTCATTAGGTTCAGAAATACTTACTTCTGCTTGATCTAGTTTGTTGAAACCCTCAGTTGTAAATTAAATTTAATTTATTGAATTTATTAGCTCTGAGATTTCTATCTATTTGGTTCTTTTTTTAAAAAAATCCATCTCTTTGTTGATTTTCTCATTCACATCATGAATTGTTCTAATTTTTTTGAATTTTCTACCTATATTCTCTTGTATCTCACTAAGTTTCCTTAGGATTATTATTTTGAATTCCATTTCAGGCATTTTGGAAATTTCCTTTTCTTTGGGTGCCAGTTATTCGAGAATTATTGAGTTCCTTTGGTGGTGTCAAGAACATTCACCTTTTCCAATTCTATGGAGTAGCTTTCATAGGGAAAGACTTCTCTTGCAGATGAGTTCTTGGGTGGTGATTGGGTATTGTGCATGGTTTTTGTTTTTTTAATGATGCAGTTACGTAGTAAATGTGAAGTTTTTTTCAGCAATAGTCAACATTAGCAATGCCTGTGAGTACCTCAGTGGCCTAGACTACAGGAGTTTGTGGTGGTGGTGGCATGGCTTTGTTGGGGGAAGAAAGTGAGCTGGTGCTCAAGTCAAGGGGTGTGTGCATTGGTTCTGCTGATTTGGGAGTGACCTCACCAGGCAAAAGACATCAGGTTGTTTCTCAAGCTAAGGGGCATTTGTGGTGGCCTTGCTGGGGTTGGGACACCGGGCTGGTTCCTAAGCTGAGGGGATGCACTCAGTGGGTCCACTGGCTTAGGGGTAGCCTTCCTGGGGGTGTGGCATTGGACTGGTTCCCAAACCAAGAGGGTGTATTGTGGGTGCACTGACTTGGGCTTTGCTTCTCTGCTACACAGGACTGCTTGTTACTTGAGGGCAGGGGAGCACTGAGCTTTTGCACTGGGGTCACAGTTGTTCCATTGGGCCTAATCTCTGAGTAGCCCGGGGCATGGCATTGCAGCTACTTGTGTGGGCATGGTGAAATGATGGTAGAGATGCAGTGCTTACTGTAGCAGATAGCAGTGGCTACAGTTTCAAGGTGGTGCTGTGCCTTAGCAGCTTGGATTGTGGGTGTTGGGAAAGGCATAACGTGGGATTCTTCTCTGAAGCAGTGAGGCCATATGAGCTTGAGGCATCTCCCTAGACAGGGCTCAGGGTCTGTGAGGACTGTGGGACTCTCCAGTAGCAAAGACT
The DNA here is from genome assembly GCF_006542625.1 of Nomascus leucogenys. NCBI lineage: Eukaryota > Metazoa > Chordata > Mammalia > Primates > Hylobatidae > Nomascus > Nomascus leucogenys. The sequence goes on along the minus strand of NC_044405.1, from coordinate 16,320,401 downwards.
GCAGGTATCCATGGTGGTAATGAAGGCTGTTCAGGATCCCCTCCTTATCTTTTTTCCTGTAAAAAAGATGCACGTGTTGGCTCCAAACCAGTCTCAACTGGGAAGAAGAGGTGATGGAAGCAGCATGCTTCGTTTTCTTCTCTGTGCTGACATCTGAGTTTTCATTATGCTCCACAGGACTCCCTCTACTCCCTGGTATTCCAGCACTCTCTTTTAGATGCTGTAGTCTATATCTAGTTGTTTATTTGTTATTTTGGTCCTTTTTATGTTGAGGGGAAACTAGTGTTAGGCACCTCTAGTCAGCCATCTTGCTGATCATGCATATCTTTTGATGGTTACCACTGTCGCCGCTGTGCTGGTCATCACATCCCCACACTGCATTCAAAGGCAGAAGGATGAGGAAGAGAAAGGAAAAAAGGGCATAACTATTTTTCAGACTAGTTCCCTGGATACATTTGTAATTGGAGATGACTGATGAGACAATTTGGGGACTGGCAAATTATTATGGATTGGACACATATCCTTGGCAGAAAGGGTAACCTTGAGTTATTAGTTGGTTCATGGTCACACTGCTTCTACTGAAGGTACATTTGTGTCTTTTGCTATTGTCTTGGATTTATAAAATATTGATATTCTTGAAGTAGATTACTTTTTCAATTGAGCTAACTCTGTCAGTGGCAGCCTGTAAGTTGGAGTCTGAATATTTTTTAGTGTATCTTTGAGAACATTCGTGAAATGCTGTTTCTGTCCTTATCTTGGACAAACATTGATTGAATTGGGAAAATAAAACCTCTTTCAGAAAACCTCTTGATATATGCATTAAATTTTATCACATGGCACATCTTAATATTTCAGGTTTTTAAATCAGAAATAGTTTTTGGTTTTGCTTCTGATTTTCCTTATCAAAACATTGTAAACATTTAAAAAATCTGATCAAAACAAACTAAGTGTGAAATTATAAATAATTCTTATTTCTATATTTTTGGAATTTCATATAAAATGCTTTCATTGAGTAAACTGTGTTGTAGCATGGAATGCTATGCTTGGGAGGGAAGGAAATAAAACGTTTCTAGATTCTATCATGTTATTAAAAGACAAATTGAAAAGTGCCTTTAAGATCTTGATTAATTCACAGGCTTCTGTTCAAAAACTTCAAGTGGTAAATATGCCTGTGGGTTGGGTGTTTTGCTTTTTACTTTGGGTTATTGCCAGCTGGAAAAAAAATGCTGCTCTAGCAGTTTGCAGCCAAACTGGAAGCACAGGGTCAGTGGAGTGTCTTAGAAAAGTATTCTTTTGAAATTCTTGTGGTCAGTGTATGCTGAAACTGAGAAAGGACAGATGCATCTGGCTGGAACTGGCATGTATTTCATTGCTGGTGGTGTGCTGTCATTGGTTTAGTTGACTGTAGCTGCGAGTCAAGTACGTCGTGTTCCTTAGGTGCTCCCATGGGAGCCCTAAGGGGTCAGCATTGTCTGGAGGCCTCCAAGGCAGGGACTGTGCTTAATCCCATGAAGATTTCTGTGCTACCATCAACTTTGCTAGTAGCTTTTCTTTAAAGGATCTACAGTGCTTCCTACGTTCGCAGAAAAATGGCTGCTCCTGAAGATGGATTGGGAACTTGGTTTCTCATGTTTTGTTAAAGAACAATGAGAACTCATGGACACAGGAAGGGGAACATCACACTCCGGGGACTGTTGTGGGGTTGGGGGAGGGGGGAGGGATAGCATTAGGAGATATACCTAATGCTAAATGACAAGTTAATGGGTGCAGGAAATCAACATGGCACATGGATACATATGTAACAAACCTGCACATTGTGCACATGTACCCTAAAACCTAAAGTATAATAATAAAAACAAACAAACAAACAAACAAAAAAGATTTTCTTACCCTGATTCTGTTTCTCAGCCACTGAGATGCAAACTCAAAGACAAATTATGTTTTTTCTTGATGAAATTTGGTTTCATTAACTCATGTGTACTTCAGAAAAGTGGTTAAATACATTGGATATAGACCAAAACTATTAAGAAGAGGACAAATAGCCCCAAGCTTACAAACTGGTGGAGAAACTATGAGTGGCTCATGAAAATAAGTTAGGAAGGGAAGTGCGGAGAGTTCCCTGAGGGAATTCTTGGGAATTCAGGAGAAATGAGCTTAAAGTAGTGTTCTTTTCAAAGTATATTTTATGTTGTTAGAATCACGGGAGTGTTTATGAAAACTAAAGCAAAACAAAATAGAAAGAAACCCATAAAAGATCTCTGGCCCCATTTAAGATTTATGGGATCAAAATGTAGGTGCTAGAGTGAGGAGGTGGTGTGAGCTGAATTGTGTCTTCTCAAAATTCATACGTTGAAGGCCTTACAGTACCTGAGAATGTGACTGTTTGGAGATAGGATTTTTAAAAAGGTGAGTAAGTTAAAATGAGACCTTTAGGGTGGGCCCTAATCCAGTATGGTTGGTGTCCTAAGAAGAGGAGATCAGGAGCATGGATGCATAGAAAGATCTCGTGAAGGCAGAGGAAGAAGACAGCCATTTACAAGCCATGGAGAGAAGTCTCAGAAGAAATCAAACCTGCAGATACTTTGATCTTGGACATATAGCCTCTGGAAGTGTGAGAAAGTTAATTTCTGTTGTTTAAGACACCCAGTATATGGTACTTCATTATGGAAGCCCTCGTATGGTAACAGGTGGAATATGGATTTTTAAGATATCCCACAGGTGATTTTTATGCACATTAAAATTAGAGAATTGATATTTTAAGGTTGGAAAAATAAATTTGAGTTGAGCTCCACTTGTTTTTAAGATTTTCTTGAGCAGTTTATTAAAGTGATCATCAAGAGGAATAAAAAGGTGAAGAGAAAATGCAAGTCTACAAATTCTTATTGAGTATGTGCGACCCAGTGCACAATGCAGGACTGGGCCTTGGTGAGTTTCATTTGGTCTTTAGTACAAATAAGAACCAGGAATTATGCAGATGCCAGGCTCTGGCACAATAATGAGGTGTTCAGCTTCCAGGGACTGAGCATTCTTGCCATCCTCCTTACTCAACTAGGTACATTGAATGTTGCCAGCCTTGTCTGCAAAAATAAACAAACAGTGGTGTTCTTAGAGGGAAGTGTACTCATTCACATCACACAGCACTAGGGTCTGGTTCAGGATGAGACAAGCAAGGTGCCCAGGGCACAAAATTTAAGGAGCCAAGGTCATGCAAGTTTGGAATCTGCACTGGCATGATCTGGAGTTAGGAGCTCAGGGCATAGAATTTAAGGAGGCTCTGACTTTCAGGTTTCTACAAGGGCAGCGTCAACACTTGCATGACCTTGCCTCCTTAAATTTTGTGCCCTAGTCACCTGTTTGTCTCATCCTTGTCCTGACCTTGGTGCTGTGAGATGTGAACTAGTATATTTCCCTCTAAGGACACACCACTTGTTTGTTTTTGCAGACAAAGAAGGCAACGTTCAATGCATCTGGTTGAGTCTAGGAAGGTGGCAGGAACATGCAGTCCCTGGAAGCAGAGCACCCTCACTGTTGTGTCAGGGCCTGGTATCTGATTAATTCCTGGTTCCAGTGTGTATTGAAGCCAAACAAAACTTAGTCTGCTTGTTAATTGCAGTCAAGAGAAGGTTTGGGGACAGATGAGGATAGTCTCCCACCTTTTCTATGTCCTTTGTTTAAAGCGCGCACCTGGCATCTTGCCTGGTACATTCAAGGGAGTACATACAAAAGCTGGTGATTGTTTTTGTTGAGTTTCTTGTTGGCAGGGGTTTGTTTCTCCTGCAGGTAGAGGTTTAGTCTAAGGATTATCTGGTCCAAGGACCAACTCCAAGGAGTCTTTCAAGTTCCTCTCATTGATTCTCTCAACATCAGATCCAACAGTAAATGATCACAGGGACTTTAAGGATCATTGAGCTGAAGACTTCATTTTACAGATGAAAAAACTGAGAGGAACAGAAGAGAATTAACTATTCAAGATACCAGAGCAACATACTAGAAAAGCAGAGACTAACAATTAAGTCCGGCAACATGGGTCAGTGTTCTTTCTCCTACACCAGCGTGATTCAGGCCATGCAGACAGCAGGGTGGATTCTTAAGGAATCTGTTTGTCATCTTCACCTTCTAAGGTCTATGCAGGAGGACATACTCAGTGTTTCCCTGACAGATCCCATGTCCACATATCTTCTCTTGGGAGGCACTTTTGAGATACAGTTGAACAAAATTGCTTTTTCCCCCAACTGTTACCAAATGGGCGATGTCCTTTCAAGAATAAGCAAAAGTTTGTTTTCAGTTAAAAAGTTGTCTTTTGCTCAGTATTGCCCTATGGCAGGGGGTTCAAGGAGTCTACAAGCCTGTTGAAATTGTAGGTACAGTTTTGTGTGTTCTATGGGTTAGAATTCTTTATTTCTTCGTCCTCATTTTGTTTTTTTTTTCCTCTTCACTGGTATCTGGCGGGAAGAGTCTTCAACATGATAACACTTCAAAATAACACTTCATGTGATGAGAGGCAATTAACAGAGTCAAAATAGAAGTTTGTCTTGTAGATGCGCTTTACTCTGAAGAAAGGGAGGCTCACTTCCACACTCCCAGCATGGGGACTTGAGTAAGAACCCCTGGACTTGGAATGAGGTGTAAGCAGCTGCCTGAGCTTCAGCCACCAAGGGCAGTGGGGGGATGGTGCAAGGGGAGCCATGGAATAGAAAAAGAAGAGAAAAATTTGATGAGGGGAGAAGGGCTTCCTGGTGCCCATCCAAAGTGGCCTTGGCATTGACTGATTGAAAGGCAATCAGATGAGATGAGAAGTATAAAGAAACATTTACAACATTTTCTAAAAGCTTAATGTGTTTGTCACAAGCTTTGAGTAAGACGGAGTTATTTCCTACCAGGAAAACAATATATTATAGTGGTTTAGGAGTGTGGACATCCAGGCCAGACTTCTTGGGTTTGAATTCAGCTCCGTGACTCACTAGAGAGGTAACTTTGGGTGATGTATCTAATATCTGTGTAACTTTGATTTTTTTATCTGTTAAACGGTAACAATTATAGTACCCTGACTTCCTTTCATTGTTATGAGGCTTAAATTAGTAAAAACACTGCCTAAAACATAGTACACTAACAAATATTAACTATTAAATTGCAAGGGACAATGACACAGATGCATTGGTCCTGGAGAGAATGGTCATTAGTTCTATAATAATACACAGTCTTTTCAAGTGCAGTGACGTCCTTAGGGTTTGAACCTTGAGTTTATCAGTTAGATCATATCATTTTGTGCTTCAGTAAAGAAGCTCAGTTTGGTGTGTTTAAACATTCTTGTTCTGTGTAGCAAAAAGCATGTATTAATTGTATTAATCAAATGCATTGCTCTTTTTATAACCTTGATTCTCCTAAAAGAGGAAGATCAGTTGGCAAATTTCAGCACTTATTTCTAAGATTGTGGAAGCGTTATTTCTCAATCAAGTTCTGGCAGCACCACTGCAGCCACTTAATTCTCTGGGGTGATTGCTCTTCATCCTGCTTCTCACCAGCCTAATGTGTTGTGGGCAGCTGTCACAGTAGCTTTTTAATCCTCCCAGAGCTTCCTCAACCCTTTTCTTCTCTCCCATCTCCCAATCACCAACTGGGAATGCAGTTATTAAATTTGCCCTTTGGAAAACTTCAGAGGTCAGGAAATTTAACCTACTCTTTCCCTCTTTGTTCAGGTATGGAATCCAAATTTTTAGGTCATAGACTGCTGGAGCATTTTGTCAGACCACCTGCTCCTTAAATGTCAAGACTACCAGCAATTCTACACAACAGATATTCTTTAGTAATGCCAAAACAAATTTCAGAGCATCATGTATTTAGTAACAGGTGAGAAGGTTAAAAGACTTAAGAACCATGAAAGTAAATATTTGGCTCTTTATGTAGTAATAATATCACAATCCTCTTTTCTTCCTATTTGTGTTTTCAAGCTAAATTGTGTTGTTAATGCTGATAAAATTGAAACCATAATGTTTCTTTCTGTGTTTATTTTAATTTCAAGAGACAATAAATCTACTGTTTTGTACTTTGTTTTTATAAAAATGTTTCTACTAATTTTCCCCAGTTGGTTTAGGCATAGAGAGAGTCAAGATATTTCTGGAATGTGGGTAAACACATGCTTTTTCCAGTTCTGCCTCTAATTTACTAATACAATTTGTGTAATGAATAAGTTCTTATGTTATTTTGTGCCTCATTTATTTGATCTAGTGAAAACATTCACATTTTATTTGGTGATCTCTATCATATGTGTTGTTGGAAGAGGAGAATAGCTGGGGACAGAAACAGGGCATGCATCCAGTCTGCCGTCCATTTGCAAGGATGCTTTTGTTTTGTCTTTCAAAAGTGAGTTTCAGTTTCCAACTGCATAGTCTTTGGGGGCAAGCTATTGGTGGGAAAGTTTTTAGTCAGAGCTTTTTCCAAGAGCTCTCATGAGAATGAAATTTAACATAATACTCTAGGGAAAATGGAAATTTGAAATGATTACAAAAAGATGGGTCGAAGGAATTGGAAGCGCCCTCCATTTTCCAGCTGAGAGCTCCCTGAGAGGCTACACCTGGCCAGTGCCCTAAAAAAGCTAATTTAGATACAGCCATGAGAATGATGTTAACAATGTGAAGGAGGTTGTAACTGGGTGTCAACACAATATGATTCTTCAAGGAAAACAGTCACCGGACTCTCCCTAAATGTTAAAACATGTTAATTTTTAAATCGAATTGACTTAAATTCTGGTCCAAGACTTGTCCACAGAGGAAAGTGACCAACCATCCTGGTGTGTCTGTAACTGCTTTAAGCACTGAAAGGCACATGTCTAGAGAAATTCCAGTCCTGAGTGAGTCTGGAGAGTTAGTTGGTCGTCCTGTCAGGCCATTCGGTCTATTTTACTTCATTTTATAGAAGTAAGTAGAGAGGAAAGATGATCCAAAAGTTGCCCTTAGTTTTCCTTCCATGGACTTATCCTGCACTGTCTATTCTATAAAGGAAATACCAGTTTATATGTTTTACAAAATCTCTTTCAAATTCTGTTGTTAGAAATGTGGGAGGGAGCTTTACTATGAATTATATCTACTCCATTGGTTGTTGGATAGTTGGGACTATCTCTTGATATTTCACACCTGTCATTTTACTTAAAGTTCTATTGTGCCTACAATGTTACTGACATTTGACTTTAGGTTGGTGATACCAGACTAGTGACACTTGCCAAGTAGTGAAGATTGTGACCTCCATCAGTGAGGAAACATTTCAGAAAATCTGACTTACAAGGGCTTAAACAATGAGGAAGGTTATTTGCTCAGCTATGAAGTGTCATTGGGTAGAGCAGGCTTTAGGTTGGTTGACCCTGTGATTCAATGTCACTGAATGTTGTCTCTTTGCCTGTCCTCTACCATTTGAAGAATTGGCATCTGCTGTAGTTTGAATGTGTCCCCCAAAGCTTATGTGCTGGAAACTTAATCCCATTGCAAGAGTGTTGAGATGTGGGACCTTTAAGAGGCTCTGCCTTCATGAGTTGATTAGTGCTGTTATGGTGGGGATAGATAATTATCAATGGAATGGGTTCCTGATAAAAGGATGAGCTTGGCCCCCTTCCTCTTTCTCAGACATGTATGCTTTCTTGCTGTTTCACCTTGTGCCGTGAGATGACATAGCACAAAGGCTATCACCAGATGCAACCCTTAACCTTAAACTTCCCTGCTTCCATAACAGTAATAAATGAATCTCTGTTTCTTATAAATTACTTGATGTTAGGCATTGTGTTATAGCAGTCCCAAACGAACTGAGACAGCATCTTTCTAAGCTTTATTCCCTCTCTTGATGAGGCAGTGGTAACTAAGTGCCAAATTATTTATTTCTTGGGGGGTAGGGAGGCAGAATACAGAGAGAAATCTTCTCTTTGGTTAGATGAGGTCAGCTGAGGCCAGGCGCCTAGTTGCGATCTGCAAATTGATTCTGGGAGAATATGTGTACCCTTTGACCTAGGCCATTTCACTGTCTCAAGGGATTGAATTAGCACAATGGGTTTAAACCATTGTTTCCCAAGTTTGAGGGAGCATCAGACCCATCTGGAGGCCTTGTTGAAACATGGTCCACTGGACTTCACTTTCAGAGTCTCAGTAAGTCTGGGGTGGGGCCAGTTCATAATTTGCATTTCTAACTACTTTCAGCTAATGCTAATACTGCTAGTTCAGGACCACGGCATTTTGAGAATGATTGATTTAAAATACTTAAATTCCACCTCTGAAGTTGATTTTAATTCCTCTAACAACTTTGAGGCAACAAAGCAATGAGGTTTGGAATGGACTCTGGACTGTCACCATGCCCCCACTACAACCTTTCAGCTATTTTTCTTCTACCATCTCCTGCTTCCTAGCAACTTTTCTGTCTTGATCCTGAATCCTGGACCTACAGAGTCCTCCTGTTGAAATTTTTTCACTGGAACACCACCTTCTTACTATACTAGCCTTCTCTGAGAGTGTTCTGTGCTTCAAAGTGGTCCTCCTCTCTTTCATCCCTGGCCTCTCTCTGATATAAAATTTCTCTTTCCTTTGCAGATCTCAGCTATGTAATAGATTGTTATGTGACTAAGCGATATGATTGTCCCTCTCCAGATTTTATAAGAATGTTAAGTTTCTACTTATGTACCTGTATAAGGGAGCTATTAGATCAAGTTATCCTTCCAGATATCTTTGGCCATTCCTGGCCAACCCATTCTCTTTACTTCCAATGAAGCAGAATAATGGTATCCCAAATGTAGAGAGTGAAAGACTCTTTTTAGAGCAACATTTTAGACTCAAAACCAGAATTACTAGATTTAATCACTCATTTCCAGACTTCTGGATTGTAAGCCTAAAATAAAACCACCCAGAAGGCAAGCTGGGGAACCCTACGTATCTGCTCCACCCTCAGACTTCTGAGACACATACTGCTAAATTGTCATCTAGTAATTTACTTAATTTAAGCTTTTCCTTTGGTAGAGAAATCCATTTTGAGTATTTACTAAAACATGCACTATGCAGTGCAAGCAGTGCTCTAAATTGTACTGATCTCATCTTTATAGGAAATAGTTTAAATGACAACAAGTTCCAATAGTTTATTTGCCCAGAAGGCCTTCAAAATAATAATTTTGAAAGAATGCAGAAAACAAACTTTTATATCCTTCTCATGTTTTCTAATGTAAAATTCATATGCTTTGCTACTCTAAACCTAGTTTAAAATAAACAATCTTGAGAATGATGAAAATTTTGATGAATAGTGGAATTCTTTCAAATGGAAACCTCTTACATGTGATTTTTCCTTGCCATTTAGAAATAAACCATAGTATTTATGTTGAATCAATCAATACTCTATTTACAGAAGCTTTAGTATGTAGATCCTAAAATTGTATTAGTTGCTGCAGGGCAAATAAAAAGGGTACAATATGTATCTTAAACTCAGTTGTTCTAAACTTGAATATAAACTTACAATTTCCTTATTAAACACTCATTTTCTAGCCTTTGTAGGGATGGAATACAGCCCCTAAGTATGGCTCTGTTTTTATTCAGCTATTCAGCAATCTTTTTATTAAGAGTCTTCTATTACCAGGCACTCCAAGGATTGAATGTTAAGCTGTATAAGTGAAATACAAATTTTCTTTTTTCTTTCTTGTTTTTTTTTTTGCAGTGGCGTGAACTCGGCTCACTGCAGCCTCTGCCTCCCAGGTTCAAGCAATTCTCCTGCCTCAGCCTCCCCAGTAGCTGGGACTACAGATGCTTGCCACCACGCCCAGCCAATTTTTGTATTTTTAGTAGAGACGGGGTTTCACCATATTGGCCAGGAAGGTCTTAATCTCCTGACCTTGTAATCTGCCTGCCTTGGCCTCCCAAAGTGCTAGGATTACAGGCGTGAATACCCACGCCTGGCTGAAAGTTTTTTTTTTTTTAAAGAAATGTTTAAATTTTGAGGCTTCTGTATTTCTTAGGTATTAATCACATGTTCCAAATGGCTTATTAGTTACACTAACATTATTTTTCTTGAAGTAGTCCATCCTTTCTCCACTATTGAGACTGACCCTTTAATTATTTCCTAAATTGCCATATAAATGCAAAATTACCTGATATCTGTTTCCTGATTCTATTCTATTCTATTTTTTTTTTTTTTTTGAGGCGGCATTTCGCTGTTGTTGCCCAGGCTGGAGTGCAGTGGTGCAATCTCGGCTCACTGCAACCTCCGCCTCCCGGGTTCAAGTGATTCTTCTGCCTCAGCCTCCCGAGTACCTGGGATTACAGGCATGCACCACCACGCCCGGCTAATTTTTGTGTTTTTAGTAGAGACAGGTTTTCTCCATGTTGGTCAGGCTGTCTTGAACTCCTGACCTCAGGTGATCCGCCCACCTCTGCCTCCCAAAGTGCTGGGATTACAGGCGTGAGCCACCGCACCAAGACTTCCCGATTCTATTTATTGTTTTGACTTTACTGTTTTATGCCTTGCTGTTTTCATGACTTTTTCTCTTTTAAGCTGGAATTTTGATTAGGATTGCATTAAATTTGCAAATAAATTGGGAGAGAATTAATATCTTTAACTTTTTATTTATTTTTTAAATGCACAGGTGTAAAATGAATGGCCTTTACTGCTATAAGTTATGTAAAATTATTTCACTTCACATTAAATTTATTAATATGCTTTTTATAAATGTTTTCTCATTGCGTATTTTTGGCTTACGAGAAAACACTTGATTTTGGTATTTTTACTTATGAACAATCCATCTTACCAAAGTATCATATTTCTAATCATTTCTCAATATAATCTCTGCCTTTTCCAGACAAATAATTATCTTTTCTGAAAGTAAGAGTTTCACCTTCAAGATTACAACATTTTTGTCCTTTGACATTTCCCTTCTGTACTATTGAAACCATTCAGCTGGGTACCAGTTTCCCTAACATTAGGCAATACTATTCTTTTGGGGGAGGGGTGACCCTCTTTTTTCCAATTAGCCCAATCATTGGGTTGAGCTTGCCACAATAAGGAAAACAGAGCCATCATATGAGCTTTCAGCTCTGTAATACCTCATGTGTGTATCACCCAGTGTCCAGCTCTGAGAGTTTCTCTGTTGCTGCCATTCTTTAAAGGCGCACAAATACCAAGTATTCACCTTTGCTTTTATTGACCATTTTAACCTGTGATATGGTTTGGCTCTGTGTCCCCACCCAAATCTCATCTCAAATTGTAATTCTCTAATCCCCACATGTCCATGGAGAGACCTGGTGAGAGATGATTGGATCATGGGGACAGTTTCCCCCAGGATGTTCTTGTGATTGTGAGTCAGTTCTCACGAAATCTGATGGTTTTATCAGTGGCAGTTTCCCCTGCTGTCTGCTCTTCCCTGCCACCTTCTCAAGAAGGTCCTTGTTTCCCCTTCTCCTTCTGCCATGACTGTAAGTTTGCTGAAACCTCCCCATCCATGGGGAACTGTGAGTCAGTTAAACCTCTTTCCTTTATAAATTACCCAGTCTCAGGTATTTCTTTATAGCAGTGTGAGAACAGCCTAAGACAACCTGCAGTTGTTTTTCCTTCAGAGTATGTACCTTTCGCTGCTTTCTGCTCCACAGTGAGACCGCGTCGTGATGAGGAATGAGGGTCCGAACCAACAGCGAGGCATGATAAACTGTGCAGTGTGGTTGGCCTTTCTCCGTTGTCTGCATTCCTTCCTTTACTGTGAGGAAGTTCCTTTACTATTTCTTGTAGCAATTAATTTCCTGAGCTTTTATTGGTCTGAAAACATCTTTATTTCACTTTCATTTTTTGAAGAATTTGTTGCTGGCTATAGATTTACTCTAGTAAGAAATTACTCCATTATCTCCCATTTTTCTTTTCCTTCTGATGAGAAGTTAGTAATTATTGTCAATGTATGTTCTGTGAATAGAATGAGTCTTTTTATCTGAATGCTTTGAAGACTGCCTCTTAAGTCTGGCTATACAGCTGTTTGAACTATAATGTGTCTACTTTTAAATTTTATTTTAAAAATTATCTTTAAGGTTTGCTGCATTCTCGGATTTGTGAGTTGATGACTTCAAATTTTAGAAAATTCTCAGCCATGATCTCTTTAAAGTTTCTTCCTCCATTTTCTTTCTTCTCTGCTCTGTAACTCCAACTGCATATAAATTAGACAATTTCATGTTTTCCCTTCATGTCTGTGATTTTCTGTTTGTGTACTTTGATTTGTTTCGATTCCTTTTTTCTCTCATGCTTCAATTTGGAAAACTAATTCTATTGTCTTATTTTTTAGTACACTGACCCGTTCTCTTGCTCTGTCTAGTCTTCTGTTAAGTCCACCTAATAATAATACTTCAGTTCATTTTTATGCTGAAAGGCCTCATTGTTCCTCTAAGTAATAGAGTTAAATATAATGTAAGTTAATAAAATTAATATGGTGTTTTTAAAGTTATTTCAACATTTGGGTCATCTTTGAGTCTCCTTCTAGTGACTATTTTTGTCTTAACTATGGGTCATATTTTCTTACTTCTTTACCTGTATTATAATATTTTATTGTATACTAGACCTTGTGTATGAAACAGCAGTAGAAACAAAATTAGATATTCATGAACTCAGAAAAGGCTCGCCTTTCCATTTTTTTTTAAAGGCAGCTAGAGTGAAGAATTAAAGTATCCAATCAAACCAGAAGTTGGGTTCAGTAATGGGTTGGTTGACTCTCTAGGCAGTCTCAATTAACTTCTGGTGTTAATATCTTTAAGCAGAGTTTTGAAATTGAATTACCCAGAACTAAAGATAACTCTTCCCTTCCCTCTTTCTCCCCTTTCCCTTCCTGATCCTAGGGTCCTAGTGCTGTCATTTATTCCACTAAAGTTATGTGGGAAAGAATTGTGAAGTGAGGAAGACCAGTATTTGTTTGGGAGTCCTCCAGATTGAAGTCGGCCATGCCAGCCTCCCTGTGGCTGTTAAGGTGATTTTTTTTTTTCTATTGTAGAACACTTCTTCTGCTTAATGCAGAGTCATTCTTCTGACTGCTGTGCTCTCACTTTAGGGTTGGTAGAGGCCACCAGTCTTGGCTAATTCAGGAAGGATTCGTTTCTTTAGGAATTTAGTTTATTGAGCATTCTTTAGTCTGCTGTTCTCTGATGACTTTAAAGAGTATAATAGTTTCTCTTGATGGAGAGTTTTGTTATGAAGAATAGAAGACTGTGTATTTCAAAGTGGTAGCTTTTCACCGCTCCCTGCCAGGAGCATGAGGGGATTTTTCTCCAGTCTTCACTGTGAGAACCTAGCAGAGCTTCTGGAGGTAAAATTCACAAAAGCAGAGGGGACCCCTTATGCCTGAGCCTCCCATGAAGTTTTTAACTCTCAGACTTGTCCACACTGAGCCTCCAGAAATTCATCAATGAGAGTTTGGGTTTTTCTATCTGCCCAGAGTTTCTGCTCATAGGTGTCTGCTCCAGTAAGTTGTGATTCTTGGTTTCCTCCTGACTGTCTTTCCAATTTGGGGGGTTATGATGTGCCCTGTGACCTCATTTCCCTGATGAACCTAAGAAGCATTGTTGCTTTTTCAGCTCGTTCAGCTTTTTACTTCTTGTTAGAATGGATTTTGTGACTTTCCAGCTTCTGGAAATGAGAAAGATGAAATTTTTGAGGAAAGTTATTGATTAGAGTAGAGGTTACACCATGGGAAATAATGGCTAGGTAGAGTGGAAGCAGATTATCAATGACCCTGAAAATTCAGCAGAGAAGTTTGGAGTCTGTACAGAAGGTAACAGGAGACACTCTAGATTCTTAATATTTGGAGTGATGGGAGAATGTTGTTTTAGGAGGAGGAATATGAAAACATTATTCAGAATATATTTCTAATGGAGGTGATGGTGAAGGGTGGGTGTGGGGATAGGAAGGTGGGTGACAAGAACACAAGCACATATCCAGGCAGGAGGGGCACCACCTGGAGTCCCAAGTTCTCTGGAGGCTGAGGTGGGAGGATCACTTGAGCCGAGGAGTTCAAAGCCAGACTGAGCAACATAGCAAGAATCTGTCACTAAGAAGAAAAAAAGAAAAGACAAGCACAGCACCTCGCTCTCCAAAACTGTTCTCTTCCCAATTAACTAATTTATATCAAATGAAGGCACTTTTTCATCTTTCAATCAAGAAAACCTGGGATCGCTGGGCACGGTGGCTCATGCCTGAAATCTCAGCACTTTGGGAGGCCGAGGCAGGTTGATCACGAGGTCAGGAGATCGAGACCATCCTGGCTAACACGGTGAAACCCCGTCTCTACTAAAAATACAAAAATTAGCTGGGCATGGTGGCGAGCGCCTGTAGTCCCAGCTACTCAGGAGGCTGAGGCAGGAGAATGGCGTGAACCCGGGAGGCAGAACTTGCAGTGAGCCGAGATCGCGCCACTGCACTCCAGCCTGGGGGACAGAGTGAGACTCCGTCTCAAAAAAGAAAAAGAAAACCTGGGATCATGTTCAATTCTCTCTTCTCTATTTCCTAAATCCAGGAAGTCACCAACTAGCTTAATGTGGCTCTTTTTGGCATGTGTGCCTGCTTCTGCTCCTTTTCTGTGTTTGTTTCTGTCCCTGCCCAGTGGCCTGGACCCTTCAAAATAGTTTAGTTGTGATGAAACATTGGCTTGGAAGGGAGGTAACAGACATGCTTAGAGAGAGGTGGTGACTGAATATCTAAATGAAGATGTCTTCTAGGAAGTTTAAAATATGGGATGTGAGCACAACGATATTTTAGGACTAAGGATGAAGATACAGAAGTCACCCATGTAACTGTAGCTGTAGTAGTAGATCCATTTATTGAAGGTATATATTTAGAAGGGTTATTTATCCTGAGAGACACCTATATAAAAGAACATGTATAAAAGTAAACATAAGTAAATAAATAAAATAAGTGAGGAAGGAATATAGAATATATGTAGAAATGTAAGAAATATATAGAGCAATAAGAAAATTTTTAAAGTCAGAAATGTATAATGTGATGAAAATGAAAAATTTCAAGTAAGAAATTAAGCAACAGAATTGAGTGCTTCAGAGAGAGTTAAAGGAGAATGAGAATTCAGAAAAAAAGACTGGATTTTGAAACCAATGAGTT
Source organism: Nomascus leucogenys (assembly GCF_006542625.1). Classification (NCBI taxonomy): domain Eukaryota; kingdom Metazoa; phylum Chordata; class Mammalia; order Primates; family Hylobatidae; genus Nomascus; species Nomascus leucogenys. Next base: position 16,305,311 of record NC_044405.1, on the reverse strand, counting down.
ATTATTCTCCAGGAATGATGAGGTAGTTAATCTGAGTTAAACCTCCTATTGAGAACAATTAGAAACTCTGGACAAAATGTCAAAGAAAAAAAGAGTTTATCTGCTTGACGTTATTAGAGAAGCAATTGGGTTGACTCACTCAGAGAAGTAAGACTGGCATTGAGCAATATTTTTTACTTAGAGGTAGCTACCAAAATCTGGAAAAGAAAATTGAGAAGCCAAGATAACTGGGAAGAAATTTTGGAAGTTTTTTGTGGCTTGGGAGAAAAAAATTGAGGTACCTTCTGTTGGAACATCGTAAAACTCCCTATTTTAAGTTGAGAACCCAAAAGGTTATGCTCTGGGAGTTGGGGTAAATTTGAATTAGATGAGTCCTTGCAAGGACTGAAGCCACATTTTGAATTATTTTAATTCCTGAAATTGAATTCAATGCAAGTCCAGATTATTTGTAACCTTGGACATCTACTAGAAAAAGAAAAGATTTTTTTTTCCTGGAAGAAGATAAGACAGGATTCATATTATTTCTACAACTTGTATAATTACTTCTCCAGTTTTCAAACTAATAATGTCTGGTATTCAACAGAAAATAAGCAGGTGACAAAACAACATAGATCAAAATCCAAATTAATGACCAAAGAAAAACCTACAGGGTCTGCAAATAATGATATTATCAAATCTAAATTTTAAAATAACTATGCTTAATATGCTCCATAAAATAAAATAAAACGTTGAAAAATTTGGCAAGAAAATAGTAACTATAAAAATGAACCACATGTAAATCTACAACTGCAAAATACAAAGTGAAATATGGAGAGGTAAAATTAGGAAATAGAGAAGAGAGTGAAAACAACATTGAAAAAAATGAGTTGGATCCCCTGGAGCATAAAAGAGAGATAACGGGCTGGAAGCAATATATGATGAGATTGAATCTGAGAATTCTCTAAAGTTAGCAAAAACCATAAAGTCACATATTCAATCATCCCTACAGATCCTGAGCAAGAGAATAACAAACAAACAAACCTGAGCTTGTCGTATTAAAACATCTGAAAACCAAAAACAAAGAAAAATAATAAAAGCATTCAGACATTCAGAGGAGAAAAAGCCAAACTACTTTCAAAGGGACAACTATTAGTGACAAACTGACTGCAGAATTGAAACAATGAAAGCTAGCTGGTAATAAAATGTTATCTTCAGAGTTCTCATAGTGCTCATAGTAAATAACTTGCTACTGTGAATTTTGTATCCAGGGAAAATAACATCCAAAAATAGATAAACGCATTTTTAGATAAGTAAAACCTGGCAGAATTCATCACCTGTAATCTACACCAAAGACAGAGAAAGATTATTCAGGCTCAGAATGTGAGATACAGGAAGAAATAAAGAACAATAAAAATGAGAAACAGATGAAGAAATGTAAATGTTTAATGACTATGTAAAACATAAAAGTAGAACCTTATGAGAAAATATGACAATATTATATAAGTGGGAGGGGAATTAATGAAATTAAAAATGTTTCAATTTTTTGCCTTCCTCTGGAAGAGGCAAAATTCCCATGTAACATTAGATTTTGATAACTGAAGGATGAATTATGTAATTTTTAGGGAAATCAGTGAAGAATAGTAAGGTCAGATATTAGCACTAAGCTAATAGTGATAAAAAGTGGAATAATAAGAATATTTTATCCAAAAGGATAAAGGACAAAAAAAGGAGAACAGGTTAGATAAATAGAAGGGACTGAGTATGACAGTAGATGCAAATTGAAATATGTCACTAATTATATTAATTGTCAATGAACTAAGCTGTCCAATTAGAACACAAAGTTTGTCAAATGGGATAAAACGTTAACAATTTATAGCTTATAAGACATGCCTCAAAAATATAAGGTTAAAAGGAAAACAGATGAGAAAAGATATACCATGCAAACTCTACCAAAGGAAAGTTTGTATATATATTTACATAGCAGGCAACATACATTTTAGGACAAAAACATAAAATACGGATGAAGTGTTGAAAAATAATAAAATATTAAATTCACAAGAAGATAAAAATTCCATGTTTGCATATACCTAATAACATAGACTTATATAAAGCAAAAATTATCCGAAGTGGAAAAATTCCTAATCATAACAAAGCATTTAAAAGCGCCTCTCTCAAAAAGCGGTTGGGCAATCAGACAGAAATATCAGTGAGAAAATAGAACTAAAAAACATGAATAAAGACCACCTAATTAGATACATGAGAGCTATACTTGACAACTGTAAAATGAACTTTATTTTCAAGCCGACATGGAATATTGACATAAATTGACCACATGCAAGACCATAAAGCAAGTTCCCCGAAATTTCTAGGGGTTGAAATCATATGGAAAATGTCACTGAGTAAAGGCCAATTAAACTACAAATCAGTAACAAAAAGTTAACCAGAATGGAATCAACCTAAGTGTCCATTGTGGATGAATGGATAAGAAAATGTGGTGTATATACAAAATGAAATATATTCAGCCATAAGAAGAAGGGAATTGTCATTTGTGACAACATGGATAAACCTGGAGGAGATTATGCTAAGTGAAATAAGCCAGGCACAGAAGACAAATACTGCATGATCTCACTTACATGTGAAATATAACAAAGTTAATCTCATAGAAGTAGAGAATAGAATGATGGTTACCAAAGGCTGGAGGTGGGGATTGGAGAATGAGATGTTGAGATCTGTTGCACAGCAAGGTAACTATAGTTC